>NC_053450.1:78507743-79151193 GCF_015227805.2 Hirundo rustica | reverse complement strand
AAATCAGAGATTGCTGCAATAGGAATATCTAGAAGAATGATGCCATGACTTCTGCAGTAGTCAGGAGTCAAACTGCCTGACCACTTCAACAAAAGTGTTATTAATGGCATTGTACAAATATCTCATAATCATTGGCAGTCATGGGGCATCCACCATCTCTCCAGGAAGCCTGTTCCAATGTTGGACCACTGTAATAAATACGATTCACCAAATTCGATAAATCAAAATTTTGGAATTTTTTCGAGAGACGGAATGACAGTCTCGGACAGCCACAATTAAAAGGACAGCGTCGAGCCCGGGATCGGTGCTGGGTGAACACAGTAACACACTTAGCCAGTATGTTACCCCCCAAGTTCACATTTCTGGCTTGGAGCAGTCTCTTTTTATACACTGGATTGCTGAGAGAAACTCGGGACTTCGAGGTTCCTCCTTCTGAGGCAGCCTCATTAGACATTCATGTTCCAGTTCTGGTGATTCTGAATAGGGTTGCTTGAGAAGACAATGCCTTTAATGGTCGAATCCAGGTGTGGCGTGAAGATGTTAATTTCAGGAGGAGACGGATGAGATATCGATCTGATGTAATCATCTGGTTCTACGGGCTCTCATCTCCCTTTTCCGTTGTCTTTGTTCTCCCCTTAACGATTCCCGGCAGAGGCATCCTCATATCTCTTTTTCTGGTAATTCCAATCATGGTTTCTTCGTGTCCCTCCTATGTCTTTTCAGGCAAAAGAAATTCCTGTACCCTTCTCCGGGCCTCTTTCATCTGAGTTTACTCTTAGCATACTGGATTAGAAACAAAACTTATCGGGGCTGAATTACATTTTACATCTTTTAACACGAATTAACTTTAGGACATATATCACAACCACCATCTTGGTAAAGAAGTGTTTCATAATGTCCTCCTCCCCTAGTACAGTTTTCCACATATCTTGTTACTGGATAGAAGAGTTTAGCCTCTCCCTCTCCCCCTTCCCTCCTCAGAAAACCATAAAAAGCAGTGAAGTCACCCTTTAGCCTCCTTCTCTCCTTAGACTAGCTCACAGTCGTCAGTAGCTTCTCACAGGACATTCCTTCCAGCCCTTTCCCCAGTTTTGTTAGCCTTTTGCAGGCACTTTCAGGGATCTTCACGCCCTTTTTAAACTGAGGATCCCAGAACAACACACTATACTTAGGGTGGGGCCACAAAAATGGTGATACAGTATGATAATCACCCCTTTTGACTTGCAGGTGGTGCCATGTTTGATGCACCCCAGGATTTGGTTTGCCCTCTGGACTGCCAGGGCACACACTGCTGACTTACACTGAGCTGCTGCTGACCAGCAGCCCAGATCCCTTTCTGCAGCACTGCTCTTCAGCTGCTGTTCTCATCACTTATACTCTTCCCCAGCAATTCTCTATCCAAGGTTTAGAGTCCAGCATTTGCACTTGTCAAATTTCATCCCATTAATCATAGCCCAATGCACTAGTCTCTCTAGATCCCTCTGCAAGGCCTCCTGTCTCTGGAGAAAGTCCACGGCACCTCCCAGTTTGGGATCAACAAACTTGTTAATGGTGCATTCATCTCCTGCATCCAGATCACTGACAAACCGATTCAACAAGACTGTCCCTGGAGCTGTACCTGAGGAACACGAACTGTCACCACCCTTCAGTCAGTTCTACCAACACACTGTGAATTCACACATCCCACAGCTGGACAAGTTGTTCAGAAGGCTGTTGTGAGGGTCAGTATCAAGAGCCTTATTAAAATCCAGCAAAACTACATCTACCACTTTGCTTTTATTACTAGGGGGATGACCTCTTCCTAGACAGATATCAAACTACTGAAACAGGAGTTTCCCTCTGAACCTATGCTGACTGTTGTTAGAAAAATTAATCCACGAATACCAGAGGTTTATGTCCAAAAAGGAGACAGAGGAGTCCTTTTACTTTATTTGAATAAAAGGAGAGGCCATGGAGCATTTCCCCTGAGTTCTCTCAGATTTTTGGATGATGCAGCCTCCTTTCTATCCTAATTTCCCGGCTGCATTTCCCTCTCTCTTTCCCCATTGGCTGAGGTACTTGAGAGGTACAGACTTCCCAAAATGCCTAAAACATAAGATTCCCCTTTTAATGTATAACCCCCCCCCAAATTTTTAATTCTTATGGTTTTTATGGGTTTTCCCTATTGTTGCTTTCATCTTTCAATATTCAATTTCATTTTTTGTTTGTAAAGGCAAGTATCTTCTTTTCCATTCATCAATCAATAGAATCCTTCCCATTATTTTTCTTATCTCTCAGTGCTAGTTTTATCTACTAGCAGACTCAGGGCTTGTTTGTAAAGGCAAATCTTGTCATTCCTCTCACTGTGACTGGTGACTGCATTATTCTTTAAATAACTTGCATTAGTACTCAGTACCATCTCTGCAATTTTTCCAGGAGCTGAGGTTAGACTTAACAGGTTGGTAGTTCCCTGAATCTTTTATCATGCTCTTCTTGTAAATTGGAATAATATTTGTCAGCTTACAGTCAGTTGAGGCCTCTCCCAAAACCTTCTTGTAATAAAAAACACTGGCCAAATTCAGTAAATCAAAATTTAGAATTTTATTTTGAGACTTGAACACAGTCTCCGATAGCCACAATTAAAAGAGACAGTGTCTAATCCCGGGATTTCGGCACTGGGTGAACACAGTAACTGACTCTGTCAGCCTGTTACCCCCTCTGTTCACAATTTGGGTCCAACACTGCTGGTTTTTTATACAGTCCTCCACTGAGAGTGGACCGAGACCGTAAGACTCTTGCATCGGGTAGCTTCATTAGGTATTCATGTTTGTGTCCGGGGTCTGTTGAATGGGTTCTCGAAGAAGAACAATATCCTGATTGCCGTGTCCGGAGAAGGTTTGGAAATGTTAACACCGGGCTGGAACAGATAAGATATCGGTCTGATGTAATCATTTGATTGTCAGGGCACCCATCTCCTTTTTCCGTCTTTTTGTGTTTTTCCAAAACAGTTTCCGGCAGGGATTCCTCGTGTCCCACCCCGTGCGGCTTTTCGTCTCAGTTAACCCTAAACACACCGTTTTAGGTTTACTGATCTTACACCAAACTTACAGTAGATCAATTTTACATGGTATATTATTACATTCAGCAGTGAATCAATTACATATGACATTGTTTAACACGAATTAACTTTAGGACATATACCACACTTCTGTAGAGAATCACGAGTGGTCCTGCCATTATATCCTTCAGTAAACTGGGATTAATCCCCATGAACTTGTGAAAATTCAGAAGATACAGCTGGTCCCTTAAAATTTCAATATCCACAATTATATCCAGTGACAAGTGGTGTTTCTCAGAGGTTGGTATTGGGATAGGCACTGGTTAATACCTTTATTAGGGACATGGACACTAGGGATTACATGTAGCCCAAGCTTAGTGGTGTGTTCCATACCCTAGGGATGCTATCCACAGGGATTTTAGGGAGCCAGAGGGCTTTGGAGGTGGCCTGTGTATGTACTCAGGGAGATGATGTGCCTATTTGTAGTCCCTTTGTGATTATCCTGCTCTCTTTTTGGTAAATTTGTGTTACTTGGATGCCTTCGTTGGGATGCTACAACATCTTTGCCTGTTTTAGTGGTCACATTGCATATGAAATTATTTTATATGGTATTTTCTGTATTTGTTGGATATTTCTTCCTTGTTTTGTTGCCCCTAGAAAAGGTTTTGCCTATCTCCCAGAGTTGCATCCTGGTAATGGCATGTAATGTTAAATCATTCACAGCTCTTCATTTTATTTTATCCTGTCCTGGCGCTCACAAGGCTTATGGTGTCATCATATGCCTCTACTCAAATCACATGTCTATGCTAGTGTGCCACTGCATTCTATACAGAGTAATTGCAAATTACTGCTTTCCAAAAAGTTATTACAACAGGCATAACGTGCAATTTTTAAAGCCAAGCAAAACTGAAGTTAATTAGAAAATAATAAACTGATTGTTCAATAATTGCTGATAGAGCAAAACAAGCTGAAAGAAAGAACTTAGGAAACGTAAGGAAGCCCAGACAAACCAAGACAAACAGGTTCTGGTTCTGAGCTCTTGCAGAATATTAATACAGCATTAATACATTCTTATTAGTGATGGGAATGTTTTCTTACTGAGGTACAGGGCAATGTGTTTCTTAGGAGATGGATTTAATTTCATGCTTGTACCAGATGAACTACATAATCAATAGGGAAAATAGCCTGAACAATATATTTAATGCTAAATATTTATATATAACAACTGACATATTAATAAAAACAATGCACATTTAGAAGGAAGAAAGAAGTCCTGAATATTGAAAATATTGATTTTGTTTCCTATTTTTATCCAACTATAAAACATAAAACCTGAAACATGTTTTTACTAGTGAACAGAGATGAGTTACCAGGCTAGGTTCATCTCCATGTGCAAATAGAATGCTGTGAAAAGAATTTGTTCCTGTTGTGGGATTCCAGACTTAAAATGAACCCTACTGCTAGGAATACTTGTAAGAAAGTTACCACAGAAGGTAACTGAGGATAGCAATAAAATTGGACATGGTGCAAACTGAGTTTGTACATACAGATAGACACCCACACATGTATATGTATATTCACACATATATCTCTGTGTACCGAGCAGAAAGTCATGCATTGTCATTCTTCTGAGAGAAGTCCTAAATCTTCCAGCCATTTGTCCCTGCCAAGGCACCGTAACTCTGTTTCTCAGGTAATTGTATTTATGGGTTTTTTTCTTAGCTCCTCTGGTTAAAAAGCATATATATTCTGGTATATTCACATATATTCATATGTTCACATAATAGCTAAAAATTCACATTTGAGAACATTTGAGAGACATTATGTCTGGCAAGTCTCTGTGTATGGAAGTATAAGAAAGTGTCATTTGATTAGCAAAGATGATTTCTTATTATAAGGACTAGAAGAATTATGTGTTACCATAACAGTGTTTTGTTGTCTTACAAGCTGAATTATTTGGTACAGTATGTTTGAATTTCAAAAGTCCAATTATTTATGTTTCTAAGAAATGTGATTAGGTGTAAAAAAAAAAAAAAAAAAAAAAAACAACAACAAAAAAAAAAACCAAAAAAAAAAACACCAAACAAAAAAAACACACCAAAACAAAAAAACCCCAAACCTTACAAAGTAGCTTAAGATTAGATCCACAATTTGAGCCAAGAACTGAATCAGTCTTTAGAGAACCAAGGACTGTACCTATCTTTAGGTCTTTAAGAATAAAATTGTAGCTTACAGTGAATCTAAAGTACAAAACCCACACTTGAAGGTAAGACAGGTTGTCTCAGCAAAGAAAATACAGTTGTCTGCTAAGGCAGATAGTTATCTGTCCCTAAAAGTATTTATACATAAGAATTTACTGACCCTGTGATAATCAGTGACCCTCAAATGCTACAGGGTCTGAGGCTGATCTTTTTAACAGGTGGGTTGTGCTACAAATGAGACTGCCCACAAAACTTAGTATCGCAGCAATGTCTCTGTGCTTTGGTACTGCTGCCTAATGGAAGATTTTAATTTATAGCACTACTCAGCCTTAACACAACCTGGAGTTTTCTGCAATTTCTCAGGTACTGAAATGATCCAAATTAACTTTTTATATCAATGAACTGCACAGTTGCCCTCAAGAGCTGCTGCTGTTGTTTTGAGAGGAGGATTTGGGACAGTAGGAAAAGGCAAACTGATATAATATTTTAAAATAGGCTTGCTTGGTAAAGTTGAGAAACTTTCAGAAAAAGTGTATAGTAGCTGTAGGCCAGCCTGGAAGCTGAGGTGATGGATTGGGTGTGAAGGGAGAAGGAGTCAAAACAGGGAACTGGACAGAGGGGCAGGTAGCTTCTTGACCCAGCAGGCCTGGGCTCCCCACTGGGCTAGGGTTTGGCAGGGGCTCCCTGGCACCTAGGCATGAGCAGAAAAAAAAACCACAAAAAACAAAACAAAACAAACGGCAGCTTCTCCTCAGAGAGATAGGTTTTCATCAAATTTAGATTGAGATTTTATCTGTGGCTGTGCTGTCTGCCCCGATGGCCTTAGATCTTATCTCCTGTTACCCATCTTGTTATGATAATACCAGTCTATAAGGAAACATCCTTAAATGATGTTGGGAAAAATTTCCTGCTAAATAAAAGGAAGAATGGGAAATATATATATATATTTTAAAAAGACTGAGAACATTTCTGTTCAGAATATTTTTAGTTTTCTTTATCGTTGTATGAAATCATTATTTTCTATATGCATTTATCGCCTTCAAACACAGGAGGGAAGCTAGGAAACTGTGGAAGGGAGCCCCGCTTCACCTTTCTTTCTCATTCTTCTTTGTATGTTTTTTCAAGAAAAACAAATAGGCTGAAAATTAATAGACCTGGAAAACAAACTAATAATCCAAAAACATAATCTTAAATATTTGTGTTTCCTAAGAAAGTAATATTAGTTTGAGTAAAATGCAACTTTTCATTTTAATTCGGATATTTAATTCAGTTAAAATATTAACTCTAAAGTTATTACAGGCAGTAACTAAACCAACACTATCAACATATTTCAGACTTTGAAATTATTGTTGCATCTCTTTTTTCTCAAAAAATATTTTAGAGAAGCCCTATTCCAATCAGACATACAGAACTATAAATGTAAACAATCTCTTCAAAAACATGTAATGGAAGGTAACCATATTTTTCCGTATATGTATATGTGTATTTATATTTATATTTATATTTATATTTATATTTATATTTATATTTATATTTATATTTGTATTAAGATCTACCTGTAGATAATTCAAGTAATAGTTTAGAATTATAAATACTTGTATTCTGAAACATGGAGTATTTACTAGGAAAAGGGGAGATTTTAATTCCTTAATTGTCAGCTTTGTGTTGATAAAGGAAGATGAAATATTAGTTTTCATTATCCATACTGCTCAATTTCTTTCTTACATCATTCAGGAAATGACAAATCAGTATCATAGTACCGCAGCTTTTGATTTTTTGCGCAGTGAACATTGGGATGTTGAGGAGAAGTTGTTTGGTTTTGTGATTTTTTCCATGTTCAAATGGAATGCACGAGTGGTAGAAGTTCCCTTGTTTATTTCAGTTAATTGCCTCTCTCTCACCTTACTAGATTACCTTTGTGCTAACCACAAAGTGTGTAAAGTCACTGTTTACACTTATTTAACAGTATTGACTGAAGTAATGCTGAATCTCTTTCAGTGGGGGCTGATTTAGCTACAAATCACTGTTCCAGCACCAAGATCATTAATCAGCCTCAGGCTAGATCCATTATGTGGATTTTCAGTATAGAGAAAATATTAACAGCTCCACAGAAGAAATGTTACCATCAGATTAGCTCTGACTCCCTGCTGGAGCAGCAAATTACTCTGAAGTAATAATTATAATACATTAGTAGAGGTTTAATTTCCAATAAGTGCTGTCTGTTAAAGGGATGGCAATCTCACCATAGTTCACAGAACAATAGATCATGTTATCAGCAAGACAAATCTACATGGAATTAAAAAAAAAAAAAAAAATTAATTACAATCTATAAATTGAAATAAAAAGTCCACAGAACTTTTTTTTTTTTTTTTTTTTTTTTTTTTTTTTTTTTTTTTTTTAGCTAGAGCTTTGTGTAAACCCCCTATTATACTATTTGCTAAAACTTTCTTGCAGTGAGTAAGCAAGGAAACACATTTTACCTGTAAATAAGGCCTGATTATGCAAACTCCAGCCTTCTTTTCAATAATCATTTCTGGAACATGCTGACATCTGGTTTAGGGTATATATAAAGCAAGAAGAAAGAAAGGTGTGCTGTGCCTGAAGTATTAACTTGATTAAGCATAGCATGTTGATTTTGATGGAGTTTACCATAGCTCAGGGTCTGGATTTCTGTGTATATCCTTAAACAAGGGTATGAAAGGATTTAATTAATTTGCACAGAGCCACTGCACACCACATAAAGGAGTTTTACTTGAGAATCTATAACGGCAAAAAAATTCTGTGTTGGTCTTTCTTTTGTTTGTTTGTTTGTTTGTTATTGTTTTTGTTCTTGTTTTTTTTTTGTTTTTTTTAAATTTCTTGTACCTCTCTGCAGGTATTCAACACATTAAAACTTTTTCAAGTCACTAATCTGTGCTTAAAGACAAGTTAAGTCCACATGTTGGCATTCTAAGGAAATAAAAAATTACATATTTCCTTCACATGGTGGTTTTGAAATATTCAGTGCAGCTCTGGTCATTGCTATTGTCTAAAATTATTTACTAGAAACTTAAAAAAAGTCAGTATCTGATAACTGCACAGGTGTTCCAGGAATGACCTGGTGCAGTGTATTAATTTTCTGTACTCTGTGCTTGTTTGATTGTGAAGTTTGGGGAAGAAAGGAGGAATGGGAAAAGCAAAGATGCTGGATTGCAAGGAAAGAGAGGCAACATGACCTTCATAATGTGAGGAATAAGATATTTAGCTACAAGATGTACTGTACCTTTAGTTGCAAGTATTGTATCCTGTCTTGCCATTTTAATCATACCTGCAGTTTCTTTGAGCAATTAAAAAAAAAAAAAAAAAAAAAGTTTATGGGTCCTGGGGTGGAGTAAAACTGATAAGAATGATAAGAATAAATATTACAGAATCCAGATAAATGGCCTCACCTAATTGTTCCGTGACTGCCACCTTTGATTAGATGGGACCAGAAATGGCATTAGATTCTTTTAAGTTATTTTCCTCTTTTTTCCTGTCCATAACTTAGTTGAGAAAGGAAGAAAAAAGAGAAAGGAAAAGAGGGAGAAAATAAACCCTTCCTCTCCCGTTACACCCCTCACCTTCAAAGATTAGAGGAAAAAAAAAAAAAAAAACCCACACAACTTTCTTGGTATCAAAGAATTGTTTTGTAGGCTTCTATTTCATTTTAGCTTCAAAGAGTCTTGTTGCTCATCTCTGTCAGAGCCACTGGCTCCGTTTTGCCCAAGCTAGCTCAAGACTGTGACCAGACAGGAAAACTCCCCTGGGTCCTAGAAACCAGGGGAGAGGCAAAGGAGCTTTTCCCCTTATCATGGGAGAGACCATGTCGATGGCTGAGGAAAGGAGTCAGACTTGGTCAGAGGGCAAAGTCCGAGGCCTTTATTCCATCCAGGTCAGGCGTCTGCCTCAGTTGTGTTGCTCTAGCCAAGTCCCGTCCAGGCTTCCTGTTCCGGGCTTACATGCAGGGGAGGGGCTAAGGGAGGGGACAAACCAACACCCACTGAGGGATAAGGTGGGCGTGGAACAGGGTTGAAGGGACAGTTAAAGAAACCAATGGGAACACAAAGGGAGGAACCTCATCAGCTCTTGCCCTGTCATTCTATGTCCTTACCCAAACTCTCTAGAAGTTGGGAGGAAGAGCTGAATGACAGACAGGGTCTGCAGGAGGGGACTGGGAGGAGTGACAGGGAAGAGGGGTAGGGGCAAGTCTTGGAATAAAACACTTTCCAGGAAAACAGAGGAATACAGAACAAACCATTATAACACAAAACCCAATATAAAAATAAAATACAATATGAAAAATAACACAATGCAACAAAGTCTGTATGAGAAAAGGGGATTTTTGCTATTCCTGAAATTTAATATATCTTAGCATTGAAGCTCAAATCCCCATCACAAATAGAATTTGTTCTCAAGAATCTTTATGGTTCTTTTCAGGGGAGTGGTAAAAAATTTAAAAAATCAATTACAGCTCCTAGGACTCTTAGTCTTGAATCCAAAGCTATTGATCTTATCTCATGATACATTCATCAGACTTGCTACCTCAGCCAACTATTTTGGAGACTACAAGTAGAATTTTATAGCCTATTGCACGATTGCCCTGATTGAAGGCAAACAGGCAAAACTGAGTATGAAAATTCTCACGCTCACTTTCGATTCTGTCCTCAAAGTAAAGACAGTGAATTCTGGTGTCATCAGTTTAACAACATAATCTAAAAGATAATTCCAGGTGTATGGAACACCAAAGCACTTTTTCCTTCAACATCCTCCGTACTTTTCTCAGTCTCCTATGGATGATACTAATTAGCTTCCAGTCTGAACATTATGTTGCCACATTTTTCAGTATTTCATCTTCAGGCCCATAATTTTTTTTTTCTGTGGATTTCTGAAGTACTTCTTTGTAGCAATCCAATTTTCATTTTGCTAGAGAGCACATTCTGTAAATTGCAGGTGAAACGGAAAAAAATAACTCCCATACTTTTACATTCTCATTGTTATTTATTCCAGATTAAAAGATCAATGTTAAAACATATGACATAAGGTAAAGCTTACAAAGTTTACCAAAAAAGAAAATAAAAAACATTTTTTTAAGCTCATTTTTCATCTACTGAAAATGAAGGAGTGATGTGGTTTTTATTACTATTTTTTAACTTAAAAATTGGATGATTTTCAAGTTTCCAGGTTGAGGTTTCTTTTTCATTTTTGCACTACAAAAACTGCAAGACCATTGGATGGTTCTAATGAAATGTACTTGTGAAACAGGTATAAGCATGATAATAGGTCATAAAATATTGATCTACTTTCAACTGACTGTCTCAAGTTCCAGGATAAGGAGATGCAACTTTAAGGTATAGAAAAATCCTACTTTACTATCACAAGCACAGTGTTTCAAAATGCTTTGAGAAAACACTTCCAAAGGATCAAAATAGTTAGAAAACAAAATTAGTGTTATAAATTTTAAAAACAAAAAATGTTTCAAGATTTTCATTATTACAAAAATAGCTGGGTTCACACAGGCATTAGTTCATTTAACTTTAAGACACAAACTTTTTAAACTTCTCGTGTTCACTAGCCCTTTGGCTTGAACTAATCTCTGTCTTCAGATAAAAACAACCTTCTAAAACCTTCCAGCATGTTTCATCCTTTTAAACTTTTGGAAGTACACCAAAGACATTAATTTCTCTTCAAGGCGTTGAGAATAGACTTGCTGCCTGAACTGTTACAGACATTGGGAATTTCCACTCATTTCATAATTTTCTCCACTGAAAAGGGAAAACAGCTATTTATGGGCCCCAAGAGAGACACAAGCATGTGAAGCAGAGAGATTTTTTAAAATTTTAATTAGTACTAAACATCCTAATAAGAGGTTCAACCACCACAACACCAGGTAAACTATTAATCAATGTCAACTACAAGAAAAAATTGACTAGGCTTAGAGCTATTTATTTTTTGTCTCACTGACTTTGATACGGTCATGTATTTGCAAATTATAACACTTTACTAAAATTCATTTGTTGCATTTTATTATTATATTAATTGTGACATTCTTTCATTTATATTACATACCAGAGAAGATGACAACACCCATTTTTAAGGTACAATAAGTCTAAATTTAATATATATATATATCTTTTTAATATAATTAAGTAGAACAAAACATTTTCCTTGGTAAATGATGGGTGAGCCTGTTAGCCATAAAGAAGTCAGATAAAACTCCTCATCATGTTCATGGAACTTACCACTCAAACTGCACAAGTGCTCAGGGCCTTACTGATGACTTCAGAACCTAATGTGTACAAAGTGGACAAGAACTTCAAACAGCCTTTCTACCAACTCCTGATTGTCAAAGTAAAATGCAGTTTACCTCCTATTGAGGGAGAATTACCTGTGGACTGTAAATCTTTAGACCTAGGGGCAAGGTGCTCTACAGACTTTCAATTACCTAATCAATCTATTTGATCAAATTTCTTTCTTGGGAAGCCAAAATTATTTAGTGTTCCTTTGCATCAGAGCAGAGAAGAGAGATGATAATCAGAAGTGAATGTTTGCATGAGCATAAGATGTGAAAATCATACCCATACTGTAAAAGCCCTCATGAAGATGGAGTATAGACAGAGGGTATTTTCAGCTATTTGAAGAATAGCTGATGTATCTTCTGTATCTGGAAAGGTATCACATTGAGAGAGATAGCATGAATTGGAGCATCAACACTGGGCTGCTTATGGTGCCTATTTACCTAAACATCAGATGTCCTACAATATGGGACTACTTAAGTATACCCTTTCTAAAGTGTTTCTTGAGCAAGTAGAAGCACTTATTCAGCAAGAACTGTGAGCCTCATGGGAGTTTGCAGGGCCATAAAATGGGTGTGGACTAAATAGTCAGATGCTAAAAATATCTTAATTGACATTGATTAGGATTATAACTAATAAGTATATTGTTCTTTAGAAAATAACCATATTGTTTGTTGATGTGAGGGTAGAAACCCAAACTATCAAGAACTCTGCCATAAGTTCCAAATTGCCATGGTTGAATGCCAGCTGTCGACTAAGCCACACACAGCCATTCGCTCACACACCTCAGGGGGCTGAGGGAGACAATACGGGGAGTAAAAGTGGAAGAACTCCTGGGCTGAGATAAAGACATTCAATACAGAAATAAAAAGCTGCGCACACAAGCAAAGCAAAACCAGGAATTAATTCACTGCTTCCCATGGGCAGGCAGGTGTTCAGCCATTGTCAGGAGAGCAGGGCCCCATCATGTGTAACGGTGACTTGGAAGGACAAACACCATCACTCCAAATGTCCCTCTTCTTTGTCCTTTTACCCCCCATTATGTATGCTGCATGTGACATATGGTATGGAATATTCTTTTGGTCACTTGGGGTCAGTTGTTCCATCTGTGTCCCCTCAAAACTTTTCATGCACCCCTGGCCTTCTTGTTGGTGGGGTGCTATGAAGAGCAGAAAAGGGGTTGATTCTGTGCAAGGCCTGCTCAGCAATAACAAAATGAGCTCTGTCTTATCAACACTGTTACGTAGCCCTGTTCTAGGTACTGTGAAGAAAATTCACTCTATCCCAGAAAAAAGAAACAGCACACAAGTAAACTCCTTGTTTCCTGATTTATATTCTTGGTTCATCCCCTTTAATAGACACAAATAAAGTTAGAGATATTATAGTGGAGTAAATTTAAGTGAAGCAAACTTGATAGATCTTCACTGTAATATATGACTGTGCTTAAAATATTATCTTTCTACACACACACATGCATAAACACGTATATGTATATGTATATGTATATGTATATGTATATGTATATGTATATGTATATGTATATGTATATGTATACTAAGGTTTTAGTAAGATAACTGACCTTGTTAGAAAAATAAAAAAAAATCAAAGACTATTTTAAGAGTGAAAGGTATTATATCCTCAAATCAGACACAATACCTGTAGCAAAATGAGCAGTGATCTTGAATGAAAGACTGTATTTCATATTTCTGTTATCCCACTTTACTCAATGAATTTGATTTTCCACATAGACAGAACACCACACAGAGCATCAGTCCTAAAGTATGTTACGGTTTAGTGAATTGTTTGGTGTTTTGGAAAACACTGTATTAAACAACAACAACAACAAAATAAGCCCCAAACAAAAAAGCAAACAACCCCTGAACTTTTATTTCAATAAAATAATCATCAAAACCCTGAGATGTAAAGGTATGACTCAGATATCTGTACTTCTAAAAAGCCTGTATGAATTTCCTGTCATGAATTATAATTCAACCAGCTATTTTAAGTGTTTGATTAAATTTTATTGATCTTAAAAGTAAAAATATGCTGAAATATCTTGATGACTAACACTTTATTAAAAAAGAAGAATAAACTGTATGACATTAGTAGTTTGGCGGTACTAATAGGATGATATTTTGAAAAGATAGCATGTATGTATGTACCTGTAAATACATCTGTGAATAGCTTCTTGTATTCATGAAGTATTCACCTAAATTCTTGGGCTTTTTTGGCTTAGTTCTAGGAAATATTTTTATGTTAGCTTAGTAGATACTCTGGAAAAAAAATTTAGTTCCTTCTGAAAACTCGGGCTTCTGTTGTATGCCTGGTTTCAGACTTCACTGTGGCTCACAAAGAGAAACTGGTATTCTAAAACTTTGGCATGCTGAGTGAGAAATGCATTAGGGATTCTTTTAAGTTTTTTCAAGTTTGTTTTTTCTCATGTGTCTTTGTGCCTTCAGTACCTGCAACAGCATATCAAACACGGTAATATTTTGAGATTTTGTTTTTACTCTTCTTTGTGTTAAATAATATTCAATGTTGAAATATAAATAGAATATAGATGTACTATATTCTAAATTTTAGTATTTAATTTCAACTGATAAACAAAAATGTAGCCATGGTACTATTTGCTCATTTTTTTATTCTTTTTCTTACTGTCCAGCTGCTGAGTTCATAAATACACATATGTCTTGGTTTGAAAAGACAGGTATCTGCTAGGGAGGATCAGATCTCCCTAGGAATGGGGAATTCAAATCCTTCCCTCCGTGTTATTATAATTTGGAAGATTTAAAAAAAACTTTTCAGTCAGAGCTATGGGGAAAGGAATAACAGTCCTTTACTAGTAAATATAACAGGACAGACAAACAACAACAGCAATTATAATAATAGTAAAACAGAACTAAGAACCGCGAGGGGCAAACGGTGGAAGCTCCGGCGCTGATGGCTGGAAGCGGTGGATTGTCCTCGGCAGGCAGGGGGGTGTCCTGGCAGGCAAAGCGAGCAGTGCTGAAGAACCCACAGCGGCTGGACCAGGGCTGACCCAAAATTCAGCAGGGCAGGCGAAAAAACTCCGAATTCCTGGGTGCTCCAACAGATAATAGAATTCTCAGGACTGAACTCCTCCGTTAATTGTGGAATCCACACAGCTACCAGTCACCCAACCGTCCTCCTCCTGGAAAAACCGAGAGCCCAAAAACAACCCCCCCCACCCTCAGCTCCCAGGAGCCTTTTCTTCCCCCTAAACTTAGTGATCAACTCCCTTTTGTCTGGGTCAAGCACCCTTTAACTATCAATATTTAGTCTCCTAGCAACTTATGGGGGGAAAAATTCCACAGGAAAACTGAACCCCCAACAACATATCATGTGCAACTCTTGTTAACTAATTTGTTACTTTAATTGTTAATTCATGTTATACAGTTATGGACAAAACACAATCCAATTTCCGTCCCTAGTAATTTTACCAAACAATATCAATCTGGACTGTTTCTAGAAGAGAACAGGCCTTCTGACAAGTGTGTTAAATAAAATTAATTAATGACAGCCTAGTCCTGAAGTGTAAGAAGCTCTTGCTACATGTAGGGTAGTTGTAATAGGAGACTCCGTTCTAAGGGGGAGGGAGGGTCTGATGTGCAGACTGGACCCAACTCACAGGGAAGTCTGCTGTCTCCCAGGGGCTCAGATATGGCACATCACCAGAAAACTCACCAGTCTCTAACAAGGCCCTCTGATTACTCTCTGTTATTGTCTGTTCAAACAGGCAGCATTGAAATAACAAAGTCCAAAGGCAATCGAAAGACATTTCAGGTCTTGGGAGAGTTGGTAGAGGTATCAAGAGGATGGGTTGTGATTTCCTCAATTCTTTCAGTAACGACAAATAATAGGAATAGGCTGGTCTACTGGGTCATTGTGTGGCTACGAGGTTGGTGTCAGCAAAAAAGTTTTGTTTCCTGACCACAGGATTTTTTACTCAACACCTGGTACACTGACACCTAACGAGATACACTCTTCTCAGAAAGTAAAAAGAGTTCTAGCACAGGAGTAGCAGAGCTCATTGACAGAGCTTTAAACTAACTTAGAATGGGGAAAAAGCCAAACCAGGGTTGCCAGCAATGAGCAATGGGATGGTGTGCCAAAACTTGAGGAAATGAGAGCTAATGAAATCCCTCAATATGTTTCAGGAGTTGTTGGCTACAAACGAGGTTCCACACCTGAAATGTTTGTATACTAACGCATACAGCAAGAGGAAGCTTGAGGCTTTGGCCAGTCCAAGATTTGACAACATTAGTATAAGTAAAACCTGGGGGGATGGATCCCTGACTGGAGTGCCCAGTTGGAGGGTTACAGGCTCTTTTGGAGAGATAGAGGGGTGGCATTGCATGTAACAGAGGGTTAGAGTATAGGGAGTTCACAGCTGGTGCTGGCACAGTTGGGAGTCTCTAGGTAAGAATCAAGGGACAAACAAAATACATGGATGTCTTTGTGGGAGTCTACTAAAGAATTCCCAACCAGAAAAATGATGAATTATCCTATGAGGAAGTAAGGGATGTTCCTAAGGTGATTGCCTTTGCCTTTATCGGGGACTTCAACTTGCCAGAAATCAACTGGGAGCATCACAGAGCTGGTGCAATGTGGGCCAGAAGATTCTTAAAAGACCTGGATGACAACTTTATGAAAGAGGACCTAAGGGAGCCAATTCAGAAAGATGCCCTCCTTGGTCTGCTGCTTGTCAACAGAGAAGCTCCTGAGAGCAAAATGGTGGTTTAACTACAAAAAAGGATCTAAAATAATTGCTTTCTTTCATTCCAAACAATTGTTTAGGCAGATAATATCAAATGTGACTGGGGTTTTTTTCCCATTGTTATGGGGTTTTTTCTTCATCCTATGCTTCATCTGTCTTTTTTCCTTTGTCTTTCAGAAATCATAATTTCCTGGGTAATGATGGATAATTAGCAGTATAACAGTGTAAGAATTTCTTAGCTTGTGCCAAATAATTTTTTAAGCTCTTATGCTACATCTTAGTTTTGTTACTGAATTTGTTATCCTTGGAGTGTCTAATTCAATTACACAGTAAGCTGAGCTTTGATACAGACAGCTAAATTAACATGCGATAAGAACCATGCTTTAGAATTGTTCATAAACAGATAAGTGTTTGTTAAAGCTTTGCTGGATGTCATCCCTGTTGATTAATACCTGTAAAAGAATAATCATAAAGGAGTAATTAGGAAGGATAAGAGACATAATTTCATTAGATATCCTAAATTTTCATCTTATTAGCAAGCACCCCCACTATTTCTATGTAAAAGAATAAAGTCCAGGGAATAAGTACAGGCTTTGTGCTTTGTCGAACCTAGAAATATTGCTTTCAACAGGAGCAAGTCATACTTCCAAATATTTAGTGAATGCAGAGAGAAGCAGACACATGTCATTAACTATTAATTAATCTGGTCACCTAGCTGGCTAACCTACATTTTAGACAACATCTATCAATCTTCATTTTCCATGGGCTTTGTGGCTTTTCCTGCTGACTGACTTTTATGTTCAAGACCTGACCCTTTCAGAGGGAGAGCCATTTAGAGCTTCTCCTGAGCATCTTGTAGTGCATTCCAATACATGCTCCAACATAAATCTGCTGTGCTTACAGCTTCCTGTAATACTAAAGTTTAGACAATACATAATTTCTTGTCAGAGCTAAAATATACAGTGCTTGACTTATATTTCTAAAGAATTCAGGTGTTTAAAGCTTTTCTCGTCTGTCTCAGCTTTTCTATAACACCACAGCTTTAGAAGGTAGTAGTTAGTTGTTATAGATGTGCTTAAGGCTTTCAACTTATTTGAATTTTTTAGTTAATATATTCTAGAGAAATGCAAGAGGTGGGGGAGAATTTTTTTTTTCCGTATTTCAGCTGTAATCAAATTCTTTAGGTTGGTTTTGATACATAGCATGCTGTGATAATTTGTAACACTTCCAAAATAAGAGATTTTTAGATCATGCTGATGCTTATATACTTTCACTGTCCTAGCATCTAGTTAGATCAGCTGCATCCTTAATTACTGTTGTACTGTGTGATGTTGCATAATCAGAATATGATGCTGCTACAGCTACAGGCCTTTCATTATTGTTGCTGCTGAATGACTGCATTCAGTCTCCTGCATTCCACTCCAGGGAGTACAGCAGACATCCTTTCTACAGATTCTGAAGCCCCATTAAAAACACTTGAATTTTCCTTCCATTCAATGTGGGCTTTAACTGGTTGCATATATAAGTGATAAGCACTGCATCAAATACATTTTATAGAGCTTATGATCCATTAACATGAATATGAACAATTTTGAAGAGTGTCTAGAATGTATCAAAAGTGCCAAAGTAATACTGAGGGTTTTTTGTTTTGTTTTTTTTTTTGTTTTTTTTTTAAATATGCTTATTTACCCTACTCAGGATGAGAGGAGGCTAAGTACAGGAATGTGAGATGTAAGAAAGCAGTTCGCTGGTTTTATTCGATCAACAGTTTAGGTGAACCTGCCAACCCTGTGGAAAACTTTAAGGCTAACTGAGCAATGACTGAGTCATATTGACAACAGATATTCTCCACACTTCTATCCAACTGGGATGTGCAGCCTAAGGGAAGGCTCTGACCTATCCATCTTGCTTTTGTCCAATTAGTCGTGTGGATTTGTTTTGAGTGTGGGGATTAGACTTCAATCTCCTTATGAAGATTTACTTTTTTTTCAAAAAAAAATTTCAAAAATTTAAATTTTAAAAGTGAAGCAACTTCATAATTTGAAGGTAGACAGGAAAGAGAGTTGAATAACACTTCTAATGCTGGGAAATCTTAAGGCATTGTTCTTGGGTGCCTTTAGTAACTACTAGAGGCTTTCAGGCCTGTTATTTTTATTTCCTCTGTCTAGTTACCTCATGCAGAATTTTGTAAGCTTCTGACACGGGCTTCTCTACTCATCTCTCCAGTTTGTCTTCTGTAGTAAATGTTTCTTGTGTTTTTATGCTCTCAGAGGACATGAAGGCACCTAACCCCAGTCACTTAGTGTTGTTTAGAAACAGAGCAGAGTAACAGGACATTGGAAATGCAGGATTAAATACTCAGATTAAAAAATTTGAATTTCAATATTAAGAAAGCAACACGGTTTGCTGATGGTTAGGAGTGTATTATTGTCTGATACTGCAGAAGATTTGAATCATTAAAGTTAAATCAGTTCACTGGTTTATAAAAAATATACAAATGCTACAAAATCATATATATTTCCCAGACAGACAAATCAGTGTGGGATTTTTTAAGAAAAAGAAAAATCTAGTTGCATGCACTGAAATAAACTTTTTTTTTTTAAATATAAATATGAAATTGAGAAAAGAGTGGGAAATATGAGAGCTGACTACTCTTGTAGATGGTTTCGGAAGTTTCTTGTGGTATACATCAATTCAGTTCATCTTTCATTAGTCTTTTCATATATCTTGTTTCTAATTGGAGCTTCCATTTGGAAGTTACTTGATAAACTGTGGTAAGCTGTAGGTTGTTTGAAGTTGTACTGTTTATGTATGAAGCATGACTGGTATAGTTCAAGTGGGTTTACACAGTGTTGTGTTTAAAAATTAGGTTTTGGGAAATACAATATTCTCGTCTGTTAAAAAAAAAAAAAAAAAAAAACCCAAAAAACACACCACAAAACCTACTGTGACCCTTTAAAGGGATCTCTCTTTTAAAGGTTTTTGAAGCAACAGAATATTTTGTTTCCAAGAAAATATCTGTATGGTGTGGTAGTCTCTCTCTCGGAGCACTCTGGCTCTGTTTTTGCCTTGGCTAGCTCGAGAGACAAACCACAGTTGGAAGGATTTTTCCTCAGGGCCCCAAAGATCCCAGAGAGGCTGTGAACCTTTTCCTTTAAAGAGAGCAGGTACACACCAATGGCAAAGAAAGGTCTACACTTGATCTGAGGGGAAATCAGGGCTTTATTCAGTCTTTCTCCTGTGGCCCTGCCCCCACCTGGGTCAGGAGCAATGTCCCTGTTCCTGGGCCAAGAGAGCGATCCACAAACTATTCCTGCTTTTATCCAGGGAATGGGCTAGAGGCAGGGACAAGCCACTACCCAATCAGGGATAAAGTGGGAGTGGAACAGAGTTGGATTACATTCCAGTGTGAGAGAATGGGCGGGGGAAAGGAGCAGGGACACACCTTGGGATGATACATTTTCCAGGAGAACAGGGGAGTACAGAAGAAACCATTACAAAACCCAATATAAAAATGAAATACAATATAAACCCAAATAATACACAACAACAGTATGGCAAAGTAATTTGCTATGAACTCACACTAGCTAATTTGATCTAAGTGTTTGGTTGAGAATGTCCAATTTAAACTAAGCTTTAAATCTACTTTTCTCCCCTCAATGAGCAAAAGAGATAAGAAGCTAATGTTTGTCATTAAAGCTCATAATTTGATCCCCTGACTATCCCCAGCCAGGATAGTCAGATTTTTTAAAATTACTTCAATATAAGGAAAGATTAAGTAACTAAATCTTTAACTTGAGGAAGCTGGCTAATGTCTTATAAAAAGATGAATGACCATGAATTAATCATTTTCTACTCATTTTTCATGTCTCATGATACAAGAATGAATGACATAAAAAGAATAATAAAACAGGAGGTATAGAACAAACAGAAATATATATTTATCATAAAAAATGCAATTAAACTGTGGGGATCTCTTTTTTTTTTTTTTTTTTTTTGCCATATCTTCTACCCAAAGATATCCAGGTAGATGAAACCTCAGGGACCTAAGAACAGGAACAGATTCCACCTTGCCTTCCCCTTGCTTAAGATCCCTGTGCCTGTCTGGCCCAGAGCAGGGAAGGGGTTTGAGGAAGAAGTCCTCTAACTTGCTGAGGTTTTTGTGAGTGACAATTTATGAATTGTGAAAGAGGATCCTGCTGAGCTCTGAAAGGAGAGCAGCATCCCAGTGAGTGCTGTGCAAAATGTGTATATCCAGGAGCACTGCAAACGTGCCTGCATCCAGTTCTTGAGAAGCAGAAGGTACCAGAGCCAAGCCTGACCCTCAGGGTTGCTCTGCACCGCCAAACTCTTCGCAAGGTATCATCTGTTTTGTGGGAGACAAAATTGTTGAATGTGGATTCCCTCTGATCCTCTGTAAGAATATGCTGCCCAGCATTACCTGAAGTTTCTACTTATTGGCTAGTGATTTCTCCAAATTCTATTAGTCTTGTGATTTGATGCTTTGAAGAGTTACCCTTCCTGCTTCCTCACTACCCCCAGGAACTCATTACTCTGCTGCTTTCCTGCTTTCCTTGGTGGATGTAGAGGGGAGAAAATACTCTGATATCCAGAGTGTTTGGTTGACAGTAGTAACATTTCCAGGTTATTTTAGCCCTTTTTTCTCCTTTGTTTTCTCTCACCAGCCTTTCTATAAGGTTTAGAGAATACTTCATTGCAGTATCTGTGAACAGAAGAAATATCAAGATGGAGCCTGCTAAACTTTAATTTCTCTGAATGCCTAGTTTCTAAATGTTCAATAGGAGTGATCATCTTAAATTTCATTTATGATTTTGAAGATATCAGATCATTGTTTAGACATTTTTGCTTATAATGTACCAAATGTACTCAAGCATTCCATTTGCCTTCCTAATATAGGTTTGGTTTGATAACCAAACTCATCAACTTGTCTATGGTGAAGCCCAAGATTCATGTTAACAAAAAAGAAAAAAAAAAAATCACTAAGAAATTCAAGAATTATTCTGGAAGTTTCTTCTCTGTTCACTCAGAACAACTTCAGAAGCTGTAATATTCAAGTTACATTTTACATGCTGTTATCTTGCTTGTTTTGTAACAGAATCAGTGTGGTGTCACTGGGGAAATGTCATCCATTTGCTAGTTATTTCCGTTTCCAAATCATTGACTGCATAGACCCATGAGATTTTCTATTTAAAAATAGCTGTGGTTGTTTTGAGGAATAGCTTTTAAACTTTATTTCCAATTGCTTAATTAGTTTCTAAATTAAGATATTTGCCCCTTAGAAAACTACCTAGTACACAGCTAGTGACATAATGCTAAATGATATTCTTATGTGTAATTACAAAGAAATTAATACTTCTTTAGGAAATGTCTAATTATATTATTTTTGAAAACTGAAGGTAGTTAAGCCCATCTTCATCTTCCTTCCCTTTCCTGCTGCCTGCCCCCCCCCCCCCCCCCCCCCCCCCTTTTGTGTGTGCAAATAAAGTATCTCTACTGAGTTAAAGGAGTGAGTTTTCTTTTTCTTCTACTATTTTTCCCTTACTGGAGACATGCTGACTTGAGTCTATCAAGTTATATTTATCCAACTGTTCTGCCATCCTATCTTTAATTAGATTCTCTATCAGTTTACTCAGTAGTGGGACAAATCTCACCAGGCTGTAAATTTTAGATTCTTTTTTAGCAGCATTATTTAAAAATAGGTACTGCATTATTATTTTCTTCACTATTCATCAGCAATTTAAATGTTTCTGTGAGGATATTCTGCAGATTTCTGTTTCAGCACTTTTAAAAATATTCTTTTGTTTGATGCTGCAATTTGTTTTCAACATTTTCTCAAGTACCACCCAATCTTCAATCCCCTTCTTCTGTGGATAAAACTTGCCTGATGTCAAGTCACTGGTTTTAAACTAGTGATTTGAAGACTAACATGTGCATCCATATGGGATACTTCAGAAAATTAGCCTTTATTGGCTAGCATCTACATTTCCAGTGGAAGGCTTAGCATTTTATTGTAGAAACATGGTGAACCCACACTCCAGTAAAGCCTTTAACAATAACTGGTTTGAGCAATTTCTCGCTTTTTCTGGTATTTGCACTTTATAGCTAATTGTGCATTTAGAGTTTCTATTTTCATTTGGAAAACTAAATGCAATGAGAATACAGTCAAATAAAGATGAAATAGAAGACAATTAACTGTAAGGCCAAAATTTTCACACTTGCCTCCACATGGAGCAATGCAGATGATCTGATTTACTTAACTTTAGTCATATATAGCCTTGTTCATGTGCATAGTATAAAAAATATTTTAAATTGACCAGCAAGCACTTTCAAACTAGTTCCTTATTTAAATTTTATTTGAAAAATAATTTTTTACAAATTAATCTTGAATATTTTTATTAAAAGAAGGGAAAAAAAAAATAAAAAAAAAAAGGGGGGGGGCGGGGGGGGACTGTGTACTGGTAGGGCTAGTATTTCAGCTTGGTTTCAACTGAAGTTGTCCAAACTGCTCTACCACAAGTATGTTTTTACTGCTGCTTATGTTGAAGTTAATGCGTCTGTATCATGCATGTCTTTTTGCTGGAAATTAATGCCTTTTAACTTAGTAGGTTTGTTTATGATAATTGATTTTGTACCAATCATATTTAGTCTAATTTACATATATAGAGCTAAACATGTTAATATGCAGTATCTGGATACTTGTGAGAAAGGGGATTAGCTGCAAAGTCAAAAAAAAATAGGAGGGGGATTACTTGATTTTTTTACCTGTATATTGACCAGAAGTCTTGAAATTTAGGATTCCTAGCTATGTCTAAGACATGATGATAAAGCAAAATATCTTTAGTCTGTCCTCTGGTTCTGGAGGAAAGAAAATTAATAATTTGGACTGTAATGAAGTGTTGCAGTGCTCTTCTCAGAGCAGCGGCTCCATCCATGCAAGCTAGCTCTAACACCACAATAAGTCGGGGAACACTCCTCTGGATTTTGGGAACCAAAGGAGTGGCAAAGGGGGTTTTCCCCTTATCATGGGAGAGACCTTGCAGAAGACAGAGGGAGGAGTTGGACTCTGTTGGAGGGCAAAGTCCAAGGTGCTTATTCAGTCCCACCTGGGGACGTCTTAACCTCAGGGAAGCGGCTCCAGCCGAGCTGCCCCAGGCAATGAGCTCTGGGATTAAATGCAGGGGAGGGACTAAGGGAGGAGACAAACCAACATCCAATGAGAGACAAAGTGGGAGTGGAACAGGGTTGGAGGGACATTCAAAGAAACCAATGAGAACATAAAGGGAGGAAACTTCTTGGCTCCTGCCCTATCACTCGATGTCCTTACCCGAACTCTCTAGAAGCCAGGAGGAACAATCGAATTACAGGAGGGGACTGGGAGGAATATGGGAGGATTGACAGGGAAGAGGGGCAGGGACAAACCTCAGAACATAACATTTCTCAGGAGAACAGGGGTTGTGGAACAAACCATTATAACGAAAATAAATAACAAAAAATACAATACGAAAATAAGTAATACAGGACACAATGCAACAATGAAGACCTGAGTCTGAATATTCTGCTATGGTAGGTATATAACTGGCTGGCCATCAGATGCCTGCCCAGCTGCTCTTTCACTCCCCTTCCATGGAAGACTGAGTTTATATAGAGGGAGGGATCCCTTATGAGTTACTATCAGGCAAAACAAATTTGACTGTGAGAGGAGTTGTATTGGTACTCTAAATAGATCTGAAACAAAGACTTTAGAACAGTTTTCTTCCCCTACCCATTCCTGGGCTGATCTTCACTCCAAGCTTTTTGAAGCATCCTCAGGTGGCCCTGGTGCAGAGTGTGGGGGTTTGGGGTCAGTCCAAAATTGTTCTGCCTCTCCTTTCTCCTTATGCTTCTCCCTGCTCCACCTGGTTACCTTCTAGGGACAACAGAGGGGCGTTCACTCCAATGCCTGGAGCTCTTCGTCCCTCTTTCCCCTCAGGGTTTGGAGGTACAGTTCCCAGTCTCATTTGCTTTGGATAAACTGAGTCACATGTAATAATATGTGGGGTTTTTTGTTTTTTTTTGTAGGGAAGATAACATTTCCTCCTTTCAGATATTGAGTTATATGACTTTGGGGCACTTTTACTGTAGTGAAAGAGGAAGAAGTTGAACTCTTTACTTGCTTTCTGACATCACCTGTGTTGAGGACTGCATGCAAATAAAGAGGAGGAGTTGTCTTTCTGGACCTCAGTTCTGCCCTTTGGGAGTTTCTTTTAATCTTTATTTATTTTGATCAGGTTGTTGTTTTGGTTTTTTTTATGAACTGTTGGTCTGTTTTTAAAACAACTCACATTGTAATTATGCAGCTTTAAATTCAAGGTCTCCTCAATGAAAATGGTGTTTTTACTCTGTAGGTGATAAAACCTCTTTTCTTTCTTAAAAAAACCACTTTAGGACTAAAGAGCTTGTATCAAATTGCAATTAGAGAAGTAAAAACCTAGATGTAGCTTAATGAGTAAATGAAGAGTTGGATAATGGTTGTCCCTTGTAAGAGGTTTTAATGTGGAAAATGCTTTTTATTCATCTGATGATTATAGAAGAAGAGCCGTAATCTGTGCCACTTTGATGCCCTGGCTAGGTAATTTACTGTATTTTACTTTCATGCTGTGAAACTGAATAGCCTCATTCTGTGCCCACACAGCAATCTGAAACATCTGGAGTCTGCTGTATTCAGAAGGGGTTTTTTAAGTGTTCATCCCAAATTGAGTGAATGGAGAGCGGGTGCTTTCCGCTGCTGATGCACAGAAACATATGGGGGCTGCGGATATGGTTAGGTATAGGATTATTGTAAGGTACATTTTGTAAGCACTTTGCTTTTCAGAGAATCTTTATACTTATTTCTGAAAGCTGTTTTCTTTTTCCTAGGGAGTGATCCAAATGCTTGGCCTGGCTGTCTCAAAATTAATAACAACACCCCCCACCAAATGCTTATCTGCTGCTGCAGTGAATGAACATGCCTTTAAAACTAAAGGCTCTGAAGTCTTGTGGCTCTTTCTTCACATAGTGAAATACATGAGGGGTTAAGCCTATAGGCTCTCCCTTGTATATCTAAGTGACAGACTTGGGATAGGTGAAACAGCAATCTGTGTGCTATCAACCCCTTGTTTATTGTAGAGGGAAAGGGGCTTCTCACCTTTGCTACACCACTAAAGAATTTCTTCTTAATATCTAGTATAAACCTACTCTTAGTTTAAAAATATTATCCCTTTTTCTATGCCATTGTAAAAAGTCCCTCTCCAGCTTTTTTGTAGGCCACTTGAGATACTGAAAGGCCACTGTAAGGTCCCCCCCTAACTTCCTCTTCTCCAGGCTAAACAACCTCAGCTTTCTCAGCCTTTCTTTCTAGGAGATGTCCTAGAGCCATCTTGACAGCCCTCCACTAGACACTCCAACAGTCCCATGTCCTTCTGGTGCTGGGAACCCCAGAGCTGGGTGCTGCACTGCAGGTGAGGTCTCATCAGAGCAGAGCAGAGCAGAGGGGCAGAATCTCCTCCCTCATCCTGCTGCCCACACTGCTTTGGATGCAGCCCACAAAACATTTGGCTTTCTGGGCTGGGAGTGCACATTGCCAGGTTATGTCCAGCCTCTCATTCACCAGCACCCCAAGGCCTTCTCATCGGGGTTGCTCTGGATCTGTTCATCCCCCTGTGTTGATACTGTGGATTGCCTCAAGCCAGGTGCAGCATCTTGGACTTGGCTGTGTTAAATTTCATGATGTTCCCATGGGCCCACTTCTCAAGTTTGTCCAGGTCCCTATGGATGGCATCCCATCCTTCAGGTGTGTCAGCTGCACCACTCAGCTTGGTGTTGTGTGCAAAATTGCTGAGGGTGCACTCCATCTTGGTTATGATACCAATGAGTTAAATATATGTTTATATTTCTCACATTATTTTCTAAGTATTTTTCAGCTGCTTTGTTATTTTTAAACTTTTCTTTTGTCAAGTCCTATGTTATGATGTTATGACCCTGCTACTGCAATATAAGTGGTTATTTTGTGTGCCCAATACTATATCTTATGGATGCTAATTTTTATTGCAGATTTCTTCTGGTAGAAGAAATTTCAAAAACAACAACAACAACAAAAACCTCACCAACCCCCCTCCCCCCAAACCTCTAAACCATCTCTATGTGTAAGAATATCTGTTGCCACGCTATCTGAAAACCTGTGAAGGACACTTTTATATTGTGATGACAAGATAAAGCTAACCTTTCAAAGACTGATCATGTTTTTCATTAATGAAAGCCTAATTGGATGGTTATCATGTATGTCAAGTCAAAGCAAGTGCTCTGATGCACTGATGGTGGTTTTATTATTTATCTCATTATTACAATTGCTTCTGGAATAGTACGCTGATGGTGGATTTGCTAAAACATTCAAAAAAAAAAAAAAAAAAAAAAAAAGTGAAAGCAAAAATTTCACTAAGCTATGGTTTCAAACACCTGGAGTTTTATTGTGGATTTTTGGGGGGTGGGTTTTGTTTTGTTTGTTGGTTTGGTTTTGTTTGGTTTTGGTGGGCGGTGGTGTGGTTTCCCCTCTTTTTGCACTGTGTGCTTTAAAGAAAACGATGGCTGTGCAGAGTTTTGGTTGAAAAAGCAAAAGCTGTGTAGTAAGATCACTACAGCTATCACAATGCAATTCCATTGTACTGCTGTGTCTGTGTCCCACTTTTCCAATAAATCATAATAACCAGCTGACAATGCAAATACCACAGCATGTTGTCTGGGAATTATTCTGATTAGTTTGTAACCTGCAAAGGCTCCTCTCACTCTTGAGCAATGAGTTCTTCTCCCATAGTTGCAGTTTTCCACTGATACTTTGTGTCATAAGAGATACTGAGATTGCAGTGGCCATGATTCTGGTTCAAAGGTGGTTGTGATAGATCGGGTTTGTTATGTTTCAGGGCTTTGGGGAGTACACTGTTAATAAGGCGGGGGGGGTGGGTAGCATCTTTTTTTGCAGACTATCTATAACAAGTTTTTTAAACCCCTGTATAGAGCTTTGGTTTTAAATATGGCACAAAGATAAAAATGTATATTAAATCACTGTAAAAGCATACAGTCTCCATATGTTTGTAATGTGTCTGGAATTTTATGATATCTGTAGAGGCAAAAAACCCCATTTTTAAATGTTAATCCTTATATTTATTAATTCTTTTTAATTTTCTCACAGAAAAAGCAAGGTTCTTGCTATAGAAAGTATAGAATTTTTTTAACCTGTGGTATATTTTTTGTCTCTTATATAATATATATTATGTGTGTGTGTGTGTGTGTGTGTGTGTGTGTGTGTGTATATAGATATATATATATATAATAAAATTTCTGTGTAATAAATCATGGTGGTCTTTTCTGGGAATTTATTCTACTGTGTGCCAAAAGCCTGCATTCTCTGATTTGATGAAATTATGAGACTTTGCCCCCAACACAAAGCTTGGAAATGTGTGCTTAGGTTATAGAAAAGAGGAACAGAAAAGGATTTAAGTATGCAAATATCTACTTTTTTTTTTTTTTTCTGTATACCTTAAAGTTTAATAATAATTATAATGTTTGAAGCCATCACAGCCTCTCACAGGGTGACCACAAAGACTGAGTAATGCTTCTAGAACTGTTGTCCATTGTAGAAAACCTTAGACAAAGTAACTAGTTATTTTTTGTCATGTGGTTATGTTAACCTTCTGACCTCCTTTTCTTGAGATGTTCATTCTCATTATTGAAAGCACACAATCATTAAAATTTTCAGAAGAGTTTGTCCAGAAAAACTTGTACCATTTGTAGTCACACATACTTCATTAGTATTTATTGCAAATATTTTGGCTAGGAACCTAGCTTAAGCATAGACTCGATTTCTCACTCAGCCACATTTGTGAGTCATTGAGGAGCAAGGGGTTGAGCTTCCTGCATTGATGCTGAGTGGCTGATTATAAGAGGTCTCTGGGGAGCGTGGCGACCCAGAGCGTGGTGAACAGGAGCGGGCAAACAGGGGCGTGGCGAGTCACTGGGGCGTGGACAAGGTAGTTCGTGCAGGCAGGGCAAGCAGGCAGGGTTGCAAGTTTTCTTGCTAGTAGGGTGTCCTCTGTGTTGTTTGAAGTATTTCTGCTGCCTGATTGCTTTTGGGGTGTCTGTTAGTAATGGTTTCTACACAGTCGAAAACTGTGGTTGGTACAAGTGTATGTGACCAAGTGGAGCCCTCCAAAAAGGATGTGTCTGTACAGACCCATTCCTGCCCGGAGTGTTTGAGCTCATCGGTGGCTTCAGGGGGTGCTGTGGAGGAGGCCTGCCTACGGTGTGAACAGGTGAGTGATCTCCTTTCGCTGGTGACTGAGCTTAGGGAGGAAGTTGAAAGATTAAGAAGTATCAGGGAAAGTGAAATGGAAATAGATTGGTGGAGTTCAGCCCTTCCATATTTAAGGGAGACCTCTGACCATGACTCTGAGGACTTACATGCCTCCCACTCTCAGGTAATAGAAGGGCACCTGATAAATGAGGAGGAGTGGAACTGGGTCCCCACTCGAGGAGATAATAACAAAAACTCCTCCCCATCCCTCAGCCAGGTGCTACTTCAGAATAGATATGAGACCCTGGATCTAGAGGGCCAACTAGATAATTTAGAAGAAAATTGTCTACCCAGTGAGCCCCCCCAATTATGATTCACCTGAAAGATGCATCACCACCTCTAACATCAAGAAGAAAAAAAGGGTAATCATAGTAGGTGACTCCCTTCTGAGAGGAACAGAAGGCCCCATATGTCGACTGGACCCATCCCACAGGGAGATCTGCTGCCTCCCTGGGGCTCAGGTACAAAATATCACTGAGAGACTTCCTGCACTGATTCAGCCCTCTGATTATTACCCACTGCTGATAACTCTGGCAGTGATGAGATTGAAAAGAGGAGTGTCAAGGCAATTAAAAGAGACTTTAGGGCACTGGGTCAGGTAATTGATAGGGTAGCAGCCGAGGTAGTGTTCTGCTCTGTCCCTTTGGTGGCAGAGGAAAATTATGAAAGAAACAGGAGCACCTACACCATCAACAAGTGGCTTAAGGGTTGGTGTCATCAGCAAAATTTTGGATTCTTCGATCATGGGGAAATTTTTACAGCACCTGCTCTGCTGGAACCAGATGGGATACATCTCTCTGTTAAGGGCAGAAAGTTCTTAGCTCATGAAGTGGCAGAGCTTGTTGAGAGGGCTTTAAAATAAGTTTGAAGGGGGAAGGGGCTGCAGCTGGACTGTCTGGAAGCAGGCCCAAGGGTTGCAAGGCTGAGTCAGGGGTGAAATCAGTAGCCCGGCTGAGGTGCATGTATACCAATGCATGCAACAGGGGTAACAAAAAAGAAGAGCTGTAGGCCATGGTGCAACAGCAGAGCTATGATGTAGCTGCCATCATGGAAACATGGTGGGATGACTCACATGGCTGGAGCACTGCACTCAATGGCTACAAGCTCTTCAGAAGAAACAGGCAAGGAAGAAGAGGTGGAGGGGTGGCCCTTTATATTAAGCAGACTTTTGATACCGTAGGAATTGAAACTAAGGAAGATGGAGTTGAATGCCTATGGGTAAGAATTAAGGGGAAGGGCAAAAAGGCTGATATCCTACTGGGAGTCTGCTATCGTCCACCCAACCAGGAAGAAGAGGTGGATAACTTATTCTATAAGCAGCTAGGTAATGTTTCAGGATCATCAGCCCTTGTTCTTGTGGGTGACTTCAACCTACCAGACATCTGCTGGGAACTAAATACAGCAGAAAAGAGGCAGTCCAGGAAATTTTTAGAGAGTATGGAGGACAACTTTTTGTCGCAGCTGATGGGTGAGCCCACCAGGGGAGGGACTATGTTAGATCTATCATTTGTGAATAGAGATGGACTGGTGGGTGATGTGATGGTTGGAGGTCACTTGGGGCAGAGTGATCATGAAATAATAGAGTTCTCAATATTTGGTGAAGTCAAGAGGAGCACCAGTAAAACTCTTGCACTGGACTTCTGGAGGGCAGACTTTGGCCTGTTTAGGAGACTTATTCAGAGCACCCCTTGGGAAGAAGCCCTTAAAAACTAAGGAGTTCATGAAAGCTGGGCATGCCTCAAAACAGAGATCTTGTGGGCACAGGAACAGACTGTCCCTGTGTGCTCAAAGGTAAGTTGGCGGGGTAAATGTCCAGCCTGGATGAGCAAGGAGGTTTTGGAGGAACTTAGGAATGAAAAAGAGGATGTATCAACTTTGGAAAGGGAGTCAGGAAGTATTTAAGGGAGCTGCTAAAGCATGTAGGAAAAAAGATTAAGGAGGCCAAAGCTCAGTTTGAACGTAGAATAGCAACTTCTGTAAAGGATAATAAAAAATGGTTTTACAAATATATTAATGCTAAAAGGAAGGGTAAGACCAACCTTTGTTCTTTACTGGACAAAGGAGGGAACTTAATATCTGCAGATGAGGAGAAGGCAGAAGTGCTTCATGACCACTTTGCCTCAGTTTTAAGTGAGGACACAACTTGCCTTCAAGACAACTGCCCTCCTGGGCTGGTAGATGGTGTCAGGGAGCAGAATGGTCCCCTCATTATCCAAGAGGAGGCAGTCAGACAACTACTGAAATGCCTGGATATCCATCAATCTATGGGACCAGATGGGATCCATCCCAGGGTGATGAGAGAGCTGGCAGATGAGCCTGCTAAGCCCCGCTCCATCATCAACAAGACTGTTGTCTTGTCTCACTGGTGAGGTTACGGAAGACTAGAAGCTGGCCAATGTGACGCCCATTCACAAAAAAGGTGCGAAGGAAGATCCTGGTAATTATAGACCAGTCAGTCTGACCTCAGTACCTGGCAAAATAATGGAACGGTTTATATTAAGTGCCATCACACAGAACTTACAGGATGGCCAGGGTATCAGACCCAGCCAGCATGGGTTTAGGAGGGGTAGGTCGTGTTTGACCAACCTGATCACCTTTTATGACCAGGTGACCTGCCTCGTGGATGCAGGGAAGGCTGTGGATGTTGTTTATTTGGATTTCAGCAAGGCTTTTGACACTGTCTCCCACAGCATACTCTTAAATAAGCTGGCAGCTCGTGGCTTGGACAGGAGCACTCTTCACTGGGTTAGGAATTGGCTGGATGGCCGGGCCCAGAGAGTGGTGGTGAACGGTGCTGCATCCAGCTGGTGACCAGTCACCAGTGGTGTCCCTCAGGGGTCTGTGCTGGGGCCAGTTCTGTTCAATATTTTTATTGATGACATGGATGAGGGTATTGAATTTTTCATTAGTAAATTTGCAGATGACACTAAGCTGGGAGCGTGTGTCGACCTGTTGAAAGGACGAAGAGCTTTGCAGAAAGACCTGGAATGGTTGGACAGATAGGCAGAGTCCAGTAGGATGAGGTTTAATAAGTCCAAGTGCCAAGTCCTGCACAATAACCCCCTACAGCGTTACAGGCTGGGGACGGTGTGGCTGGACAGTGCCCAGGAGGAAAGGGACCTGGGAGTACTGGTGACAGCAGCTGAACATGAGCCAGCAGTGTGCCCAGGTGGCCAAGAGGGCCAATGGCATCCTGGCCTGGATCAGGAATGGTGTGGCCAGCAGGAGCAGGGAGGTCATTCTTCCCCTGTATTCAGCGCTGGTGAGGCCACACCTTGAGTGCTGTGTCCAGTCCTGGGCCCCTCAGTTTAGGAAGGACATTGAGATGCTTGAGCACGTCCAGAGGAGGGCAACAAGGCTGGTGAGGGGCTTGGAACACAAGCCATATGAAGAACGAGTGATGGAACTGGGTTTGTTCAGCCTGGAGAAAAGGAGACTCAGAGGTGACCTTATCACTCTCTACAATTTCCTGAAGGGTGGCTGTGGTCAGCTGGGGGTTGGTCTTTTTCTCCAGGCAACAATGGACAGAACAAGAGGACACAGTCTCAAGCTGCGACAAGGGAGATATAGGCTGGATATTAGGAAGAAGTTTTCCACTGAAAGAGTGATAAAGTACTGGAATGGCTTGCCTGGGGAGGTGGTGGAGTCACCATCCCTAGAAGTGTTTAAAAAAAGACTGGATGTGGCACTTGGTGTCATGGTCTAGTTGAGGTGTTAGAGATGGGTTGGACTTGATGATCTTGAAGGTCTCTTCCAACCTAAAAATTCTGTGATTCTGTGATTCTGTGAAATTTCTCAAGCTGTCCTGAGTAAGTAATCTAGCTTTCCTATAGCTCAATTTTCAATCTCTGTAATAAATTATTATTTAATAGATATTCTTCTCATTGTGAGAGAATGCACACTTTAACTGTGGAAATAAACTTGCAATGAGTTCCAGAATGCTTAGGAAATGTGAAATGGATCCACATGCCAGAAGTATATATGAAAAGAAGCTGTTGCCCCAGTATGACAAATGAGTTCAAAGAAACATCCTTGTCCCAGAGTATATTTGAAATGTTTGGAGAGTCATACTAGCTTCATATTACTTGTACGACCCTTGCAACTTTAATAGAGTAGGCTTTGGTTTTAGGGAAAAAGGTAAACTCTGCTTTTTTTAATGAATTTTATTATGGATTTATTTATGGATTTTATTATGAACTTCTGCTCATCATGAATGACATTTTCACTTATAAGTATGTACTTTGTAGGGGAAGACAAACTGCTATGGAGCTGAAATATGGAGAAACTGCTTCACTACAAGCCACATAATCACAGAATAATTTGGTTTGGAAGGGACTTTTGAACATCTAGTCCAACCTCCTTGGAATGAGCAGGGACATTTTTAACTAGATGGGGTTTCTCAGATCCCTGTCCAGTCTGACCATGAATATTTCCAGCAGTGGGGCACCTACCACTTCTTTGGACAACCTGTTTCAGTGTCTCAGCAGCCTTAAAAAAAAAAAAAAAAAAAAAAAAAAAAAAAAAAAAAAAAAGGTCTTCCTAATATTTACAGTGAATTTGTCCTCTTTGAGTTTAAAACCTTTACCTCATGTCCTCCCAGAGAAGGACTATCTAAAAAATCTGACCAAAATGTTATTTCCTTATGGAATTGTACTTGGTTTTAAACATAAAAAAAAAAAAAAAAAAAAAAAAAAGCCGCTTCATTATTAGAGCATAAATACAAATCTCATTCCTGTTTGTTTATGTTTTGTTGTTTTGTTTTTGTTTGTTGGGTTTTTTTTCCTCCTGCTTTTCTCGAGATGCATTCCTGGCAACAAACAGATAAAATTATTAGAAAAATCTACAAAGAGCAACTGCTTCATTATCAAAATATAAAAAGTAATTTAATTGAGAGAGACCTAGTGGGAAAATAACTGGAAAGAAGCCCCCATGTTTCAAGATTTCTCTGAAGGACTGAATATAAAAAAGTGTGTTTTTTTAAAAAGAGTCATGGGCACATCTGAACATTTTAGATAAATGTTTTATTGGATGAATCCCATTCTAGTGGCATATGCTGGCAGCAGGGGTTGTGACTGAACTACAGCAAATGCCAAGATTCAGTTCAGTATGTTTCAGAATGGCTGGGGTGGACTCTAATTACCTACTGTAAAAATAAGACATTTTCATGCATGGTGTTGTGGTTTAAACCCAGACAGCAGGTGAACAACCCTTGCTCACCCCCACCCTGGTATGTGATGGGAGAGAGAATTGCAAGGATCAAACTCAGAGCTTGGAGGGTGAGGCAATGACAGTTTAATAGGGAGAGAAAAACCCTGGCCAAGCCAGGGTTAATTTGTGTTGCAGTAAAGAAGGGGCACGGCTAGGACATGGTACTAATTCCATACCAGTTCACATCACTTTCTGGGAATGGGAGAAGGGGCTCCCTTCAAGATTGGTGTAGTATGGTGGTGATTGAATCTGGCTCCATAGTAAGAATTTTCATGTGGAATTCTCTCTTGTACACTTTTGTTATTAATATTGTTGCTGTTAGTGTTCATTTTCTCATCTTGTTGTTTCTAGTAAATTGTGCTTATCTCAACCCCTGAACTGTATCTTTTGTGCCTTCAGTTCTTATCTCCAGCCCACTGTAGGGTGAGGGGTGGGCAAGCGGTGCATGGTTTCAGTGGGAACACTAAACTGAAGAATACCATTCCTAAACCATGACACATGCATGAGTAAAACAAGGAATTAATTCTCAGTTTCCCATGGGCAGGCAACTGTTCAGCCATGATGCACAGAGCAGGGCCCCATCACAAGCAGCAGTTACTTGGGAAGACAAAAACCATCACTCTTCCCTTCTCCTCTGCTTTATATATTAAGCATGAAATAGCTCTCTGATCAGCTGGGATCAGCTGTCCTGGCTGTGTGCCCTCCTAAACTTTTATGCACCCCCAACCTCCTTGCTGGTGGTGTGAGAAGCAGAAAAGACCTTGATGCTGTGTAAGCTCTGTTTAGCAGGCATGAAAACATCCTTGTTATCAACACTTTCCACCACAAAAACATAGCCCCATACCAGTTACTGTGGAGAAAATTTTACTCTGTCCTAGCCAAAGCAGCATACCTGCTGATACTGGAAGCAGCAGCATCAGGAATTTGTTCCTTGAAAGCAGCAGAGTATTCAGGTGGTTCATGTATAGGCAGCCTCACCTGCTGCTTACTGTAACATCTTTTGCTACCTCTTTGAAGGGCAATGTTTCATCCTAAAATAGGCTAATAAGTCAAGGAAACGCAGTGGTTTTTAATATGTAGATATTTGTATTAGAAAACCATTCATGTGTACAAGCATTTTCTTATGCATGTATTAATGTTAATAATAAAAAAAAAAGTTGTGGGGTTTTTTTGCTGTTTTGTTTTGTTTGTTGGGTTTTTTTTTCCCCTTCTGCTTTATTGCTGGACTTATATTCTAGTCAATGCTGGTATTTCAGTCCATCTCTGGTTAGAGAGTCCCAGACACAGTCAATGGTCTGTGTCTCAAGGATTATACAGGTGTAATTCAGCCTTTATATAACTTTGACCCGCAGGATACAGGATGACAAAACAAAAATATTTGTATGAAGAAAACAAATTGTTTACTTAAATTGATAATGATTAGATTAAAATACTTAAATCAGAATTATTTGCTACACAGTGTAGTTATGTCTGCTAGTATGGTACACTTATTTTTGAAGCAATATTGAAGCAAAAAAATTAAAGCTAGCAATATAACCATGAGTTAGAGATTGATGTTACTCAGCTGTACCAACAGCTGTGGGCAAATCTTTCATTCAGCCTCCAGGAGTAACCTTGAGGGGCATATCCTTTCAGGAGCGGGATCTCCATACACACTCCTAGAAGTGATGTGCTTGAAGTCCTGACTATTCAAAGGTGGGGCTGAGCTTATATAGTATAAAGTGATTGATTATCAGTCATAGTTTCTAGGCTGCTGTGTCAACCCAGTGGCTTTAGATAAGTTATCCATACTATCACTTGTTGGTTCCTTTGTCAGAGACTTCACCTGCCACATCCTCATTCCTGCCAGATTCTGTCAGGAAATATTATTTTTCACACCTTCAAAGCCATTATCTTTGCAATCAATGAGTCAGGGTGATCTCAGCATTCTTCAAAAACAGTGTGACCCCCATCTCCATCAGTCAATGACAGCTTTTGCAAACAAGGTAGTTTGAGCTGTTTTACCCCTGCTTAAGCAAAACATCCTTCTACATGTGAATATTTGTATCAATAAGCACAGAAATCTTTGCACCTATAGTATATTGTTCAATAGCTAATACAAGATCTGTTCACAATTCTGTTTGTTTTGCATGGTAAAGAACTTTACGCTTTTAGAGTAGCTTATTCCTTGATTCACAGGTAAAAAGTTTTAGATTTTGCTAAATATTATTTAAATTGAAATATTCAGAATGACCCTGGAAAATATCTAAATACTTTTATTTAGCTTGACATAATTTTGGAGCTCATGTTGGAAGAGTTGGAAGTAGCAACAAGCAACTATTGATGTTGTCAGAACTACAGTAAAATCAAGACACAACTGGCATGTCCATCACAGTTACTGTAGTACATATACAGAGTAAAAAGTTGCTTCTGTTATGTAGAACTCTTGGTTTTGATTCATGAGCAAAACACAAATTAAGTTTAGAGGGTCTTTCTTCTAAACCCTTGTGAGTCATTGAAAACCAATATAATCACGGACAAAGACCCACTAACTCTTTAAATTTAGAAAGTGGTGTGTTTATTCCCCTGCAGGCAGCATGGGAGTCATCTCCAAAAGGTGTGGCCACCCCGAACAAGGTTCTTTGCTCTCTATTTATTTACCAAGACCTTACATACAATACATATGCATAACCCCAGCACCTCCCATCCCCGCTCTGTATTAAAATGAGGCTATTAGTCCTTCACGCGTGCGCAGTTCTTCTCTTGAATTGGGTCGGTGGTCTCGAATTGGGCCAGTGGTCTCAAAGGATGAAGTCAGGAGAGTCTTCATCAGGTCTCTGTGATCCTCTGGCACGATCCAAGGTCCCGTGCTTCGTGATTGATTGATATGAAGTAAAGGTGCTGGCCTTTGTTGTTACTGGTTTCAATCTGTTCTTACGACGGTTCACTTACTCCACTTTCCTCTATACACATATTCAAAATATAACAATTATCTCTAGCTTAGGCATCTAATAATCATTAATCTACCATTTAGTCATTTAACTTACATCTTGATCAATATAAATTTCTTCTAACCCTTAGCTAAAATCTTAACTCTTTAAAATCATGATTCATTGCCAGTGAGTTATGCGTTGTTGTGCTTTCTCAAATGAGAATATATACACCTGTCATGGGTTGGCACATTTTTGTTTTCTGGTTATAGAGAAACTTGAGATGTTTTTCCCTGCCCTGACCGTGGAGTGGTTTGGAGGGGGAGGACAGGGACCCATCAAAAAGCTGGTCGGGATATTGGCAGCTAAATTGACCAATGGGAAATGTCAATGCGACTTTGGAGGGGACATTTAAAACTAATCTGCTGCTGATTGGTCTCTCTCACTTTGGAATCAGCCATGAGGTAACACCGTGGGCGGCGGGCTGGCCCAGTTTGGGCCCTGCTGCCCCTCTGTGCGGCCGGGCCGGGCTCAGCCGGGCCTCTGAGGGCCGCTGCCCGCACAGGGAGGGCCTGGGCCGGCTGAGCCCCTTTCCCCTGCCACGGCAGGGAAGAGAGGCGGCTGCAGCTCGGCAGTGCTGGCCACGTGCTCAGGAACGCAGCAGAAAGGGCCAAGACATGGCCCAGCTTAATCACCGCTGGCAGCAGAGAAAGAAAGCCTGCAGCTCCATAACAACTCTGAGATGAGCCACCCTGGATGAGACCGAGGGGTGGAAAAAGGACATCTACCAGCTTCCTCCATCAGCACAGCTTTGCATTTTCTTCAGCCCCATGCAGCCTCAGTGCTTACACGTGGCTCTTGCAAGCCCGGGTGGATTTAACCCTTTCCTAGCAACATGGAAATTTTAAAGCACAATTTTTCCTTGAGAGAAAGAAGAAAGAAAACAGAGGGTACATAGAACAGACAGCTAATGAAGTCAGTTAGATTAGAAGTGGAAGAACTAATAATATTGGAATAGGATTGAAGAAGTGGACATTTTTAACCAGACTTCTCTAAGGTAAATTATGGAGAAATGAACGGTTCTTTGAAGCATCTTAGTGTTGTTGGGTAGAATGTTATTCTAATCAAAATTGAGAACTGAAGTAATTGAGATTTATTTGGGAACTTTAAAGCCCCCGCTCCTGGGTTAAAAGGAGGTCTCAGCCTTTGAGACAAAGATAATTTTAGACTAGAAGAAGTATTCGTAAATAGTACCCCAGATACACTGAGAAGCTTTGCTGGTAGAACATCACAGTCTGTGAAAACTCTGGGCGGCAGCAGATGTGTGACATTGGGAGCACTGGACTATTTTGTCTTGTGGCAAACGTCTTCATAAAAAGATCTTAGAGAGACTCTTTGCCTGAAAAGTAATGAGTAATTATGTCTAATAGTGAAACTTACTGAAAATCTCAAGTTGTGTCTTTCTATGTTGTTCAATAAGAAAGTTAATAGTTTGTAAGAAGAGAGAAGTGTGTTTTAAAGTGTCATTTTGTTTTAGTTTTTTTCTTTTTCTCAACTTTCTTTTTATTTACTTTCATTCTTTTAGTGTATGTTAATAAAGCTATTTTTGTTTATTTTTAAGCTTAAGCCTGTTTTGTTTTGTTTTGTTTTTCTCCTAATCTCTCCCTTCCAGAAAAAGAGAATAAATATTAAAAAAACCCCTTTACATTAATTGGTGTTTCTGCGGGGTTTTATTAAATTAAAACCATTACAACACCAAACCTAGGGAATAAAGTTGACGTTGCATGTTGTCTTGGTAAGGTTGTTCTATGATATTATGAAGAATCCAATATGGATATGTTAAAATTAATTGGTACTTTAGAGGAGATTTTCTTAACTCTGGACAAAATATTAGGATAAATACTTGACTTTGGCATAGTATGGTTTCTTTTACTTGTTAGTCACATTAGGGTGGACTTCCTTTTGAAAATTCTGTCGTAATCTAGAATACTGGATAATAGAAACAATTCTTCAAGATGTTTGTGCTTTCAGATTTTTTTTTTTACCTAATAAAAAGTATTTGTTTTTATATCAAATAATTGAAACCAGAAATTCCTGAAAACAGGAATACTACTGCTGCAAGTATTAGAGTGAGTAGGCTCCTTTGTTGTTAAAGAAATTGCCTGTGGTCTACAATAGTTGAAAAAGAGAAAAAATTAACTCAGCATGTTACCAGCTGAACTTTCACCTTCAGTATGATGCACAGCAAATAGTGTTTTTCGGAAAAGTTCTTCAAGGAACAATGACTGCAGTGTGTTCCTCCTGGTGGTGAGATCAAGTAATTTAAAAATCCTTATATTTTAACGCAAGTACTGTATAATGATATCCTCAAAATATTTTCCTTGTGATTTCTAGGTTTGACAGACTTTGGCAAAGCACCCTAATTTCTATCATTAAATTAACCTGTGTAGTAATACTGGAGAGAGCAACTGAGAACTGTCAGAGCAACATATTTCATGCAGGATGCATCAGCCTGAGGTGAGGTGAAGGTGCTGCAGCTCCATGTTCCCAGGTTCAGTGGGGAGCAAGGTCGAAGATGTATTTCTACAGCCATGCATGTGCACATGCCATAGAGCCTTCTCACCCACAAAAGCGGTAAAAAATGGTTTAATAAGTAGGTAAGACAGGATGGGCTGTACTGGTCAGGTACAGAGCATGAGCAAATGAGTGTACTGACCAGCCGCTTATTTGTGACCTGGCCTTTACTTCTTATCCTTCTATTTTCCTACTCTTATTACTTCCCAAATCCGCTAAACTGGCTTTTTCAATCTTTGGTTCCTCCTTTAAATATCCTGTAAATCCTGTGACCTGAGATTGCTATTCCTTTGTGTCCTACAGTGTGTCTCCTGGAAAGCAACATTTTTAATCTGAAAAGGGATTTCCAGATTGCTCCTGATTGACTCCTTGTGATGGGTTTTACACCTGGACAATGAGGCTGAGGCTGTGCTGGGGCAGTCCTGAGAGGGGTCTGACTAGGATGTTTGTTGCTTTGTAGTCCTTGGGTTGGGTTCCCACCTGCATCCCTCCATTCCTCTGAGTTTGTGGAGATGGGCTGGGATGGGCAGATTCCTCCTGGGATGGGTCTGAGTGTAGCTGAGTGCTCTCATTCCTGCCATTGTGTCTCTGAGCTCCTTTGTGGTTCTATGATCAGCTTTATCACACAACCTAACAATAAAGAATACAGTAAAATGCCTTATGAATACCAGGCTGAGTTTGCTGGGTAGTTATAATGGAGAATTACTGTTATACAAGTTGCAATGCATGCAAGTCTCCAGAGAGGAAGATGTCCCTAATTGAAATGATTGTAAGTTAGATTGTTTTGCTGAGAATATTATGTTGTTTGCCTTTGCCTTGTCCTTAAAATACTCTTTGTAACTGATCCTTTTGACTTCTGTTTGTAATGATTTCTCTTCAGAATACTCAGATTGTAGATTGTCTTTCACAAATGAGTTTGTAAAAGGGGAATTAAATTTACTTTTTCTCTTTACTCTTCCCTAGCTATCTGTCATGCTGGTTATTTACAAGTTCATGCTGTGTTCTACTAATTGTTGAGTTATTCTGGCATGACAGTATTGTTTCATGTAGAAGTTTTGCCTGGGATAAAGTCAGCAGGAAAACAAGTTTAGACAGCCCTGTGATTCAGAGCTTGCAAAAGATGAGTTTCCAGTGCACAAAACTACCTGTCTCTGTTAGAGCAAGATGAAGTTGAATGGGCCATGAGAGAGAGAGGTAAGTGCTCTTTATCAGGGAATTGAGACCTTTCTGAAAGGTGTCAACCAACTGGGGACACACAGCATGAGGATGTATGCCTTGCAGATGTAACTCTTCTTTCTCTGTTTTGTTTGACTTCTAAAATCAGTGACAGGGTGATAGTCAATGGAAAAGATCATAATTTGATAAATGCCTTTTTGGCTAAAGTAATAATTACAAAAAAACCTCAAAACAAACAAACAAACAAAGAAAAAAAAAAACACCCCAAAAAACCCCAAAACAACCACGTTTCCAGACTCAGAGAAGCTAAAACAGTCAACTGCTGTGTTATCACAGGATTTCAACCATAATAATTAAACTGAGTTCTCTTTTTTTCTTATCTGAGATGGGCATAAGAATTTATCTCCTAGTTGGTGAGTGTTTGGTTCCCTGTTAGTTACCTGCACAGAAACACATAATTTTATAAGCAGGTAGTTAAGGACAAAGGAAGTACTCAAAAGGGCATATGGGAAGGCCTTTATGAGTTGATCTTGACTAATTATACTTAGCTGGTTTTGAGGAAGTAGAGGTATGAAGCTTTCACTGGTGGATGCCAGCCTCTGGTATATGTGTTTAAGTAGGTTTGAGTATGCGTGGAATTGTCTTTTCTCAAACACTGTCTATGTCTTATCACTGGTGTGAGAAGCCATGGTGAAAATCCTGATGAAAACCAGCCTGTAACTGAAATAAATCCCTTCAATAATTGTATTTACCAGATCTCCTCTTCTACAAGGTATTCTGGAGCTTTTAGAGGAAGGCGGAAGAGTTGTTAAAATAACTACTTCTTATCCTATTTAAATCTGCAGAGATGATAAAAAAATAGTACCTTTCAATGTTGTTTATAGTCTCATGTCAACAAAATGGAGTCAGTGTAATTTTAATATTTATATATTCTGGTAGCTTCTTATTAACGGACATCTTTCTAACTGTCTTACAACAATCCATCAACAAACAACGATGAGAGGTAGTGATGGATATTGCAGATTGAGAATGTGAACAAAGAGCTCAATGTTCAGATCAAAGGATTTTTATGTAAATGTATCTCATTCAGGCTTAACTGACTGAAAATTAGCTATTATTTCAGCATCTTTATAGGTTGATTTTTTAGCATTTTATCTTACAAATAGGTAATCTGTGACTACCCATATGGTGTACAGGCATTTATTTTTCTTCAGCTTGATGATTATGTTGCTGCTGTCTTCTTTCTAAACAGTTGACAGATTGTCTTTTGAAGTTATGTTTAATTATCTGAGTTTAGTTTCACTAAAGTGTATTTCAGTGTTGGGTTAAAATGCTATTTCTAGGTGATTACAGAACCTGTCTGCCAAATAGGAAACATTTCTAGATTCAAGTGGGTTACTGATCTAAAAAGATCTCTGATGGTTTTGCTGTGTATTCTATGTAACAGGTGTATCAATGGCTACAGATGCAATTGCTCTTAGCAGTTTCATGTGCAGATCCAGTGTTTTCAGAATCTCTGCTTATAAGACGGCAGTGCTGCCATCTTAAAAATATTAAAGGAGTAAGAATAAATTCAGTCTTCAAAAACATCAGTTAGAAGGGCTGGAATGGCGCCTTCTGAACATATTCCAGCACTAGTGGTTTTAGAAAAATTCGAAGTTGCAAAATTTTTTAGCACTTAATTTTACAGAGAACTTTATTATAATATTTGTAGTGTGTTAGAATTTTCTGGAAATTGTTTAAATCAAGACATGCTTTGCACAACTTAGTATCATAGCCCTTCAAAATACTTTTTTTTCTTTTTTTTTTTCCTTCTCATATCTCATTAAATACTTGAAAAAGTTTTCAGAGACTCACTTGATATCCGACCTATAAAGAAAAAAGTGCACTGTAGATGGAGGTGTCTTGAAGAGATCTCAAAGGGTCGTATTGTCATTATCCCTGCTTAATTAAATCAGAAGATGAGTTGTGTTTGGATGTTCAAACAGCCACTTGCAGCATTCATATGTTTTTTCTGTTGAAATTTTGTATTAACTATACACTGTAAAATGCAAAGTCCAAATTTAGTGTTAATAAACTTCAAAGACAGCAGCATGGGAAAGTGTGTAATACAAATGTAATTACAAGCTGTTATGATAATTTACAAAAATATGCATGTGCTTTATGTTGCTTTCTGCTTTGATTTTTGTATGGCGGTTATAAAAAATAAAATGGTCTCCAGAAATTATTTCTTTTGCTGCTGAGAAAGCACATCTTATACTTAGCATGCAGCTTTCCAATTCTCCACTGTTTCCTTTCCCTTGGGTATGAGCTTTTATCCTGTAAAAATGAGGGTTTAAAATTCTGAGTCTTAAATGTTGAAACAGTACTGCCTATTACCTATTTTCTCCACTGTATTTTATGTGTTAAGGGGCTTGTAACTCAGCATGGCTTATGTTTCCAGCACTATCTGAACTCCAGCACTTTCAGAAATAAGCTATTCACATGCTCTGAATGTGAGGGACAGCTGCAGTTGTACCACTGTTTGCTACTTATGATGAATGCTGGGAAAACATAAAAATTCTTGCCTTCCCTGAGGTAAACAAAATGACTGGCAAACTAATGTTATGTTTGAATATGAAGCAGTCATACAAGGCAGACCTCCCCATTTAATAAGATTGGTATTATCAGTCCATGGAAATAACTCTTGCATTAAGGTAAGCAAAATTGAAGTATGAAAAATACACAAAGCTTCAGTGCTAAGGAATGTACAGGATTGGACAGGATCATTTATTTTGATGTCCAGCTTTTCCTAGCTGTAATTTTACATATAATATTTCCCGTACCGTTAATATTGATGTATTCTGTTTAAAAAAATATTTTTTTCCAAAACATGAATTAGATTTTCTGTTTTTCTGTGTAATTATTTATTATTTGTCTTACCTGAGAAAAGAATAAATAATAGTCAGAGTTTAAGGGGTTTTTGTTTGTTTGTTTGTTTTGGTTTTTTGGGTTTTTTTTGGTTTTTTGGCATAGCATATCCAGTTAGACTTGGGTGGTTTAGTTTTATGGCATCATTTTTGCCAAAGGAACAGTTCCATGATGTGACAAGATACAGCTGGTCATGCTATCAGATATGTTGATGAATGGCAAATGATATTCAGATTTAGGACAAGGTGGTTTTTGTCTCTTAATCATTATCTGTCACACATCACAATGGATTAGCCCATCTAGGACATGACTAATTCTTATTTATTTATTTATTTATTTATTTATTTATTTATTTATTTATTTATTTATTTATTTTCTTTTTGGTCTATGGGAATCCAGAATCTCATCTCTCAAGGCTTTTTTGACTAATATATTATGGGTGCATTATGCGGTTATGGGTGTACCCATCTCATTCTCTAGCTGTAGGATAAAAATGCCATCACCAGGAAAGGCAGGAGGTCAGGAAATAGAGTACACTCTATTCTACAGAAATATTGTTGAGAGCTGAGTAAACAAAAAAGAGTTTAAAATAGAATCACAGAGGGGTTTGGGTTGGAAGGGACCTTAGTGATCATTTATTTTCAACTTTTAACTATCATCTAGGTCAACCCCGACACAGGCAAGGACAATTGCCACTAGAGCAGGTTGCTCAAAGTTCTGCCCAACCCAGCCTCAAACACATACAGGGGTGGGGCATCCAGGAGTTCTCTGGGTAATCTGTCCTAGTGTCTCACCACTCTCATTGCGTAAAACTAAACAAGTAAACAAAAAATAATGAAATACCCCAAAATTCCCAACAAACAAAAATAAATTTTCTTCTTTATATCCCATCTAAATCTACCCAAAATCTACCATCTTTCAGTTTAAAATTGTTGTTGCCCCATGTCCCATTTCTACATGCCTCGGTAAAGATTCTAGTCTGTCATATAAGCCTTCATGCATTGAAAGGCCTCAATGATATGTCCCTGCAGGCTTCTCCAGGCTGAGCAACCCCAACTCTCTCAGCCTGTTCTCATAAGAGAGGTATTCCACCTCTCTGACCATTAATAGATTTACAGATACATTATGTTATGAAGAAATAGATATTGAAGACTTTTTCAATTACTGTGTTGAATGTACAACAAAGGCTATAACTTTCCTTTATGTAAGTTATCAGGAGACTCCATTAGTGGATCGCAAAACATATCTTTATTATTTGGACACGTGTACATTGTGAACGATGAGTCTTTTTGCCTGTTTCTTTTGACGTCTTTCTCAGCAGCATAAAACCTTTCTGAATTAAATAATGTTAATAATAATTTTATGTTTTAAATTATTATTTGGAAAAAATAGATAACCTAAACAGGTTACAAGATCAATAGGCTAGGCAAGCAACAGAAATTTATCTGCTGAGAAGATTGGTGTGGCACTTAACAGTACTTTTCTTTTTAAGAAAACTGAATGTTCCAGAAAATTGTTACCAAACTCCTGGGAACCATTACTGAGTCAAAGAATTTTTCCAAGAAACCAGTTGATATGGCATGCCTCAACAAACCATGATTTTTCAAGTGGTGTGTTGGTAAGACTACTTATAATAAATACATTTTTATAATGCTTTTACTAGAAAAAGTAAAACCCATTTTCTGTTTTGCTGGTGGTATATCTACTTTCTGAAAGCTGTATACCAAACCTGAAGGGAAAGGTTTTCTTGGAAAAATGTGATTTTTTTTTTTTCCCCTCTCTTGATTTCTGTTTCCAATCAACAGTCTGTGGTCTGTAAACATAACGAAAGGCGAACAAATCAAACTAGTGCATGACACGAACTGAAACAGTTCAACCTGGAAAACAAAAATTTGTAAACTGTTAGTATTTCAAACTTTTTTCCTGTTTTCCATAAACGTACTGTAACAGTGCATTAAGAAAACAACCCTGAGTTTCCAAGATGAAGGGATACCTAGAATAACAATTATTATAGATAATTAAGAAAAAGCTGTTGCTGTTCAAAGGGAAAGAAGTAAATATGTCATGATGAAGAACCTATTCCAAGCACATATGATAAACTATGTGAGAAGAAGAATGTGTTTTGGAAATTTGTGAGAATGATGAGCATTAAAAGTATAAAACATACACTAAAAACCCCATAAAACTAAACTGAAGATGGTACAAAGATGAGCCTTAGGCTAATAAAGAGAATATAACTTTGTCAAGAAAGTAGAAACTCCCTTGCACTTTCTTATATATAAAATAATATACCTAAACCCTCTCTTTTTTTTCTTTTTTTTTTTTTTCCCTGATTTTTCCTTTGAAATATGTTTTTGTTGTTGGTTGGGGGTTTTTTTGTTTGTTTTTTTGGTTGGTTGGTTTGGTTTGCTTTGGTTTTTTTGTGTGCGTGTGCTCTATAGTTACTACTGAGACTGGATAGATGAGTTTGACTTCCTGAGAAATCAGTGCTTCTTACAAATTTATTTTGATGTTTCACTGCTGTTATTTTATGACATCTGTGTTTACTTAGCATCAGGATGAGTTGGTCGCTATAACTTTAGGGAGACTTAGTCTGGTACTGATCTCTTGTACTGCAGAAAAATCTTGTGCTTTGAAATGCAACAATATGATGCTGATGTCTTTTGTCCAATAGTAATGATCTATCTTATCAGTGAACCACGCATAGTTAGACAATTTTACTTATTCTGTGTCCTTCTTATAGACCTTTCTTGTAATGACTTTTTCCCCCAGTTACCTTCTGGGATTGGTGTGTTTCATCTGAGAGCTCTTGGAGCACATAACTTCATGCTTCACTTCCAGGGTTCCAAATCTTGCTTGCCTGCTGAGGAGGTCTCTTCTTTGTATTGATAAGGATGCCTGTTTAAGCGTATAACTCGATATAATGGTTTCCATTCTTATATCTGCTCAAAGTCTAATTCCATGCAGAATGAAGGTTTGGGTTTTTTGCTTTTTTTCTTCTTTTTCCAGGAGACTAAAAGGTGTTAGATTCTGGTATTGTAGTTGTATTGTATCTGTTGTGTTAATCTCCAGTCTAAATGAATGTCTACTTTTGTCTAAGAGCAAAATTGCCTGTAACTTCTCATGACTCCAGAGCTAAAAATGAACACCAAATTAGTATTGATGTTTTATTAGAATGCTCAAATTAGGTTTAATTTGAAGTGTGTATGTATGTGTATTAGCATCATAGCATACTCCAAAATTTGAAAATGGAATAGACATCAAAAATAAAATTGAATTGTGAGTGAAAATTGAACTTGTTTTCATTTTTAAAATTAATTGACTAGGCATCCTGATTATAACTAATTGACTTGTTATTCTAGGCCTGAACTTCATGCCTGAGTATCACCCCTCTTCATATGAACTTAATTAACCAACTTGCTTTAATGACAGTACTGTAAACAGCCTGATAAAATGACTGGTGGTTCAACAAATTCATCCCCTTCAATAATGGAGAAACTGTGTGTCTATACTGCTATGTTCTTTTATCCTCTTGTTGGTGGGAATAGACTAGAACACATGCAACTGGGAAAAACCATGAAAGAGAATTAAGCCCATAGTAAAAATATAGTATGTGGTGGTGTGTTTGGATGCCTTGCAAAATAGGTCCTGCCTAATTACATGTGTGTGTATAACTGTTCTTTTGGATGCATTTCAGCCACTAGTAGATATGTGTCTCTGTGCATGTTTAAAGGAAAGGATTAAACTAAAAGAAGAATCATCAAAATGCCTTTGTGTTTTAGCAGCACTGCCCTGGGACTCAGTTGACATTCCAGTCACATGTTCTGTTTTTCCTGAAGTTTTTCTTTTATTTTCTGCAGCTCTTGGACAGAGGCAGTTTGTAACAGGAGACTTGTCTGCTACAACAAGTCTAGGAGACAACTACCAAAATGAAAGGCTCCATTTCTGTAAAAGATATGTGTGTATAATTCTGCATTACAATTATATATAATTGGGTTCAAAGGGGCCTTGGGACGTCCCCTAGTCTGACTTCTTGCTCAAAGCAGGATCAACACAGAGTCGAGACCAGGACTTAAAAATCTACAATGATGGAAACTGCATAACCTCTTTGGAGAACTTGTTCCACTGGCTAATTATACCCACAGTGATTTCTCTGTTCCTCTCCACAAGTCCTTTCCCCCTTATATCAAATTGCAATCTGTGTATTTTAGTTCATGTTAATCATGTCTCATCTTCCAGATCGGTGCAAAGAACTCCTTCCCAAAGTACAAGAGCTTGGCACAACTCTCCCTTGCTGAACTTGACTCAGTTATTCAACACCTGCTTTGTAACTGAGGGTCCAAAACTGGACACAATATTTTAAATATTGTCTCAGTAGCACTGAGTAGGAGAGACTAGTCCTCCCTTAAGCATCCTGGCTGTGCTCCTGTTAGCATAGATCAGGATGTTGCTGGCATTCCTTGAGGTCAGGACACACTGCTAATTCAGATTGAAATATAAACATACTTCCTCACTTGTTTCTTTGGAATATAAAGTTTGCCATGTAAGGCTGAAATTGTTTCTTTGGAATTCACCTGAGTGCAATATTTCAGATGAAAGTAGGAAGAGTCATGAAGTTCTAAATTGGAGCACAATAAATTCTCTGATCAATTTGTTGCCTGATGCATGAGTGGTCTGACTAATCTGGACATTGTTCTAAAAATAAAAGAGCTTTTTTTTGTCTGTGTGAGTGTTAGCATTGACTTTCACCGCTCCTTTACCAAGGACAGAATTATACTGGCTTGCATAAATTGAATCTTTAGGGTTTTTTCATCACTAACAAAAATACACTTCATGCTTCTCTCTTCAATACGTGTGAAATACAGTCAAACAATATCCTGAGGTTTTTGGGGTTTATTTTGGTTTTTTTTAAGAAGAAGAAGAAGAAAAAAATCCAACTATTTGTGTTGAATTATATCTTTAAGGCATATGATGCATCTGTTTTTGAAGTTATATTAATATTTGGAAATATTTATTTATTTCAAATTGCTTCAAGCTAGTGAAAAGGTCCTCTAAGATTTAATCAAATTCAAGTTCTTTGCTCTAGGAATCTGATAGAAAAGTAGCTTATTCCTGTTTTTTTTTTTTTTTTAATTGCTCCACTATATAGTATAAAACAATCCTCTACAGTAATTTTCTGTAGAATATGCTAAAAACGAAGTTTTATTTAAAGGCCTTTTTCATAATAGATAAAATCAACAGGAAAGCTCTTTATGCTACTTTTCAGACTGCTTGTCTTCTTTGAAGTTAGTACTAGTAATACTTTTCATCTGTTACCCTAAAAGAAACTCAGCCAAAGACTCAAAGAATTTTATATATTGTTCTGTGGCTTTTATCTTATCAGCACAGCCAACAAATATATCATGTCAATTGAATTTATCTCTGAAATGTCTTGATCCCAAAACAAGAAGTGCAATTACTATGAGGAAATTACAAGCAATCAATTATAAAATTGAATTAAATTTCAATATAAATTTAAATTAAGAGGACTATTTATTACTCTAACAATTAGCTAAAGAATAAAATGTTGTATGCATATCAACAGTTAAATCTGAATTGCAGTTTGCTAGTATATGTTGAGCCAAATATTCTGTTTATGAATTTCAGTCATAACTGAAAAAAACCCACTAAATCTACTTGTGAAACTTTCTCATTTTGCATTTAATTTCTCTTCATAAATCCTTACACTGATATTGACTTCTTTTGACAGTTGCACTTATGCTAACATCTCATTCTTTGCAATTATATTTCATTTTGACCTTCTTATGGTTCTTGTCTCTTCCCCACTAGTAATTATAAATCATTAAGTGGTGGAAAAAATACTTACAGAATTGTTATCCTTTATCAGGAAGCTAACTGGTTTGTACTTAACTATACTTAAGGGGTAAATCTTGTCTACCTTGGACTTCTGAAGGAGCCATAACTCATTCACAACAGATGTTGGTAATTTACCTTGCATCTTTAACTTCTACTTCTTCCTTTTTTCCATTTCATCTAAATGAGACGATTTTGTTAGAATTGGAGAGAGAAGTAAGTAAGATATTTAACCCCACATTATCAATTCTAATACTTTGTCTTTCATAGAGGCTTAGCTTTAAAATTCTCTCTATTTTAACCCTAGTTTGTCTGAAACTTTCAGACAGTACATGAAAATTAGTTTCAAGGGAAAGAAAGAAAAAAAAAAAAAGCAGTTTTTTGTGGGTTTTTTTTATTTTTTTAAAAAAAATCTGTATTTTACTGTCTATGTACCGCCTTTTATTTTGTATAATTTTAGCCCTGTGTTCTGCTTTTAGCCCTGTGTTCTGCTCTCAAGGCTTTTGCGCTTCAGACTTGGTCTCCTCCAGCATATCTGTCTACCATCATCTGTTGTAAAGAAGCAAATATAAGAATATAAGAGAAATTATGAGAAGAACTTATGATAAAACATAAAATAAATGGTCAAAATTCTATCATGGTCTTATATAAAGGAACTGTTCATGGTATAAGATACTCTTCCCTGCACCTTTGGTTGCTGCTCACATAAAACCTGAAATACTCTGCAACTTCTATAAAGATGCAACCAGTTATTAGAAACTCTGATCTGTAATGCAAGAAAACACATAGAGCGTAGTGATAATCTTCAAGCTCAAGTGGATGGAATGGGAAACTCAAGTCAAAAGTATGGAACTGGTTTAGGAATAATATTTTTGGAACAAAGTTCAGCTACTATCAAGGTTTAAGGCTTTAGAAACTCTTCAAGGGTTTACATTTTAAGAATTTTTTTTAGTGTTGAGGTTTGTTGGTTGTTTTTTGTTTTATTGTTTGGGCTTTTTTTCCAACAAGAGTTGGAAATATATTTTTTGTTGGTAAGCTTATGGGTTTTTTTATGAGAGATTCTTCTTACTGGTAGTTGTGCTGGATCATGTTTCCTTGCAACTCAATGTGAGTTTTTAACCTCACCGGTTGGGTGCCATTCCTAGTCCTTATGGTCTCTAATTAAATTAAAAGGGAAAAAAAAAAAAATCAACACCTGATGCCTGCTTCAGGGAGTATATTTGTCAAGCACATAAGGTGGTTTTATGTGACTCTAAAGCACTACTCACAGTAGCTCCAATACAGCCAGATTCTAATTTGGAAAATTTCCCAAGGCCAGGAATGATATCTAATGATGGAATTGCAATTAGAAAAAACACGTCAGTGTTACACCAGTTGCTCATACTCATGTTATTTCTATCACTTGACTAATTTAATTTTTGTTTAACTAGCCTTTTCTTTTGTCTGCAGCTATATATGTTTTCTACTGATAATCTCATGCTGCATATGTTTTTGTGACATGTTCCCTTGTCAGCCTGTTGTCTGTTTTGTAGTTGGCCTAGTGCTGGTTGCTATTGCTAAGGCCCAGTTCTGCTCTGCTGTCCCTGACAGCTGGTGGAAATGATGGAGAAGTCCATGTGGCAGTGCTGATGCCTGTCCCCGTGGTTGACTGTGAGCCATGTTACGACACTCCGACCAGCTCTACCTCTGTCTTTGCTAGAGTGTTGCTTACTCACAGATGTGATAACTAGTGAATTGGCAAGATATTTTCTTTCTCTAGTATTAAGCTACCAAAATAAGCCATTGCTATGAATACATAGCAGAGTAAAGTAAGTTTCATGAGCATGAACTGAAATCCAAAAATATCTGGATTGTATGACTCAAGAATTTGTTAGATTATTTAATATGTTTTGGACTTCAGGACATGACAGTACTTTCAGTTGCTTTAACTTTTGAGGTAAGGAAATTTTTTGAAAATCATGTGAATTAAAACAAAAATAATTTGGCAGAAGATATTAGCATGCTTTTGGCTTTGTAAGTAACTTCTCTCAATTTATATACTAATTAATACAGTAGAAGGCTGATGTGGGAAACTATATGATGGATAAAATTAAAGAGGAGTTTTTCAGCATGTTTACTTGCTTATGTATGTATTTATTTGCTTCAGTATATAATATTATATACTGAACTATGAAGGTCGTAGATCAAGGTATGGGATTCTATCATCTGCAAAAGTCATGGGAAATAAAGGAGTTCCATGAAAAATGAAGAAGTCAGTTTAAGTTATGTAATTATTTTCAAACTGCTAATAATTATGCAGAGACAAGAACATTGTCTCATGAAGTGTAACAGTGAGAATAACTGATATTTCATCATCACAATAATAATAGATAAAAATGCATTGAATTTTCTGTTTATGAAGTAATTTAGTAGCAGTAAACATGGGACAAACTGATAACTGCTGGAATGAGCACAAACAAACAAAATAATTACAGGTTTTGTAGACAGAATTAAAACAATCCTGTTCCTGCATAATAATAAGAATTAAGATTAATCTATATGTAGAAAAGAAATTCTGCTAATTTGCATGATCATCACCATACCTGGTTTATCAGCTACAGGTGATATGCACAAGGACCTTACTAAAAATAATATATTTACCCTTGTATTATAATCTGCACATATACCAAGGATTTATATACTTATTTCAAGATGTGCACTAGGTAAAATGAAATGCCATATGTTTCATTTTGAAAGGAAAAGTGCATTCTGTGACATTTCCAGTGTGTGCCTACATGCTTCATGACAACCTTACAAAATTGTTGTGAAATATACAGCTCAAAACCAAAATTTTATTGCATAGTTATAAATATGAAGTGCACAAATTCTGCCATGTCTTACCATTTAAAAAGATTGCTTTAGAGTGAGTGGGCTTTTTCAGATGTATTAGTGAGGAAAATGCTGCCAAGTAAGTAGTATAAATGTACTTGCAGGCTTGACAGAAATCAGGCAAGAAATAGCAACCTGTCTTCCAAATCTTGGGATCAATGTTCATCCAATACACTTTTTTTTTTTTTTTTTTTTAATATATATATATATATATATATATATATAATGCAGAGGAGAGTGTTATTTTTATTTTGTTTTACTGAATATACCAGCTTTTTCTTATGGATGGCTTCCAAGTAATATAGGTGAATTTTTATTCCAAACAGCCAATGAACACCAGTTTAAAAGCATCATTTTAGTTTCCTTTATTTCCTTATTGTAGGAAGCAGCTTTAGTAAGCAATTTTCTGCTGTATGGAAACCAGAAAGTAATTTTTTTTTTTTTTTTTTTTTTTTTTTTAATAATTCTCAAGAAGGACCTAACAGGTGATTACAGAATGTTGGAAGATATTGTGATAGAGTAACTATATGCATATCCTAAGTGTGTAAAAAACCTCCTTGATTCTGGTATTTATACCCTGAACCTGGTCTATTATTCACAGTCAGATTTATAATGCAAAAAACCCTCTCTGTAAATTACATCACTTTTGCTCACAGAGCCAATATTTTAAAGCCTAACCAAAGCCTGTCTTGGCATACATTAGGCAAGATAGCTAATATATCTATAGTAGCTAAAATATATTAAAGTCAATGTCTGTCACATTTGTGAGCATGTCACTATGGATGACAATTTTTAACATTCATTTATTTCACCATTTTTCCTAGTAGGTATTTTTCCATATTTTACATGCTAGTTTCAGTAGAAATGGTCCAAAACATAACCTTTCATCAAAAATCTCTTGAGTTGTTTATAGAACTTAGCCCATCAGTTCTTTGATTAATTTAAAAAAAAAAAAAAAAAAAAAAAAAATCCTGGTCTCTATCTTGATGCATTAGGCATATAAATGTTTTAAAATATGTGCATAATGTATATCTAGCAGTTCAGAGTATTTGATTATATTGGGGCTCTACTACAGATCTATACCACTTGAACAGGGTGTCACCAGCTTGGTCAGCTGCAACCAGCTCTGTTCTTCTTGTCATACTTGGTGGTAAAGGGATGTAAAAGACAGGTTTGTACTGACAGCAAGACAGAACTCTGGTTGTCACAATACTTGAGCACCTTTGTTGGTTGCTGTAGTGGTTGGGATTTTTATGTTTTTGGAATATTGCTGAATATTTGGAGCCTGTATAACTAATGCAAAAAAGATTTGTTGCACATTAGCTTTCCTAACTGGATTCTTAAGTATGCACATACATTTATCGATATGTAGATTTTTAAATGTGGGTATATATATGTATTATGTATTTATTAAACCCAGTCTTCATTTGAAATACTAGATGTGTATCACTGTGCTAGCTGGCATTTCAGACACCTGACTTTTACAAGATAGCTACATTTTTCCTGAATTTACAAGCTGACGAAGCAGGCATTTTCATAAATATAGTCAGTACATCTGTGCTGGTACCCATAGTATTAAATATTTTGCCAGTTGTGATAGATGATTTATTTAAGCCTAAGGAAGTTCAGAGCAAAAGGGAAAATATTCTCTGCAAGAAAATATATAGAGAACATAATGAAGGATTGCTAAATCTAGCTTTGCTTATAAGCACCCTAACCTTTTTCTCAAGTACTTTAGTATGACTGGGTGCGATGCCCTCTGCCAGAGTGTTGTATAGGTTGTATGCATTGGTTCAGCAAGCTCTGTCAAACCTAATTTTTCTGAGGACGAGCCCATATGACTGAACAGTATAGTAATGCTGATCTCCATATGTAACAGCACAATGTCATGGCTGCCTGTTGTATGAATCCACACAAATGCACAGCAAAACCCCGTCATTTGGCTATGCCAAATCATGATCTTGTGTTATGTTAAAGTCATAAGGTGAGCAACCAATGGTTCTTTCAAACAAGGTGCTGTCCATACTCATACATATGTGCATATATCTTTATATACATATCTATATGTATATATCTATACATATGTGCATGTCAGCTTTTCCTCTGTGTGTCTCTCATACCATGATGACCAGTCCTGTGTCCTTTTTGCTTGGGTCAAACAAAAACGGATTTTTGTGGGCAATGTTTCAAATCTTTTTATGAGCAACTTTTCAAATGGGGGAGCTGACTTCTCTATGTATTTCTTAGTCATTTTTTGATACTAGTCAGTATTAAAAATAGAAGACTGTTCAAATCTGTGTTATGTAGTTTGGAATATGATCTGCATTTACAGTTAAAAAAAAACATAATTTGGGCAGTCTCTCTATCTGCTTACTAATTTATGCATCTGTGATCTTGTAGGGCATGAAATCTCTGTGTTAATGGAGTGTGGCATTGGCTCTCTGAAGTTTGGGAAATTGTACTGATTTCTGCAGCTGAGTTACCAGACTGTGCTGAAGTTCCTGGGTATAACGGTGAGAGTCTATGTCTGTAAAAATCATCATGGTTTGAACGGGGCTTTTTTCTTCTCACCTTGCTCCTTTTTTAACCAACATGGCTGCTTGTCTGATCCATAGGAAGATGTGGATAACAAAGCACTAGGCTCCCTATGGAAAGATATCTTGCATTTGCCATTTATTTGTGATTCCTCTCTCACTTGGTGTTGGTAGCTTAAATTCATGTCTAATATAAGTTATGTATCTGAGCCTCCCCTTAAATGTGTTGCAGTAAGGACTATCCCGCCAGCTTTTCAGTAGGAAGACTCGTCCTTTTGGCTATGCTTCACTTTCTCCAGACTAAAGACCTCTTGGGCCAGCTAAGATAGAAAGCTGAGCTGTTACAAGCCAGCTCAGGTCAGCCCTACTGACCATAACTTGTCATGTAGCGAAGGCCCAGAGGCAACTATGTCAGCTGGATGGATTTCTTGCCTCAGATGCAAATCAAGTGAACCCATGATTGTGAATTAAACTGTGAATTTTGTGTTTGTGAATCATGATACTCTTGTTAAACCAGAGGGAGCAATCAGCTAGCTTCTTGCTGCCTTTCTTCCTAGTACCTTATGCCAATACAGCAGGAGAAATTTCTGCTACCAGGCACTGCAAGGACATAGAAGTGTCAGTAATTCTTTCCAAGTCATAGTTTCTTAACTTTTTACGACTTCTTTTGAAATTGTATTTACACAGTTTTGTCAGCTTTACCAGCTGCTGTCAGATCTAAACCTAGAAGCTTCTGCTTCGGGATATTTGGGTTGTTGCATGCTTCATCAGTTCTCCTCAGATACTTTGATTTGTTGTTTTGGAGCAGATAGCAAGACCAGGATCTAAGGGGAGAAGGCTGAAAAGGAAAAACATTCTCAAGTGATGCTGCCTCTCATGTAGTATGTGAACAGCTTTTGTTAGTACCAGATATTTCTTCAGAGGATATTATTTGTCTCTGTCTTGTGGTGTTAGACAAAAACTGGCAAAGAATTAATGATTAGATGTCATGATATTTCCTGACTTCTGTGTTTCCTGTAGCTTGTGCTGTCTTCACTCAGCCCAAGCCAAAGTGGTGACTATCCTTTTTTTTCCTTTTTTTTTTTTTTTTTGCTACCTCCTTCTACAATTAATTTTAGACTCTGCTTTGCTATAAGCCAGATCATAATGAGTGGTAGGATTTTATGAAATTAATTTAGGCTCTGAAAAAGGAAACAGCTAATTAAAATTACTTAATGGTGTTACATTTCTGGAGATGCTATGTATTGGTGCTGAAATCTCCTACAAATGCAAACTTTCAGTCTAAGAAATTAGTAGTAGTCAAAGCAACCACAATTTGTCTCTACAATACTAACTAAAAAGCTGAATCTACATATAGAGACCCCACTCATGAAAAGCCCACCCCCGAAATGAAAATGCTGTTTGCTGTTTCATCCCATTCAATACATATGACTTCTTTGAGCCAAGAAATGTTAGGTGGTATCCTTTTGAAAACTCTTTCAGTAATATGTGCTTCAGTGATTACATCTCCAAGATAAAAAACAAAACAAAAATCAGATTAAAATTATTTATCGGTAGATTACTGTAGTTGGCTTTAAAGGCAGACTACAGACTGTGTAGGAAAAATGTTGGTGTTTGAAGAAGAGGCGTATAATTGTATTTTGGAAGATGCAGTCTGGAGATGCTTTTCTGATTGTGTGGTAAACAATTCTTACAATATAGATATTTATCCTTCTAAATAAAACAGATGCAAGTTGGGGAGATCAATGTTAAAATCTGAAGTTTTCTTGATGTGGTTGAGGCATCTCTATGTCAATCATAGTACTGTAAAAAGAAGTTAGAGAAGTACTTGACAGACTTCTAAGCAGGAAAACCTAAAAATTATAGCATAATTTATCATCAAGTGGAGAATATTCCATGTGTAATTAGTTTATTCTATTATTTCAACAGTTTCTATTCCTTTTTCCTTTGTCTGCATTTCAATATTGCCTTTAAATTACTTTTTTCAAATTAAAATTTACGCTAACTAGATTTATTTTTAAATGGTATGTATACTGGTTTTGGTGACTGGATCTTGAAGTATTTTTCTACATGTAAACCTGTTCACTCTGTAAGAAGTCATAGTTTAAAAAAAGAGAATGGGAAATTTCAAAATAAATGTTATGAAATGAAGCAGTACATCTATATTTTTGGTACACATTTAAGTATGCTGATGTGGCTATTCTGAAGATGCATTATCAGCCAAGGAAATGACCTATAATTCTGTTGTGTTCGAACACAAGGAAACAGCGGTTGGAATGTAGTACATGGACTAAAGCAGTATAAAAACAATTAATATCCTTTTTGTGGTTGCCTGGCCAAAGACTGAAGCCAGAGTAGGACCATTATTTCTAATACCACTAAATTTGTTTGACTAGTTTTAAGAAACTTCAGGTGGCACTCTTGCTGTTGGGAGAAAAATATTCAAGATAGTTTTGTCTGAAGTCTTACCTACCCGGTACCTGTTAATTCCCTGAATCAATCTCTGAGTTTAATGGTAGTTTTATAACCCTGGAATTAATTTAGTAATTGATTCACATATCCTTAATTAGAATATGATGTAATGGAACTCTGACTGTATGCGAGCCAGACTATAATCAGTGATGCATGCACTCTGGAAGAAAAATCCTGTCAGAAGTGAATGATCTTTATGGGCTGTGGTTATTTAAAAGTATAAGATGACCCCCTCCCCCCCCAAAAAAAAAATCCAAATAAATAATCAATATCTTAATTTCTTTAACTAATGGAAATCCACTTTAAGAGAATTCTGTTGTGTGTGTATATATCAAGAGATTCAGCATAATTTTAACGATTAACTGGTTTTCTATTAGAGTCAGAGCATCTATGTCTGTCAGTTATCTGTGATAGCTTTTTAATCTATTGGCCAGTTCATCTTACATTTGTCAGGCAGTAGAAGCCTGCAGGCAGTGAAGGAGTTCTGGTAAATCCTGTGAAATTCTGTTGTAGGAGAGGAGTCTGTGCCTCTGAGGGAAGGCTGGCAGAGTGCAGCACTGGAGGAAGGGCAGCCAGGTGGCCTGGCTGCTGGGGTGTGCCAAGGCACACACACCGTACCTGCTGCGGCTTTGGGATGGTTATGACTTCTGTTTTAGCTGTATAGCCAAAAATGGAAACAAGGAGTGGGAGGAAGGAATATGAAAGGTTTAGATGGCACAGAGGAAAAGTAGGAAAAATAAGAACACTGTGGGAAAGAGGGTGAAGCACATGCTTGTAGTAAAAGACATTTTCAGCTATTAATTTGAATATCCTACAGGGTAAAAAATTATCTGTCTCTGTCTGCCCTTTCGACAGATCTACGAATAATTTGTGAAATGTGAACAGGTGCTGGAGGCAGTCTCAAAAAGTGTCCATATATATCTTAAAGCACTTGGGAGAATGAAAAGCAGTATAGCAGAATCCCACTAAAATCAGCATTATTAAATGCTGCTTAATAGAAGTCCATAAAGACTTTTTTGAACCTGTTTGCTCCCAATAAAATTCATGTCCAGAGAAAAAGAATTGCAAAGAAAAGTAGATCTGTTTACAGTAAAGTTGCTTTCTGCTGCCTGATTGCAGACATTGTCTTATAGTACATACAAAATCTGACTATTACTTATATATTCAATTACTTATACATTAGATACTATATTTTGAAAGACTGGCAGCAGTCACCTTGATAGAAAAGGTTACATTGACAGTGTTACTTTGTTGCCAACAGCAACATCTGCGTTAAATGTGCTTTAATTAAGTTTGAGTTTTGAAGTTTATTGCTGTCACAGTACTTGGTGACATTTTGTGAAAATGAGGTGGGAATATTAACACAGCTCATCAGCCAGGTAGTCTCAGCCCATTGTTCTCTTTGCCAACTTGACTGTCCACGTCTACTGTCATCAGGAGAAAGGTGACCTCCTGCAGGAAGACATTTACTGGGGGGAGGTAGAAAATTCTGGGATCAGTTAATGTTGCAGACACATAAGTCAGGTATCACTTAAACACCTTGATGAATTAAGTCCTGTGTGTGACTCATTAATTTCTTTGAAGATGGAATCCAGTGAATTCATATGTCTTCATATTTTCCTACTACATGTACAAAGCTACACATTGCCTACATTATTCTCTTACTACAGAAATTAACCTGGCTCACTGTTTGAGACTCTCCTAATTACTAGAAACTCAAGTAGAAAAAGTAACAAGTATGTACAAAACTTATCAGGCTCCAGTTCCATTTTACCTGAACTCCACACTACAAATGACTTCTGAAAGACAGAAAAAACATTTCATTACTGCTAAACATAAGACTTTTAGAGTTAGGTGTACTGCATTTGTGTGGCCAGGTTTTGGTAGCTGGGGGAGAGGGGAGGGAGGCACACAGCTTCTGTGAGAAGCTGCTTAGAAGCTTTTCCCCCTGTCCAATAGAGCCAATGCCAGCCAGCTCCAAGATGAATGTGCCACTGACCAAGGTTGGGCCAGTCAGAGCGGGTAGTAGCTCCTCTGTGATAACATATTGAAGAAGAAGAAGAAGAAGAAAAAAAAAAAAAAAGAAAAAAAAAAAAAAGTTATAGTACAGATGTAATTGTACTCAGAGAGGAGTGAGAATACGTGGAAGGAGCAACTCTGCAGACACCAAAGTCAGTGGAGAGGGAGGGGAGGAGGTGCTCCAGGTGCCAGAGCTGAGATTCCCCTGCAGTCATGGTGATGCCCACGGTGAGGCAGCTGTGCCCTTGCAGCCCATGGAGATCCATGGGGATGCAGAGATCCACCTGCAGCCCATGGAAGAGTCCCACACTAGAGCAGGTGGATGCTGTGAACCTGTGGGAGGCCTGTGCTGGAACAGGGTCCTGTCAGGACCTGGAAACCCATAGATCCTGGAAACCCATAGAGAGAGGAGGGGGTGCTGGAACAGTTTTCTTGGTAGGGCTTATGACCCTTTGTGGGGACCCACACTGGAGCAGGGTGTGCCTGAAGGACTGCACCCTGTGGTGAGAGACCCATACCATAATAGTTTGTGGAGAACTGTTGCCTGTGGGAAGGACTGGAGTTCATGCAGGAATGTTTCCCATGGGAAGCAACCCAAGTTGAAGCAGAGGAAGGACTCCTCTCCCTGTGCAGTGGCAGAAAAGTGATGAGTTCATATCTCCTACTCCCTGTCTCTTTCCACCACTGAGGCAAGAAGGTAGAGCCCCTGAAGGAAGGAGTGGGATGAAGGCGGTTTTAAAATTCATTTAAATTCTCATTATCCTGCTCTGATTTTGATTAATTCAATTAATATCCTCAAGTCCGGGCTACTTTCCCTGTGACAGTAATCAACGAGTGATCTCTCCCTGTGTTCATTTGTTTTTCATCATAATTGTTTTTGTCTATCCAGTTGCAGAGGTGAGTGATAGAGCACCTTTTGTGGTGGCTGAGCATCCAGGCAGGATCAAACAACCACACTTAGGCTATTTTATGATGTCCTGTTTCGGGGAAAAAGAAGCATGTTGGTAAACTAGAGCTGCAGTGCTCTGTGGTTTTTTTGGGTTTTTTTTTGGTTTGTTTAATATTTTAATAGGAGGTTTGTGAGAGATAATTTTTCAGCTTTCATAAGTTTAGTATACAAGTGTCAACAATGCTGAATGAATGTATGTAGTTTAATGGAATAGAAGATTGAAATGTTGAACTCTTCCAGTTCCGTTATTTGGACAGGATGTATGTGTAGAAGTTGCAATACCTGTGCATTTGATTTTCATTTGATATACTGACTTATTTGGGAGTTTAGGTATATGAGACAAGTAAGATTAATAGGGTTCCTTCATGCAAAGCTGCAAAAATAATTGTAAAAAAATAGTGGAAATTCAAAGTAGAAAATGGAGAACTACTCTTAATTATACTGTGTAAAGACCTTTTGATTTGTTACTTAATCTGTGTAATAGAGTAAGCTGTCACTTTTTTTCTATGTAGTATAGCGCCCTTTACTAAAGAGGAAGGGGAAGGTTGAGGTTACAGAGTATTACTCTAATTGTTATTATTTATGTGGCTGTTGGCAGTGACACTTATAGTATAAGGATGAGGTTGATTCAAATATTCACTGATGTGTCTGGTTTTGTTTGTTCTTTTCTGATACAAGTTGGATGGATATGGATACATGAGATGAAGATGACTGATGAATAATGCTGAAAATATACATGTTTTGCAAATGTTGAAAAATATTAGATATCTCATTGCTAATTCTTCTGTTCTTTTACCACAGATCTTTTAATTTACAACTTGTGTTCAGTGAGGCAGATTTAAATCTGATTTTTGTTTACCCAAAATATAACCAGTTAATTTCCTGTGTCACCTCTACAAAACCATATGTATGTACAGACAGAAATTGTTCATGTATCAATATTGTTCAATAATGCAATTCATTAATGCCTATTGCCATTATTCTCTAATAAATGCCTTTTCTGCATTTGAAATGCAGGACTAATTTTTTAGTTGATTGTTATTGCTTCAATGTAAAAATAGCAGTTGTTAAAAAGCAATCCAAATTTTAAATTAAAAATTGCATGTTGAATCTTTTTCATTTCTCAGTGGAGGAGTAAGAACTTAATTTCCCTATTGATGTTTTTGATGCCATCTTACTTAAGAAAATGAACAGAAATATAAAAGCCTCTGTATAGATTTTGAAGGCATAATTGTGATGATCAAAAACCTTATGGGGAAACAATTCTAAATGAACTTGAAATTCAGTTCCTCAGAAAACAAAAGAGCTCTGAAAGCTCTGAACAGAGCAATTCATTACCAGACTGTTGAAACACCAGCTTTATCCTAATAGAAATTGTGGGCACAACCCACAATCAGGAAGGGCTGTTTGAAAGAAATAGATGCTTTTTTTTTAAAGCTGCCAAAATTATAGTAGATTCTAGTGTGAGTAATTAGTTTAATGCCTGAAATTCCTGCATCAAGCCCATGAAAACTAACGTTAGTTCCCTTTGCCATGTGTATCAACAATCGGAACTGCGGCAAGATAAAACTCACTTCTTGCAGGTACCAAGCTGGAGACCTTGCAAAGGTGTTCCCAGGATTGTTGGTGTTGGCCAGATCAGTAACTCGGTCTTTCAATTTACCACACTTCTGAGCAGCTGTTACTCACAGGTGAAAAGCACTCACAAGGCTCCCTGCACTCACTTCTTTACCTGCAGGCCACAGGTGGCAGGCTTCTGCATGAAGTGTGCCTTATCAGCAGTTGTGTTACTGTGATATATGATAATGGGTTATCAATTAAATGGAAGTAAAACTGGTCAATTATCTATAAAAGGCAATCTTATTGCAATCACTGCAAGAACTGGATAATAACTTGAAAGAAAAAAAGAAAACTCAAGTACTTGCTTTATGAAGAGCCTCAATAACTGCTCTCTGTGGAATTTTTATTGTCTGACAAATAATAAATATTGAACAGAGCAAGGTATGCATCTATAAAACACCTACATGCAAAAAGTATTTAAGTGAAGCTAAACAGTGTAGATTGCAACATGAATATAAATTGGCAGGAAAAGATAAATACCTCATACAGCTCAGACTTGTGTTTCACTCTTTATACATGTTAAATACCAGTGGATTTTGGAATTGATGGCAGTTCTCAAAAACAGAGAGAAGGGCTTGCCATCCCTGCTAAATGCCAGGTTTCCACTTTTTTTCTTCCTGTTATCCCTAATGCACCAGTGTACATACCCCCTCACACAGACTGTGAACATGTCTGGCCATAAGAACATCCCCTTGTTGTTCCGGTGTCCCAGACCCACAAACACCCCTCACATAAGCCAGAACTGTACATGTGTCAATCTTGTTCTTACCCACTGGTTAAACATGTTTAAACTTGCACACAAAATTCCCTCTGATAGCTCCCCTTTGAATTACATTCACACTCATATCCAGTTGCAGATTTACAGTCTCTCCTGTCTTCATTTCCTTGCTGCGTAGTGAAGTTTGAAATTTGCAAGTATCTTGCTGGTTCGAACACACATGGAATAGACAGCACACTCCTGAAGGAAGTAAGTTTGCAGTAGAGAGAAGAGTTCTCTTTAAAGAGAAGATAGGAGGGACTGCCATGAACTGGCGCCAGACTTGTTCCTGCCTGCATTCAACCAGCTGCTTTCATTCCTGCTTCTCTCCTCCTTGCCGTGCATGCTACTTCCTAGTCACCTTAATCCCTCTGTTTTCCATCCTGTCTCCTCACAGATAAACAACTGGCCCCAATTTACTTTTAACCTTTAGGGCCACTGTTACTACAGACATTCTCCACTTAGGTATTTCTGGTGTAACCAAAGGTAATCTCAGACTCATTGTAGCTTAAGATGTTTGCCAAAGTTCTGTTGGTTTCACAACACTCCCAAAAATGTTTCAGTGCTCCCCATTCAGTTATTCATGCAATGTATCTGTTTCTCCCACACCTACCCCCTTGAACCATTTAATGAAACCAACCCTTCCTCACTGCACCAGGTATAATTTTTATTAGTTTCTTGCCAAAGCCTGTGTTGTGTCCAAGGGATTCTTGTGTCACACAATCTTCAGGAGTTTCTCTCCTCCTCAGTAAGCTTAACTTCAGGGCTCAGTTACCTGCAGGCATGCCACAATATTACATTTATTCTCTTTTGTTCCTGATCCTGAATTTAGTCTATTTTACAGTCCAGTTTGCTGGAGTAGCTTGTTCTCAGACTCAGAAACATTCAGTCTAACATTGAAAGAGGCAATTTTTTTTTTTTTTTCCCCCATACTGAGTGATTGTAATATTATAAAATATTAATTTTATACATCTTTGTATAAAACAAATAGCTCACCCTTCTCGTAACTTCTGCATATGAATACATGTGAATTGGAAGTATGATTCACTGCAAGGTGGAGTAGAAGATGCACTTTTTAGAAATAAGGAATTAGGAAAACCCTCTGATTGGCAGTTTTTCAAAACATGTAATGGTAAGATGCTGATCCCTTCTCTTGTTTGCAAGCAGACATGAACTGAAATTTCCTCTGCAGGTCATCATCCTTGTTGTCAACACTCATTAATTTCTTGGAAATGACTTAAAACTGATTAAGGTTAGAGGTGAGTAGCAATGCTGATAAATGTTCCAGATATTTCTGTAATTTTACCTTTGCATGGGGGGGGGGGGGGGAAAAAAAAAAAAAAAAAAAAATCTGACTTCACTTGCCTCCTTGATTTTGATAAATTCAAATGAAGTTATTACAAAATAGGTTAGGCCTTCAGGAAGCTTATAGTACATTTTCAGTAAAAAGAGGAAAAATCATTCCTACTCTTTCTTTATTCAACATCAGATGGAATTGAGAATTTCTGAAGAAATACTTGAGAGTGGCCTCTACAGATTTCACATACATCAGCAACTGACAGATAATGTGACACTATTAAGAAAGACTCGTGTTCCTTAACTCTGTCAAACAATAATGCCATCAATGTAATCCAAGTATAATAGCTCTTTATATGCCATAACCCAGGCCATTCTTCACAAGTACCTTGCCTTTCTGGATTATCATGATTAGCACTGTAATACAGGTAGAAAAAATTGAAAAATTAAATAAGAGTATCTCATTCTTTCACATAACCTACAGCTGACCCTTTCAAGTAATTATTGACTCCTGCCACTTGTGTAGGCTCTATTTGATTTGATGTTTTTAAGTAAATATGATCTTTCCCCAGTGTTCCTGGTACTGTTTTATGGTTTACTGGTGGTTTTTTTTTTTTTTTTTATATTTTAATCAATATGTGATGTAATTTACCACTAAATGAAAAGGAATTATGTTGTAGTTGAGGAATATGAATAGTAGAAACATATACTACTAATTTTCTACCATGTTTACCACACTGTAGCTGGTAGAAAATCATTAAGTTACTGAGTTCACAAGGCAACCTATAAACCATGATATGTGACTCCTTGCACAGTGTGAGATTGTTCAGGCAGTGGCTTCTCCTTTAACAATGCAAAACTTATTATAAAGTTAAATATTGGAGCTATGAACCCAGAAATAGTAATGCAGCATTTAACAGTGGGATTCTTATTAGACCTGAAGATAATAATTTCTCTAGCTCAATATTAGCTGTCTTCAGCAATGATAGACTACCCAGGATTCCCTCTAAGAGGAAAGACAATTTCATGTATCTTTGTCACATGGTGTTTGTGAAAAGAAAAGAAAAGAAAAGAAAAGAAAAGAAAAGAAAAGAAAAGAAAAGAAAAGAAAAGAAAAGAAAAGAAAAGAAAAGAAAAGAAAAGAAAAGAAAAGAAAAGAAAAGAAAAGAAAGAAAAGGAGAAAAAAAATTAGTGATACTGATAATTCACAACAGTGGAAAGGAAAAGGAAATGGTAAATTCTACCAATATGAAGATTATCCTTATTTATTAATTCTCAATGCCTGATTTTAAGAGCTATTGATTATATTAACAAAACTTGAAGAAAGCTGGTTATTAAGGGCCTGAGTCGGTACAAGTGTAAAAAGAGTAAACATTAACATCTAAGAGCTTAGAGATCCTTTCACAATTCTTCTGGTTAGATCTTTGAAAGTGTAATAGTGGAACTGATGTTTGAGTGCTCACAGCCCTTTCCCTTTTGTGTAGAACATGCAAGTGTTGTGTGGGTGCCTCACCATTGCATTCAAAATACTACATGCAAAAGGTATTGCACCAAAGATCTGTACTGGCTTAATTGAGTTTGAATAAAATCTACATGTGAAATCCAGTTATTGTTAATGCATTTGTAATAATAATAATAATAATAATAATAATAATCGTAATACAAAATAATGCAGGACAGCCTTATTAATACTGCCTTATAAAATTATTGCACAGGAACTCGCTAGCACCTCCTGCTGTTCATCAATGTTATGTCCAGTGTTCCCATGTCTCTTTGGGCTTCCTGTAGCAGAACGGTGCTGAGGTGTTGCAGGACATTGTCAGCAGCTGGGAAGTATGTGATGCTGGTGGTGACAGCCACGTGTTCCTTAGTTTGAGGTACTGTGCAGGGTTATTTTATAATAGAGCAATCATAATTGAATCTCCTGAAAGGTTTCTGAATGATCCTTTTCAAAAACTTCTGGGTCTAAGCATCCATAAGAATGGTGGAGAACTGAAAGAAGTTTGTAGGTACTTTGAGATGATAATGCCAGTGGCATTCACAAGTTGTGTGTGTATTTCTCAGTCTTAAAAGCTCATGCTTTTATTAAGCATTTGTTTCTGTCCTACTTGCTGATAGCGTATGTTGTTTGAAGTTAATTATTTGGAGTTGGCCTTACAAAACCAAGCTTTCTTATTAAGACTAAAAGTTAGCTCTTATTTATGACTTACTGACTTAATATATTTTTATTAAAAGAGCGAAAGAAATTCTTTAATCATTGCATAGCAATAGCTATTAGGAATTTGAAGAGAGCTTTCGTAATTATGGAATTTCTGTTATGGATTTTTCCCTTGAACCAGCTCTTTCTGTGTCTCTTACGCAGTTTTAATGAGACTACACACTGGAGTTATAAAAAATTTGAAAAGGAGATTCAGAGAAAGATACAGCTTTCTCTGCACCCCCCTCTCACAGGCACCCTCTGTGCCCATGTTTATTATTCAGAGTAAAATTCTTCTCTTTAGACTTATGGGTGATAGTCTTCTTAAAATTGGAAAGAAGGACATGGAGAGCTGTTTTATACTTTTGTTCTTGAAAGAAGCTTTTTTGGGTCATGGGCAAAGCAAAGGTCATCACACCTGATGATTTTAATTGTAAGGTTTGTTGTAGTTGTACCTGTTTTTCTAAAACCCAGGCTTCTGATACAAAGGAACAAATGAATCTTGGGTTTCCTTAAAAAAAATAGTGTTCTTCTGATGTCTGTAGTTGAGAAGAAAAGTTTGAAAATATGTTCTGTGTTGCAGAATTATAAAGACAATCTGAGAAGAAAGTCTTTACTCTTCCCTTTTCTCAAAAACACGGTCTCTTAGTAATGAGGCTGTATTGCATTCCTAGTTTGGAATTTCCTTATTGTGGTACCTCTGGAAACTTAAACTACTGCTGTCCTTTCAACAGAATTAGTGAGTGAAACAGGTTTGTGCTTGGAAATTATTAATTTTCTACATTATATATTGGGATTTCTTTTTTTTTTTCTTTTCAAATTTTAGGACTGCAACTGTATTAAAATATTGGAAACAAACATGCTTTTTAAAATATCCCTAAGGTGTTTGGTGTGGTGGGTTTTTTTTGTTTTTTTTTTAAAGTATTGACTTCTAGTGTTATATATGTTTATTTTTATAATTAATTCTATGTCAACTTTAAATGTCTGTTTTCATACTGAGGAAGGTCAAGTGAATTTCCTTGCAATTCCTGCATTGGTATCATTATCCATGGAGTTGGATTGGGCCATGGGGTTGTAGGATAAAATTTGAAGTGCACATTCCTGTGGGCATGACTTTTATTAAATGTTAATTTCTGCTCTACATATTTTTGACAAGGTCTGAACCTGAGAGAATCTTGAAGTACATCTGCTGGCACATTTTTTTAAAAAATAAATTAACTGAAAATACTGAAATACTTCCAGCTGAGTTTTCATGAATCATCAACTAGAACAAGGTGTATTTTTTTTTTTTTTTTAAAGAGATTAAAATTTAGCTTTTAACATCTGGAAATAACAGCAACTGAAATCAGTGTCTCCTTGCTTATTCTAGACTTCTAGAGCAGGGTAGTTTTTTTGTTTGTTTGTTTGGGGTTTTTTGTTTTGATTTGTTTTTTTTTTTCCCATGGCCTCGCTCTCCAAGTGATTTCCAGTTCTTCACACATACACTTTTAGATCCAAAGTTATTCTAACTTTGTCTGCCTCCTCTGAAAACTTGGCAGTACATATGCTCCTTATATCTTCTGAGGAGTTTCTCAGCATGCACCCTGTCTGCACGTTCCTTCTGTGCTCTGATGCTATTTCTGCCCATCATACCTTGCACTCAGGAATCTTTCTCCAATTGAGCATCCTCATTTGCTCTCAAGGCCATCTCTTCACCCATCCAGCATGTCCTCTTAAAACAGCACATGAGTACAACAATTCTTGTAATTATGAATCCTTCAAAAAAAAAAAAAATTGAAAGTGCATTAGAAGACGAACAAGAAAAACAACAACCACAACAATAACAAAACCCCAACAAAACAAACAAACAAACAAACAAAAAACAAACATAAAACCAACCAACAAAACCCATAATTCAGAACATGTAAATTGGACAAATGGATGATCAAGTCCAAAGACTTTTTCATCATCACTCCTAGAGGTTAAAGGTAAATTGTTAAACTGTAATGTGATTTGGCATGGCTTTCGCTCTCTAGCTAATCTGTGTAGGAAGTGTGGTGTTACATGACATGCTAATATCCTTTTGGATGAGATGAAAAATCATCAGACAATACTGTTACAGGAAAAATTGTTCAGGTTAACATTTTTATAAATGTCTTTAAGGCGTATCACCTTTGATTTTGTTCTGAAATTAAGATGGTAAATGCATTGGCTTCATAGGGCATTGTACATACCTTGTTCAGCAAAACTAGCTTTACCAATGTAAGTACATCCTCCATTTATATATAAGTATGTTAAGAGAACTTGGAAACAGGTTATGTCTGCTAGCAGTCATTGGCAAGTGTCTGACAGTTGTCTGAAAGTACATGTACAAACTTGTGATGTTTTATGGCCTGTTGTTATCTTCTCACTGCAGAGTTTTTGTGTCATAATTCACTGAAACCATGCTACACGGAGTCAAATACCCAAGGAATGACAATACAATCTTTTAACAGTATTTTCGTTTTTAAAACTGGTATGTCCTGGGAAAATAGAGTTATGATTTTAAGCCATGATAAGATTTCAGTTCTTTCTTTCAGAAGAGAATATGGTAACGGGGAAGATTTTCTAGTTTTTCTGCATTGAAGCTTCTTATTTGTTTCTGATTTTCCATATATTCCACCTGCCTGTTGAAAAGGGGAAAGCATATTTACCAGTTGTTAGGATCTCAGCCTAAGATGCATGTAGGTAATGTGAATATATCTGACCATGAACACATGCAGTCCACGAGACAACTCCTGCTGTTCCATTTGCTAATTAGCTTGGGTGGGAGGCAGTGTTGGAAAGGCAGTGAGCCTAGAGTTGTGCAGGGCATCTCCAGCTGCCCTAGTGCCTTTTTTGCCAGCTGCAATACTGCTATTGAGCATCACTACAGCTGGGCCACATGAGATCAACCTCCTTCTCATCTAAGGACACTGCTCTAAGCAAAGCTTGTTAGTTTGGTGGTTGAGGAGGTGCAGATTGAGCTCTGGGTGGGAGCCTGAGACAAGATGCTGTGAAATGGTTAACAAAGGGCATGTAGACCGGTCCTTCCATCCAGGGAAGCTCAGAGACACAAGAGAAGCTGAGAACTCATCTGGAAGACCCTAGACCCTGTGGCACACTTAGACTATGAGGGTATAAAAGCCCAGGTGTTCCTTTGTCAGGGGTCCCCCCTCAGAGGCAGCAGCTCAGGCTGTTTCTGTCTTACTGCACCATAAATAAGTGTGTTTATGGAAAGAGATAACTCAGATTCTGCTAAGGGAAACGTAAGGTCAAACCAATCAGGAAACCTTGTCTGACTGTGTGTGAATAGGGTGTGTAGGGAGTTGAATGGGTATCTGTAGCTCACCAGACCCACCAGCTGTGAAGGGCTTTGGCCCTAGCAATGAAAGCCTCTGGTGGTAGCAATGTGACTGCCTGAGTGCCTTCTGAATGTTCACAGTGAGAAGCTCCCTTACCAGTGGTCATGTGCCATAAGTGCTTCTATCCACATGGGCACCCTAACTTTGCTACTGCCTTTGCAATACAAGCAAAGCAAAAGTGAGATGTCAAAACATATTGGCCCAGACATCTTTGACAAAGACACAGGGTACCACACTAAAACTAGTGATTCTGGTGGTTAGCTCTGAAACTAAGCTTTCTTGCTAACATCCCACGCTTCACATCCTAAGCACTTCTTAAAGTCAATGTCTTGTGAGGTGTCACAGTTTTGAAAGACAGTTGTTTGCCAAGGAAAGCTAGAGCCTCCCTTGGAATGTAAACCTCCCTCCCTCCCTCCAAATTATTATAATTTTGCAATTAGGGGCTTTCAGGCAAAAAAATGGGACTAGGAGTAACAGTTCTTTACTAGGAATATTAAAAAAAAAAAAAAAAAAAAAAAAAAAAACCCACAACAACCCAAATGTAGTAGTACAAAAAACAAGCAAGGAAGCAAACAAAGATCCTGGAAAAAACCCTGACAGAGTCAGGGATATGACCTGGCACCTTGTTGGTCAGAGTGTTGGAAGCAGTCCAGATAAGTCCTCCTGGAGTAACAGATGTGGTTCTGTGGAGTAGAGATGGTCCCGTAAAAAATCCAGTGGTGACGAGATGGGTCCGATCTTCCTCCGGGAATCCAGTGGAAGAACTGGATACCTTGTGTCCTTCAGTCCCAGTTTTTATCTAGCTAGGAACAGCTGGCTCCTCCCCCACTGTGTGGAGCATCTCACAATGGGATGATGGAATGTGTCATGTCATTGGTGGGCCCTAATGGCCCATTATCAGAAGATGCCCCCCTGGAGGATGGAGGGGTGGTGAACGAGATAAGAAACACTGCCCCACCTGGCTTTAATGGCTGGGCCATTATCAGAAGTCATCCACCCCCCTCCCCCCTGGAGTAAGGAGGATAACACATCTTCCAAAACACAGCTTTCAGCAGATGAAATACAATACACATTTTTAGGCTGCATAATCCAAGACATAAGGTCAGGCATCCAAGACAGGAATAGGTTTTTAGATGTTAATATAAGTTACCACAAGAAAACAAAGTGCCCAAACTGAGATGTAATTAGTTTTCATTGATATAGATGGGGTATTTTGTTTGTTTTATGCTCTTGAGAAGTTAAATGCGGAAACCTTCAGATGCAGTTTCTTTATGCTTAGCTCAAATGCAAAGCCTGAACCCACCAAGAACTCCAACTGCCATCACACAGAACTTACAGGATGGCCAGGGTATCAGACCCAGCCAGCATGGGTTTAGGAGGGGTAGATCATGTTTGACCAACCTGATCACCTTTTATGATCAGGTGACCCACCTGGTGGATGCAGGAAGGGCTGTGGATGTTGTCTACTTGGGCTTCAGCAAAGCCTTTGACACTGTCTCCCACAGCAGACTCCTGGATAAGCGGGCAGCCCATGGCTTGGACAGGAGCACTCTGCTGGGTTAGGAATTGGCTGGATGGCCGGGCCCAGAGAGAGGTGGTGAACGGTGCTTCACCCAGCTGGCGGCCAAGTCACCAGTGGTGTCCCTCAGGGGTCTGTTCTGGGGCCAGTTCTGTTCAATATTTTTATTGATGACATGGATGAGGGTATTGAATCTTTCATTAGTAATTTGTGGATGACACTAAGCTGGGAGCGTGTGTCGACCTGTTGGAAGGACGAAGAGCTTTGCAGAAAGACCTGAAATGGTTGCACAGATGGGCAGAGTCCAGTAGGATGAGGTTTAATAAGTCCAAGTGCTGAGTCCTGCACAATAACCCCCTACAGCGTTATAGGCTGGGGACGGTGTGGCTGGACAGTGCCCAGGAGGAAAGGGACCTGGGGGTACTGGTGACAGCAGCTGAACATGAGCCAGCAGTGTGCCCAGGTGGTCAAGAAGGCCAATGGCATCCTGGCCTGGATTAGGAATATTGTGACCAGCAGGAGCAGGGAGGTCATTCTTCCCCTGTACTTGGCACTGGTGAGGCCACACCTTGAGTATTGTGTCCAGTTCTGGGCCCCTCAGTTTAGGAAGGACGTTGAGATGCTTGAGCACGTCCAGAGGAGGCAACAAGGCTGGTGAGGGGCTTGGAACACAAGCCATATGAAGAACGAGTGATGGAACTGGGGTTGTTCAGCCTGGAGAAAAGGACACTCAGAGGTGACCTTATCACTCTCTACAACTTCCTGAAGGGTGGCTGTGGTCAGCTGGGGGTTGGTCTCTTTCTTCAGGCAACAACAGACAGAATGAGAGGACACAGTCTCAAGCTGCGACAAGGGAGATATAGGCTGGATATTAGGAAGAAGTTTTCCACTGAAAGAGTGATAAAGTACTGGAATGGCTTGCCTGGGGAGGTGGTGGAGTCACCATCCCTAGATGTGTTTAAAAAAAGACTGGATGTGGCACTTGGTGTCATGGTCTAGTTGAGGTATTAGAGATGGGTTGGACTTGATGATCTTGAAGGTCTCTTCCAACCTAAAAATTCTGTGATTCTGTGATTCCTGTGAAATGTGATGTTTTAAATAAACTTTAAAATTCTGGTGTTGCATATAGTTTGTATGGTTTAGAGATATTGCAATGCAGAGAAGATAAGAACAAGGAAATCCATTCAGATATGTGGATGCATGAGAAAAATGAGAGTGTAATTGAAGATTTCATTTGTGCCAAATTTTATTAAGCATTATTTTTCTTGTGTTTCTGTTTTCTGGATGGCTAGCTGACTGTAATAAATTGAGTACATAGGTGCACACATAAGTGAGGGCCTGAATGTTATGCTATATAGAGCTGATTCAGGCATTTGATAATGTCGGGATGTGGATTTTTCCAAGTTTCAAAACTTGAAGCTATATTCCCTCCCTAGGTAAAGTACTTATCTTGCAAGTAATTTTTTTTTATTTATGTACGTATGAACAGTAACTGGAAAATTAACTGTGTCTTACTACCATGGAAATTTCACCCTACAGTATGATCCTAATCAAGTTATATAAAGAGTTGCTCATGTATATTATCAGGAGGGGAACTGAACCAGCATAGTAATATGGCTCTAAAGGAGTTTCAACAATTGTATTCATATCAGCTTTGTTACATTGTGAACAGCAAGATGTTGCAGAACAGAAAATTAAAACCTTTGTGTTCCTAAATTCTGAGATGAGTTAATGTCTCCTACTCTGTCCAATTTTTTCAATCTCTATTTACAGTGTAAAATCCACTTCAGGAAAGTAAAGATGTTTCAAGACTTCTAAACCCTAATATTTTACACTGCTTTAACAGGAAAGTGTACAGAAGCATGAAATACAAGCCATGCTCTGTGATCCTCTGACTGTTGACGTATGGTATATGCATATTACAGCTGTCCACCCTTGGGGAAATCCAACCAGGACTCACTGATAGCAAGTTAATAATTTTAAAATATTAAGCAATTCATTATCATCGCCAGCTTTTAATTTACTCCATATTAATAATGTAATGTTTAGTTTAGATGAATGCTAAAATATTGCAGGATATTGCTTTACTTAAGCACTTTGCAGCTAGTATATAGCCCCATGTTTTGACAACAGACAGGTTTGCACAATGTGCTTCAGTTTTAAACAAGGAGTTAATTTTATAAAAATGTCACTTAAATGTGTAAAAATACTCTCAAAAACATTTCATTTGTTTTCTGAAAGCTCTATAGTACCTTCTTGTTTTCAGGCTTTAAAAAAGTCTGAAGGTTTGGTTTTTTATAGTGGTTTTGTTTTGTTTATTTGGGGTTGGTTTGTTTTGTTTGTTCTTTTGGTTTGTTTTTGGTTTTTAAATTAGAGAGAGGGGTATGGATGCAATCTTATGGAGAAAGTCTACTTTTGGTAAAGACATGGACAAAAGTTCCCAGAATGGTAGTATAAATTTACACTGATGTACTTAATTATAAAAATCTTTCAGATACTTATATTTCTGACATTAGGAGCGAGTCTTAAGATTGGACTATCTTAGAACTTTAGAGCATAAAGTTCTACATCTATGTGCAGTATGACACTTCTGCTGATTGGTTTGACATGAAAGTCAGAGTTTGGAATTATTTTGGAATAATGAGCTATGTTATTGTTACACACAACATAATTATAGAATGCTCAGCCTGGGAAATTTTTTTTTTTTTTTTTTTTTTTTTTTTTTTTTTTTTTTTTAACTTCCATGTTTTTCTGTAGATAAATTTCTGCCTCTCTTTCTGGTCTTGCTTGACTGTGGTGTTCAAGACAGGAGAAGGCAGATACTGTGTTGAGTTGTTGGGTACCAAAGACAACTCAGGCTGGATCATAGCTGTGCGTGCCCAGTTCTTCCTGTGAGGCTTATCATCCTCTGGCCCAGGTCATTCCTGCTGTAGTAGTTCCTCTAACATACAACTCAAATCAAGGGTTATTTTGCCCTAAAAGGAAATCTCTTTGAGATGAACGCTGGATTTCCTCACCGAGTGCATCAAGGTCCTCTGCAATCTCATCAATGTATTTGCCAGAGGAAGGAGCAACCCAGTTGATTCAGCCCGGTCAGGGCCATATGTGGACCATGGTGACACAGTGTACAGGAGTTTTGTTTGGGCAGAGCTTGGTCTGTTGTCCTCTAGTGCTAACAAGGTGTCTTCTGCTAAACTTACTGAAGATACAGGTAATTCAAGATTTCCAAAAAGGGATAAAACTGTTAGCTTGGACATGATTTTGCTATGCTCCTTAGAATGTGCAGGCAGATCAAATTTGCAGTACTTTTCTCTGTTCAGAGTATTCTTGTGACTCCTTGTCAATTGTTGCCATAATCTTGCAGAAAAACAATTCTATGAAGAAAGAGGTGGTTTTTGTTTGTTTGTTTGTTTCTTTGTTTCTTTGTAAGCAGTTAAAAGTTCTTTAGTAGAAGTAGTTTTCAAGACTGAATGAAGTCAATGGAAACATGCACAGCCATGTGACCCAGGGCACATATGTTTTACTTTTTGATTACAGTCTTCTAAATCCCTCTGATAAGCTTCAACTTTAATTTACCGTCTGCAAAACCAAACTTGAAAATATATGTTGTTTGTTTTCAAATTAAAATTTTGGCTCCTACCTTTTGAGTATGGTGAATATTTTGTAGTATTTCTGAGGAAACATGCAAGCATGCCTTTAACTAGAGGGTATTTCTCCAGAGAGGAAACTGAAAAATAAATTTTGTTCATGTATTTTGTTCATAAAAAAGAGACACTCAGCATCTTAAGTTTTAGTATGTACCCTAAAGAGATGGGAGATTCTTTGCATACACCAAATACAAATTAGATTCTTCAGTTTACTAATTTCAGCAAAAATCTTTAGAAGAATATGACCCAGGTGGAATGGAGAAATTGTTCAAGGCAGCTTGATGTATTTTCTTTATTTTCATTTTAAGTTTTGAAGCAGAAGAGAAGCAACACTTTTGAATGTAGCAATTTCTGAGAACTTGTACACTAAGTGTTTCATTAGGTATCAGCTTAATTTGTGGTAGAGTATGCAAAGCCATATTTCTCCTAGAATTCTGCCAGCAAAGTGCGATTGCTATTGCTAATTTTTGTCGTCATTCAACAATACCCAGTAGGTGGCACAAGTACACAAGAAATTTGTACAATTCTTTTCTTATCGGAGTTCTTTTATGTTTGATTACTCATTTCAAGGATTCTAATTAAAATGCAATTATTTTTCTTTTCACTTTCTTTACAATGCTATGCAACTTGTTACTACAATTTTCAGGTAACAGTTTTTATTTTGTACAATACCAGGAAGTTATTACTTTGGAACACGTAACAAACTGATATCCTTAATCATAGCAAAAGCTCTAAAATCTTCATCTACGAGTAAGTCACCTGTGAAGCTGATTTGAGACTTGGGGAATGATGATGAGGTTTTCACTTCCACTTTTACTGTAATTTCATCTTTTGTAGCAAAATGTCTACATGTTGAGTGCATGTTTTTTCTCATTGTCTTCCTTATCAGTTTCCTTGACAAAACTACAGTAGTTTTCTATGAAACTACACAAGGAAGTACATAGGAAGAATTTGGATTATAATTTTATTTTCCAACTAACTGATCACAGATGGAACATATTAATTATGACGAATAGAGGAAAAGCTTTAGTGCCTTATTGCAAAAATACGCTCAGGGCATATTGTCTATCTACTGAATTAATATTTATCATTATTTGTGTAATTATCTTTTTTCCCCCTCAAATTACCAAAATAAGGAAAAAAAAAAATACCCTTTTGCTATTAAGCAATTTATAAAGTGTTGTGAAGAACAGTGCACTTTGAGACCGGCATGTCTCTACAGTGTAAGTGCACCATATTTATACTGCATTAACACTGTCCAGGTCTACTTACTTCAGAAGCTTCTTTGTCTCAGTGTATATCATTAGAATCCATTCTTCATGCACAGAGACATTTCATCATTTTACTTGAGGAAAAGGGAGACAATCTAGTTCTAAGAAAGCCTAGATATAAGAGAAAATAGATCTAAGAAGATCATTGAAGAGCTGTCCTTTAAACCCTTCTGTGAGAAGATTTTATCGCATTGGTAAACTCCATGGACTCCTGCTGTAATTGGAAAACTTCAGAGACGAGGCTGTACATAGAGTTTGTGCTGCCTCCCCTGAGCAGCAAAGGCACAAGGACTACTCAGTTTACTCACAGCAGCAGGCTTGTAAAAGTGTGTTGCTAAAACAGAACCCAATCTCAAGTATCATGTTCCTTAGCTTGTAAAAATGTGAAGACAGCTATCATATTGTTTTTGATTTACTCCTTGGCCTGTAACTATGATGATTCATGTAACACTGTGTCAGTAGTGCTTTCTTTCAGCGTACCAATTCAAGATACCGCTATGGTTATAGTGGCTGTGGCTGCTGCATTTTTCCTTTATTTTCTTTTGTTTACTAACATCTGAATATCAAATGATGGGTTCCTTGGAGAGCATACCTGAAACCTTGTCTGTATTTTGACTTACATTACTAGATGAGAGCTTCTCCTTCAATAGTTAGTGGATTAATATGATAAGTTTTGCAAATTATTACAATGGTGTATTTTTTGGCTTTGTAGTTTCATTCTTCATTTGAGGAGGAGAGTATTTGTTTTTGTAATCAATATAACTCTTGTAGTAAGAGGAAACTAACTCCAGGTGATCTAAGAATCATATTAAAAGATTCTAGACTTCAGCTTTGATTTCTTGTTAATTTTACTGTTAAACAAGAAAACAGTGACATAGTTGACTACAATAGGTTTTCTACATAATTTGTATTTGCCTTAACCTCCTAAAAAAGTCTTCATTAAAATAAGAAAATACAGTCAGGTGATCCTTGCATTAGCAGTTATAAACTTCAACTTTACAAAAGTGAAACCATATGATGGCATCTAATAACATTAATTTCTTTCATGATGCCTGCTAGAATGATGAAATTAGTTCATAACTTGTCTAAAGAAATAATGCAGAAAATAAAGTACCTGTATATCCAGAAATGTATCATGGTAGGGTTTGTTTTTGTTTGGACTTTGTTGTATTGTTGGTTTGAGATACTGTATATTTGAAATAGGAAAAAAAAACCACAAAAAAAAAAAAAACCAACTGAGAAGTAGAGTAACATAAATCAATGATTTGGTTAAATTCTAAGATACTAATTGAGTTATTTAATGTATCTCATGTATGGAAAGACTTGTGAATATGGAAAGAGTTCTTACTGCTATTAAGTATAATTGAAAAATACGTTTAAAAAGATTAATTTTTAGTTGTTTTCTACATGCAAAGATTAAAACCCCAACTAGAGAAAATTTGGGTAAGCTAACCTTGTTAAGCTGATAATTTCATAAAAATCTGTGTAAAATTACTAGGTTATTATTTAAATATATTTCAAAGTATTTTTTCATGCATGTCTTGTTATGACTCCCAGAACTGCTCAGTGTTTGCCAAGAGAATGTGAAGGTAAAACATGATGTGAATTGTTATCCATTCTAATCAGTCCTTTAGGAAATAGGTAGTTGCTTGGGTTTTTCACAGGCTCCAGGAAAGTGTTTTTACCAGTCACTAACAAATGCTTCAGATAAATCTTTTCCTGACGTGTTGGATTAATTACTGCTAAGTTACATCTTCTGAGAAAGCAATAGTATTAAGTATTAAATTGACTATTTTGCCATCATACAACATAATGCCCCATAATGTCTCACCTGGCACTGCAGCTGCACAAAGTTTTGGCAATTTTCTAAAAAAAATTTGTTTGCAGCACCAACTTTTTTTTTTTTTTTTTTTTTTTTTTTAATGTACTAGGATTAGAAATGTTTTGGATCTTCATTTTCAGCCCTTCTGTTTGTATGTGTTTCTAGAACTCATTGCTTTCCCAGATAGTCATTGTCAAAAATAATCAATGTAGTCCCAGGGAACTGGGGACTTTTAGGGAGCCTTTTTCATGTCATCTTACAGATAAGGGTCAAATACAATTTGGATAATAAAATGTAAATATTAAGAAATGCCAACCAAGTTTTACAGATAGTATAATTTGACCTTAATCTAATGTGTACCTTAACTGTATACTGCATGTAAAGAGATAATTTTGAAGTTGAAATATTTAGTGGTCTGTAGGACAATCTGATTTACAAGCTCCATCTGTGGCTTAGGAAATGCCTATCAAATAGAATATATTTCTTAATAAGTAGTTTTGGTTTTAACTTAATTTTCTCAACTAGCCTTCCAAAGAAATAATTAATAAAATGAGAAAAAATGAGTAATTTCTGCCAATGATTATTTTGTCAATATGCTGAATAGGGTGTCTTTGTCACTTTATAGGCAAACTAACTTGGGTCAATATTACTGCAGAATTGTTGAGTGCAGATTCTTTCCCATTTCCTTTTTCCGGTGACCAATGCTAGGAATTGCCCCAGGAACTGTCTAATAACTGAGAATCCTCCTCTGGCACCTGTTTGCTGATGAGAGGAATATGGTGGAAGCATCATACTCTTCCACCAGTTGTGACTCTCACTGGCCACTCAGTTACATCAATTTCATTCAACACCACGGAAAAAGCTTCAACCATTGCCAGGTTGTCCTCATTGAGAATTAAGAATAGGAGAAGAAATTGATTAAAATAATCAGTTAGATGGAATAGATTTATTGTAGTAAAATAAAGCCTGTGCTAATGTGAAATAGATTTCACAGATGAAGCACTGGGTATCACTTTCTTATTGAATGTGATATTAATAAATATACCAAGAAAAACTCATTGCATAATTTTTCAATGTCACTGCCAAAAATTCTTTCAGTATAAAAGAATGAATTTTTTTTTTTTTAAAAATTATATATATATAAAATATTCCAGGAAACTTCTAGAGGTTTTTTGGGGTTTAGAGGAGGTTTTTGCTCTATCAAATGATGACAAAATAATGATAGGTTTGTTTGATCAAAGCTGATTTCATATGGCATGTATCATAGTGATACAGTGACTTTCCATCCCTTTCCATCACTCATAACAGGAAATTAAGATATACTAATAATACACTGAGACAAAGTTACTATGGTTTGGTTGAAATTCAGCCCACTAATTTTGCTCATTTTGACTGTGAAGGGGATGATGTATATAAATTTGGCTACTTGTGAACAAACCCTGGTCATCCTGGCAGATTAATAGACAGGATAGACTCTTAATCCTGAGAAGGTTTATAGTGAAATAAAATGAGTATTGCTTTTGCTATTAATAGGTGAAGGAGAAGAGGATGTGTATGTATGTTCTGTAGTAAGATTACTACAAAGATTGCATAATCATACAAGCAAAACAAGATTAAGACTGATAGCTTAATGGAAGAAAATAGAACTTGTGTTTGCGCTGTTATAAAAGTTAATAGTGAAGAAGCCCAAGCTAATAGCTTTGAAATAACCTGAATACATGAAGAAGCACCTGGTACGCCAAGTGCAGGAAGATTCTCAGTCACCAAAGATGGATCCCTATAGATCAGTATTTTGTAGCATAAGTTGTATAAGGTTCACACATGTTCAATTACACAACCCTGTGATGTGAAAATTAGAGTTACACCTAGCTCCTAACTGGGAGTAAGAGTCAGAAATTTAAATGAGGTTCCCAGATAATCATTAATTGTTTACTCATTGTTCCTGGCTCATGTGTTCTCCATTGTTATGGAATTTTGGAGTTGCCAGTTTTAGTGTCAAAGGTGCGTTGCTTTTCCTTCCAATCTGTCTGAGAGGTTTGATTTGACAGAACAGGGTATATCTTGGCACAAAGAGAAAGGAATCAAAAATAGAGTCATTTCCCAGTTCTTTGTCTTGTCTCAGATCCATACTCTTGAAGATAAAAAACATTAGAGGACTATCACATCCTTCCCCTATCATGGATGGTGTGAGCATTGCTAATGGGTGCATCACCCAAGAGCTGAGAAGAAACTTGGGTCAGCAGCTGTATTTTAATAGAACTGCAAAGACATGCCTAATGTTTCATTAAGCACTTCAGTTTGACTTCCTACCCTCAGACAATGCTATTACTGGCACTCCAGTGAACTAGGGAAACAGAGAGATGAGCGCGGTTTGTGTTGTTTGTTCTATTGTTCCAGCTGGATTAATCTGAATTATTCTCATCTCAGTGACTTGCTGCAGACATAAAGGGTTGTGGTTCTTATTCTTGAGAAACAGGAACATTGCCTTTGCTCCAAAATCTCTTGTTTGTTTTGGTTTGGTTTGGTTTGTTTTTTTTTTTTCCCTTTTTTTCCCTTATGCTCAATGTGTTCCTCCAATGTTTGGTAGTTGAGTGAATCATAAACTTTTCATGCTCTGCAGTGGGCATAATCATATGTAAAATTACTATTATGCTTGTCATGAAATTGTAATAGGACATAGCACTTATCACAGCTGTGGACTTTTTCCCAACCATCTGAATCTCCAGGTGTGCCCTTGAATTGACAATAACAAGGTGATATGCTATTATTACAACTTTCCTGTATTTTATATTGTAGCTGTCTGGGAAAATAGTTTCATAAGAAAGAGTTAATATAGATTCTTGTTTCTAACCTTTTTGCAAGTTTCACATTTTTTACATGTTAGGAATTTCATGTGAACACATATAAAGCATAGATGCAAAAAAGATATCTAAATCTTCCTTAACTTTATGGTTTAAAATATAAATTTCAATAAAGTAATAAGATATTTTGTTGTTCAGATTAAAAAAAAAAAAAAATCCTATAAAATTAAAAGCAAAATTTTTATATTGTTGAGCATATTTTCTGGCTGCTTAATCATTTGTGTCAGTGTAAATCATAATAATCTGTAATTAGAACAGTTGAATTCCACTGTCTTTGCAATAAAGGAATAAATGACAAATATAACTTTTCTGCTGTATGGAAAATTCACATACATCTCGGGGGGCTCTTAGTTTCACACTTGACTGCCCCCTTCCCCTGGTGCCCCCAGCTTGGAATTCTGTTATCTTTGTTTAATATTTCTCAAAATAGTCAATAAGGGTGAAATTCTTCTTACACAGTTCATCAGCAGAAAGCCCTTTATTGCCACTGCATTTTTCATGTAGTTGGAGAAGGAACATAGCCGAAGGGAGTCTTGGGTTATGTTAGGACTACCTGTTCTCTTTCTGCTACATCTGTGTAGTTGTGGCTGTTGGCATCAGAGTTAAATGGACTTCTGCTGCCACTTTTTCAGATCCTCCAGAGGACATTTGGGCTACTCAATGACTTCCAAATGCCATTATCTTGCTGGAATAATTTCACAGGACTTTATATTCACAGGTGTTTTTTTCCAGCAACATTATATTTCGTAAACTCCAGAACACAGGAAAGTAATTTGAGAGAACTAAGTGGATTTTGAAGTGCTCTTTGTTAGTTGATTTCTATTAGTCTGCTTAGGCATGGATGATTTTGGAGGGTTTTTCTTTATACTGAGGACTAATACTTCAGGTGATGCAGTGAACCTGATTTCAAACTATTCAGATTACATGTTTAGTGTCACCATTTTGCATATGTACAATTCCTATAATTAAAAAAAAAAAAAGGAAATTAATAATAAAATATATTTTCATTTATAGTATAGACATCTTGATGACTTACACTTTCTAGTGATATACCGTTTTTTTGATGGGAGAAGGGAAGATTCTCTTTTCTCTATTTTTTTCTTAAAAGTGGACATATTTATCTGTAATCTGCAAGAATTAAGTATGGAAACATTATTCTTTAGTAAACTATTGTCCTGCCTATAATTCCTATTCCTGCCCATGAGGTTAAGAAAGTTTGCATTTTTGAGACCAGATCTAGGTGATGAGTCTGCAGAGTTTTGGTCCTTACTTTACTTATAGCCACCAGTTTTTGGATGAATCTAGGCTTAACCACAGCCTCTTCAAAACCAGATCTCATCATACCTGCACATGGTATTGTATGTAAAAAATGTGCCTTGCATAGGTAGCTTGGACTTAGCATTTATCTGTGTACCACAGCATTTTTTCTTTTGCCTTAAGTTTCTACAGTACGTACCTGTAAAGCAGCTAATGCCTAAATCACATAAAAGCTGAATCTCATGGCATGCACTGTGAATCACTGATATTCAATTAAGAAGATTTTGCCTGGGAATGTGGGATTTTAAGCTAGTGATGCATTTTTTCTTGTAAACAATGAATTTTCAAGACTATAGGGGAACCAATTTAGTTGTCAAAATGTAAAATCTTTTGAGATTTTACTTTTTGTTTTATATAGAGTTTCCTACTTTTACCAGAATATTTTGTCTTTAAAACTTGAAAATTACAGTTGTTGTATATTTAGGTCGGCAACTGTTTGCTCTTTTCTCAAGAAATAACTTCAGAAATAAATTTACCAAAATATTTTACTCTGTTTGAAATTCTGCTTGCCAAAAGCAACTACATAAACTGGAATGTCTATTGTGGAAAGCTGTATTAAAAAAAAATGAAGCCTAGAACCCCCAGGAACAGTCATGACCAGTGAAGCTGTGCATGTAATGGGGGAATAAAACACTATTAATGCTGTCATTATGTTTAATAGAAGTGCTTAGATCAGTTCTTACCACAGAGATAAAATAAAAAGAAATAACTGATAACTAAATACTTTAAACAGTGATTTAATTTTTTTTTTTTTTTTCAGTTTTAAAATTGAAAAGCATAATTGAAAAGTGTAATTCAAAGCTGTTGTGCAAATAATTTCATTTTCAGCACTGGAGTCTAACCTAAGACCTGAAAATGGGCAGACAACATATATTTTTGAACATTCAGAAAGGTTCAAGTGCACTGCTGGTGAAAACCCTGGGTTCTTGTAATATTGAAGAAAGACAGCAACTTCTGAGAAATAAAAGGCAGTGCACTGCATAAGACTACTAGGTTTAACAGTGGGTTTCAGAAGAAAGCAAGCAATTTTTGTTTCCTCAAGCTATAAAATGATAGTAAAAATTATCTCAAATCCTGAGAGGTTTGCAAAACACAAGATAAAGCTGCCTGTGTACAGGTGGGCTTAACTTCTCTTCAGAGAGCTTGTTTCTGTACATGAGTAAACAGTGTATCATGGTTCCAGGTGCCTTGCTGAAACTGAGGCGGATTGTTCCCTTCTTCATTCAAACTTCTGTGGAATAGGTCTGAGGAGGGTACAAAATTGCATTGTCATCTCATTTTCAAAATGGTATTTGCCACTGTTAATTTAAAAATAAATTTTGAGGTGGATAGTTTTTAAATGTGCTAGATAATGGCCACTTTACAAATTCAACTTGAATCTGTTGTGTTGGACTATTAAGACTATAAGAAGCATGGTAATGTCCCATATCAAAAAAGAACATATGGCTTCAGTACATTACATTTCTTTTAATGTTATTCAATTTTTACATTGTTATTTGCTTAATGGAAGATAGATCGATCAGATTAGTTGGATTGATAGTAGAGGCAATGTTCCTTTTCTCCCTCAATTTAGACTTTTAATATTTTTATAAAATAAATCAATTAGAGTTATTGAAAAAAAAAAAAAAAAAAAAAAGAAAGGAAAAAAATAGCAATGAAAACCATGCTAAATTTAGAAGAAAACATAATAAAAATCTGTTCGTAGAAAGAAATTGTATTTGTCCATTTATGAGTCTGTGTAAGTAGTTTCTTACAGAGGGAATGGAGAGAAACTACAGGAATACCCATTTGTTTTTCCACTTAGACAAAGTTACTTTCTACAGCCATTAACCAAGTAGACATATGGTATGATTTCACAGAAGAATTTATGTATATCAAATTATTCATCATTCCCTGTTGTTCCTAAAACATGCATGCAGCACAAGTGCTGCGTGAGCTATTCCAAAAGAAAAATATGTAAAAATATTTTGAAAGTGCATGATGCTTTATTCTAAGAAGTAAACCATATATTTAGAAATAATCTTAAAATACTTTTTTTTTAGTAGAACTTTAAAAAGAACATCTCATTTCTCATGAGGTATATGTATGATATAAAAGTACCTGAGAAAGACCAAAAACTTCCTAGAAAATTACTACACTTTTGATCTGGAGATAGCAATAAACTGGCTAGTGTCACAAATAGTCAAGCATGATCTAGATAATCCTGCCATGCTTATCCTTCTACTAAATTATATCTTTATGGGGGAAGGAAATTAGAGCAGATGGAGCAGACTCCAGTCCAGAAGGTGGTTTTCAGGGGGCTAGGTATATATTCTTTCTATGTATTTCAAGAATTCTGTGAGAATTTTGACTCCCTAATGATACGACCAAATACTTTTAGATGCCATATTGAGCTCCTGGTATTTGAAACAACATTAATTACTGTCTAAAAATTCAGACAAAATACAGATGTTTAAGAGACTGTGAACTAAATTTAGTGGAGTGACAGAATTCTTTGTCTTAATTCCTAGATAAATCTTGAACAGTCAATATTTAACTTTTTAGAAATATTTATAGTAGGAATTTGATTTTCTTGTCTCATTTCTGTGAAGAAGGAGCTGTAGGATGGAAGTAAATGTCAGAGCCAAAGGCTTATTTGATTAAACTATGGCAACAGCATTAATCTTCAAAAGGAAATCAAGATAATAGAGGGGTCTGGATGGACCAGGAGACTGATAATTGGTTATAAAGCTTTTGACCCTTGAGCCAGTAGTTCAGACTCAAGCTAAGCCAGTAGTGACTGAAAATCATTACTCTCATATAGCAGTGCAATTGCTGTGTGAAATGGGTGATTCGTTTCATTCCAGTTTCTAGCAAACTGGTACTCAAGTTGCAAAAATAGCTACTCCTATTGTCAGGAGCTTAAGGAAGAAAACAATGGGAAAATTCTTTACATTCTTATCTTAGGAGGTAGTTTGGATAGTGAAGGGTAGGAAAAGCTGCAGTCCATTGGCTCATTGAAAACACCAACACCTACTGTCAGGCTCTTGTTAAGGAATTAAAGCCACCTGTTTTGTCCACATGGAATTTCTCATTGACCTCAATAAAAGAGAAAATTTTGTATACAATGCAACTCTGTAGACCTTTATAAAGATATTTCTTATTCTCGTGGACTGTTTTCACCATTTTTACCAGGAAATAATGTGTGTTTTGTTCTGTTTTGTTTTTCTTACTTGTAATTCACAGAAAAAACTGTCATTCAAGTAGTTTATTTGAATCTGTTTGACCTTGGAGTTGTGCTTGATCTGTTTAGAGTCAATGGATGACTCATACCTGAATTGAGTTGCTAACGATTTGTAGCTGCTTGTCTGTGTTGGATTGTGTTCTTCCTCCTTAATTGGATGACCTGATGTTAATAATTAATGTCACCTGAAATCAGCATAATTTCATTCTGTAAGAAATCATTTAGGTTGCTAGCAATCTGAAAAGCCACAGTCATATTAAAATGTTGGAGCATTACAAACTTGGTAGTGCTCTGTTAATGGCTGGATTTTATGATCTTAAAGGTCTTTTTTAACCTAAACAGTTGTATGATTACTCTTCTGAATTATATTTATCATCTCCTTCACTATCCATTCTTTTTCATTCTTTTTAACTGTGGTGAACATGGCAATATTGCTCACTCAGGCACACTTCTGACTTTGTTTTGGTTTGCCAGTTTCTTCAGTCTGTTTTCTGAATTCTCAGCAAACCAGGAGGAGTTCTCTTGCTTCAGCACACTTGTATTCCCATGTCTTTTATAGGATTTATGCTTAAATTAATTATGTGTCTATACTTGCCTATTTCTCTATTGCCTTTTCTTTTAAATGCCTTTAAACTTATCGTTTGACTCTCTACAGTGTATTGTCACTGTAAGGTATTAGATTCCTTTTCTTTAAAATACAGCCACTCTGCCTCTCCTGGAACTCCTCCCAAGTCCCCAGAATTTAAAGTGTAATTAATCCCTGTCTCATTTTTTTCTGTAGCTAGTCCAACTAGTAGACTTGACGAATAGAGATTTTTATGTAGCATTTAGTTCCATGGTAAAACAAACAAACAAACAAAAACACAGGAGAGAATAAAATAACATTGGATCATTAAAAACTCAATTGACACTCTTTTTGTTGTTGCAAAAATTACATTAAAAGATGCTGACTCAGAGGTTGCTGCATTCTTCTATCCATGAAGAGAAAGCTGGTTTAGAAACCCATTGGTCTTGTGTAGGGTCTTTTGGAATCCTTTCAGATATGTCTTTGTAAAATACCAAGTGCTAAAAGGATAAGGAAAAATGAAAATTTTATAGCAAGTGCTGTTGGTTGTTTTAATGTAATGAGTGGGTCTCACTTAGACTGCCAGCAATATCAGGAAACAACCTCCATCTACTGCAAGCAGAAGAAACAGCGAAAATGCAAAGACTTACCCTGAAGTGCTGCAATTCATGAAAGCTCTATTACTGAACTCGGTCACTGGAATCTCAGAATTCAGCAAGAGTTAATGCTGCTTGTTTTAATATTGACTTGTCAATAAGTAAACATGAAAATATAATTAGCTGTACATTGTTGCCTAATTGTGTTGGAAGTGTTTTTATCAAATAAGCCCAGAAGGAAATGTTGTTCTTTACAAAATTGACTATTATGGTTTTGAAGAGTGTGATTGACTGCCAAATTTCTGTAAACTAGTGCAGTAAAATGAAAAACTAAGAATATTGAAATGCATACGGTGAAGTGAGGCCTTTCAGTCTGTGATTAAGTTCTTTCTGAATGACCTTGTGTGTGGGGAGCTTTTTGCCCAAAGACATTTGTTTCTGGAGAATAAATGTTGATATGAAGGGAACGTGAAAAAAACCCTTAAACATAGGCCCAGATGCCAGCTTCACAAAGGATGAATCATCACTTTCATTAGAAGTTGTGATCTACCTTTCCCCAGTGGGGGCAAGGGAGCACAGACAGAAAAGCACTACGAAATTCAGTCCACCTGCAAAAACAAAAAAAGAGTAAGGAACCATAGTTTCATGCAGCATCATTTAGGTGACTCCTGCTTAAATGTTATACTGTGAAAAATATCTGTAAATGAAAGTGAATGTTATTTCACCAAAAAATATGCACATTATTTTTCATTTGATACTTTCTGCAGTTTCACAGATGATAACGATCCTGACAGCTTTAACTTTGGTTTGTGAATATGTTCAAAATGTTCTCTGTGGATATATTCCAAGGTACTCAATGGTACCATAGTTCCCAGTAAATTTCCTCAGGTTAGATGATTAATGCACACTGTATATTACAGTTTTCATGCTGTATTTTTCCTTTCCTTCAGCTAAGTAAACTGGATTATTTGCAGAAAAGATTTTTTTAATTTAATCAATGCAGCTGAGAAAAAATCAATAAGGTTTACAGAACCACTCCAGTCTTTATTTGCAATAAGAATCATTGGGATCTCTTTTTCGTTGCCAATGTTTTGGTAAGAGGTGCCAAGCAATAAATAACAAGGGCTGTATGCTAAATTTTAAGAATGTTTTTAAGGAAACAGGAACTTGCAGTGCTAACACCAAAAAGCTGGATTTTTTTTCCCCCTTGTCTGTTATGACGTTCTTTATTTATTTCTACATCAGCAGACTCTAGAGCCCTGCAATGCATGTAATTCTGGATGCTTGTTTCAGCTGCTCTTTTGAACTGATATCAAGTGTTATTGATTCATTAAGCTAATATTTTTCCTATCTAATCCAATAATGTGAAGAACTAACACTGAGAAAGAACAACTGGTTTTATTTACGAATTCTGTTTTCTGTTAGGAGTTTCTGCAACAATAGATGCTTGTAGTGTTGGGATTCTTCTCCTTTTGGACTGCTTATTTTTGTTTGTAAGTTTGGGGTTTGGGAGGTATTTTTAGCGTAAGGACCACAAGTAAATTCTTCAAAATGAAAGGGTGTGTAGTTGGTTTGGTAAGCTTGAAATAAAACATGTGATTCAAATCCTGCTTGCCTTAGCAAGAAACTCAAAAAGAATTCTCCTGTTAACTGGGAAGGTTTGCTTCTGGTGCTGCCTGCCTCACAAATATAGTAAATTTAAAGGGTGAAATAGTTCACTACATCCATATGGACTGAATATTTGGATAGTACCAGCTATTGCATTGGAGACAATCACTCCTACAGTAAATTAATTGTCAGTGAATAGAATGTCTTAAGCATAAAAAAAGTGCTTGAATGATACTAATAATTTCAAGATTTAATTCAACTAATTATTGAATAAATACTACTTCCACTGAACTTAAAGAAAACTCTATGATTCCCTCCCCTTCCCTCCAGACCCCCAAAAGGTATTAAAAGTTCTGAAGGTACCAGAAGTAGGTTTGTATTAATTCAGTGGAGGGGAGTGAAAATACTGTAAACAAGTTATATATTTATAGATATGCAGTTTATGTTGTAGTGTACTATTAGGTTTTCTTTTATTGTGGTTTTTTTTTTTTTTAAGTATGGAGACTTGGGTTGTTAATGCCTTATAAATGGCTTATTCTCCTCTGCAGGCGTAATTCACTTGCAATTCCCAAGTTTACACATTTCTAAAAGCCTCAATATAATATAATTTAATGTTTTGGCTCAGAGTGGGTGTTATGCCTCTCTTTAGTAGCCTCTTATCTTGGGTAAGGACAGTGCCTGGGGTATGAAAGAAGACGAAGAGAGTCACCAGCTCAGCTGTTTGTCTCCCCTCGAGTTTTCTCTTGTTTTATAATTTTGTATCTGGATGCCATCTCTCTCTTAATATCCCTCCAGTCTTAGGTTTGGAATCCCATGTATTTTAATTTCTCTTTTTCTCTTCCCTCCTATTAGTTTAGCTTTCTGACCATCTGCAATAAAATATTCCAATATGCAAACAACTAGGCAATAAATAAAAGCAGCAAAGAACACTCCAAGTTTTCATCCTGTTGAAGTAATAGAAAAGATTTTCCAGTATTTTTTGTTTGCTTACTGCCACCCCCATCATCTAAACATCAGATTGATTCAAATAACAGTGTATCTCAGAGCTGTAATACGAACCAGATCAGGATGGGCTAGTTATAGAAGTTCTGTGAGTTACAGAATTGCATTTATGAGAAAAATTACAATCCTGCCATATATGATACTGATTTATACCATTATAGTAGTGACAAAATTGGCTGTAAAACCGATGTGAAAAGCACAAATCATTATACAAGATGTCCCTAGCTTGTATTGTGGCTACTCCATCCTTTTCAAAAAATTCTTTGTATGTTTATTTTCATGCTGTGATGAATGGTAGCTGACACAAAGGAAGCCCAGCCAAGGCAATGCATACAAATCAGAGCTGTAATATGATGTTCTGCAACTGGCAGTAAAATCCCCCAAGTTTTAGAGAACAATAAGGAATGTGAGCAGTTTTATTCTGAACGTTTGCTCAGTGGGGTGCATCAGCTTCAAGGGGTGTCTGTGTCCTGCTCCTCACCTTGCTATATTCAGTCAAGGCACAGAAAAAATGCTATGTGGTGACTTTTTTTTTTTTTTTTTTTTTTTTTTTTTGTGCTAGACTTATTTTCTAACAACACACTGTTGTGCTTTGGCTGTTATTCTTCCCATTATAATGAGAAGCAATTATTTACAATATCAATTTAACTTTTGTATGTTTGTTACAGACTATAGTGACCCAATCAGTTGAGGATTGTGGTGAATAAGGCCAGCTGAGGGCTGAACTTCATTTGTATAAGGTCTTGGAAGATGTGGCATCATACTCACAGGTAGACTTTTAAAAAGGTGTCTGTCATCTCAAAGAAATCTATAATAATTGTGATGAACTTACTGCATTAAAGCTGGTGGATTCATTTATCACTTTTTAGTTGGTGGATTTTTTCTTTTTTCTTATTTGTTTGTTTGCTGTTATTTATATATTAAACAGGATTTAGTTTTAGGCTCACTTAACTGAGCTGAAAAAATTGAGGATTCTAATTATCATTGCTGCATATCTCAACAAAATTACTTGATGCAATCTAGAGATATTTCATTGCTACAGACCAATTCACTATTTACAAAGAGCTGTACTGGATGTTACATTCTTCAGACTATTTCAATTTAGATGTAGATTGGAGAAAATAAAAGTACAGTTACAGTCTATTCTGTACCTCTTAAAGGACAGAAACTAATTTTCTCTCTGAGCTTTATTTTTATGAGGCTTTTTTCCTTGTATTTGCATGATGTTATTTTTGTCAAATGGTATTTTTCTGCTTTCAAAGGCATACCTTGTCAGAACCCCTTTCACGCAGGTAAAAGCCAATGTTATAGACTTCCTCATGTTTATTAATACACTATTTTTTGCTTCAGTTGTTCCATATGAAGTGTACTGTAAACTGGTTTTACTACATTCTGGACAACAATTTAATGCCCAGGATGACACCCCCCAACTAAAAAAAAAAAAAAAAAAAAAAAAAAAAAAAAAAAAATCTATTAGATATGAAGGTATGAACTTTATAACTTTAGTTGTAATGTATTTTGAGGCAAAAGCCTAAATGAGTTTAAAGCACAGTCTCCAAGAGATGGCAAAGGTTGGTGAATTTTTAGGGTTATATTTTATTTTTAGTTATTTGATCTATGAAGCATGGTTAAAAGTGTCTGGAACCTAATTTTTTTGCTCAAGTCTGTCTTTGCTGTCTTTAGGACAAAAAGCACAAGGCAATTTTCAGTCATGTATTTTTTCTTCCAAAACTCTAGGCTTCTTACTAGTCAAAAGAAATTAGGAAATTGAGATTATATCTCAGTGACTCTGACAAATAAATGGAAAGAACTTATCTGGTGCCAATGCAATCAGCACTTGCTATCTTGACTAGGCTTGCTGGAATTGTGCCAGAAGAGCTTGGGATGTGCTATCATTTCTGCTTAGTAAAATGGTTTGTATGCTATATTTCCATGCACTTTGCCTTTAAAATATTAATTTTTTGACACCTGGATTGTAATTTAAATTGCATTTTGTTTCAGGACACTCAGCTAGACAGTATGGGAATGTAATGAGAAGGAAATTAGAGAGCAAACAATCTGGAATTATTTTATGAAATTTTATTTGAAATTTAATGACATCAGCACTGAGTAGACTATCTTCTAAGAATGCCTGTGTGTGGACGAAGATGAACTTTGGCATGCTTGGTATATGATTTGTTGTTGATAATGAGTTTATATTCTCACTGCATTTATTATGAAATAAAATTTTAAACCTTGATTATAAAGTTAGGCACATAATTAAAAATCTGGCTCAGTTTTTCATATGGCTTAGATAACCCTCTAAGCATTTGATAAGCTTATATTTATGCATATATATAAGTGGAGATATGGAAATCACCGTATTAATGAATATGTAATAGAGAAGTATTCGAATAACCAAAAGCTATGTATTTACCTCATTCAGAATTGTTCTAAGTGTTAAAAATTTTAAGTTTGGCTACACATATTTCTGGAGGAGGAAAATAATCTCCAGATGTGTGAATTGTAAACTTTGAAGAGCTTAATGGATAAAACAAACATGACATAATTGTCTGCTCCATCTTTCACAGCTCATTCGCTCCCCTTCTTCTCACTGTGGGTTTTCACAGTGGAACATGTTGGTTGAAAGTGAGCAGAGCGGGCGAGTAATCAAGGTCAACATAGTATCACCCAGTCTGGAAAAACAAGAGTGATAAACAAGAGGAAAGAAAGCCCTTTGCTATTATCAAAGAAATATTACAGGAGAGATCACGAGGCAGATTTGTTGTGGGACAAGAATTCATAATTTATTTTGCAGATGTCTCTGTAATTTAAGTTGCAGGTGGAAGAACCACACAGTTATAGATGCTCTGGGGAAAGGATACCCAGAGCCTCGTAAATCACGGTAAGGATTAAAAACAATGAGCATTCATCTTCTTAACCTCATAAAGCGGTATTGCAAAGACAAGGATTATAACTTACTGTGCATGTAATCTTTGTTCGGGGATAGAGGGTGTCAAAATTTTAAAATACTTCTCTCAATTAACTGTAACACCTTTTGAAAGGGAAAAAAAAATGTTGTAAAACAGATCTTAAAAGCATTTCTGCTAGTAAAGAATACTTAACATTTCCCACAAAAGAAGGAAAAAGGAAATTGATTCTTGCTGAGCCCATTGTTTCTAAGCTCTGATCTGTTTTTAAAAGTTAAAATTTATAAATATGTTTTAAAACCTTACTTAATAAGCACAAGACAAAAATAATACTTACCCTTCCCATTTTAAATTTATGAACTCTTGAACAACCCTTTGCCTTAGAATTGAATTGCCTTTTGCCTTTGTGTGAATTCAGCTACTTTTTCAAGTATAAATACTCAACTCAAATACTCATGGTGATTGAAGAGCAACCTCGCAATGAAAAAAACACAGCGTGTGTTCAGTCTGCTAAGTAAGCACTGTAAAGCCTGAATTTATCTATTCAGTTTGTAAATGTTGCCAGTATACCTGGAATTAAGTTTTATGTATTGAAAACATTTTCTTCCATACTCAGAATGCCAGTGTCGAGGGACTGAAAACATTTGCTAGAGAAATGAATGTATGTGATGTCACAAGAAGCCCCTTTCATAGCCCCACAAACCAAGAAAATCACGGAAGCAAGACCTTTTGGGTTTATTTATTTATTTATTTATTTATTTATTCTGATATGTGACTCAAAATTCTATACAATTCTGTCAGGGAAAGAAATGCAGGAGTATAATGTTCAGCAGAGTCCTGTACTGTATGAGTGATGGTGGTGATCAGCTTTGAACATGTACTACGAAGAAAACAAAGTTTAAAACTTCTAAATCTGTAATCCATTGCATAATTAGTACATTAAACCAAGAAACCAGGAAAGATGGAGAGAGACTTTTTGCATGGACATGTATTGACAGGACAAGGGGGAATGGCATCAAACTGAAAGATGTTTAGATTAGAGCAAGTTGCTGAGGGTTGTGGGTGCCTTAACCCTAGAAGTGTTGAAAGCAAGGCTGGATGGGGCCCTGAGCAACCTGGACTAATGAAAGGTGTCCATACTCACGCCAGGGAGATTGGAAAGAGATGGTCTTTAAGGTCCCTTCCAACCCAGGCCATTCTATGATTCTGTAATCTAAAGGTGAAAGATAGAGTTGGACCAAAATGTTATGTCTTGAAAATTAAATATACATACATACATACATACATACACATATATATATATGTGTGTGTGTGTGAGTGTGTGTCTGTGTGTCTGTGTGTGTGTAGTTTGAGTCTTCTTGAGTCTTCAGACCTTTGGATTGTCAAGAGACAGGCAAATATGAAATTGGGATGTTTATATCCAGTCATTATGTAGAGAGTGTTTTCTAGAGAGCACTTCCTGAGTATTGTCAGAAGATTGCAATCAGGAGGATATTGGTTTGTCAACTGCTTCAGGCCAGACCATTTAATAGTTACTTAAACAATGCTGTAAAGTTTTACAGGCCCCCAACAAGACTTTTTCCATCTCTTCAGGATAGCTGTTTCCTCTGATTAACTCATAAAGATTGTACTGGAAATGTCTTCCTGATTTTCTGTGGTGATTTTTCTTCTAATTCAACTCTTTTCCTTTCTCTGTTTTTTTCCTACTTTGATGATGTGAAAGTTCATTTAGTTTCTAGTATTCCATTGGGATGTTTGATTATTCTAGAAATCTAGCCAACAAAACAGATGATGCAGGAAGAGAGAGTTTGCTTATACATCTACCATGCTAGTCAGGAATGATGCTGTTGCTATGAAACTAAACACCGGCCTTGAATACTGTTTGTAGATAGATGGTTTACTTTCTCTGATTCCATGTTTCTTTATGATCAAAATTCCTTTTCAATATATAAATATGTGCTACATGCACAGTTTCTTATCCTCATAAAACACATCATTCTGCATTAATGAATCCTGGAATGGGTTCATCACAGGTTAAGAGTCCATGATTCGTGAGAAACATTAAAGTAAAACCATGAAGGAAACAGCTGGCTGTTTAGTGAACTGGCAGAAACTGCTCTTTGTTTTGGAAGTTTAATTTAGCCTAATGTAAATGCCTTTGTATTCTTTTTAATAAAACCTTCTATAATTTGTACCACACATGACAGACATAAAACATACTGTTTTGAGTAAGCAGGATGATTAGGTTACAAATGCATAGCTAAGACACATTATTATAATCTTATGTTCAAACACATGCACCTTTCAATACCAGTTATTAATTTGGAATTCTTTAGATTTTAGTGCCAGCTTGAGATAATTTTAAAAAAAAGATAATTTTCTGAGCATGCATCAGAAACAAGCTGGTTGAAAACAGGTTTCAAAGAATATATCTGATGACACTGTAAATTCAAAAAACGAAGTCTCAAACTAATTCAAGGTGATCAAGTCCTTTAGAAAATTATGAATTGGTTTCTCATGGTTGAAATGAAAGAGCTAAATTAAACTGGAAATCTGCAATATTCTTATTCACCTGAAAAAAATAATCTAAAGTGGCAAGTTGTTGTTGCAATGCCACAGAAATAATTGCTAAAGAAATTGGTTATAAAATTTTACAAGGAAAATTGAATGTTTTGAGAATGATAAGTTTCCTTAGATATTAAAAACAAAAACAAAAACAAAGACAAAACCTAAAAGTGTCATCGACAAATTTCTCGTAATTATTGTGTCTCTATTTTTGCCTATCCATCTTGTGACATCGTGCTGCCACCTGTATCTCAAAAAGATTGCTTGGCCAACTGCTGTTGTGGCATAAGCCAGTTGAATTTCTTTGACAGTGACCAGGTCAAAACAGAGGAAATCTATATTCCCTAGTGATGTAAAACAAACAAACAAAAAATTCCTTAGTTCTATTCTTATACTGACCATTCACCAGACCAAGACAAAAATCTTTATTTGTTAAGACCACTGCTGTAAAAGTTATAGATGGAATCAATGTCACTGTTACACAGTTCTAATCTTAAGACACAATGCTTCTAATTTGATGATAAGTGACCTCACTTATAACATTTTGATTTTAGAAATGTGACCTAAAAAATAAATTTAATTATAGAAACTACATATTTTCAATAAATTATGTCAAAGCTCTTTAATCTTGTAGCCTTATGGAGAGAGGAAAAAACAAGTGCCTTAAATCCTGATTTAGTGTTTTAATCTGTGTTTGATCTAGATGTATCAACAAAGAGAAAGCACAAAGTTTGTAGAACTTTCTTTATAATAAAAAGACAGATATCTTATGTTCAGCATGAGAGTGTGTGGTCATAAATGTTTTGTTATGGGCCTAGACCTGGCTTTATTCAATATCATAATTCACCTGATGGGTGATGAAATAGGAATCTGTGTTTCTTATCCATTTTGTAGATAAATTTGCCATCTAAAAAGCTGATGAAAATTAAGAGTGTGTAGAGGCTAGACTCTGCATGCAAAATAACCCTGAGAAATGGAGAAATAACCACTGAAAATGTGGTGAGACTTAGACAAATGGAACATCCTTGTAGAAAAATCACCAGAGACAAAATACAGACTAAGGAACAATTGATTAGGTGATTAATCAGGGGAAGGAAGGGAGGAGGGATTGCAAACTGAAGATGATGGTGTAAAATTATTTCAGAATAAAGCATGAAGAATTTGGGATGTGATCTGGTGACTGCAGAAAAGCAAATTTTGCATGCATCATATAAACAAGGCCCAAAAGATAGTACAGGAAACTACTGTATAGACATCTCATGTTAATTTCTGAGGAAATCTTGAAGTTCTCCTAAACCTCACATCTGGGCCCCTGAAGGAGGAGACACAGATTGGGAGCAGTCAGGCTGCCAGTCGTGCCTGGCTGACCTGATTTGGTCTTTGTGAGCATGGAGAAAGGAATGGGTAATAGTCACCTTAACTTTAATAAGTCTTACATTTTTAGTATTGAACATTGCACTCTGGATGGTAGGAAACTAGATGGATAAAAAGCTGTTTGGATGGCTGAGAAAAAAACATATATCACATGCTGCTTGAAGGCCTGTGATATATTAAATATGTGAGGGGTCTAACCTGGGCCAACAGAGGTGGCATCTAGGCTGTATTCACAGAGAATCAGAAAGGAGATTGAGGGGGAAGGCTTATCTCTCTGCTGTTTAGAGCTTGTGAAACCTCATCTAGCTACTCCTTACAGTTTTGGGCTCCTCAATACAAGAAAGACATCACTTTGGGATTGGGTTTGGCAGACAATCCCCAAGATAGTCAGGAGCTGGAGCATTTTTTCTTTGAGGAGAAAATGGAGAATCGGGGCTTTTTCAGCTTGAAGAAGAGACTTCTTTGGGAGAAATTGTCAGCAGCTTCCCTATGCCAGCAAGGGTGTTAGCAAAAAGATGGAGCTGGGCTCTTGATGGGCATGCATTGGAGAGAATGAAAGACTACAGTTGTAAACTCAGTCAAGTGGGATTCAGACTGGATATATGCAAAGACCTTGTAAGGGGTAGGACAGTCAAAGCGTGGAACAGATTTTCAGAGACCGTTTAGTTGCTCAGGTCTTGGATATATTCAAGACCAGACTGAAGAAAACCCTGAGCATAGTGGTCTGACCTCACAGCTTACTCTTGCTCTGAGTTGAAAATTGGACAAAAGATGTCCTGATGTCTCTTTGGGCTGAATAATTCTGTGATTCTATATAGAGTTTAGGAGATGATTTTTTGTCTCTATTCAGCTCTGGTAATACTTTTGTAGTGTTTTTGATATTATACTTTGAGATATCTGATTGGTTAAAAAACCTGCACTCATTGCATGAGATAGCTGTTGAACAAGTATATCTCCACAGTAAAGAGAAGATGGAAAAAAATTGATATCTTAATCTGTGTTGATAAGTTCCTGAAAGAGGGGAGAAGAACTTGTTTTTTTTTTTTTTCCTCAGGACAAATAGGGCAAGAATTAAGTGCTTTTTAACTTTAGAGCAAGAGAGACTTGGATGACGTAGAATTAAAAATCTTATTATGGAAAATATAATTGAAACAGACTGTGTAGGAGAATCATGAATTCTTCATTATTAGAGATATTTAGGAACATAAGCACCTGTCAGAAACACAGTGATTCCCAAGAGTAGAAAATGGAATATTTGAATATATTTTTTATTATGCATTGAAAGGCTATGCTAAAATGATTTTAAGCTTTCCTGACCTCAAGTGTCTATTGTTCTCAGTATAACTGGGAGGTATTTTTTTAAAAAAAACCTTCAGACACTGAGTGTGTCAGGATTTCTTCAAAGACTGACTTAGCTGTCGGTTTCACTACTTTTCTCTGTAAGATTTATGTCAAATCATGTTAAAATATAACAGTACATTTTTACACACATCTATGTAAAAAACACGCAATCCTTAGACTTTGGACTGCTGCAATTCAAGCATTCACAGCATGTATCCTTAAATGCTTCTAATAAAACACTTATATAATTTTTTATTTTCCTTTTTTTCCCCTTTTTTCTTATTGTAGCTCATTAAAAGAGTGAAAATCAAGCCATTAAGCTGTTATCATCTCATAAAGTTTAGTTATCTGAAACAGCTGACCCAGGAATAAATGATCCAGTTTATTTCAGATGGTTTGGAATCACAACTGTTCATTTTCCACCATGCAGGCAGGATAAGATAGCCTTGTCTGAAGTATGGGTTTGTGATGCTTCTTTTTCTGGTCCCTTTAACTCTGTTTTTTGCTAGAATGCAGACAAGCTACACATGAGAATTAGGGTAGACTGCTAGTCTGCCTATATGGAGATGAGGCTGAAGGCTCTAATTCTTGGAAGATTAAAGGCTTTAAGTGAAATGAATTGTAAAGGGAATAATCTCTTCCCTATATTGTCAAGGTTGATAACTACTCTAAAGGTCGAACCTCAGTTTTAGTCTGAGTGGTCTTTGAAGAAGATATATCATCTTATGCAAGGACTGACTCATGGACCAAGTAATTTTAGAGCTGGATAAACAAAGGGAAGAAATGAAATTTTATTACAATATGCCCTCTACAATGAGTTTTTTGCAATGCTGTTTTGGTCCACAGTCCTATTGCATTCCTTTGCTTACAGTCATGCCTCACAGACCCCATTAAGAACCAGCTAGAAACAAAAAACCTTTCTCTTTAGTTGTAGACTATGTGTGTTACAGTGATATTTCACCCAAATGGTCAGATGACAGAGGGACAAAAGGAAAAAAAAAGTGTAAAATACAGTTTTAGTTTAGTTTGGTTTTAATATTACTTTAGATGACTTTGTGGAGTATAATGGATGAGAACTTGAAACACATCTGAGATTGTCTCAGATAGTTTCTCTGTGAAAATGCATGTTTGTACTAAAGTCTGGGAAATATTTCCATGTTATTGGGGCAGCTCCTGTTTCTTACCTTCATAAATCATGATACTGCCTGTGGGGTGATTCCATGCACTTAATGCCTGTTGACACTAGAAGAGAAATGTGTTGTGATTGACTTGCTTATCCTTCAGTGTCAACAGTTGTGCTTAAAATGGTGACTCTCATGAGTCTGAAGTTTTGTCCTCACCACTGGCAGTATCACATGAATATAATCCGTAGGGAAAGCTCCACTTTTGATGGCAATTGCCTGATCTAATTGCCACGAAGGGCATCCTTATTAGACCAAACTAAAGGTTTTCCATTTTCTTACAGAATCTGTGGTACTCTCGTCGGTCATGCTGGATATTGAGTTTGTGCTACAAATCACAATTTGTGTATTTTTATCCCTCATTTAATTTAAGTTGCATTTAACATTGATTTATTTATATTCATAAATAAAGTAGTGGCTCCTGAAATTTTACTGCATTTTATTTTATTGTATGAAATACCATAATAGTATAACATACGATTTATGAACTTTGCAGCTAAGGCTGGTGTGGTAGCAAGTATGTTACAGAAAACTGAAATGCCAGTAAGAATGTTCGGATTGATTCCTGTTGCTATCTCACCTGCCTGTCAAGACCTTTGACATCTGCAGTTCATTTTGTGTCCTACAACTTATGATATCAAGATCAGATGATTATGTTGACTTTATGAGCTGGACAAATGGAGTACAGTGAAATATTATGTGAATCTCACTTAGCATCACCTGACATACGATGATTTGTATAAGGTCTTCTATGCTGAACCTATAGGTACTTAATTTTGTAGCAAAGGTTTCCTCATATTGTTTGCATTTTTTTTTCAGTAGGTTGGGTGTATGGTTTCTTTCTGAAAGTTGGCATACCTGCCTCATGCAGAGCAAAGTGTGTCCTCACTGCTGCTACAGATATTTGAGAGAAGCAGAGAATAATCCCTCTGTAGTTTTGGAGTGTTGCTAATGAGAAGTATTCTCAGATACTTCTCTTTGGCTCTACTTCTAATTTCAAATGGAAGGCTTAAAGACATGCATAGAAAGGCAGTTTTTGGAGTTACTTTATGAAATTAAAAGAAAGAAAAGGAACAGTGGAACTGTCTAATACCTTAGGCAGAAATACCTTGTACAAAATGTCAAGTTAGAGTTCATGTCTTGAGTTTGGGAGAAGAGTGAAATGATAAAATTCAGAAGGTATACAACATTTCAGAATAACAGATCAGACTGGGAAATATTGAGTGAATAAAAATTGTCACAGTAGAAAATACATATTTCTGGAAGCAGGGGTCCTCACCGGCTAATGTAATGACTGATTATGAAATAATGGAAAGATGATGAAATCAAAAAGTAGAATATGAAAGAGCCTCTATTGATGTTCAGTTATCCCAACACTTCCTTACCTGGAAACAAGGAATGGATTAGGGAGGCACACAGAATGAGTAACAAGATATAAATTATGTTTTTGCCCCAGTCATTTTCTATTAGGAACAAAAGATTTGTTCTTTGACTGAAGAAAAAATCGGGCTAGAAATAGTAAATATTTAACTATCCAAAAGTACTAATACTCTGAGACAGTTCTATACAAAATATTATATAAGTAAGAGAGTAAATTCCAGCTTTGTCTCCTTCTGGATCCCACCAGCTGGATTGTTAAGAACATTAAATTTTCTCTTTGAATGAACATGGAAGCTTGAGAAAAAGTTGGTCTTGCTTACATGATCAACTGTTGGTATGAATAAATGTATCACCTCCGTGGAGGAAAAAGGATAATTACAGGCATTAATGTGAGGCAAGGAGGTAGCCTGCAAAAGGAATGCTTTATTGTAAACACTAGCAAGAGAAGACTCCTTTTACAGTATCATGTGAGTTTTTTTTTCACTAATGTGTATTTCTGCCCGCATCCCCTCCATGTTCAGACCAGCTATAAGGTGCTTCAGTGTGTCACTTGCAGCTGAGTTTTTGATAAATGTAGATTTATTTCAATGCACTTTTCCATAAATTCAATAAATTTTATATTTTTTTTTTTTAATATGACAATTAATTCTCTTTATGGAAAGAAAGTATTTTTGTCACCATGGTGGCAATGGAGATAATATGCACAAGTTTCAAGAAATTGAGACAGCTAAGACTTGAGGATAAGTGTCACATTCTTTCATGATACTAGACTTCTGAAGCATTTCTCTGAATCTCTCACAATCCCTTAACAAAAGATCTACATAAAACCTTTTCCTGAGTTTCCCAGCTTTAAAGATGGTCTCTGGTTTTTTTTAACACTTATTTTAAGAAAATTAATAATGAAGATAACTTTGTTCTTTGAATAAAAGCTTGTAGGATTACTGTGTGAAATCTCTTTCCCATCTCATCTTTTTTTTGCTGTGATGTATTTTAGAGAAGTGGGTGGATGTCAGGGTAGGGCCAATATTTTAATATATACAAATCTATATTCAAGACTGTAAAATTGAAATATTTTCTGTAATTCAGAGTTATATTTTAGCAGTTGGTTATAAAAAGGGTTGAAAAGTTTTCTTGCACTAGTTTCAAGATCTCATATACGGGCCATACATAGGATTTTTTTTTTTTTTATCTTTGACGAGTTATCTTTGAACTGTTACTCTTGCCTTTGTAGAAGCAACCTAACAATGAAGTTAAGTCATGATCTGTGTCATTAATTGTTGATTCTATTATATTTTTTATGCTGCATTTTCACAAATTTTTGTTAACAGCAAGCCAGTTTTCTATAGTTGCACATTTTAAAAGGAGTTTTAAAGTATTTCTTATAGTGTAGTAGAAGTTTTTGTATGATCTATTACATTTACATGACTTTTTATTCTTGTCCATGATAAGTTGAAAAGCCACTTTTACACCAAGTATAAGCTTTGTTACAATTACTGCTAAATAATGTAAAATAATCTCTAGTCAACCTATAAAGTGTAGAATTATTTTTTTCTTTTCAATGGCTTTTTAAGCATCATAGTTATTTTGCTCACCTATGTAAGGAGAGAAGCTAATGCACAGAAATTGCATAGGTAATTCCTAAGTCATGAACATTACAATTTTTTCTCAGTAAGGGATGACAGTAGGTTCAGAATATGAAGTCAGTATTTAGCACCTGCTGAAATTATACTGTAAAGTAACTGACTCATGAGTAGATTTAAACGCCATGAGTCTGACTATAAGAAATGTTCTTACTGAAAAAGAGTAAGTTTAGATTAGATCTCCTATAAGGAATCTTAGAAGTCAAGATTTCCTTTGTATTTTAGTATGAATAGATGTACATATATAAATGTAGTATCATGTTTTAATTACAGCTGAAAAAAATTACTTTTGTTTGACGTGGTAAAACTGACTTCTCTCTTGTCAGTGATTTCTAGATTTTTTGTTTTATTTTTCCTGTTCTGACCACATTTTTTTAGATTACAAGTACTATTTACTGTTTTATTCAAATGAGATGTCCCTTTAAATTTCTGAATAGTCTTTTTTTTTTTCTTCTTCTTTTTTTTCCTTTTTTTTCTCTAGAAATCTTATGCTATAATAAGTTTAAAGGGAAATATTTCCTTTTTTTCTCTTCTATTTCCTGACTCTGAAAATACCTTCTACAGTTCCCTTAGTTAAATAACACCAAAGAGCACAGCACAGAAAAGCAAGAGGTAAAATCCTACTTTACCTAGTGCTCACTCACTGAATGAAAATTTCAAGAATGGTAATACATCCATACATGAACTTCTGGACTCTACTAAAAGAAATCTAGTTGGAGTATGTTTCAAAACCGTGATCTGCACATAATAATCACACAGACTTATCGCTAAAATATACTCTTGCCTTTGTACAAGCAGCCTTTTCTCTCAGTGTAATTACGTTTTCTAATGACACTGTGCATGTATGGATTACACTTATAAAACAGACATCCAGAATGTACAGGAAGGATAAAATTTTAAATATAATTATATTATATATAATATAATTTCATATTTAGTGTTTATTGTAGTACAGGACTGGATTAATCTGTTTGCCTGTGTTGTTTTGCATTTTTGTTTGTTTTTTTATGGATACATTTTTTTCAGATATGCTACACCAAATAAAAGTTTAAATAGCAATTATACATATTGTTAAGTAGTAATTTACTTTTTTCTGTATTTATGGGGCAAAATGATTATGAGACTTTCTTAAAGAATATTGGGATCCTCCTCACAGCACTATATGGAGCTGTATTGTATAAGGAAGAAGGAAATAAATTAAAATGCTGGAATTCTCAAGCCATTATTTGACTATCAGTTCATCCAGGAAACAATTAAGTGAAAGCCTTTTGGGGAGAAGGGAATTCATTTTAGTTTGGTCATAAAGTGGGAGAGTGGAGAGAGGTTTTAGAGAGGAAAAGGGACTATGTAAGCCCCATCCTCTGTGTCAATATTGGAAGAAATGTTTTTCACTATAATTTAATTTTATTCTGAAGTTCATTGTGGATCACAATGTGGTTATGTGCCCTGGATTGAGATGAAAGAAGTCCCACTTAAATGGTTAAATGATTAAAGACATATCAAATTATAAGTGAGAATATGCTGGGGAGGAGAAAAGCTAGGGCAATAAAAGGGGAAATATAAAAGTTTGTCTCTTCTTCTGAAAGCTGTATGTTGTACTGCACAATAATAATTATAATTGACAAAATATTAGTGATATTTAGCAAAATTTGGAGGATGTGGAGTGGCTGTTAAAATGGGGAGGACTGTTGGGTGTTTATTGATACCTTTTAGGATAAGAGATCTTTGGAGGTCAAAATCTGGTTTCAAAGAAAATACTTTTGCAGCTCACTAATGCATCCTTCACAGGGTTGTGAAACTCTAGAAGTAAAATTATATGCAAATAATTGGTAATGATAATAACAGAATGGTAATTGAATTCTTATTTAGTTCAGTTTTTATGCATAAGTATTTCCAAAAAATATATTTTAAATGTAGGCAACTAGGACTACTTGGTATCTACAATTGCACAGAGAAACTGAAGTTTTTTTGACTTTCTGAGATTTTTTGATAGTTCTTGTAGGTGTAAATTCCACTCCATGCTCAAGTTCAGTTATTTTACCAAATATTTTATATTGCTTACAGCTGCATGGTGCTTAGACTGGGGTTTAGAAGACAGATCTCCATTGCTGTAAGGGCTTTGCTATGGCTTTGCTATTTCTACATTTCTCTGTTAATGGCTTGTCCTGGTTCCGGCTCAGGTCAGCAGAGGAGGGCACAACCAAGACACTGCGTTACTCGATACCACATTATGTCATTGCCAGGGCCAGGGAACAGACTCTAAGAAGGAGGGTCATGCTTTTCCAGTGGAACATGTGTGATTGCTGCAGCAGTGGGGTAATGCTGGTCTCCTGACCAGAGAGATCAGATTGAGTGGAATGGCTGTGGCTAGATCATGCTTCTGCACTCTCCTTTTTTTTGTACGATTTAGTTATTAATGTTGATGTTGTTACTGTTTATTTTCTTATCTCATTGTTATTTCTAGTTAATTATTCTTATCTCAACCCATGTTCTTTACCTATTCTGCCTTAATCTCTCCTCTCTCCTCTACCCGAGGAGAAAGATGGCAGGAGAGAAGAGTGGGAGCACCATGTGGTTTGGGGGTTGTGGGGCAGGGCGGGCAGGCACTCATGAATTTGAGGACTACCATTCCTAAACTACGACATGTTTAAAGAATATTATTTTATTTGGTAGAATGTAAAATTCAACAATACTTGTAAGCTGCTCTTATAGTATATCCTATAGCCTGAGTATAAGGCATTCTGCTGGGATGAACCTACCCAGCCAAAAAAAAAAAAAAAAAAAAAAAAATCCATCTTTCATTCCCCCCCACCATCTCCCTCCCCCCCAAACTCGTTATTATTAACATAGTATACAGAGAGGAAAGCGTTACTATTCTTTTTTGTGAGTCCAAATGAAAGCTGGTATCATTGCTACACTTGTGTGGACTTCATTCTCTAAATGTGAGTACAATTCATCATCTTAAGGAGTCTTCAGATGAAGATAGAGAGCAAGTCATCTAGAGAATTTGAGGCTAGTCCATATGACCACAGAGGCACTCAGGAAACATACTTTCTGATTGGGGCCATTTATGGGCTTATGCTTGAATTTGAGGATGAGACTGCTTAACATGAGAGTTCTTTCCAAGTGCTTTTTTTGTTTCTTAACTTTTTTTTCAGCTTTTGCTAGTTCTGTGTTTCCAAAAGGGAGATGGTAGCATTATTCAGATTGCTGCGATGTGTCTATGCATCATACTGATGTTTTTAAAGGGAAAGCAAAACTTTCATATGCACCTTTATTTACTTTGGCAGTCACTTCACATCGGGTTTAGTTTAGCATCTGCCACTGGCACATCCTGTATATTTTTTTCTTTTTCTTATTAAATTCCAAGATCATTTGGCTGGTAATGATTCACAATTGCTTATTTGTTGGCTAGTACGCTATAGTCAGTCAAACATAATTTTAAACTGCTCTTGGAGTCCACTTTCTTTCTTGCTATAGGGACATGTATATTTGCATGACGCTTTTTTATTTCGTCTATTGTATCTGTTTTTTATTACTGTCTCAAAGGAATAAGAACACATAAGAAGTATTAGATCAAGAAGGAAAGAAAGCAAAGGAGAAGTAAGGGAGTTTCAGGAGCAAAAGGGGAATAGAAGAAAAAGACGGAATAAGCAGCAAAAGCATTAGAAGTATTTGTGATACACATGCGCACAAGGAGAGTTCAGAGAAAGGAAGCTTGCCAATTCAATGAGCTTGAAATTCAGCACTTGCCAAAGCATTTTGACTTTCAAGTTTGGAAACATTCTACTCAAATAACCTCCAGCATGAAATCACACCATAATAAATGGGCATAATAATCATCTTCTTGCAATATGTAACTCAAAGAGAGACTCTTAATTATTAGCTAAGAAATTTTTTTCCTGTGAATTGATATCATGAAGTTGTTCTCCCAGGTAGAAGCCTCAAACTAGTACAGATGAAGTAAAAAAAACCATTTTCCATCTCTCTTTTATGTGTAGGTGCTTGAATAACATGGCCTTGATTCTGTGGGTGGGAATAGGGATAGGTGTGGGTGTTTGTTATTTGACTTCAGTAGCAAGGAGGTTTCTTTAGGTTTGCTACATTAAAGCTCACTTTTGGTGTAACAAATATGTGAGGTCTTGTTTCCTGGTTTTTGTTGGTTTGTTTTTGTGGGGTGGTTTTTTTGTTTGCTTGTTTGGGTTTTTCCAAGCAGATCAGAGAGTAAGAGATAAATAGTAGATTAACTGGTCCTTACGTGATGATGTTATTTTCAGTTTTTAATTGTAACATTAGAGAAAACACACTGAATGCAGGTAATTTCAATGCATGTGTTTAGATATTTTTCTGCTTCTTTTGAAGCTGTTTTCTTCCCAAACCACTGCCTTCTTTTAGAAAGCATAAAACTTAAAGTATTATTATGATTTTCTGCAAAACCGGTTGTGAAGGCACAGGACCTATATTGAGACATCAGATCAGGAAACAAAAGTATTAAAATAAAAATACATAAACATGTACAATGAATTTATAGAATAGACTATGAATAAGATTTGATTCCACTATCTTTTGGTCCATAAATTAGCATTAAAGAAACAATTTTTTGCTTATATTTCTAACAATTTCACCATGTGGAATCACACAGTCATACTGTATTTCTAGTATATGTTACAGTTTCTTTATCTCTGTCATGGTAAGTAATCTCTTGGGTTCTTTTTGTTAAAAACATTTAGTCCTCATTTTATTATTACTATCTCTGGTTTACATCTATCACCAAATAATTATTTAGAAAGGAAGAGAGTTTTTTATGTTTTTGAAAGGATGCATTTTAGCATTAATAAGTACACGCTTTTGTTGTTCTCTATTTCTAGAATTTCATAGAAATCATGTGTTTTCTACCTTGTCATAATGACGGGAAAGAGAATAAGGTGCAGTTTCATTAAAAATCTTCTAGGGTAGCACTACAAACCAAACACCTAAACTAAAAATCTCCCAAACAAAAAATATACATTAAAAAAAAAAAAACAAAACCAAAAAAAAAAACCCCACCTTGGTGTCAAAGCATAATTTCCATTTCTCTGGCATTGTGTTAGTATAAGAACAGACACTAAGCAGGAGTGCAGAATTTCAAAGCTATTGTAATAGCAGGAAAAATCCATTTGCTCTCTTTATCAGGGAAATTATTGTGGTGTCTGTAATCAAATATTTTTTTTCATATTCAAAATAATCTATTCAGACCTGCATTGTGACTTTTATATGCTAACTTTATCTGAATTTCCATAGTACACTACAAAATATATTTAGCATTGAGTTCTTTGAGCTTTGTTCAAGGGAGCATTGTACTATTGCAGAGAGTGTTAAACCTATAATATCCTGAAAAGCCTGGGGGAACTGGGTAAAAAACACTCAAAATCACATTCTCTTCTTAAAAACCTAAAATAAAGTGTTATGTACAAATAAAGTTTGATAACGATCAAACATGGAATACAAAAGTATGGAAGTTTCGTAACTTGTGCTATTAACCAGAGTTGGATTAGTAGAGTTCAGAGTTTTAACAAGCAGCTGAAGGTCTTTTCTAGAAACTGGCTGTTCTTCAGTCTGAAGTAACTTGAATTGTGGAAGTTAATTTTCATTCCCTACAGCAGAATTCTGATACATCCAGAGAAGGTATTTTAAAATGTGTTTATCTCTTGAGAAAACATTTTGAAGGAAAATAACCTCACCCATACCTCCTCTGGAAAGCAGAGGAGAGAAAAAGGTGCATCCATACTATGCACTTTTTGTTACAGGCCTGTAAAAAAAAGCAGGGTTTTCTCCCCTAGGGCATTTTTATTTTCTCTGTAGATCCAAGAAATGCTAAGCATAAAGTGAGCACAGATTGCAACCTCTTGATAGACAGCAACAAGGAATCAAAATTGTTTAATATTGGATTTCATGCCAGTATCTATATTAGAGGCCATATGGGGCTAATAATATGGGAAAGCCAAAGCTCACCTGGAGTTGAGTTTTTCAGGGGATGCAGTAGGAAATAGCCAATTTTACAAGTACAAAAACAGCACAAGGAACAGTAAGGAAAAGGTATTTGTCCATATTGTCATTGAATATTTATATTGACAGGAAACAGAATTAGGTGCAGTTCCATAAAGATTTTTTTGGGGCAGTACTAACTAAGAACAAAAAAATAAGAACATCGAAAGTGGGCCTGCTGGTGAGTGCATCTGATAAACTGCTGACAAATATGTGTTAAAGGCAAGCATGCTTAATGCCTTTTCCTGCTCAGTCTTTACTGGTAAATCAGTCATTATGAACTGTAAGAAACTAGGCATATGTAAGTCCATGGAGCTTGATAGGCGGTGCTCACAAGTGCTGAGGCAGCTGGTTGATGTCACTGTGGGGCCACTCGGTTATCTTTGAAAGGTCATGGCATTCAGGAGAGATCCCTGGACACTATAAGAGGACAGATGTCACTCATATTCAAGAAAGCAAGGAATAAAGATCTGGGAACTAATACCGGTCAGTCTCACCTTAGTGCCTGGGTGGGCAGTGAAGCAACTAATCTTGGAAACCATTTCTAAATGTGAATGAGAAGCAGGTGCTCAGGAGTTGTCAGTGTTGACTTGTGAATGAGAAACCATGCTTAGTTTCCCTGATAGTCTTCTACAATGAGTTGACTGGCTTAGTAGACAAAGAGAAAGAAGTAGATGTTTTTTTATCTGGACTTAAGTAAATTCTTTGACATTGTTTCCCATGACATCCTTATATAAAACTAAACAAGGATTTGATAATTAGACAGTGAGGTTGATTGAATATAGACTGAATGGCTGGTCCTAGGGGATGATGACCAGTTAGAGGCAAGTCACTAGTGAAGTAACCCAGGGGTCAAGGGTGGAGCCAATACTGTTTAACATCCTCATTAATGAGCTAGATTATTAGGCACAATGTGTGCTCAGCTAGCTTCCAGACAATAAAAAACCGTGAGAAGTAGCTGATATATCAGTTGGTTGTGATTCACCAAGTTCAGCTCAAGTTCAGTGATGGGCAGAGAGGAATCTCATGAAATTCAAGAGTGGGAAGTTCCAAGTTCTGCTTTTGGGGAGGAGTAACCCTAGGCACTGGTACCATCTGGGGCTTTAAAGCAGCTTTGCAGAAGAGAACCTTGGGATCATGAGAGACACCAAGCTGAGTGCACGCCATCCAGCATGCCTGTATGGCAAAGGTCACCAACAGCTTCTCAGGCTGCATGCAGAAATATGTTGCCAGTAGGTAAAGGCAGGTGGTCCTTTGTCTTCTGCTTGGCACTGAGCACACCAACTCTGGGAGGGCTGGGCCCAGTTCTGGTTCCCCCAGTCCTAGAAAAATATGGATTTTACTAAATCTATTGAAATAAACCTATTGAAGGGCCACAAAGATATAAGAGAAGCTAGAGCATTTGCAATACAAGGAGAAGCTGAGAGAGCTGGGACTGTTCAGCAAGTAGCAAAGAAGGCTCAAGAGGATCTTATCATTTTGCAAAAGTACCTGATAGAGAGGGAGTGAGGGAGAGCTTGTTTCAGTGGAACCCAGTGACAGGACAAGCAATGTAAAAATATGAGAATATATCTGAACACAAATCCATGATTCTGTAAAAACAGCCATACAGACCTAGGAAAGGAATAGAAAATCCTTCCCATGTAGGTGTTTCATCATACCATTTTTGCTTTAATTTAATCCAAAACAGCAGTCTTCTGTTCTCAGTGAATAAGAACTCACCAAGCTCTGACACAGTGTAAGACTAAAAGTCATTGACATGAAGAACCACAATCTATGCTACATCATTTATTACTGTAATAAATGGATGGTTTATGACAACAATAAAAGACTGAGCCATTGCTCCATCTACACATAGACAAAAGAGGAAAAGCTGAAATATGAATAACCCTATTTATGCTTCATAGTTTTCTTGCCACAGAAACCTGGTCAATGCTTCAGTCAGTCCTGTACATAGTAAATCAACCAAAGGCTTATCACTCTCTAGTCTTGTTAAGGTAAAGAACCTGTTGTCAGGACCAGTCTAAAACGATGGATAGCAAGGGCAGTTTGTGTGCATCAAGCTGAATGATAAGTAGCACGTTGGTGTAGCACATGGATATCATTAAATTAGTTGTAAGTCTGTTCTGCCTTGTTCATCTTTACTGCATACAAATCTAAAAACCTCAGTGGTGGTTACATAATATGGAATATATATTTTTCCTTGACTGCTTTCATAGAGTGTACATAGAGGCAATAGTCACGAAAGAGATTAGGCTCTTTTTTTTAATATAGTGGATAAAAATCCAGAATTCCTTTACAGCATTGCTCTGCCACAGCCCTCAATGACAATTTTAATGTGAAGCTTCATTGAAGCAAAAATAAGAACAGAATTTTTTTTCATTCTATATTCAGTGTGTGGGATTTAGAAAACTTCCAAAAGATCTGAGAACCTAATGTAATCTTCAGAAAACTACAAGCGAAGAAGAATAAAATAAATTAAAAAAAAAAAAAATTGCAAGATGAGATCTTGAGAGTAAATCAGAATTAATTACATGAACAACTGAATGAATTGACTAAATATAAAGACACAATTATACATCAAATTATGCTGAAAATTAAATTGCTCACTGAAATAGAAGCAGCTCCCTGGAGGCTGTGTATGTTGTGCAATACTATCCTGAAAAGCACCAATGTAAAAAGGCTTTCTCTTACTCAATAGATTTATGGAAATGGAGAGCCAATTTGATTATTTTGCTGACTGAATGTCCAGTAGTTTTTGTGGCTTATCTCTTAGCACTGAAGTGTCAACACACATCTTCAGGAAAGTAGGAAGGATCATTAACAAGATTCTTGACTAAATTCAGAACAATTTGGTGAAACTCATGTTTAAGGGTCATCAGCATAAATATCCAGGATCCCTTAACTTCTACTTTTTGTGGCTCTGCTAAGCATGCACATTTCATATTGCACAGTGTTTTTAAGAAATAAAAAAATGCCAATGAAACTGTTAAATATTCTGAAATATAAAATATTATTTTTCTACTCTATTAGATTTAGTTTTAAATATTTTGAACATATTTTAAAACATACTTATAGCTGAATTTAAAAAGTAGTTAAAGAACAAATGCATCATAAGTTGTGTCACTAAGTTGCCTGTTCCTTTCTATGTTTTTTTTGTTTGTTTGTTTGTTTTTGTTTTTTTTTTTTTCCTCTTTAATATATCTTAATATGCATAAATGTTTAGGTAGTATTTATTTATGAATGTATATGCATCTGTGTACCTTCATTGTATAAAAATACAGAAGGCAGTATTTAAAGACCAGAAAATAGTTTTGATCTGTAAGTATAACAAATAAATTGAAAACAAAACAAAACAAAATTGAACCCTAATGATTTTGAAATGCTAGTAAGAATCTAAGTGAAACAAAGTCTTGATGATTGTCATTACAAGAAAAAGGAGAAGAAAAATCAATAATAAAGAATAATGTGTAGATAAATCCTCTCGGAAAGCAAATGTGGTTTTGAGCTTCTAAGGGAGAATACTGTAAATAGCTATGAAAAGCAAATTTTGAAGTTGTTAAGCAGTAGCCAAGTTTTCCACTAGCCCTTCATTTCCTGGTTATTTTTAGGTGTATTATGTCTTATGAAGGCTGTGTCACAGAGACTGGGGAACAGCAGATTCAACAGAGAAGGATCCATGTTCTAAAAGACAGAGTTCAGAGTTTTACAGAATAGGAGTCATCCCTTCATCATCATCTGAATTGTCTTCCTCTTCCAACATAACATTTCTTTTGCTCTGGATATCAGATTATAGCTGTTCTTTTAAATAAAATAACAGAAAATAAAGAAATAAAGCATGAGAGGGGCAGGCAGGAGGAAGACCTGCATGAGAAAGCTCTGCTGTTGTTTGTGTCTGGTTCTGTCCCACTCCGGGCGGGAGCTGACCTCCGGCTAGCTCGGGTTAACGCAGCCACAGCAGGTCCCAGTTCGTTTCGGCTTCTTGGCTTAGAAGCTGGACCCAATTGTGTCGTGACAGCCAACAGCAGCAGAAGAGAAAAGGCTGGCTCTCAGCTTAGCAGGTTAAAAGATGTTTATTAGCTCAAGAGTTGAGGAGCAGAGAGGCTCAGAGCCCCGAGCTGAGAGCTGAGAGGCTGAGACACTGAGAGAGTTTTTTCCTCCCTCCTACCCCTTATAAGTGGGGGAGGGGTTCCAGGGAGGATACAACAAGACAACAAATCAGGGGGTTCAGGGGGTAACAAGGTGTGCCCACCCCAAGCCTCGGACCACTAAAATCGAGAGCTAAAGGAATTCCCCCCAGGGGACCTATCACCCGAAGCCCTCTCCCTGAGATTTCGCAACCTGGGAGGGTTCCTCAAAGTGATAGACAAGCTGCCCCAGAGAGGGGGGTTGGGGGGTTGGGGCAGAGGGGATGTTACAAGTCAGGTGAGGAGTGGGAGGACTGACACAAAACACCTTGTTATACAGACAGCGCAAAAAGGGTTGCAACATTGGGGATACAGTGAAATGAACCATAACATAAACTTCTTATAAAAACCTAATAAAACAGTTCTGCACCACCACAGTTGTTATAAGGACCATCTGATGCTATAATGAAGGATGGAAGGAAAGGTGCCAACTGTCTTTTGGTGCTTTCAGGAGATGAGATTTGGCAAAGCAGACAAGATGATAGAACTCTTCCATCCCTATACAAAAGCCCTCTTTTTCTCATGTCAAGGCTCTAGAGGAAATAACTTCATGAGAGTTTAAATAAAAATGATAAAAAGATAAAATAATTCAGAAATTTTAATATTGCAGTAAGCAAGGATTGTAGTGTTTTGGGAACCATAGTTTGGATTTCACGTTTCCTGTGTTTGAAGACTAACAGAATTACATTTGTAAGAGCTAAAAGTTTTGTTCCAAGTCTTGTGTAATTGGCAAACAGAAGCTGCTGAAATCTGTAATGCCCTTGAAAAAGTCCTGCTACCAAGGAACCTTTACGAGACATAAATAATGCCTCCTAAGGTAGGCATTATTAGTAAAAGCAGTGTGTAATCCTAGTGATTGAAGCATGATTCTTGATGTTTTTTCTGCTCTGGTCTCTGGCTCTTCTTATCTGACATGAGCTGGGCTGGGCTATGAGTCACTTTGAGGAATGATTCAGAATTCAGATTTAAAATACATGGGCTCTCTTGCAGGGGTGAGTAAGAAATCTATATCTAAAAATTCTGAATAAGGACTTTATGATACATAGGTAGGACAATTTGTTGACCTTACTCAGAAGCTGAAGTTTGGATGCATCTGATTATTCTGGAGGAGGAATAAATTGACATAAGAATGTTGAGGAAGAAAAGCAGAGTCCCAGTTAAAACAGTTAATTCTTTTGTAACTCCATAGCTTGAAATACCTAAGATTTACAGGTTTCATTTCATTGACACTTGTTAACCTTGGAAAATAAGATCTCATGGCTCTTTAACCTTGCTAACTGCTCCTGTGTCTTTCAGATGAAATCAAAACAGATTTGTGGTTGAGCCAGAAGAAAATTAATTCAATTCTGTGAACTAACTTTTTTCTAACTTTGTTGTTTGAGGAGTTGCAGATGGCACTGGAAATAAGGTTGTGTGTGTGGGGGGGGGGGTTGTTGCTTTTTTGGTTGTTTGTTTGTTTGTTTGTTGTTTTGTTTGTTTGTTTTTGTTTGGGGTTTTTGTTTTTATTTTGTTTTTGTTTGTTTTTTCTTTTGTAAGAAATAGTTAGGTCTTTGCAACCATTAGTATGACCTAAATTAAATAAAATGTTGTGTAATAGTATAACTATATGTAGTGACAGCAGCCATGGGTTTGCAATGAGTCAGCCATTTTATAATGGTAGTTCTGTGTGGATTAAGTGCTTTGCAATTCTGAAAAATTTATGCTAATGCAAGCAAGCACATCAGTTTCTTTCCTGGGTCATAATCAAAGGAATCATAAATAAGAGGAATGCATAATGCAACTTAGAGCTGAGCAAGGAGTTGCTCTCTGAGTTCCTTCCTATTTATATGCAGCCTGCATAAAGGGGGTTATAGCAAGTTATGGTCTTGCTCAGTTTTCTTTTTGGTCAAAATATAGCTAGTGAGTTGTAGTTTCAAAAGTAATCCATGCCACTTAAAATTATGTTGTAGTTAACACAGGATGTTACCTGTGCATGAAGTACCACGTGAAAAAATATTCTGTTGCTTGGCACTTTATTCTATTTCAGACTTCTCCCTAGAATGTTGTAGAGTATTGTAATGTCTTAGTTTGGGCTTAAATTCAAAATACTTGCCTTTTAAGTCTGTGGTGTGGTCATTTCAATACATTGATATTTTCCTGAATACTTCATCGGATATTTTGAATGTTAGAGAGAAGGTATGTTCTGTATCAAAAATTCTTCTGAAACTGAAAATGAAGCCATGTAATGACAATGAACTTGCACACATTCAAGGTTGCTGTTTTCTTTGTTGCAGGTTTTGATGGTTTTCTTTGTGTTTGGTTCCTTGGGTTTTTCTGGGGGTGGGGGAACTGAATGAGTTCATTTGGACATTTGGACACAACGTCTCTGATGCTGAGTTGTACAGATCTCCTGCAGGTCAAATACCAAAAAACCTCATTAAATTATTCTTGTCTTCCTGAAGCAGGTTGATTTGAAGTCACATGTAAAGAAATAAGCTTGGTTTTCTGGTTTTAATTATGGGTAATTTAACCTATGTAAATATTTATCAGGAAGAATAATGTCCAGAATGCCCATTGTCATGCTTGTCTCAGAAGTCATCTAAAAAATCTCTCCTATTGCAATTAACAACTTTGCAAACAAGACATCACAAAAGTGAAAGTCTTTTTAGGAAATAAAAAGAAACAATGTAGTATTTTGACAGCATATCAAAAGACACAAGGTAGGTGGCTTAAGAAACAATGATACCAATTATTTTGGGGAGGAAAATAACTGTGTCTTTAAAGCATCCTATTAGAGCATAGGCTTTTGTAAAACTTCCATACTTCATATCAAAATAATATAAAAACACTGATTAGATAAGGGGTTTTTTTTATTTCATAATGGATAACTTCAGAAATTACAGTAACTTGTTTGTTTGGGGGAACTGTTGGATGGCACTTTTTAGTTAATGGTTGTGACTGTACAAATGAATCTATCAGCTTATCACTGAAAAAGATCAAATCAGGTAATTAAAACAGGGTTCCCCTGCAAACCATTTTAGGACTACAATGCACCTTCTTGTGCCAGTCAAAGTGGTCCATGCATAGGTGATGGTTCAAAAAATACCATTAATCATGACTATTGTACTTTTTAATTTTCCCTGTTCTTAGTAAACAAAAGCTAAAGTCACGGGAATACAATTCTGTGGTGTGTATTTATTTCTGGGGCAGAGTGTAATTTTCTCACAGTGATCCACAGTATGCCCTACATATCTATATCATCCATATCTATATCTATATAACTCTGCCCTTGCTACCTTTTTTAGTAAATTGTCTACATAATTTCTGCACCCCATTGTTATTTATATAGGTTGACCTATTCAAGCATATATATTCATTATCTTCATGCCTTCTAAAAATTGGAAACAGCAAGAGGAGATTTTTTTGGAACAGTGGTCCATTAGCCATTATTAACTAGGATATCTTTACAGATTTCACTCACATATTGTCCATGGTTGGAGTTCTGTGTCCACATAGTATTTCTTGAACAAAATGAAGTAGTGCAGATTATGCTGAAGTTATTTGAGAATGGCAGGTGTGACCAGCAGCACAGGCTTGGGTTTCTTCTTCTTTTTTTTTTTTTTTTAATACCCAATTATATGAAAATCATTAGAAACTGTAGAGGGGGTTGGGGAAAAAAAAAAAAAAAAAATCTGTTCTGTTCTGTTCTGGTAATTATATGGACAACAAATAATGAGCAACTCTTATGTAAAGCAAATCCTGAAATAAATCTCAATTCAACAAGGACAAATACACCAAAGGCACCGTGATGTTTATTGTTTCAGGCTCTCATCTCAAATTTTACTAAATTACTTGTGCCTTTTGAGTGGCATTCTCCTGGAGTTGCCCAGTAAAAGCCTACCTGGTATAGACTTGGAAAGATAACCTATATGGATTTTCTCAGTGTCTTTTCTAAGTGGTATAACCTCGTTGCTAAAAGTGATTTTACACTATTGAGAAAAGTCAGCAAAAGGAACTAAATTACAGAGGACATTTCAGCCTTTAGTGACAGAACTATTTTCCATTGGGGACCATCCACTTTCTCAGAGTTAGTACCTGGAACAGATAAGTATTTAATTCTACTGCAAAGGTTGCAGTTAATAATACAGGTAATAATTACAGCAGTGAAGGTAATGATCTCATTTTGTGCAGTCCTAGATAGTGTAAAATGCTGCCATAACCTGGATACATCAGATGCTTGGTAATAGAATCTCCTTAAGCTTGTCTTGGGTAGACAGAAAGAGAAACACTGAATACAAACTTGGAGTTTTAGTACAAGAATTTTATTAGGATTATAAAAGTCTCATGATGACTTTACATTTATACCTGTAATTTCAGGCTAAGTATCTTCACAAATACCTGTATCAGTCCTATTTTAGAAAAACAAAAAGAATTGAGATGAGTTATCCCAGTTTTTCAAAAGTAGTGTCTTAATTTTGTTTTCTTTTTAGAGCATGCCATCTCTTAAAAAAACTGTGTTTTGTCCAGGAGAGTAATTTTGGCATTATTCATGCCTCTCTTTTTGGTTTGTTTTGGTTTTTGTTTGTTTATTTGCTTGTTTGCTTTTTTGTTTGTTTGTTGTTTTATCTGATTCTTATTGCCAGGAACACCCAGAGGTTCCCAAGCAATGTTCAAGGATTAGTGCTGATACGGATAAGTGTATATAGTGCTAATTTTTTTAGTTGTCTTTAATATAAAAAAAAAGATATTGGAATCATGAGAAAGGCTTGTCTTGACATGCACCAAAACTTTTGGATGTGATTATTTGAGGGGAAAAAAATGTAATTTGGAATATTGTAATTTCCATATGGATAAACAACACCGGAATCTTACCTATCTCGATATGTTACTGCCAAAATCAAGCTTTCAAAACAGTGAATCTGTCTTAGAAAAGTATGAGATTAAATTGTTTGTGTGTGTACATATGGTATACATTATATATTAGATGTAATTATGTATATACACATACTTTAGATTATGTATATATTATATAATTTATATATTTTGTATATATAAGTATACATTATAAAGTGTTATATATTCTCTAAAACACATTTTAGTGTTTGCTACAGTTTTGCGAAGAAAATTTAGACTTCTAAAAATTTTATTTTTTTTCCCAATTCATTCTTCAGAAACTATTAAAAAAAAAAAAAAAGTAGCAAACTTTTGTGGATAAAAGTAATCAGACGCCTTAATAAGCTTTCTCATATACTTATGCATTGTTGTAAGTAGGAAAATATATTCTGCATTTTATGACAGAGAAAATAAAAAATTGTCATTTTTATCTTCACATTTATGTATGGTGAAAAAAAGTCTGTCCAAATGAGTATATGTTAATATGCTATAGGCTTTCAGTTCAGTAAAGCAACTTTGTACAGGTTTAAACATTCTTAGACATTCTGTCTGTTAAAGTGCTCCTTCTGATGCCTGAAGAGAGGCACCAGGCATGAGGAGAAGCAGCAGAAGGTCAAAGTGAGTTGGTCAAGGGTAAACAGGTAGGCAGAAGTGGAACAAATCCCCTATAATCTTAAAATTTTATTCTGTATTGTTGTTTGAACCATGTACCTATTCCCTCCAAAGTGAAAGGTCAAGTGCCTTCACCTGAAAATAACAGATTAAAAAAAAAAAAAAAAAAAAAAAAAAGGCAGAGAGGAAGACATTCAGTCTTAAGAATTGAAGAAAAATAAAATATTTCTAGCAGAGGTAGGACTAGATTTCTATCAAAAGATTATACTTTCTTTTTTTCCTTTAGAATTTTTAAATTACATTCTTGATTGTAGTCAGGCAAGAATTTAGACAATAACCAGAAATGCCAGATACATGACATATATTCTATGTGATCTCAGTCCATATATTAAAGTCTAATGCTTTTATTCCTAATGATAATTGTCTGAGCAAACTGAGGCAATATGCATTAACCTGAGGTGCTGTTGGGTGTGTGAGGTTCCAGGGAATTTGTCACTTTTTCTAAAAAATCCTAAAGATGAGATTTTTAGAGTTAGATTTTTTAAATTTTAATTTTCTGAAGGATTATTATGTCATAGGTGTATTAATTTCAGGAGATGTGCTTATTGGAAATGTCTTTCTGACATAGGTGAGAAAGCATTCAACAGGTTTTTGAGAAAAAATTATTAAACCATGTTATTTACTTGTACATATTTTCATTTGCATGTTCCTACATTGTAGGAACAGGAGAGGTAGGATAGATATAGGTTATATATGTATATATAGGACACAATATTCCTGTTGTGCCAGGTGCAGGTCCCACGTGCTGGCAGGAGCCATGAGGGACTGTGGTGCTGTGAAGAGAAACTGATGCTCCCCCTTGCTGTTCACAACCAGATCCAATAGAAGGCCCAGGCTGAAGCAGAGAAGAAAGAGCAAGAGGAGGAGGGAGCTACAGAGAGAAACTCTTTCAACTGACTGCAGCCCCTAATTCTCCACCCCTCTAAGCTGCTCAGGGAGGAGGAGGTAGAGGAATTGGAAGAAAAGTGAAGTCAGTCTGAGAAGCTGGAGGAGAGGAAGATATTTTTGATTTTGCCTTTGTTCCTCACCATCAAATTATGTAATATGGACAATACATTGAATTAATTTTTCTGAAATCAGGATGGTTTTTCATATGGTGGCAACTGACCAGCAATTTCCCTGTCTTTATCTCAACCTATGAGTTCTTCTGTCTTTCCCCCACTGTCCTGTTGAAGGGAGTGAGAGATTGGCTGGACGGGTATCTGGTAGCTTGCCAAAGTCAACACTTCACATCTTTGTAATAAAAACTAGAAATGGGAATAAAGTGTCAACCTGACAAATGTCTTAAAGGCCTGTTTCAGAAGGTTAATTTCAATAGCACTTTGGAGATAAATGTTTTAAGTGAAGATTATATACTATAAGAAAAAAAGTATCTTCTTGTCTTGATGTACAAGGAACTACAACAGAACTTGGCATTTTGTGGAAAATTAGAGGTGTCACAGCAGAATGGGGACCCACCTGAAATGATTGTGTCATAACGACTCATGTTTTTGGATACTGCTTTTCCAGTGATACTGGAAGCAGTCTTGTTCAGAAAAGCTGTGTTGGTGGTGGTGTTGAGGAATTCAAATTAAATACTCATGTTGTCTTCCATCAGTTCTGTTGCTGAATACACTGAGGAATAAGCAACAAGTTGTATATACAGTCCCAGCAAGGCTGTAGGTGATGGGGAAGTAGAAACCACAAAATTACAGAAAGAAAAGGGAAACAATAAAAGCACTTGTTCATACTGGGTAATTTATACATTTATCTTTTTTTCTTATAGTATATAATTAAACTCTCCAAACAATCTTCCACTTTGTTACTGATGAGCTCTTAAATATTTAAATATTGTCGATCTATTACAGTCTGTAACTATTTGGGAAAAATAAACCTTCCCAAATCGTTTAGGGATAACTAGTTAAGTTATTCAATAAAATATTCTGTGTTTTTTAAAATTACTAAAATCATAATGCGTTCATTAATTATAAGATATTTTAATCAAAAGTAGCACTGTATAGTGTGACAGCTAAGTGCACATACATTTTAACAACAAAAAAAAAGTCCCTGCCAGCAAAATCAGAGCTACGTTAAGAAATTGTTTTCCTTTGTACAATTCAAGAGACTAATCTATAAACCTGCGTATTACAAATAAGACAAATGTTTTGGTTTTTTTCTTTTTAATTTGTGAGTATAGTTGGAAGTAGATATCCAAGGCGCACTCGTTTCTACTCTTGCTACTGGATAAAATCTTACAGCTAGAAATAGAACAGAGAAAGGGAAATATCACCCCCATTTTTAAAAAAGGGGAGAAAGGGAGATCCAAGCAACTATATATATATATAGATCAGTGAGCTCTCTCTGTCTGAGACGATCATGGAGCAGATCCACCTAGTGGTGGCAAGGCACTTGTGGTAAGGCACACAAAGGACAGGAAGATTATCTGAGACAGCCAGCATGGCTGTTGGAGTGACAGAAATGTTTGACAAGGGAAGACTGAGCAAAGTCATCTATTTAGATTCTGCAGGGCCTTTGATAAGGCCCCACATGACATCATTATCACCAAATGGGAGAGACATGGATTTTAGCAGTGGACTATTTGGTGCATAAGAAATCGGCTGGATGAATGCAGCCAGAGAGTTGTGGTCAATGGCTCTATGTCCCGATGGAAGCCACTGGCAAGTGTGTCCTTTAGGGCACCTGCCTTGGGTCTGGTGTTCTTTCATATTTTTATCAGTTATACAGATTATGAAATTAAGTGTGCCCTCAGCAGGTTTTCAGATGCCACCAAGCTGAGTAGTGCAGTTGACACACTTGACAGATGGAATGCCATACAGAGAGGCCTGGACAAACTTGAGAAATGGGCCTATGAGAACCTCATGAGGTTCCATAAGGCCACGTGTAAGACACTGCTCTTCTTTTGGGGCAATCCCAGACATGAGTACAGACTGGGAGAGGAAGTCATTGAGATCAGCCCTGGGAAAAAGGACTTAAGGTTGCTGCTGGATGAGTGACTGGACCAGCCATGTGCACTTGCAGCCCAGGAAGCCAGACATATCCTGGGCTGCATCCAAAGTAGCGGGGCCAGAAGGTCAAGGGAGGTGATTTTGCCCCTCTGCTCTGCACTTGTGAGACCCCACCTGCAGTGCTCCATCCAGATCAGGGGCCCCTGACATAGGAAGTATATGGATCTGCTGGAGCAACTCCAGAGGAAGGCTACATATATTAAGGGTTGGAGCACCTCTTCTATGAGGACAAGCTGAAGCAGTTGTAGTTGTTCCGCATGCAGAAGAGATGGCTTTTTTGGAAGAGTTTATAGCAACGTTTCAGAACCTCAAGGAGGCTTATAAAAAGGAGGGAGAAGAACTTTTTTGTATGGACAGATAGTTACAGAGCAAAGGACAATGGTTTTAAACTGAGAGAGGAAGAAATTTTTTACTCTCCTTTAGGAAAAAGTCCTTTTCGAGAGGTGAAGCACTGGAACAGGTTCCAGAGCATGGTGGCTGACCCACCCATGGAAATGTTCAAGGTCAGGTTGGATGGGGCCCTGAGCAGCCTGAATGTAGTAAATGGCATCCCTACCCATGTCAGGGTGTGGATTTGGATGATCTTTAAGGTCCCTTGCAACTCAAACCATTCTGTGGTTCTATAAGTAACACATTAGTGTTGAACCTAACCTACAGAACACTTAAGAAGTGCAGTAAGAGTGGTGATAATAGCTAGCATAAAAAATGCAGGAACCTCAGAAACAGTAATTTAGTGAGTGCAAAACTAACCAGAAAATCTGACTGCAGGGAAGATAAATTCAACATTTTCATTAAAAAAACCCCATGAAACTTTGTAGACACCACACATTTTCACTTGCAGACTCTAGCACAGTTTGTGTATTTAATATGCATTTATATATATATATATATATATATAAATAATTCAATCCAGTAGGCCTATAGATTCATTGGGTTGAATTATTTTCATTTTAGTTCACAAGGTAGTGTTTAATTAACCAGGTGACTCCCTGAAAACTATTGGTGTTTGTAGAAGTATATCAGAGGATGTTTTGTTTTCACAAAAAAAAAAAAAAAAAAAAAAAAAAAAAAAGAAATCAAGTAATACCTCAGAAATACTAATATTCAAAGATCTTTGGGGACAAAAATACCTGGGAATCATTTAGCAGAAATTTCATCACACTTCTAGATGCAAGCCAGATAGTTATTTTGCAAGATTGCAAAATCAAATTCTTCAAAGAAATTTAACAGCTTATTAATATGTAGTTATTAAGTTTAGCATTCATGATTAAATGATATTTTAAAGTAAAAGATTGTTCTTTTTTCATAGAATTGTCATAATTCTAGTAGGAGTTCTGCCAGTTTAATTTTATAGCAGGTGATACAATTGTGATGCAAAGACATTCATGCTTTGAAATATATTTTGAAGCCAAGGTTTAAAGTATAATGAATAAAATACAGGAAGAAAAGAGGATTACTAATTTCTTTTAAAATAATTTTAATACTACAAATATTCTGACTGTTGGGTGGATTTTATTTCCTTCCCTTTGTTAAAAATCCCTAGAACTAATTAATCCTGTTTCAATTAATGTCAAATGTACTGTTTGTTTGTTTGTTTGTTTGTTTGTTTGTTTGTTTGTTTGAGGAGCCCTGACATTACAATAAGGACCCCGGACAGGAGAAATTATTTTCTGTGTGCTGTGTTAAAGCTGATGCACCACCTGGTGGTTTTGAGAGGTGGTTCTGTGCCACACGAATCACATCTGAACAGCGGGCTCCCCAGGTCAGAGACAGTCCAGCTCCAAACAGCCAAATAGCAGTGTAGAATGTGTCCGTGTGTCTGGCATTGCTTGACAGAGATGAAAGATGAGTTCTGAATTCACACAGAGGTCTTAAATCTAGTGCTTTTGCAAATATTTTCTTTTTTCTGGAGTTTCTGTTATTTACCGGTGACATTCACTGACCTTTCTTCCTTCTCTTCAATCTCCTTTCCACAACTGCATGTGTCCAAGATTGATTAAGTTAATAATTTCAACCAGACTTAGTCCGCTATTTTCTTATCTGTGAACCATTGAGTGGAACTATGTTTTTTCACCCAAAGGCTGTTACTTTCGCTGACTATTCTCGCTGCTTTTTGGTGTAGTATCTGGTTATATATATTTCTAGATATTCCCTATTTCCTTTCTTAATTATCTGGTAGGCAAGTAAGAGGACATGGATAATAGTCTTACCATGCAACAAGATTATCTAGAGCCGTCACCTTATTTTTACACATGCTAAGTAATCAACAAAAGGCAATGTGCAATACTGTCCTCAGTCAAATACACAGAGTTAAACCGTATTTTTTCATTCTCTATGTAGGAAATGTCTTTCTGTGCTGGCAACATTATACTGTTTATTCCTTGCAGTAAACTCATTTTGCTTCCTCTTATTGTACTCCAGCCCCACTTTCAATATTCCACCTCAGAGTCTTTTTACCCAGTTTTTCTTCCACAACTCGAGGCAAAGTGTGGTTTGTTTGGGCTTTTAGTTTGGTTTGGTTTGGTTTGGTTTTGGAACTGAAGCAAAGAATTTTTAAAAATCATTCCACAAAAACAAATATTTCTTCTTCCCTAAGCACATAAACATTCTTAATTAAAATTGGAAAAACAATAGGATGAAATCTTCAAAAATATTTCTCCAGCTTTGTCATCATGAAGATGCCGAACTAGTAGGGTAAAAGTTAAGAGAGATATAATGAGTTTGAAATAGACCTCTATATAAATCAGGAGTTACCAAAATATATTTGCAGGCCAGCTGTGTGGCAGATGATAAAGCTAGACACAAACTCAAATTATCCAGCATATACTCTTCAGGGAAATCCACTGAAAATTATTTTACAGAAGTGCAGAACCCAATCAGTAATGACTCAATAATTTCAAAACCTTGATATCTTTGATTTTTCTCGTTCTAGATTCTAGTGTTTTTCAAGTGTTCTTCACCCAGAGACTCATATTTCAGCATACTTGTGCTTCACATTCAGAATCTAAACAGTATTTCTTTTACTTTTAAGCTTTTTTTTTTTTTTGTCTGGAATCGAAAAAGTGAACTCAGAGCTAGTCTCACTGCAAAACATTAATAGTTATTGTCCTCATATGTTTTATGCAGAGTTTGCTGACTGTTAAAATCTCAGGAAATATAGAAATGTATGAAAGATACTCTTCTAAGACAAATCATAAGGCCATATATTATTCTAACAGTTTCTTTTTGGAGCCACAAACCATTTCAAAATAAGGTTATTAAATTGTTTTATAACTTCCTTGCAATTTATTTCAAGATTGAAAGAAGATATAGGATAAATTATGTGTCATGCTGGGTTTGTCAACGCCATACTTTAGTAAAATAAATAAATAAATCAACAAACTGGTATACAACAAATCTTTTGTGGAACAGGATTTTTTTATTGTTGCTTTGAATTTTTTTATTTTTATTTTTTAATTACAAATCAAATCTATCCTGCGACAAACAAGCTCCTCTAAACATTTGCAAGGTTAATGTGACTTTTGCTCTGATATATGGTGTCCCAGAAACCACAAGTCCCAACTCATGGGAAAAAGGCAGAGGGTAAATACAAAAGCAATGCTCAGGTGATGCCATTTCCATGACCTGCAGTGCCTCTGTTAAGGGTCTAACAATACTATGACTTTCAGATGAAAAGATATCAGGGAGAAGAAGAAAAGTGGGTACTTTTTCATTCTATAAATTTTTTTTGGATACCAGGAGACGTTGAGTGATTTGCCTGCCTAGTAACCTTTGAATATATATAATATATCATCTTCTAGTCAGAGTTGCCTTTAGCAAGAAATGCTATTGAACAATAACTTATTTACTTTGAGTCTGGCTGCTACTACCTTTCCTGCAGGTAAAAAATAAGGGGATTTTATTTGTTTGTTGTTTGTTTGTTTTGTTTTGGGTTTTTTTTGTTTGTTTGGGTTTTTTGTTTGTTTGTGTTTTTGTTTTTGTTTTTCCCCCATAGGATATGGGAAAAAATATTTTGTACAATGGCAGGGTGGTTTCCTGGATTTTTCCTCTGCTCTTTTGCTCCCCATTCCTATCAGTGATTTGCTTTTTTTGTACATCTTCTGATGAAACTCTCCAAACACCAACCTGATCCTCCTTAGATTAAGCTAGAGTTTGTTTTATTTGCAGAAGTAGATTTATTTTCTGTCATGTTCACCTTTATTAATCTAAAATGCTTTCTATGTCTAATTTTGTCATTCTGTTGTTTGGGACTCTAAGAGCCTTCAACAATTCTTTGCAATTTCCCTTTTTCTCTTAAGTATCTTCATCAGCAAACCAGCTCACCTTGCTGCTTGCCTCTTACCCAGGTTGTTGAGGATATCAGACAACACAAGGAACAGAACCAGTTCAAGCAGAGGCTCTGGGGAGATTCCACTGATGACAACCCCTACCACCACCCCTCCATTAAATGAAATAGCATTAAAAAAAAAAAAAAAAAAAAAAACCCACACACACACACAAAAAAAAAACACACACAAAAAAACCCACAAAACACTTTACACCTACAGTCTGAATCCATATCTTTAAATGCAGTGGCTGCTTATTTTTCTTAAAAGCCTGAGGTAAGGAAATCTCTGTTAAAATCTTTTGGAAATCTAAGGAAGACACAAGAACTTGGTCACTCTAATCCAAATGTGCTGAAAAGTCAGGTGACTACAAATTTTTCAACATCAGCTTCTGTAAAAGAAAGGACTGTTGTCTCTTCTCAAATAGAGTATTCACCCAGATATTCAACTTTTTTTTTTTTCCTATTCTTTTTCATTTTTCTTTTAAAATATGTAATAATGTCTGAAGTTCCTTAAATCCTTTTGAAATCTTTTGTGAAAACGAACATTTATATTTGCCTCCCTTCGGTCCAGATCTACCAACTAATTTTCACTGAGAGGTTATACATCATCATGAGCATATATACTTTGCATCCATTTACCTAAGAGCCAAGTACAGAGATCCCTTCTAGCTTATTCAGCCTTTTATAGGATTTCAGGGTTTAATTATATCCAGTCAGGGAAGCAGAGAATGATGTTGGGATCAGGTAGCCTCTCCCCATACACAGACAGACACCCAAACCTTGAAAGGAAAAAAAACCAAACACTCTGCTCACTCAGGTTATTATTGTAGCTCTCAAAAATGTGTACTAGATACTGTCAGTTATTTTTAATTAAGTAAAAATAGACAAAATAGAAAAGCAGTTTGAGAGTCTAGCCACAGCTAAGAGAGCTCATGTGGGTATGTGGGATAAGTTCACATTCTATGCACTGTATCTTTTTTTGATGGAATCCTTTATTGTATTCTGGTGTAATTTTCTGCCTTCAGGTATAATTTAAGAAGGGAACATGTTTCTATATACACACACCCACACTATATAGATTTTTTTGTAGTTAAAGAGATGAGAAGCAGAGAATTAAGTGAAATGGTAGTATTGGATCCAACCCATTCTGCATTTAAATGTAAAAGAGAAATGAAATTGCTCTGTCTATTGTAAGTGGATTGTCTTCACAGTCTCATAAAAATGAATTTACTATTTTATTTGTATTTTGTGCAAAAAAGCATGAACAATCACTTCAGGTGATTTCTGAGTCACAATAACAAAAAAAGAAAAAGAGAAAAAAATCTAGTTAATTCAATATTTTACTAAAGTCTTAATTTAAAAAATACAAGACTACAAGATTGATAGGTTTTATTAATTGAAATCATTGTGGGGATGGGGAGGAAAAATAATGTTTACAACACTGACTAGCCAATAATAAACTTCCAACTTTGTGTCACTAGTGAGTTTTCTCACATGAGAAAAACTCATGAATTTCTGAAGGTGCTTTGTCTAGAAATAACAAAAATTTATAGGGTTCTGGATGATTTATAATCACATATAGTTGTTCTGAATTACATTTTTTTTTTTTAATTGCTTTTATTCCTTTAATTTAGGAATCAATTTTTAGGATTCGCTTCATAGGTAGCTTTTCACTCATTGAGCCCAGAATGCTGAAATCTGGTAGCTCATTTTAGGTGCAAAGTACTCAATTTTGCAAAGCAAGTAGAGAGCAAATAGGTAAATCTCTCAGTAATCTTGAAGGCCAAGTTTGACACATTAATTATATAACAATTGATATAAAACTGCTGCAGGTGGCAGCTCTGAAAGGAACAGCATAATGGGTGTGACTAATGTAAAGTAAAAATCAGAGCTGTAAAACCCTTGAAGGAATACTTATGTTTTTCATGTGAAATATTTTTTCAACATGAAACACTGTGACTTTTACTCTATATATCCATGTACATATGTGTACATGCATATGTATACAAACATAAATATTTATCTTTAAAATTGAATACTTGTAGTAATCCCAAACTGGAGGAATAAGGTTGGAAGGAGCAAAAAATATATTTTGACAGTATGTAATTGTTTTCATACTGTATTAACCACATATGTTTCCGAAGCTGCACTGAGTATCATATCCAAAGAAGGAAGCTGCAGAGTGAGTTTACTAACCTCTATTGCATGAACATATGATTGCTTACAAGACTAACTAATGTTTCTAGTAAGAAGTAAAGAATTAGTTTCCATGGCAATCTGAAGTTTGATGAAATCTTTTAGAAGCCAGGAATTATATTGAATAGTTTCTAAAACGTAACCTGTAATACTGAATTTTTAGCTATTGAAGTTTTGTGTTGGGATCTGTCCTTTTTTCCAGATTTGTACAATGCCAAGCAAAATGAAATTTGATTGGAATGTCATTACTAAGAAACACATTAGTGCCATGGGTATCCTTCTTGATCAACTGAGAAACATATGAATGTGCTTCTTGTGTGCATGTAATTGTTTGTAAACTATACTTCAAATATACTTGTTCATCCTGTTTGAAAGATTTACACAATAAAATTACTTCTATCTCAAATCCCTTTGTTAGCATTAAAAGAGCATTTCTACCATAATAGTTTATTGTTTTATGTTTGTGTTTAGTCACAGAAAAACAGAATTTTACTTAACAATTTTCTCAAATAAATACTTAAATATGAATTAGTATTTTTGAAAGAAATTGAATAAATAATCAAGACTCAATATAGTGCTTTTGACTTGCCAAAATCCTATGAAAAACTAAGTTCTTAGGAATAGTTCATGGGCAGGACTAACACAAAAAATACTGATACACATTCAGAAATGCTGTGCTCTACATCAAAATTTAGGGCATTTGTGTCTATTGGTATTTACTAAAAATCTAGCCTAGAGTTTTATACATAGAGAAATATGAGTGAGAAAAATTGTCTTGCACTTTGCATCTTTTAAAAAAAGATAAAAGTTGCTGACCTCTCATACTTTGATCTTAAACATCCTGTCATATGAAAAATAAACTCAAAGATCAATACAAAGTATGTTTAACAGCTAATTAATTGTTTCTCTCTTTGTCGTCTCTCTTCTGAAACAACTTTTATGTCCCTAAATACTAGATTGTCTTTAAAGCAATGGGGGTTTTTGCACACATAAGAGGACAGGAAATAAAATGTCTTTTTAAGTTGTCCAAGTACTTATTTTACATTTTGAAATGTGTTCTTTTCTTCAAAGACTTCAAATTTGCTGATTTGTTTACACAGCTTGGGCTACATAAGTAGTTCGATTATGCACACAGCTTTATTTCTGACCCTTCATTTCCCTTTAATCCTAAAATCCAATTTGTCTTCTGACTCTCCTGGTAGATGGTGGAGGAGAAAAGAACACAAAAAACACTGCCTGAGTATATAATGTATCTAGTTGGCCAGCTCAGTTCTAAAGAACTATTGTATGCCCAGCAAATGGGTAAGAACAAAAATGCAAATGCAGTTCAGTGCTTTCTGGGTGGGTTGGTTTGTTTACGAACAGGACAGGCAGCTCACGGTGAGACTGTTGGCTAAGACAGACCATTGGCTTGGCGTCCAGCTTGGTAATTCTTTCCAGCAAGACACACCAATGGTGATGATATACTGTATATAAAACTGTAAATCGCCAGCAAGCACCATTCTCAAACCACCAGGAAAAGGCAGTTTCACTCCTCAAACCCAGGGGGCAAGAGGGGAGACACCATGTGGGAGCAAACCTGGCAGGGGTGCGGGGAGGAGGTGCAGATGGCAACAGTTAATTAATTAGAAGACAACCTTGGGAAAACAGTGATCAAAGCAACACTTTATCTCACATCAAGAGATTTAGCTCAAAAAGAGTACCACAGCACAGAAATTAAACCCTTTGACTGGAGAGTTATTTGGGAGTCCTGTTTATTAGCTACTGTTTAGATTTAGTGCTTTCACAATGCAATTACTGATAAAGTCTCTGCCAAATCAGTCTGAAACAAATATGTCATTAGAACTTTTAAACAATCCAATTGCTTTGTTCCAAGAAAAATATTATTCATCTTCAAACGATTGACAGTCTTGTTTAGCTGTTATAAGAGTGGCAAAATCTGACATGCTGTAGCCATTTGAACGCTAAAGACAAATTAATGCTTGTTTCTTTATGAAAAATAAATGTGATTGAACTTTTTAGTATTCTTACCAGTGTACCACATCTGTTTCTTTTATCTATTCTATTAATTCCTGCTATCAATGTTTTTTTCCTTTTGTTTTCGCAAAATATAGCAAGTGGTTATTTTTTGTGGTCTCTGATATCACCCCATATTTCATTTCTAGCGGTGTTCTCAGTTAGTGAGTTGTTGGTTTATTTTCTGTTTAAGATTCAGACAAGACTGAGGCCTAACAAAAATTTTGGTACTCAATCACAGGTTTATGTATTCAGGCTGCCTTTTTTTACAGATAAATTCTTCAGGCACCATATTCTGTATAACTCATCTACCAGGTTTTCAGCTATTTTGCATTCTGTACACAAGAAAAAAACACAAGGGTTTTTTTTCCATAGGATAAGCAGGTGTTGTTTTTTTTCCCTTATCAGTTCCATAGTGATTCTCTGGAAGCTTCTACAGTCTCTGTCATGGAAAAAGAAAATATGCTTTCACAGGGGTAGCACGTTGATTTGGGGTTGGTTTGTTTGTGGTGGGGTTGTTTTTTGTGTGTATTTTGGGGAGTTTTGTTTGTTTGGGTTTTTTTTGGGGATGGGGCTTGTGAGATACAGCTGAAATTAGGAAATTCTTAATCCTTTTCATTATGTGCCACAGCCTGAGACCCATGCCATAATCTGAGATCTGTCTAATTTATCCTTTTAAAGGAACTCACCCTCTTCAGAATGTCAGAATTCACACTGATATTTTTGTACCATCTTTGTTTTATTTCCAACTTTCTTAAAGGTAAACTTGTCTCATCTCCAGTTGTACCTCCAGTTGTACAGTTTTCTTCACACATTTCTGCCTATCTTCATGTCTCCCCAGAAATCTACACAATAGGCACTTTTAATTCTCTGACATGTAATGAAAGAAGAACTTGGCATTAAAAAAAATCTTTTTCAGTAATTTTTCTTTATAGACGTTACCAGTTACTAACTAAAATTAAAACCAAAATTGACAAACCTAAAGTACCAGTATATTACCACATATAAACAAGCTTTTAAATAACTCCTAAAAAAAAATAAAAATTGTACTAGTAAACGAATGAGAGCTCAGTTGTCCTATAAGGAGGATCTAAGTGCTATTATGTTATAAATTCGGCCAGTTAACCATGAGAAAAAAGACTTCCACAATTTGACTTGATTGTTGCCAACATGAGGAATGTCACAAAATTATAAGAGGTTGTGGTGGTTTCAGGCAGATTTTGGGAGAAACCTTCCCACGGGGCCCCCCTCCCCTCCTCCAACTGGTTCGGGAAAAAAGATTTCCTCAGAGAGAAGTGGAAAAAACCTGTTTATTAAACAGGCAAAGCACTCCCAGCACAATACCTGATGTCAAGAGCTTCGTGCCACTTATGGAGGGATAACAAACTTAAAGAAAGTCTCCTCTTGAGGGTCGTCACTGTGCTCCACCGCTCCGTCTCTGCTGACGTTGGGAGAAAAGGAGATGTGCAGGGCTGGTCTTGGTGGGGTGGGTCCCCTGTGGAGGCCCCCGGTGCTTCCCCAGGTCCTTAGTCCGGAGAGGTTGGAACAGTTCCGAGGAGAGGGCAAAAAAAGCAGAAAGGAAGGAAAAAAGGACAAAAAAAGAAAAAGGAAAAAAAGCAAAAAAAACCCCTTCAGCTATTCTACAGCATCTAACTACGCTAGCACTAAACTAACTAACTGCTGGGGAAAAAAACAACAGAGCTTCTTTCGTCTTGCCGTGTTCCAGCTCCCCCGCTTCAAGGTCACTCCGATGAGCAGAGTTTTCCTGGGGAAAAACAAACCGCGCTTGCCCTCCCCCCTGCACCCAACAGACAATTGGGGATACACAGTCACCCCAGGACAGAGGTTTAAAATTTAAAATTTCAAATCCTTCTGATTAGAAATCAGTGTTTGATTTAGGCATATGTTGTATGTTTCACAGACACCACTGGAGAGTATTTAATATAAACCATTTAATAAATTATCCATTAGGGTCAGACTTCATGATGACTCCTGGGAGAAGTATGTGTTTGTATCTTTGCCATTTACTCATTCAGCTTTCTATCCTGTTGGGAATTAAGAGCTGTAAATTCTCCAGATAGCTGTTTGTAGTCAATGAAGACCTGAGATGACTGTGATAGGATGTTGCATGCTGCAATTTCCAACTTGTCCACTATAGGAGGACCCCATTGTCTCTTTCAGAATCTCTCAGCTTTGATTGTGGGCTGACTGTGTTGGGGGAGAAAAGGGAGAATTGTACTAAACCATGATTATCATTGTTTTGGCATCAGACACTTTATATTTGTATTTTTGCATGTAAATAGCATTTTGTCGCTTCCAGACCACCTTATGTCACATACCAGAGCCTTCTTCTGTCTACTTTATTGATAATTTCCTAGCTTCACTTATTCAGAGTGATATTTTTGCTAATGATGAATTAAACCACATCCTCTTCCAAACAATTCTGAGATGTAGAAAAGTTCATACTGAGAGCCAAATTTGAAGTGTGACATTTGTGGCTATTTCTTGAAGGGCCTGGCATTTCTTGTTGGACAAGCTGCTCTTTAGAGCCTAGCTGATAAATATGACATCAGTCAGTTAAGGAAAAAATAACAAAGTGGTGTAATCACAGAAATTACAATGTAATCATGCAATCCAAAGTATTCTAGATGAGAAAAATATTAACTATTAAAATGTAAATTACATTCTGTGACAGAAACAATATATATATTGGATGTATAACTGCAAGTAAACATAATTTTTACAACAAACTAACATGTATTTAAAAGGAAGGAAACAAGGATGATCCTGCTAATACTTTTCAAAAGTTTTAGTAGAAATCAGAGATCAAAGCCCACTGATGCTGATGTCAAAACAGGATGAAATTATCCATGTAAGGATAAAGATGGCATCATTTTTAGCTCTAGTTTTCCCATTTTAAGCTTGTACCTATTTGACCTTATGATTTTATCACCTTGTTTGAAGGAACTTTTTTTTCTTAATAATATATATGCCAAACCATGTACCTGTACATCAAAATCTTTCTGATCTTCTCATGAGAGAAATTAGAATTTTTCTGAATATTTTTTTACATAACAAGTTTCCTGTACCTTGGATCATCCCCATGGGCAGGTGAAGCTGCAGAACTTACCAAACTGTCTATAAATTATCTTGCAAATAGGTTTATATGGGTCATATTTCATCTGGAATTTTAGCAGATCTTCCCTTTACTCAGGTACATTGGAGACAAGTTGTTTTTTAAATTATTTAATTATATCATATGCAAGAATCGTCTGGTTATTCTCTGTTAAACCCTTCCTCACAGCTTAGAGAACTCTTTTTCTTCACTAGTTTTACATGTGTTCCTAATTTATACATATAGAATAGAGCAAATTATATAAGTATATATGTTATCTCAAGTGTACCTGGTTTATCTGTGAGTCTTAATTTCTTTGTAAAGTAGCTTCCACTTACAATTAATGTGTCCATGACTTTGTGTCATCAGAAATTGTTAAAAAAATCTTTTCTGATAGCTCATGTAAATATGCATAAATATGTGCAGAATATTGATTTTCATTTCCCCTGAAGGACCATATTAAAATATTTCAAATGAATTATTCTTCCTTTGCAAATGCATTTGGAGTTCTATCAATGAGAACATATCAGTCTTGTCATAGGCTGCAACAGAGACAGTAAGCACTGCCAGTGATAATATTTTTATTTTGGTATTTAACCCAAATGGCTCTAGATATTTCAGGGAAGCTAAAAAGAGGAGAAATTGGTTTACATTTTCCTGTCCATTAAAGAATGAAGACATCAGCAATCTACATATCCTCCAAGCAGGAAATCTAAGAGACAAAGATGTCATATACAGGGTACTGTTACTTTTATCAGAATTTCACTATTTTTTGTATGAATTATTCCTTAATAATTAAAATAAATCAAGTACTCTTGCCTCCTTCCATAGGGAATTAGAAGAGCCATCAGATTTCTTTATTTTTAAGATAAAATAATTGTTGATGAAGATCAGCACAGCTATTTGGATAGATTATTATTGATCCAGATCTATAGGTCAGCTGATGTGGATGTTATTTTCAGACTAGAGCTATGACAATGTCTCTGGTTTAAAGATCTTATAGACTGCATTAGAATGCAGGCTTCTAGCCTGGCATGGACTCAGCCTCAGCAATTTCATTGATTGCTTCTTGTCATTTAAAATGCCGTTCTAAGATAAAAAAGTAATGATTTCTTTTGTCCTTACAAAGACGTATAAAGCCAGAAAAAAGTAATCTCTAATCAGTTTATGACATTTTTAGATGTATGCATTTTTGCTGCTTCCCCTCCAAAACTAGAACTGTAAGATTGGTTTGCTTTGCTATACCTTTATCAATTGGTGAGCACAGGTCAAACATAAACATGTTAATTATTGATCTCCATGACAATATTCCATTACCTATCTAAGCCTAAAATAGATTATAAAATTGAGTAATCTCAGTAGGGTTTTCTGAATACATGATCCAATAACTGGGCTACATAGTGAGAAACAATATAGCAATTCTATTATTAACTTTTGAAGAGGCAAACAAGTGTGAAACTGAATGCATTTACAGCAGATTGGAAAACTGTGTTATTTACCAGTGTGTCTAATCAACCATGGCTGGTAACATAAAGCAAGAACTCCCAACTAACTTAAAGAAAGATAAAGGAGAAATAAAGTACAAAGTCTTTATGTAGATCTCGTACAATAATATCAGGTGATTTTAGTCAACTGCACCAAGTAGATGGTGCAACAATTGAAATGCTTGCCAAGTGCATCTCACTCTAAACAAGATGTTCTTTCAATGTACGTAGAGGAAGATTTCCCTAATTTAGAAAATTTTCATTTTAAATGTACTTTTTTTCTGTATTTCAGTGAATATAAAATTTAAAATTACATTCTGTATTATGGTAAACAATTGACTTCATAAAACATAGAACATGTCCCCCTAGGTTTGACAGAATTACATTGTTTTCCTGAGTTGTTTTGACTTTAGTAAAGCTACTGATGTACCCAAAATATAATAAGCTGACATTTGATAAAAAAGGAGCTGCGCTAAAAGAGTGATGTTGAAAAGATGTATTCTGTAGGGATGTTAACCAAATACGTTACAGTTTGCATTTTGCAATGTGTCATTGCATGACAGTTTCTGTTACTTTGTTAGGTGCTGATATAATTAATTCAGTTTTCAAAGCTACAGTTTGATCCAGTGATTTGCTTAGTTTGAGAGTACTACTCAATTTTTTTTTTTTTTTTTAATAAGTACTTTTACTGTACTTATTCTTTCCTTGAAGCATGCAGGAAATTCCATTATCTTTTTCACTTTACTAATAGCCTTTAGTGAACTGGACTAGCCAATGTTTGTTGCAAATGAGAACACCTTAAATGTCTTGCTTTACCATTAAACTTTACAGAGCGTGAACAAAAGCTGCATTAGGGTGGCAGTGACAGTTTGTTCCAAAATGAATGCAGTAGAAATCGTTCACTAGTCTCAAATTGTCACTAGTCTCAAACATTTTTAATTGCAAAAAAATAGTAAGAAAGAAGAGGAAAAAAAAAAGGAAAAAAAAAAAAAAAAAAAGTAGAGCCACACAGACTTGTACATAATGGAATGAGCAAGCCTAGGAGGTGTTATTGATCATAATATTGCTTGCATCAAATTGTTTTGGCTCAGCCTGCCTTTAAAAGCACTTGTCACATTGAGTTCTCATCTGTCTCTGTCACTTTTCTTCATTTTGTTAAGGTACTGCCTGCAAGCTAAGGACAGGGTAAGAACACTGCACTGCAGTTTGATTCCTTAATTCCTTTACAACCTGCATCACTAGCTCTTGGGTAGTGGGCTACCACTGGGCTGTCATGCCCTGATGTTAGCAGTGAACCTTACGTCTTGGAGGTATGGATCACAGACAGGATCAAAATGCACTGTGAGTATTGCAAGTTCCTGTGATGGATGCAAGTGAAGGAAGAAATTGCAAATTGACATCTTCTATTTGCGAAAGCTGTTGCTTGAAAACGTGTAAACTGGGTCAAAGAGAAGAAATGGGAAGGCTTGATGGGGAAGGCTTGGGTGGGAAAGTATAATATTTTATCATGAAACTTGAGCCAGATCAGTTACTTTTCAGTAATCCTCTTATCTTCTTTCATGATGGGAGTAAAAACATTTTTATCTGTTCTCTTTGCATGACATCCTTTTAAAAATCAGACAGACCTAGAATAAAGCTTATTTTCTTTGTTAAAAGAAGCCATTTTTAAAAGCCATGCATAAATTCTGTTTTCTGATCCTAAATAAACCACAATGAGAAGAGAACCCTTATTCCTTGAACTTCTAAGAGTGATCTTGTAATTGTCAGCAGTTTTCTGTCCACGTCAGCCTATTTCCTGAGTTTCCTTACAAAAGAATGATGACCATGGTTTTCTGTAGTTTCTGTAGTCCAACCGTGTTTGAAAACAGAGAGAAGGAATAATTCTTTACTTTCTCCATCTCCATGGTCCCCTTGCATTTTTTGTTTGTTTGTTTGTTTTAATACAAATCTCACATGAAAAGGTTCATGATGAGAAAATTAATCCAAGATCCTAATTTGGTGGTGTGTATTTGATGTCCAGCTAATGGAAAAGAAAAGTTAGTTTTAATTTTAGTTTTTATTTCTATTTTAGTCTAGGAGACAGAAACAACTTATTTTACAGTGGACTTCAAAAGGCTGTGTAATATGTAAATTTTTCAAGGATAAATCTTGGCACCAATGATGTCAAAAGAAAATTAGTCTTAACTTCTGCAATGATGAACATCTTTTAAACTATAATAAACAGTAATATTTATGGCATGCTATGTAAAATTTTATTGGAGCTGAATATGTGGATCCTGAGCTTTGGGAGGTGGTACTGCTGGCAATATCATCCATCTCCTGGAAACTTTGTATCATAAGTGAAATTCTTAGTGGCTTGGAAAAGCGCTGACATAAACATGGTGTGTCAGCATCAAACCTGGTATCTAGCTAAACTCTTAGTTTAAGTCTGTCAAAATGAACATTAAAGAGTTTTAATGATTTGTGCCACAGTTGCACTCTTCCTCTCTCATTAGAAAAAGAGATTACTGCCTGATTGTATCGGAGAGTCCTGTTCCTGGAATGGCCATGACTACGTCACATATGTTACAGACACCCTGTCTGGGTGAGCTCCAGCACTGAGTAGAAACCGTTTATGTATGACTTGCAAGTATGGCCTTGCTTGCTCTGTATGTACTCAGTGTAGGCATATCCCCATATTCCTTACATGCAGCTGGCCTCTCCTTTCTGTCTCGATGAGTGGAGAACCTGGATCAAGATGCTCTCACATGAGTTGCAACTCTGGCTTTAGTGAGGGAGGAAAGCAGGGCTCTTTGAAGGGGGTAGTTCTTGGCTGTGGAACTTATTTCTTTTTTATTTTTCTTCTTCAGCTCAAAGTCATGTCAGTGTGTTGCTTTTCAAAACCAAACAATTTCTTTTCATCTGTGAGACAGGGCTGTGCTGAAAGGAGTAAGGTCACTCACTCAAAGTCTCAGCACCCTTTTGTCTCAATTTAGCTGTTAAAAATATAGTCATCGATGTCCTAGCTAGACAGATAATTAGTACACGAGCCTAAAAGAAAAGAAAAATTTTATATATATATATATATATATATATATATATATATATATATATATGTTTTAGCAAGGATTTTTAAAAAAAAAAGAATGATTTTCAAATTCAAATTAATTTAGAAGATTTTTCATATTTTGACCTATTAAAAGAGGTGTTTTCCAATGTTGATACAGATGAAAAAATGTTATGATCTTTAACTATCTGAAAAATTTTAGTTAAACATAAAATCCATTTCTAACACTGGTATGGTTTTGTTTGGTTTTTTTCCCTAATGATTTGAGTGAATGAGATTTTAGAGAGAATGTCAAGGAGATTATAACCCTACAATGTCTTAGTGGGAAAAGTTCCACTTGTCCCAGTGAAATCTAAAATTTGGTAACATACCCTAATCACACATTATTTATATTATAATGCCACCCAGATGTGCATGTCGCTTAATGATTTTCTCCTAAATCTGGTATATTTCTAGGAACTGGACATCTATTTACTATCTGGCTATATGTGTCCACTTTATTTCAACAAAGATGAGCTAAGAACAAAGTTCTTTTTCTACTCAAACCATAGCCTTTTATAAATTGCCTCCATAATTTTGCTTCATTAGAAGCAGAAGAAGAAAAAAAAAAAAAAAATACATGGGGAAAAAGGGTTAACATTTGTATTTCTTTTATCTGTGTGCTCACCCCCAATGCTGTTTCTGTGAAATCAGAAAATAAGTAGGTTCCTTCAAATTACAGCATTATAAACATTTTCTGTCTTACTGATTACCACAAGTATAAACTCCCTGTTTATCATGTAGACTATTCTGAAAGCAATCAAAACCCTGTCATTGTCAAGGTCCATGACTAGAGGACAGAGACTGTGGTATGGAAATATATAATACTGGATCTTCCAGTGTAAACAGGATTTAATCTTTGATGTATTGAGCATATTAATCATTATCCAAATAGCAATTCCACAGTAATGCAACTGGAAGAGGCCTAAAGAAAGGAGTCCATCTACCATTAAAGTGGTTATTGATTGAAGGTTAATGTTGTGTGTCTGGGAGATCATTCTGCATCCTCCTTTTAATCAAATAAGAGCAGAAGTGAATGACTGACTAAACTGCTTGGCTAGCTGTTCATCTTATTCAATATGGAGCATCAACATTGATTGTTTAAAGTGATCCAGTGACTAAAATCTACAGGTCTATGTCAACAGGAAATAGTCATGTATTCACATACACCTACGAGAAAAAACTTGATCCTTTTTTTTTTCCTTTGTTCATATTCAAACTGTGAATGTCTATTGCTTATTCCACTCTAAAAAAGGTTTCACCTTTTTTTCTCACCTGTGAACAGAATATTTTATTATACGGTACGGTGTATCTCTGTATGGTATTCATATGAAAGAGAATGATGAGGTTAGATAAATGCTCCTGAGAGATGGAGAGATGGAGGTAGCCTAGGGAGTATGCTCAGAGATAGGAAGGTTCGAGTCATGTTGGGCTGCAGGCATCAACTATGAAGAGTCTTCGGGTAAATGCCAAGCCAAGCAGTGAGCACATAGCACAGGGGGACAGTGAGACTGCTAAAACAGACAGTGGAAATAGAGCTAGGTTCCCAGAGTGACAAAATCGAGACATTTTCTTGGGAACACAGACTGTGCACAGATAGCTGCCCCAGTCAGGAAAAGGACTGAGTTGCTGAAATTACACTGGGGATTAGGCTGGGGCAGAACTTCTACTGCTATGGCAGAGTGGGAAAGGCTTGCCTTCTATTTCTCTTCTGCCTCACTAATCAGTCAGAGTTTTCTATACTGTCAAAGTAGAAAGGGATGATGAAGAGCTAAAATCTAAGCATAGAAATTAAATTATTTCATCCCTAAATGCTGAAAGATTACACAGGAGTTAACACGGCATTTCAGAGCACATAAATGAAAAGCCCAATTAAAGTCTGCATAAAGTAGGTTGTGTAAATATCACACCAGTTTAGGACATGACAGTGTCAACTTGTCAGCTGGTATTTCCACTGCTCTGGTATATTCTCAGTAGATTGAAGATTCATTTCTGTATTTTTCTAGCTTAGGTCTGACCTTTATTCTTCAAGGGCCAAAATGAATCTTCCAGAAACATCAGTAGTGAATGTGTTGTGTGTTTCTGTTAACACATAAAGAAACCCATGCAAAGAAGTGATTCAAAATGAGTGTTTTGCTGCCACCTTTTTGTCCTGTTGTCTGAATTTGAGCTTTTAAGCTATATTTTATAAAGTCAGTGACAGTTTAAAAATTGCAACTTTTTTTTTTTTTTCCCCCCCTATCCTTTTTGGCAATAATAACTAGTCTGTATAGTATGAATGTCGTATGCTGTGTATCTTTTGAGGAGTTTAATTGTTGCATGACATAATTCACAGAACACTAAATATTTGTCTGAGTAAAGAACCTATTTCTATTTACATAGTAATGAAAGTTTCTCTCAATAATATTCAACAAGCTAATGAGACTTTCTGAATGACCCTGTTTGTTATATGTTGGTTATTCTTGTAATTTAGATCAAACACTGCTGATAAATAAAGCAGAAAAACCTTAATTGAATGTAAACATTCAAACAAGAAAAGAGAGAAGAAATTAACTGAAGCCAGAAATTAAAGGGAAAGGACAAAGGAGTTCTGAATGGAAGTTACTCCAGCCAAGATGATTGTGTAGGAGGCAGAAATGCACTGCATTAATGTCTATTGATTCAAGCACAATGAAATTTCTCCAGGCACAATAAAGTTTCTCCCTCATTGCTTACTGAGCTATATAAAGGCTTTCCAAAGTACCAAGATTTTCCCCTAAAAGTGTCTGCATTCAACCTCATCTCTCCTTTTCTGTACTTGCTTGCTCAAATATCTGATGTCAGACATGAATTCATACAAACAGCCTCAGAGGTTCCTTTGCTTTCACATCTCCTGAAAACAAGCTTTTCAATGTTCTTCATGAGGGAGCAGCATTATAAAGACCAGCAAAGGCTCCAAGGAGTGTGTATGATATTTGAATACATTTTCTAAGAGAGATGCAAAGTTATATGTTTATAGAATGCTTCTTTTTTATTTATATGGATGTATAATGTAGCATGAGTACAGTTTTCGAAGGAAAAAAAAAAAAGAAGAGAAAAGAAGAGAAAAGAAGAGAAAAGAAGAGAAGAGAAGAGAAGAGAAGAAAAGGAAAGGAAAGGAAAGGAAAGGAAAGGAAAGGAAAGGAAAGGAAAGGAAAGGAGAAAAGAGAAAAGAAAAGAGAAGAAAAGAAAAGAGAAGAAAAGAAAAGAGAAGAAAAGAAAAGAGAAGAAAAGAAAAGAAAAGAAAAGAAAAGAAAAGAAAAGAAAAGAAAAGAAAAAAGAAAAGAGAAAAAAGAAAATATACATTTGAAAATATTGGCACTAACCCTGAAGCCCTGAGCTTGGCCACTCCCTTCTCCTTGATACCACTAGTGACTGGCTTCCAGGGCTTCCTACTTTTCCACATGGCCTATATTTTCACACACCTTTCTCTTTTCATCATTGCCAGTTATCCCTCATATTGAGGACAATTATGGATCATGCTGCCTGTCCTGCTTTTATGTGAGTGCACTCAAAATGGGGAAAACAGTTATCCAGCAAATGGCTGGTTGGTTCTGCAGCTGAATGTATGGGAGAAGAGAAAGCAGCAGAAACTGAAGAGAAAATGTTTATGATGACACCTGGAAATTCCAGAGAAGGAACATTCTTATATAGATAATATTAGCATCACATCCTTATTTATAGAAATTTTTAATTTCTTTACTAGTATGATGACTCGTCCTAGGGTGACTTTATGATCCTTGTACCCTGTCTTGGTTTCAAAGACAGGTATCTGCTAGGGAGAGGCTGGGCCTCTGTAGGAATGGGGAATTACAATCCCTTCCCTCCAAGTCATTATAATTTAGAAGATTAAAGGGGCTTTTCAGTCAGAGCTATGGGGAAAGGAATAACAGTTCTTTACTAATAAGTATAAAAAGGCAAACAAACAACAACAACTACAGCAATAATAATAAACAGAACTGGGAACCTCAAGGGGCTTTGTCTCACAAGCCCAGAGCAGTCTGATTTCTTGGGAGCTCGAGAGCACCAAGCCGAAACAGTGGAAAAAACTCCGAGGCTGATGACTGGAAACAGTGAGTTGTCCCGGCAGGCAGGGGGTGTCCCGGCAGGCAAAGTGAGCAGTGCTGAAGAAGCCGCGACAGCTGGACCGGGGCTGACCCAGCTCCAGCAGGGCAGGTGAGGAGTTCCGAATTCCTGGGCACTCCAGCAGATGGTAGATGGTGATAGAATTCCCAGGATCAGACCCTCCGTTAACAGTGGACTCTTCACGCAGCCAGCAGTCGTCCGACCGTCCTCTCCGAAGCTGAGAGCAGGAGGAGAGCACCCTCAGCTTCCGGAGCACTGAACCTTTCCCTCCCCCAACTTAAGTGATCTTCCCCCACCCTCGCTACTTCTTTTTTGTGGGTCAAGCACCCTCTAAGCATCAGTATATATATAAGTAGTCTCTTAGCAGCTAACGGGGCGGAAAATTCTATAGGGAAAGAAAAAAAATAACAAAACCAAACCTAACCCCCAACATATCCCCTGTTGTCTGTTCTGTTTGTGCTGTATATTGAGTTCTGTGCCTTTAAGACTGGTTCTGAGACTGAAGCAGGGAAAGAAGCGCTGAGTTTGTTTTGACAAAAACTGCCTGACTCCTACACATTCTTCTCTGGACTGTGGTTCATCTGAGGCTTGGACAGACTGCAGGAGAGATTTTTTTTTTTTTTTTTTTTTTTTTTTTTTTTTTTTTTTTTTTTTTCCCCCCTTGTGACTGTTTAAACCTGCTTCAGACTGAAAAACCCAGAGGAGCACTGGGAGCTTGCACCTGGGGTCCACTGGGGCCTGGACCTCCAGAGGGACTGGTAAGAGACTGGGAGAGCTGAGCTAACCCCTGGCAAAGACTTTCTGAATTTGCCATCTCTCTTCAGATCAATGCAAGTTTTTATTGTTTCATATTATTCATTCTTTATGTTTGTAGGCACTTTGTTTGTTGAATCAATAGGTTTTCTTCCACTTTTCTCCAAGGAAGTTCTTTCCTGGACCATTTGGGGGGGGGGGGGGGGGGCTGTTTGGGTTTGCTCCCCAGAAGGACCCCATTCAGCAGTTTTTTCCCAGATTTGCACAAAACCAGGACATGACTTTGGTATAGGAATCCTTCATTAACAAATCTCACCAAATTACGATATTAATTCACAGCAGAAATAAAAAAAAATATACATTTTTGGTATTTTGTTTTTAAAATTTAAAAGAAGTAGTCACTAGTTATTAACATACATTTTTTAGTGTATTAACCTACATTTGTCAGTGTTTTCTTTTCTGGAGAATTTCCCTCATACACAGCTTTAAAACAAAGTTTCTTGTATTTTATGCATGCAAGCTTCTGCCTGCTACATGTATATATTTTGCACAATGATGTGCTACTCATTTCTGAAGACACTGGTTGATATTATATATCAACCTAAGGGTTTGGTCATTACCTTGATACATGAGATTCATTTTCATGGTTGTGAGTGTTATGGTTGCTACAGCTGTGTGAATCACAAGCATATTTTAAATAAGAATGTAAAAAGTTTTTGGTTGTGGGTTTTTTTTTTTTTTTTTTTGGTTTTTTTTTTTTTAAATACCATAGTGGTATCCTGTGGTCTGTGTTCTTGAGCAGTCTCTTTAAACGTGTGGTGCATGATATTCAGTAGAGCTGAAATGAGATTAGTTTTTCTCAGCAAGGGTAGAAGCATCTGTTAATGCACACTCGACGCAGGAAAGACATGAACCTGTTGGAGTGGGTTCAGAAGAGTACCATGAATATGATCCTTCTGTGAGGAAAGGCTGAAAGAGTTGGAGCAATTTAGCTTGGAGAAGAGAAAGCTCCACTGAGGCCTTATAGAAGTCTTTCAGTATCTGCAGAGGGCTTATATTTTTATAAGTCCCCTTATAAATATGGGAAGAAACTTTTTAGCAGGGACTGTTATGATAGGAAAAAGGATAATGGTTTTATCTGAAAGACGGCTAGACTAGATATAAGGAAGAATGTTTTTATAATGAAGGTGTTGTAACACTGGAACAAACTGCCTAGAGAAATCGAGGATGTCCCATCTCTAGAAGTGTTCAAGACTAGGCTAGATGCTGCTCTAAGCAATGTGATCTAATTGAAAATGTTCTTGTTCATTGCACGGAAATTTGAATTGGATGACCTTTAAAAGTCCCTTTCAACCCAAAATATTCTATGATTCTATGATATATGAACATTTACTTCAGCAGATAATGAGAGGCACTTTTTCTGCACATGCCTTTTGCACAGACAGGGCTCTGGGCTGAAGGAATTGCAATTTCCAGATGAAGGATGGAGAACAAACACTGTGAGACCCTGAGTCTTTGGCCTGTAAACTCTACCGCCAAATTTGAAATTTACGAATTGTTATAAATAAGATCGACCAAATTCAAAGTATCAAAATTTAGAATTTTATTGTGAGACAAAATATCAGTCTCGGAAAGCCACAATTTAAAAGGACAGCACCGAGCCCGGGATCGATGCCGGGTGAACACGGATAACAAGCTCTGTCAGCCTGGTATCCCCCCCAAGTTCACAATTTCTGGTCTCCGGCCACCCCTTTTTATACACAAGATCGCGGAGTGAAGTCCGAAATTCTGACGTTATCCTCTCCGAGGCGTCTTCATTAATTATTCAAGTCCTGGTATCGGAGGTCTGAATAGACCGGTAGGGTGAAACAATGCCGTTGATGGCCGAGCCCGGGTGTGTCGTGTATATGTTAATTTCGGCGGAGACGAGTAGAGATATCCATCTGAAGTGATTATCTTGGTCTCCGGACTTGTATCTTCTTTTTCCGTTGTCTTTTGTATCCTTTCAGGGATTCCCGGCAGCGATAGTTTCTAGGCCCCCTCTCTGGTAATTCAAACAAGCTCTTTCTGTGTCCCTCCCACACCTTTTCAGGCTAGGGATATTTTGTATTTTGTTGAATCCCCCGTCTTCCCAAATTAACTCACAAAATGCTAAAACAAAACCTAACTTCTAACATGCTACTTTATACAGGACTTATAATCATACATTCAGTATTACAATTTATATTCTATTAACATGAAGTAACTTCAGAGCAGATGTTACATTCCTTTTTGACGACCTGTAGCCAAAGCATGTTTGTGTCTCTCTCCTGGTAGTTAATGCATGTTTGTGTCTCCCTCCTGGTAATTCTTAATCATGTTATGTCTCGTGCTTCCCCCTCCCTTGTCCTTTCAAGCGAGAGGAATTCCTGCACTCTCTTCTGAGTTGCTTAACTCTGAGTTAACTCAGAGTTTGTTGGATTAAAATAAAACCTTACATTTATTTAGATGATATTAAATTTTATCTATCAACACGAATTAACTTTAGGACATATATCACAATCCCCCCTCTTCCAAATTCACCAATTTAATTCGTGTTCCGGTTATAGTCTTTTTTCTCTGTCAAGATAAAAAAGCCTCTTAACCATTATTCTGTTAACATTTCCCTTGTTGTTTTACTCCAATATGTTTTCCCATTCAGGGCACACATTTTTTAGTTTCTTCTTATCATAACATAAGGGGTTAACTTGTAAATATCCTACAAAAGTACTTTCTCTTTTTCCTCCAATCCAGACAGTCTTGTTACATTCTTTGCAGGTGGGGATCAGAGGAAGACTGCTTACCTCCCTTCTCCTCCTAGATATTGCCATCGGGTGATTGGATCTGTTCAATTTTAACCCCTTCATTCCATTTGTGATTCTCCCCCCTTTTTAGTGTAAACCAGTCTACTCGTACCCTGGATTCTGAAACTCTGTTCCTGGTAAGGTTTGAAGGAACCGTGGAGGGATTAGTTCCCTTCCCTATTCCCTCTTGGGGTTTGTGGAGGCCATTCGTGGGGTACATGGCTCGACTCAGGATCACCAGGGTTACCCATAGACCTATCCCTCTGCTCCACCCTTCGCCCGTTGGGTTGCCACCAGCGGCGGGGTAAACCATCTTCTTGGCAGCAGGGATATTCTTCCGGGTCCCTGCCGGTGCTCCTCTGAGCATATCGCCTCTTGTACTGTTCCCACCTAGTTATTTTTATTTGATCCGCTCCACAGGGTACTTTCAACGTTCTCCTGCACTCAATTACGAGTGGATCCGCCCTTTTATTTAATCCTCCCCTTATCCCTTTAGTGAAATAGTGGAACCACTCAGGAGAATCCAATTCGAACAATCCCGATTCTGTGGCAACGTATAGGAATAGATTGGTAAGCCTGACTTCCTCCTCGTAACAAGGTACACACAAATTCTAAGGTCTAGCTCCCCGGACACAATGAGTTACCCAAACTTGCTCACAATACCCGCACTTAAAATGAACAAAAGGATAGCAGGGACATCCTGCCTGAGTGCAACTTATCCGATAAGCGCTGGTCATTGGGTGTCTCGATGAATTCTTAGCTTTAAATCTCCAGGCGCTGAGGTGATTTTCTACTGCAGAGAGCTGCTGTGTTGTTCCACCTTTTTCACTCGGGAGGAATGGGTCCAGCCTTTTTCTGCTGTTCTCACGGCAATATCTGTAGTGAGGAGGACGAGGAAAGGTCCCTCCCAATGCGATGACAGCGGTGCTTCTTTCCACGCTCTGATTAGCACCCGATCACCCGGCTGGATTTTGTGGATAGCAAATCCCAGGGGGGTGCTTTGTGCTACCAGTCCACGCTTCCGGAGTTCCTGTAAATTTTTGTTAATCACAACAATATAAGACTGGATCTGACAATCCTCCACCCGGGGATGTCCAACTGGCATTCCATGCTCATAGGGCATTCCGTACAGCATCTCGAATGGAGATAATCCCGAACCTGAATGAGGTTGTGTCCTGATATTTAGGAGGGCTAGAGGAAGGCATTTGATCCAAGTCATCCTAGTTTCCAGCATAAGTTTTGACAACTGTGCCTTCAGAGTTTGATTCATTCTCTCTACTTGACCTGAGCTCTGAGGATGCCAAGGTGTATGATATTCCCATCTGATTCCCAGAGCTTCTGCCAGGCTTTTTATGACCTTAGATGTAAAATGAGTTCCCTGATCTGAATCTATGGAATCAGGGATTCCATATCTGGGAATTCCTTCCTCTAATAATCTCCGTGCTACTGTTTGAGCTGTAGCCCTAGGGCTAGGGAATGCCTCCACCCAATGTGTTAATTGGTCTACTATCACTAGCAGATATCTATATCTACCTATTTTTGGTAACTCTGTGAAATCCACTTGTATTCTCCCAAAGGGGCGATATGCTAAAGGACGTCCCCCTAATGCATTGTGTTTGACCTTTGATTTATTAATTTTCTGGCATACCAAGCAACTCTGAACCTCCTGCTTGGCTAACTCAAAGATACCTTTGCATCCAAAGAATTTCAGAAATTGTTCTGCTAAAGCTTGAGTTCCCCAATGAGTTTGTGCATGTAATCTTTTTAATATGATCCTGGCATAAGCCTTTGGAATCAATTCCCGACCGTCAGTCAATTTCCATTTCCCATTTATTAAATTTCCCCCCATTTTCTTGAAATCCTCAATCTCTTTTTCTGTGGGATGAGGAGAAACTTCTCCAAGATTTTCTGTCCTGCTTTCCAGGGTGTCCAGGGTTAGGAGAGCTGCTTTCCTGGCTTCCTGATCAGCCAGATTATTCCCACGTATTCTGAACTGTAGTCCAGCCTGGTGACTCTTTACATATACCACTGCAATAGCTTTTGGTTCCCTTACTGCCTTGAGAATTTGCCTTATTAGATCCTCATGTATTAACCCTTTTCCCCTAGTGTTCACCAGTCCTCTTTCCTCCCAGATTTTCCAAAGGTATGCACTACCCCAAAAGCATACTTTGAGTCAGTAAAAATAGTCCCTATTTTTCCTTTAAGTCCTTTGAGAGCTTGCAACACAGCATACGATTCACATGCCTGAGCTGACCATGAAGTGCCCAAGGGGCCTGATTTTATCACTTCCCCAGTTTTCCCATCTATAATTGCATATCCTGATTTTCTTTTCCCTTCTATAACCCTGGCTGACCCATCTACAAACCATTTTTCCCCTTCTTCGAGCTCCTCGTCCTCCAGATCTTCCCTAATCTTTGTTTGTAATTCTACTAGGTCTATACAATTGTGTATAGGCTCAGATGAAGCTTCCCCAAACAGGAACCCAGCAGGATTACTTGCCTGTGTTGTCCTTAATTCTAATTCTGGAGCATGAAGGAGAATGGCCTCATACTTCAACAGTCTGGCATCCGTGAGCCATTTCTCAGCTTTTTGTTGTAAAATTGTTCTTACGTTATGTGGAGTATAAACTGTGATGGGAGCCCCAAAAGTAATCTTTTTGGCTTCTTCTACCAATAAGGCAACTGCTACTATTGCCTGTAAACATGTAGGCCACCCCCTGCTTACAGGGTCCAATAGTTTGGAAAGGTAACCTACAGGCTTCCTATCCCCAGCCCATTCTTGTGTCAACACCCCATGTGCTGTGTGGTTTCCTACATTTACAAATAATTGGAACTTCTTATTTATATCAGGGAGGTTTAATACTGGGGCAGTCACCAAAGCACCCTTTAATTGCTCTAATTCCTTATCATCCTGTTCTGTCCATTTGATCTTTTCTGCAGTTAATTTTTCATACAAAAATTTAGCTTTTTCACTATATCCTTCTATCCACTGTCTACAATAACCTAGCAGCCCCAATAGCTGACGTACTTGTCTTTTGGTTTTAGGGGGGGGCAGTTCTATGATTCCAGCTACCCTTGCAGGGTCCAATTTCTTTTTCCCTTTTACTAACCAATGCCCTAAGTATTTCACCCCAGATTCTGTGAACTGTAACTTTTGTTTTGCTACCTTTAATCCCTTTTCCCCTAAAAAGTTTAACAAATCAATAGTGCATTCTCTTACACCTTCCTCTGTTTCACCAGCCACCAATAGATCATCTACATATTGTAAGATCTTGGTCCCTTTCCTAGGGGAGAACTGACTTAGCAACTTTTCTAATGCTTGTCCAAATAAATTTGGGGAGTCCATGAATCCTTGGGGAAGTGAGGCCCACCTTAACTGTTGTTTCCGGTTAGTGTCTGGATCCTCCCATTGGAATGCAAAAAAATCCCTGCTGCCTTCAGCTAAAGGGCAGGTCCAAAATGCATCCTTTAGGTCTATAACACTGTACCAAGTATCCTTCGGGGAGATCCTATTCAGAAGGGTGTAGGGGTTAGCCACCACAGGGAACCGAGTTCTTGTTCTTTCATTTATGGCTCTTAAATCTTGCACTAACCTATAATTCCCATCTCCCTTTTTAACAGCCAGTATTGGGGTATTGTGTCTGGACATACACGGCTCCAATATGCCCTTTTTGATCAAATCCTCTATTATAGGTTTCAGCCCCCGCCTCCCTTCTAAAGGGATTGGGTACTGCCTGATCCTTATGGGATCCTCAGGCTTCTCAATCTCAATTGATATAGGTTCCATAGCCAATTTTCCGGCTTCCTTCCCTGTATGCCATACCTTGGGATTAATTTTGTCCTCATCTTCACAGGTTAGTTTGTATATGCTAACCGTAATCTGTGAATTCCTTATGATGAGGTTGATCCCCAGTGCAACCATCAAATCCCTACCCAGCAGGTTGTAATCAGCCTCTTCTATTAACAACATATCTCCCAAACAAATTTTATTCTCCGATTCTATTTCCACGTTCTTAACTATGGGTACCTTGAATGGCTCCCCTTTAGCTCCTATAACTACCATAGAATCTTTACTTACTCGGCATCCCGGGGGCAACTGTTTGAATGTACTTTTCTCAGCCCCTGAATCTACCAAAAAATCCATTTTTGTTCCCTGGGGTCCTATTTTTAATGTTATCAAGGGCTCTCCTGATGTTATGGACCCCAAAAGATAGAGCCCCCGACTTCCCTAGTCCTCCCGAAACATCTTCTCATCTCTTATCTTCTTTGGACAATCCTTTTTCATATGTCCCTTCTTTTTGCAATAGAAACATTCCATTCCTTCCACCCATTTTCCTGAAGTCCCCTTTTGCGGGCGCGTGGCTCCCCTCGGAGGTGCTTTCCTTAAGGGTTTCTCCGAAGCTTGTGGGCGTTCCTGTTTCTGGGCTTCCCTTACTGCAGCCACTAACACCCTAGCCTGTATTTTCTGTTTTTCCTCATCCCTTCTCATGTAGACCTTCTGGGCTTCCCGCAGTAATTCCTGCAATCCCTTCTCCTGCCACCCCTCAATCTTTTCCAGCTTTTTCCTGATGTCCTCCCATGATTTTGCTACAAACTGGGTTTTCAATAGTACCTCCCCCACGGGAGAATCAGGGTCTGTCCCAGAGTATATCTGGAGGCTTTTTCTCAACCTTTCCAACCATTCAGTGGGAGTCTCATCTTTCCCTTGACATTCCCCAAAGACCTTGCTCAGATTTTGTCCCCGGGGCACGGCCTCTCTAATTCCCTGTATGATGATGTTCCTCATATCAATCATACTTCTCCTACCCTCCTCAGTTTGAGCATTCCATCGGGGATCTTGGCTTGGCCATTTCTGATCTCCAGGAGTGCTCTGAGGGTTCCTCCGTTCCCATTCCCGTATCCCTGCTTGTCTGATCATTTCCCTTTCCTCCGTATTGAACAAGGATCTGAGAATAGCTGTGAGATCTTCATACGAATAGATGCTAGTTCCCAAGAACTCGTCTAGCCTTTCGGAGACCCCTAAAGGGTCATCCATAAGCTTTCCCATCTCCTTCTTAAAGGCTCTCACATCACTGGTATTAATCGGGATGTTTACGTACCCGATAATTCCTGGAGCAGTGGGAATTTCCCTTAAGGGGAAAAGATTTGCTCTTTCACCCTCCCCTTCACTCTCCGTCTCATTCATCCTCTTTAGCTGTCTCCTAGTCCTCCTAGCGGGAGGTGAGTGTTTTGCTTCTGCCCAACCCTGCTGTGTGTTTGCAGGAGAATTAAAGAAAGCCGCCAGATCTAGATCAGGCAACAGGTCATCCCTTGTTGGTGCAGGGGTGTTTGTACTTTGTGTCCCCCCCTCCCAGTGGCTGAGTGGCTTGTACAGGTTCTAGCGGGGGAGGGAGCCTGACCGGTGGGACCGGAGCCACTGTCTGTGACTCCAACGGAGGGGCAGAGGGGAGAGACGGGGATATAGGGATCCTCCGTCCCAGAGGGGGTCCCAATCTCCCCGGGTTTTGTGGATTGTTTTGCTCAGGGAGGGGAGGGGGTGAGGGTACTATGTAAGGTGGAGGCAAGTTGTCTAAAGGCTCCCACTTATCCCCGGAAACATCGGCAGGGTCCTTTATCCTTATGGGTAGTAATTTTGCATCAATTCTACCCCAGACCCCAGCATATTCCCGTTCTTCCGCAGTTCCCTTTTCTCCGACATAACGTACCAGTGCCTTACATATCCATTCTTCAAATGTTCCAAACACGGGCCAAATTACGTGATCCCGTATTTCTACCCCACCCCATACTTCTATGCAAAAATGCACCATCCGTTTCTTGGATTTTCTCTCCCTTATGGGGCATTCTTCCCAATGTTCTAACATCCATCCCAGCGGGCTCTCAACTGGGATTTCAGGGATTCCTTTACCGGTTCCCCGCTTTGGTTTCCTAAGATTCCTTTTGCTAGCTTTGCTTTTTGTCTGTCCCATGGTGTGAGTTTACCAGATACTAGCCCTTTGTGGGTGATCGCTCCCCCCCCGGGTTTCTTCTGGTGTGTGCGAGCTCTCTTCTCCTTACTTCCTTCCCGGACCGTCCCTGGTCCAAGGCTGGAAGGTTTACCAGTCCCCGGAACTCTTGTAAGGACGTAACCTTCCCTCCCAGCCTTCCTGTGACCGACCCCCCTTTCCGAAAACTCCCCGAGTTTTCAGGGCTTAACGTGTGAGGTGCGTTTTACCCCCGAAACTTTCGCTTCCCCCGCAACCGACCACGCCCCTCGCGGGACTATGGAACTGCGATTTTGGGGTCCCACTCGCTTCGTGATAAAATCACGTCTCACTCACACGCTCGGTCACTCCCCACTCAACCACGCAATACTTACGATCCTTTTCCTGCGTGGATTCTTCGTGCACGTAGATTTTTATGAGTAGATTTCTTCGCCGCGGCTCCGGAGGTTCTGCTTCCAAAGAAAAACCTCCCCGAGTTCCCCGAGAGCTCTGACCTCGCCTATCTCCCTTTTAAATGTGGCTTTTGCCGTTTTGTTCGTCGTGTGGTTGATCGGTTCCTCCCGGATACCCCAGTTCTGCCAGGCCGCTGAATTCAGCAGTGCGCCTCCTGGTCAGAGACGGGGGTCCCTCGGGGGTCCCGGTATCACTCCAATCACGTCGGGGTCACCAGAATTGTTATAAATAAGATCGACCAAATTCAAAGTATCAAAATTTAGAATTTTATTGTGAGACAAAATATCAGTCTCGGAAAGCCACAATTTAAAAGGACAGCACCGAGCCCGGGATCGATGCCGGGTGAACACGGATAACAAGCTCTGTCAGCCTGGTATCCCCCCCAAGTTCACAATTTCTGGTCTCCGGCCACCCCTTTTTATACACAAGATCGCGGAGTGAAGTCCGAAATTCTGACGTTATCCTCTCCGAGGCGTCTTCATTAATTATTCAAGTCCTGGTATCGGAGGTCTGAATAGACCGGTAGGGTGAAACAATGCCGTTGATGGCCGAGCCCGGGTGTGTCGTGTATATGTTAATTTCGGCGGAGACGAGTAGAGATATCCATCTGAAGTGATTATCTTGGTCTCCGGACTTGTATCTTCTTTTTCCGTTGTCTTTTGTATCCTTTCAGGGATTCCCGGCAGCGATAGTTTCTAGGCCCCCTCTCTGGTAATTCAAACAAGCTCTTTCTGTGTCCCTCCCACACCTTTTCAGGCTAGGGATATTTTGTATTTTGTTGAATCCCCCGTCTTCCCAAATTAACCCACAAAATGCTAAAACAAAACCTAACTTCTAACATGCTACTTTATACAGGACTTATAATCATACATTCAGTATTACAATTTATATTCTATTAACATGAAGTAACTTCAGAGCAGATGTTACATTCCTTTTTGACGACCTGTAGCCAAAGCATGTTTGTGTCTCTCTCCTGGTAGTTAATGCATGTTTGTGTCTCCCTCCTGGTAATTCTTAATCATGTTATGTCTCGTGCTTCCCCCTCCCTTGTCCTTTCAAGCGAGAGGAATTCCTGCACTCTCTTCTGAGTTGCTTAACTCTGAGTTAACTCAGAGTTTGTTGGATTAAAATAAAACCTTACATTTATTTAGATGATATTAAATTTTATCTATCAACACGAATTAACTTTAGGACATATATCACACTAATTTTAACCTCTCTTACTACGAAGATAAACTCATCCTGCTTCAAGGGCAGTTTTGAAAATGGTTCAATTATGTGGAAAGAGATTTCTGATCCGTAGCACCCCTTCTGAATCCTTTGTACGATACAGAGGCATTGGTCACAATCTCAGTAGCTGAGCTGTTGCCAAGGGGAAAATTATGGGTAGATAATGATTCAGTACAGCCATAGATTGCATACTGCCTTGCAAAAGTCATATACTGACTTGGCAAAAGTCATTGTGAGAAGACAAAACAAGAAATGAAACTCAACATGTGGTTAGTATTAGTTGTGTTCTGGCTTCTCTTAGACAGTGGAAGATGTCCTGTTAATAAGATCAAAAACATTACAGAAATATCCACATTTATTTATTTATTTATTTATTTATTTATTTATTTATTGCAAAAATGTCATTAGACCAGAAAGAAGAAGGGGCTTTTGAGGGGGGTGGGGGGTGGGGGATTAGTTCTGGTTTGGTTTGGAGGGGAGGGCTGTTGTTTGGGTTTTGTTATTGTTGTTGTTTGTTTGTTTGTTCTTTTTTTTTGTGTTTTAGGGGATTTTGGTTATTTTGTTTGGTTTGGTTTTGGGGTTAATTTTTCGGTTTTCTTATTTTCTCCTTTTTAAATTTTCATAATTAAAACATCATTTGCTTTCATTTGTGTTTCTCTCTCACCTACATTGTCATTGAATTTATTGTTGCTGTGGTCTTCAGATTTGTTTTTACAAAAAACACTTTTGGTAGTTCACACAAAGAAAGTACCAAGACCATGTATTGCATTATTAAAGAATTTTGTCTGAGAGGAAAAGAAGGTATTATAATGCCTGTTCTACTACAGGGTAGTTTATCAAGAAAATTGGTAGAGCATACAAGAGCCTGAACAATTTTATTACTCTTTGAAATTAGCTATGCTTTGGCAAGAGTTTGGACAGATGTTTTTTCACCCATCCTATATTTTTTTGTGGAAAAGTCTTGATGTGTATGGAGATCATATTTACATATTTATGATGGTTTATGCCAAGAAGTAAAAAGTTCCTTTTGTTACATCTGCCCTTGTCTTCCAACACATATGTTCTGTCCTTCAGCTGCATTAATAACCTTCCTACTGTAAATTCCCTAATGGGTAGAATGGTATTTAGCTCTCTTCTAAGATCCTCAAGTGAATAATGTCTTCCAAAACCAAAATCGACAAGACTTCTGAAGACACGAGTTGAGTAAATATGTAAAGTCTTGATAAGATTCCTGATTTTGCATAAAGTAAGGGTATATTTAAGGACAGTCTTTGAAATCCATTGGAGTTGGCAGGTCATTCAGCTAATTTGGACTCTGAAGTCAGTAAATATTTTGCTGGAATTTTAATATCTTGTCTACCTTTTTGTGAATTATTTACTGAGTGTTACAGTTCCTGCTGCTTCTGCTCCCCTGAACTGGTTAGAAAGGAAAATAAAACCTGGAATCCTGCAGAAAGTGTTCTGTTTCTTGTAACAGTAACTGTTCAGTTGAATAATTGTCTCTTTTTCACAAATGAATCCTATTCTTTCTACATGATTATATGGCAGTGCCTAATGAAACAGAGTAAGGAATGTACTGACAAAGGTTTAGAGGAGAAAAATAATTTGAACCATATTTTGTTTTGAAAATAAAGGAGCATTTGAAGTGTATCAGTAGGAACAGGCAAGAGAGGAGAATAGTACTGGAGGAAAGTGAATAGCTGAAAAGTTATCGGTAAGTGTTAACACTAAACTTGTTCTTACCTTAGCTGGATTCTTATTCTTTTTTTTACTACTGTGTTTGGAATTGCCTTTACTGCTTGACATTAATATGTCTCTACTGTATTTTTGTTATCTATTTCTATTGAGTACTGCAGGATTAATGGTACAGAGACCTTTAGTGAAACTACCTGTTAGAATCCTAAAAGGAGTCCAACATTTCACAGCTCATCACTTAAAATTCCTGTCTTGCCATATTAATGAGTCTCAGGCAGCAGTAATGCACTTGGAGGACATGGGTCTCAAAAGCCCAAGTGCAGCATAAAGGAAATGGACATTCATTTGAGTCTTAGAGCCCCATGGGACCCTACAGGTATAAACTTAGCTATAAATTGACAAGTAACCTTGCTTGTCCTCAGGCTGTCTGAAATCTATGAGAAGAGAAGTGTGTAGTGTTTTGAGGGAAAAAACAAAACCAAAACAAACAAAAAACCCCCACCACTCTACTGGATTGTCATTTGTTTAAAATCCAGATGTGGGACTGTGTTCTGTGTGCATACTTTGTCTTGCTATGGAATGTTAGATGAATTTAAGCCCACTGGCTATAGATATTCATAGCAAGTCAACCACGCTTGTGCATTATTCAATATTGACCAATACATATTAAACAGTTATCACTGTGGGGTTTTTTTAGAGGAAGATTAATAGATAACTATGCAAAACCTTTGTCTGAATATTAGTGAATTAAGATGTTCTAACTGTTTTGTTTTCCTGCAGAATACAAGGAGTCTGAAAGTCTATCACTGTCTCTTTTGGAAAACAGGGAAAAAAAGCACTTAGCAGACTGAGGGATTTGTCTTGGGTACTCAGATAAGTACTATAGTATAACCCTCAATTACCCTACAAACGTTGACAAGCTTCTTCCTAAAGATTAAACCATTGTTTAGCAGTCACGCAGTACTGAATTAACAAGGACCATCCAGAAAGAAAAGTCTTTTCAAAGCTAATGCTGCAAGATCAAAATGTATTGCTTCCTTTTTTAAAAAATTTTTGTTTTTCTCTGATGATTTTCGGTGCTTTTGTCCTCTGCCAGAAGCAAATCAGAAGCTATTCCAATTGAGAGTAAGTCTGGTGGCATATCAATAGAGAACAAAAGCACAAGAGGTTTCAGGTAAAAGTAGGTTGTTCCCATTCAGATAATTATCACTGATTGGAGTGGGATACTGTTCCATTGACTTTTTCCTGAGTTTTGGGAAAGTCACTTCCTTATTATCATGAATTACAGATCTGATTACACTTAACTTCCTTTTTAGAGACTTAGAGATTGGTCAAGAGAAAGTGCCATGTGGCTGGAGTTTTTTTAGATTATTTATTTAGATTTATTTTTAGATTATAACCTTAAACATCCTTTAAAATAGTTTCATTTTGTACGTAACTTGTTGCAAAGCATTGGTAGAATTTTATGGAAATGGTCGCAGAATTTTACCTAGAATTTAATACAGTTGGTATATATGATTGCAGAAATAAGTAGATGATTGTTTTTTTCTGTCGCCCTTTTCCCTTGAAAGATCAGTTGAATTGGTAAACCAAGTAACAAGGAAACCAGGATCAACATCTGTAGAGATCCTGTACATTACAGCTGGATCTCTAACAATGAGACTTCTGAAAGTTCTCTTTCATATTCTACTTAAGGCACTGATTTGCAACTTGATTGTCTTAAATTTGGTTCTGCTACACACATCTTGTATGAGTTTTGACAAATTCTTTGGTTAAACTTTGCATGTGTTACATGGTTTGCATTTATAAAATCAAGATAAAGATGATTATTGTTCTGTTTGGTGTACAACCCTTGTACTGCAACAGACAATCCCCATAAATAAGATGCATGCTTGTGAAGGACATTCTTCTGAATTGAAATAATTTTTATAAATAATATTATATTGCAAGCAAATATAATAATGAGATTTCAGGAACCAGGTTTCTACCAGATCATCAGGCAAGAGCGATTATAAAATACTTCTTCCTGAAGAGAGCATTCATACCAGAAATAATCTACAGAATTTTCCTGATTTCATAAAGCTTTTCCTTTTCAGAAAGATTTTTTTGTGAAAAGTTTCATTTATTGTATTTTTTCTCTACAGCTTATCTGTCACTAATTGAGATATACAGAGAGAGAGATGTAGAATATCAGTCAAGTTGTTCTGTAACTGGCTCTAGGTTTCTCTGCACTTTACTCAAGGAAAATTTCTCTATGACAATGAATTCTTGAAAGATTTAAATAGAAAACCAAGAATAGTTGTTGAGCAAACATTTTTATATATATATATATATATATATATATATACACACACACACATATATATATATATATATCTCCTGTTGTGAATGCCCCTTAGTCTCTACTAAGTAAGTTAAAAAGCAATGGAGTATCTAGGACTGTTTTCCTAATGTAGTTGTAGGAGATCAGCATAAATGAGCACTATGAATATTCTCTAGGCCAGAATGAAGAAAATCATTACAAAATGTGTGAACTGCTGTCCTTTCCCTCAAAATGCTCCAATGGTTAGAAAAAAATCCACAACTCTGATAGTCTGGATTCCTGGGAAAGACGTATTGAAAGCTAACAATAAAGAAAAAATATAGATGCAGGATAATCTCTGTGTTTCCACATTAGCACTCAACAATAAGGTTGACTAAATAGTGACAAGTAGGGTTTCACTTGCATAACCTAACCCAGTGTTTATTCCAAGGAACCTGTACAATATGTGAAGTGCACCCCATAATGTAAAATACAGAAGATATGTTTATATTGTTCCTTTTGATCCATCAGCTTTATAGTTTCTTTGGCCTTGGTACTGAGATTCTCTTATAAATGGCTGTTATTTAATATACACTAATGCTTTAACTTCCTTTTGCACTGGATAGTTTCAAGTTGATGTAACACTGGTGAAGGTAATAGTGATGTTATCTCTGAGAAAATGGAAAAGCTCAGTAGTAACTCATACACCGAGTCTTACCTTTTTTCTCTGACATTTTGTCCAGCTTGAACTGTGCATGGTAAAATTTGACCAGCAAAAGAAAACACAGATGTGGTAGAAGCCACCTCCAACATTTTGCATACTAGTAGTGAGATTTTGGGGGTTTTCCAATTCAAATGAGGACAGTTACAATTAGTCTTTATTATCCAGAGGGGGGGGGGGGGGGGTGGGAATGGTGAATCATAGCTTCATATCCTAGAGTGTTTGTTATATAATAGATATTAAATTTCATTTATATGCTGTATGCATATGTTTATTATGCTGAAAGCTGATTACCCAATTTCTTTTAAAGTCTTTGAAGGCACTGTGCCAGCCCTTCCTAAAGTTTGCAAACATATTGCTTTTGACAGTCAGGAGAGTTTGAGATTTCTGTATTAATTACTCTGTTTACATAAAAATGAGCTTTATATCATTTGTGTATTCCTATTATATGTATTTTAGAAATTAAAGAGTAATTACAGCAATTGCTTAAACTACATGTGGTGTCTAATTTAATTTAGTAAGATGCAGCTACATAATTTTTCACATCTCATAAAACTAAATATGTGAGACAGTGAAGTAATAATGAAGTGTTGTAACACCATGTAACACATAGAGTTCTAAAAATGTTATTCATTTACTTAATGGTAATTATTCATATAGTTAAGAAATATTGGTGTATTTGTCTCCATATGTAATGTGTAAAGTATGTGAATGATTATTACTTCTCACTTTGTTATTTCATACAAAGAAATGCATGCCACCTTTTTTTATCCTACGTAGGGCATAGATTTTACCAGTTCCAGTCTGGTAATATTCACTCTAGCCTGTGGTAATGCATTTTAGTAAGCCAAAAGGGATGGCCATTTATCAGACTTGACAAGTAGTGGCTGAATAATAACTTTCCTGTAATGCAGACACTTTCCTGAATGTTTAAGTGCTGATGGTTTGAACATTACAGCTCACCAAATTTTAATTGATTTGAGGTTCACTGATTCACTGACCTCTAAGTAAGTGCCAGAATATACTGAGGTTTTATTTTCTTTTAGTTGTCTATCCACATGAATTTACAGTCAAGTATTTGATCCTCTAATATCCTATAGGTACCCCAGAAATGTACATCCTGCTCAAATACGTGAAGTCTTCTCTGCACAAGAGACACACATCCAGAAATACTAGTTTTAGCTGTGTGTGAAGTACAGGAAATGTAAATATTGCTTAGGGAGGGACATAATTGAACAATGAGACATAATGTTTCTCAATACTTGTTTGCATGAATTAGAAGTGTAGGTTTTACAGCTAGACAGTTTCAGAATAAGGATGAGATTATAGAATCTGGCACGTGTTTGAGCTATTTCTGCATAATTATTGCCAAAGTTTGTCTGGCAGTCTGATCAATGTTTTCACTTTCCTCTCATGCTTCATAGCCATAATTCAAGAGTTTGTGAAAGAGTCATGGAAACTTGCAGCTATGTCTTTTAGTTCCTGAATGAAGATGTTTCATTTGTGGTTCTTGCTTTCTGCTTTGCATGCACACAAATTGCCCAAATATTTTGGTTTCTTTCAGCTTCCTGGGGTTTTTTTCCCTCATTTTGACTTCAAGACATGTAGACAGTCCTCCTCTTAACTTCAAGGAGAAATAAGAATAAAAGTTCTTCTGTGCTTTGTGACCAAGTAGGAAGCATTGTAGTGACAAATATTTCCTATTGATCAGAAATACGAGCAAAAAAAGTCTTTTTGTTTGCTTGTTTATTTCAGAGCACTCATTAAAAAATTATGTGCTTTCTTCAAAGGCATCAGTGAAGATTGAAAAAAAATCATAAAATAAATTAATGAATGTATTTATATTTTCTTGTTGTAAATTATTTCCTTTTATGCCATCATTTGTGTGGCAAAGGCATTTTATGTAATATTCTCTGTTTAAATTGCAGTGATCTATCAGGCTTTTTCTGGAGGGTTCTAGACATTGTTCCCTACATGAGACACCTCAAAGTCAGTAATAGCCATTTAGGCAATAAATGAGGAGCCTAAATATTGATGTTTAATTCATCTATGGAGCCAGGTAAAGGAAATATGGTGAAATAAAATCAATTTTGCTTTATATCCTTATTGAAGATATAATATAATAGTTTCAGAAACTGTTAGAAGAAACAGATTCAAACAGGAATAGATAAGAAGTTATATTCATTATATTATGGCTTTCCATAGCTACTTTCTGGAGAACAGAGCAGTCTTGCCTTCCTCTCCAGGTCTTCAAAGGATGACATCTTCAAAGGATGACTATTTATAAAGACAAGCCAGAAAATTACACAGAAAATTCTTATGCTGGTAAGAAATGTTTATAATAGCAGGTACCCCAAATAAAACAAAACAAAACCATGAATTAGACATGTAATTATTCCTGCAGTGTATTAAACTTTTCTTAACTGCATAAAAACTTTGCTTTACTCAACAAAACTGCTTTAGTTATTTGTCTGCTTTGCCAAATACTCATGCTGCTTAGTGAGTTAATGCGTATACCCATGACATTTACCGTAAATGAAGTCAATCACTATAGAATACATATATATATATATATATATATATATATATATACACACACACACACACACACATATATACATACATACACACCTATAATGGAATAGGCAAGCTGTAATAAGTTTGCTACTTCTTTGCCAATTGTATGCATTTCAGACATGAGAAAAAGTCTTTCATATTCTTTTTGTCGTGTGTATTAATATACTTAATATAATTAATATACTTAATATACTTTGGCTTGAATTTTAGTTGATTTTGGCTTTTTTTTTCCTCTTGACAGCACCGGAGTGCTGTGTATGCTGACTTAAACATTGTGTACTAAAATTCACACAGGACTAGAGAAGTTAAATAGTGGACTTCATGATGCAATAAGTCATAGTTGAAGTCTATTTGATATTTACCTACCACTGCAGAAGGGTCCAAGGCAGGCAGTTTCAGCATTTGTTGTCATTCAGCAAGGAGCTCAGGAATTAGTTGAATCTCTGTAATGGCTCACCGTTGGAAGGTAAATAGTAGAATTATTAATATGGTGTTCATTCTTATTAAAGTACTGTACACTGTGTTTTTCACATTTTTATTCACAAAGTATACCAAAGAGAAGAAGAAATAGGTGATGGGAAAAATGCACATTTTATTACAGCTAAAGGATTTTGCTGATATTACAAACTGTTAGTATGCTGGATAAATAAAGTGAAAAAGTCTGTGTATATAACTAAATATGTTTAAAATCTGTTTACAATTCTCTCTTTTAATGCTACGTGATCTGGTCTAATCCTAAAGGCCATTCATTTTATCTAGGTAAATAAAATACATTCAAAATAGAGTAAGATCCAGGGATGTAAACAGGAGTATTTAATAATTTTTTTTTTTTTTTCTTTTTTTTCTTTTTCCTTTCTTGTTTCTTACCCTACAGGAACCAATATAATCTCTTTACACTATAGAGATGTTTAGAATCTAAACTCTATGGGGAAGAGTTTCTGATAAATTCTTCTTTACTCCTAAATTCTACTTTATACTCCTTGTTTTGGACTGTAAAATGGCATACAGGCTAGCTATGTTACAAAGTAATTTTATATCCAGGGTTTGTGCTATTGCATATTGTATTTTAAGCTTTTGTAAGACAGCTGCCAAAATAACACCAAGCTCTGCTGGTAATGGGCTTGAGCATGTGTTTTTATAACTTAGCTGTGATTTTATATTGTATATTTTGGTAGTATCTTAACTTGCAGATATTCTATTCTGCTTTAAACTTGCATATATATGTGTGTATATATGTGCTATATATGTGAACATGTGCCTATATACTCTTATGGATATAAACCAGTTTCCATTATTAGCATGGAGATGTACTGTTATTCATACTGGGACAAATAATCGGTTCCTTAATTGGGAAAATTTCGACAATGAAGTCTGACTTACTGAGACTTTACTCTGAAGATTTCCCTATGTATTTAGAAAAAATATTATTGTACTTTTTAAAGACTCTTGAAAAGGTGTAAAAGTCACTGACCAAACGGTAGAATGGGAAAAATGCTAATGTTGCTGTCTTAGTTTATTTTTTTAAATATATGTGAAATAATTTTCTTCTGTTCTTGAGAAAACAGATTGTCTAAATTTGTTTCATATGCTAGAAGTTCATGAGAGGAATCATGAACATTTTATTTTGAGAAAGATGATGACACCAAATTCAACTTTTCCAACAGGGATGCTATCCTGCTATATTTTTTGAACTGATTTAATGAGCTCCAGCACTATTTTTTGTATGCCAAGTTCAGATTCTGTTTCATATGTGAAAGCTAGCAATGTGTGGTAATGTAACAAATAAAGTTGTAAATAAATTTCATACCCCAGGTTATCTTTTTGGTCATAACAAAATCAAATGCTGCACTAAGAGGAATGTCCAGTCAAATCTTAGCAGTTGGGATGAAAACTTCCCAAGAAGCTCTTCTGTCTGACCTTTCAGAAGGTGGTAGATTTTCTATATCTTTTTATATACCTATAGTCTGTAAGTCAAACTCTTAATAAGTATAAAAAACAAACAAAACAAAACAAAACCCAACAAAAAACAAGGGAGAGTTTAGTCTGCTCTCTGAAAATGAGGTTGGAAGGCTATGATTTCTCTTTTCCAAACTACAACCAGTCCAAAGTTATTTTTCCCTTACTCTTAAGGAATAAAGAAAAAAAAAAAAAAAAAAATCACTAAAATTGAAAGTGGGCACAGTCTCATGCAAATTACATTTCCTGAAGTTTTATGTGTGATAACTTTTCCTCCATAACTAAACCTCATTCCCTGGGTGAATCCTGCCTCATATGTGGTTAAAAAAGAAGAGCAATGAGGTCTCTTCTATCACTGGACTGTGGCAGTGCCTCAGGAAGGTGATCCATGTTCTGATTTGCACTTCTTGCTCATCCTCTGCTGTGCCTTCACACTAAAATGAGGCTACTTACTGCACAGTGTTTTGATTAACCACTTAATTTTGAACACTATTTGAGAATGTTTTTATTCATTTGCAATCTGGTATGCACAGCCTGAGCCACTCCTCTGTTCTATTTCTCCCTCAGAGTATCTTCTAGGGATCAGGCTATTCTTTTCCAAGACACTGCTAGAAGATTTTTCACAGAAAACTGGCTGTGTTAGCTCTGCAGTGTTGTCAAAGATTAGGTCATTGTGAAAAAAAGGGTGTGATTTGAGATCTCACTGAATTGTTTAGATGCTGTTCAGCTTGCTGGGATACTTTTTTAACTCCGGTTTGGAGATTAGATAATTCTACAGATCCATGCATGATCTGGTAACAGTTCTGCTGTTTGTAAACCTCAGCTGTTTGATAATACAGGAACAAAACTCTCTATTAGGAAAATAGCATATTAGATAGCTCCACTCAAGTGGGCTTCTTTGCCCTTTTCCATTTTTAAGTGGAATGACCAGGTAATCTAAACCTCAAACAAACCTCTTCCTAGTCCCCAGTTTTATAAATAAATAGTTAAAGTGTTAGAATTTTACATCCTACATAGACTAAGAGAGATTTGTTTGGGCAATAGTCTGGAAAGAGTCAAAACTTTATGGTTTTTAGCATAAGAATAGAACTAGTCTCCAGGTTTGGGATGAAACCGTTCCACTGATGTTAGTCGTATTAGGCAGCAGTCTCACTCATTCTGTCTTCATCTGAATGTAACACTGAATGACAGCATCCTCAGCTGAGACGGCAGTTTGACTTTGGGTGGGTAGACAATGTATTTTTCTACCAGAATTTTTTCCTTGACGTTCAACTACACCCCCAGAGAGAAATTTTTGAAAAGCAAAGAACAAAACGTAAGGATTCTTGACTGTAGAGGTTAGGTTTGTTTTTATACTCTCAAGATGCTGGGGAGATGCATATGCTTTTAAAAATCATTACTGCTCAGGAGAAAAAGTACTCTTTTCATCTCTTTATGTGAGCTACAATTTTTGGTTTGAGGTGTAGAATTATGAGACTAATAGAGAGAAGGACAAGGTCTGGCATGGGCATTAACGACCATTATTGTCACAGGCTGGCAGATCATAAGAGCTAGAATTATGACTACACAGGAATAATTGTAAAAACTTGGTTGCCTTCTTTCCCCTTTTCCCAAACTAATCACAGAATCTATCTTTGTTGTTGTAATCTGCTTGTAAGAAACACTGCAAAGGCTGAAGCCAGTAAAACAGGAAGCCTTAGTTTATCAATTTGACAAATTTCAGCTGTAGATGTACATGAAAAATTGAACTATAACTACCATGAAATATGTGTAATAATTGACAGTAGCTTCAATAGACTATATAAGCTTGGTTCTCTGGTGAGTACCAGATATGTAAATTGATTAATTGTGGTTGTTTGCTGGCTTGTTTTTTTGACTTAATGAATTAACATTTTTATTTCTATTTATATACCTTTTTTTTTACTATTTTCTTTTTCACATCCTCCTTACTTCCATTAGAGAAGAGCTGAAAGCATTTTAAAAGGGTGCCAAAGGAAACAACAATGAGAAATGTAATTTCTTGTAGATAATTTCTTTTTTGTTGTTTTGTCATTGTTTATCTAGAGATACTAGAAGAAATAAAATTATTTGTCCAAAATATAAAGAACCTGATAAGTATAAAGCATTTAATACAGCAGTTGGGGGGTTGGGACAGGCAGTTAGAAAGGAGGCTTGTCTAATGCAGCAACATTTCAGAATTAGATCAGGAAATCGGATGTCAGATTTTCTACACTTGTCTTTCTCTGAGATATTGGATAAACCGCTTAAACTTGCTTAATTCTGTAAGTTAACAATCTGTTAGTATGAATCAAAATGATACTTTGCTACTTCGCTAGCTATTGAGAGAAGTATGTAATCATTTGAAGTCTTCTGATGTAAGTCTTCCCTCCACCCTCTACTCTTGCCCCCCACAAGTATAGGAAGAGAATCATTCTCTCTCTCGAAAACTGTTAGTGATTATTCTTGGGTTTTTTACATGCCTTAATGAACCCCGATTTACATGAAAGCCTGCTTCTTTTCTTAATTTATATAAATTTAGCCTGTGTTCCAACAAAAGTGCCTTGGCTCTAAAGGCTGGTTATTGGAAACAGTGTTATTCATTCTGTGCATTTCTGCCTTTCACATACTACATAACTAAGGTTATACTGTCTGCACTTTCACATGCTGATGGAAGGCTGAACTGATTTGGTGTATGTCTTGGTTTGAAACACAGGTTCAAACCTAGGGAGGGGCGGGGCCTCTCTAGGAATGGGGAATTCCAATCCCTTCCCTGCAAGTTGTTATAATTTAGGAGATTAAAGGGGCTTTTCAGGCAGGGCTATGAGGAAAAGAATAACAGTTCTTTACTAGTAAGTATAACACGGCAAACAAACAACAACAACTACAGCAATAATAATAAACAGAACCAGGAACCTCGAAGGGCTTTGTTTCACAAAGCCTGGGGCAGTCTGATCTCTTGGGACTCTGAGGGCATCAAGCTGGAACAGTGGAAACTCCTGGGCTGGTGGCTGGATTGGCAGATTGTCCCCAGCAGGCAGGGGGGAATGTCCCGGCAGGCAGGGGGGTGTCCCGGCAAAGTGAGCAGTGCTGAAGAAGCCACGATAGCTGGGCAGGGCTGGCCCAGCTCCAGCAGGGTGAAGGGGGCTCCGAATTTCTGGGCACACAAGCAGATGATGGATGGGGGTAGAATTCCCAGGACCAGACCCTCCGTTAACAGTGGACTCCTCACTCAGCAAGCAGCAGCCCGACTGTGGGTCTTCCAAAATGCTGAGAGCAGGAAGTGAACCCTCAGCTCCCCCAGCCCTGTCCTTTTCCATCCCCCATACTTTGTGTGATCTTCCTCCTCCCTCAGCCACTTCTTTTGTCTGGGTCAAGCACCATCTAAGCACCAGCACTTTGTTTCCTAGTAATTCATGGGGAAAAATTCTTTAAGGCAAAAAGGAACAAAAATAACCCCCAGCAGTGTGGATTAGACATAATTCGAGGGGCTGAACAAGTTCACAAACAGCTTCCAGTTAACAAATAAGCTATTACAAACATGATACCTGGCCTGAAAGCAGATGTTGCTATTGGAAGACAGAGGGGAAACAGAAGTGTGTTTCATTGTGGTTTTTCTCCCTAAATTAATGTGCTTGATGTGCTCTTTGATCTGTTCTGTTAGTTCACTTGGGTATAATGGCCTTCTCTTTATTGCATTCAACAACATGGTAATCTACCAAAGACAGCTAGATGAATATTAAATATTCCATTCCTAACACTGGACTCGGAAGAATTAAAATGGATACAGATTTTATAACTTCTGAAAAGGAAATCAGTATTGCCTTTTTCAGAATCTAGACAGAAGACTAGTCTAATTGGTTAAAAAGAAAGAAAATATTTTGTAGTGACAGCTTACATCCTTACACTCTTTTTTTTTTTTTTTTTTTTTTTTTCTTCTTTTCTTTTCTTTTCACAACTGGGAATTATGAAATGTTGTAGCTCTTGTAAGAATGAATGTAACTTGAGAAATGAGAGCAGCTCTGAAAAATTCCATCTGCAAGATATAGCCTATCAAAGATCACAAAAGTCATGTTCTTGATGGAGGCATCCAAAAAAGTGAAAGAAACGTCTGTTGTATCTCAGACATTGGAGAGGGAAAAAGTTTTAAGCATTTTAAAATTTGATATTAGATAAAATCTTGCATTCTTTATTTAGTGGTTTGGAATTTACTTGAAGTTTACTTGGAATTTTTCAAAAATGAAAACAAGAAGAAAGAACCTCACCTGATATAAACTGGCATGGCTCAACTTAAGCCAAGCAACACAGTATTTGAAGCAGCTGAGGAATTGACTGCTGCTTTCAGAACAGAGGCTGGTCTTTATTCTGCCACTTTATTTATTTATTTATTTATTTAATCTATGCAGACCTATTACCCTCTTTATTGGAACTAGACTGCCTAACTCATTTGTTACCTGAAGTATTTTTTTGTCAAATGGGGGAAAGGGTTCCAATTTTCTGTGCAGATGGCAGAAGTACTATACAGTGGAGTGGAGTGTATCTATTAATCTCATCTAACGAAGCAGACAGTGAAGAGGTTCAGTTCTGTGGCAGCCTAACCATTAACAGCATCCCAAACTTGACTTTATTTCTTTACTTTTTTAGAGAGAAAACACTGGGGTTAAGATTTATTATGTCATTGTCGTCTCTGCCTTTCTCTGTCTCATCTGTATTCTTTACAGAGTCTATAAACATAGGCTGTCAGCAAGCTAAACCTGTCAGAATTCCACTTCCCCCCTCCTCCGTCTGCTACTATGCTGCCCGAGAAACAGCCCCACGCACTGCACCCTCACTGTGATTCTCATGATCACATCTCATTCATCACTGTGACTCCAAACTCAGCTCAACACATTAGAAAAAAAGGTCAGGGATATGAAAGGAAAAGAGAAATAAACAACTGCCCAACGGAAGCGGTTGAGCTACAGGAGACGTGGGAGGTAAGATCGCAGCCAATTTCTCTGCCAGCAGCTGTACTGGGCATAAAGTACTTGCTATACAAGTTCTAAGTGTTTTAAACTGGAGGGTTGTGTAGGGGTTTTCTGCAGCTCTTGGTTTATTCTCCAGCACAGAAGCATAGTGAAAGGATAGAAAACCTTAGTTAAAGGTGGGAAGGTGATAAAACTTTTTACAACTGGAGTAAAGATGACAGATTGGTTGCTGAGTGACTACAAATCTGATAGCATGCAAGATTTGGGCTCAAGAGTTCAATAAGCAGTAACGAAAGGAAAACTTCTGCATTGACTTTCTGAGCCAAACTTTAGGATGCTCTTTTTTTGGGTGAAAGAGAAGTTATTTTGTACGAAAATTCTTTGAAATGAGGTCTGTTTCCTCCTCTGTGTTAGGCTGTCAATCTAGTTAGGTAGAATTTATTTTAAAATTGTTCTGGCTTAGTGCTATCTCTTCTCCATTCTCCTCACTATTATTTTGGTTGTTAATACTGAGCAGGTTTGTTTTCTTGATCGGGAGTTTGGGGGTTTTTTGCCTTTATTCAATTAACTTTTTTCCAATTTCTTGAAACTTCTCATCATAAACAGAAATAGCTGTTAACTCTTTCCTTATTAGCATTTTGCAAATCTATGAAAATATTGTTGTGATATTATTCCAGTAATTTCTTTCTCTCAAATAAATAAAGGGAAAAAAAAGAGAGAGAAACTGCAGAGTCTGACATAAATAACTTGTAAAACTCTGGAAGAGCTTTTTCTCACAGATACTATCAGGAATTTAGTTTATTCTTTTATTTATGTATGCAATAATTGGTAAAGAATTTTATATGGCCCCTGATAGTAGCATATTGCACAGCAAGTGTGATGACGTTGGTCAAATAGTTAAGAATATAAATATCTATACTGAGTAATAATGTGACTGCTTTATGTGAGCACAGATTCTTTTCTCCTAACCTTTTCTTCTAACTTGGCTTAAGTTACAAGCTTGTTTTCATGCTTTATGTGCTATTTAAGGAAAAAAAAAAAAAAAAAAAAAAAAAAGAGTAAATTGATTATTTGATTATTCTTTTTGAGCAAAGAAAAAAATAAAAGGCATGAGGCCCCTAGTGAAACTTTCAGACAAATGATAAAACCAAAAACATTTAATGGTTAGGCAGGGAAAAGGAAATTATAGAGAAAATGGTTTCCATGATGTCCATTAAATGCAATGCTTTGGGTGCAACTTTCAAATCTTTTAGCCATGTGTTTTTGGCTCTTGTAAGGTGAGAAGGAATACTACCTTATATATTTGCTCCATTTTTCATTATTTTTGAAGCATTTGCTATCATGCCAAAGCTGAAGACAAAATGCTGGAGTTTGTGGCTCAAAACTCAACCTTAGAGTCACTCATGGCAAGAATCTAGCAGCATTTGGGGAGAAACTTCTTATAATTCAGAAAAGGAACTTTTGCATTAAAAATAGAATACAGGACTGTAATATCCCTTACTTCTGTGCCAGAATTTGTTTCCTTCAGTAAATATAATCGCTCTCAGTGTCCATTAGGAGGCTCTTTTCTCTATGTTAATCATTCTCCATGGAATGATAGTATGGAAAACCAACAGTTTTGAACATACTGAACATCTTAGCTTTAGTAGGTAGGGGAGGTTAAGATCCCCAAACAGGTAAATGCATTAACACATTGCATGCATAATAATGTAGCAAGTGAAAAAGACAAAAAGCTGAGCACATGGAGTTCGGATATTCAGAAAAAAGTTAAAAGTTCATCTGAGAATGGATTAATTCTAGAGGAATGGGAACTGTGAAGACTAAAATAAATTGTGAAGAATAAGAACTAGGGATGAAAAGATGATATTAGAAAAGAGAAGTAAATTTGAATCTCTACAATTTACTGTATATAAATGCCGCATTGTGATACAGCAGAGTTCTGTACTGACATGGTTTATACTCCAAAATAAGAAAAAACAAAACAAAACAAAACAAAAAACTGCTAGAAATTTCAAACTTGTGAAAAAAGGTGTGAAAAACACCTAGCAGTGCACCTATAAAAGAGGCTATAAGTGCAGAACAATTAAGAAATAAATGTAAGTGGCTCTTCGTGAACTACATTGAACTGCAATAACAGTGCTGGCAGTATGAAAATGATGATCCTACTAAAGGAAAACAAAATAGATAATAAGATTAGAATAATAAAGTAAATTGCGGTAAGAAAATAGAAGTACTTTAGAACTATGAGAAATAGAGACATTTTCTTGGAGTATAGCTTGTAAAAAAAAAAAAAAATAGTGTTTTTATCTACCACATCACTGCAAATAAAATATAGATTGACTGGAGGATAAAAGGAGGAAGAAGAAAAGTCCAGAATCCAGTACTTCCCTCTTTACTGTTATACTAGCTAGTTTATCTTCTGGCGTGAAATGAGATTGCTTCAATTGTCTTGATCAATAGCAGATGAAAATTAGGTGTAAACCTAAGATTACTTTCCACTGGGATATGAAATATTCTTTTATGTTTCTCTATATATAAATACTTTATGTTTCTCTATATATAAATATGTAAATACTTGGCAGATTGAATCTGACAAATACTTAAAATTTGAAGTAATGTCTAAGAGAAATAAATGGTTTCTCCCTTTCTTCTTGAATATAAAGTTTGCATCGCATAATGCACTGCTAGAGAGATGCTGTAGGACTACATTAAGCTGTGAAAAAATGTCTTTATCAAAACCAGCCATTTTAAAATAATAAGACTGAGGACAGAAAGGCAATTTGGAAAGTGAGTACTTTCAAGTGACTAATTCATCTCACCAAGCAAAAATTTGTGTTAGCATTCACCATCTAGTAAATATCATTAATTCTATATGATAGAACTTGCCTACTCTTAGTTGCTTACAGTCAGCAAAACTAGACTTGATTTGCCAGGTTATAGATCAGATTCCTTTAACGCAGATATGTAGGGATTGGGTGTTTTATATTTCTTAAGGAGGATTGGTTTAGTTGCACAGACTTCATTATCCAAGACTTGCAGCTCAGCTGGCTGCAATCAATAATGTGCAGTCCAAGACAGATTTGTAAAATAAACAAGATTATACCTTCATTAATGTCTTCATTGTTACTGATAGAATTCAGGTCTGTATATTGGGTATGACAGTTATAATGTTTTCAGTGAACTCAAGGCAATGTTTGCAACATAAAAGGATCTATCATTCTAAGGATTCACATGAACATTGACCCCTTTTTAATTTTCTGGCAATGTTTACTTCCCCATTGACATGGTCTTAAAAAAACATTACTTACTATATGGAATTAGGAAAAACATTGAAACACATTCAGATTTCAGAAAGTAGCTCTCATTTCTCAGATAGGAACCTCTTTCTGGCAGTTCTAAGTACTCTGTTCATCTATTCAGAACTTTGTGGGGTTTATTAGGACTTCTTGAAAATGTGGAGAGAAGACGGTGTATTTGCATGCTTAAGAAGTGCTTAGTCTTGATTAGTGGTGCATAGGAAATCAAGTAAGATCTTATTTTTACCACAATTTATCCATTTGATGCTTCCTGTAATGCTATTTTATTTAATAGGAATAGTCAAACCACTGAGTATATTTGAACATTGAATATTATTTTTGCTTCTCTTTTTCCCTACAAAATTTTCATGATTCAAAAAGACTTTTCTTGCATGTCTCTGTAATGAAAATCACAGTCCAATATCATCAGGGAATGCATCTTCTGCCTGTGCTGCTTCACTTCTTTTCCTTGCTTCCTCCAGTGAAGGTAAACCAAACATTTAAACATGATTAGCCCATTTCAAACTTCCTGCATGAATATGAACCAAGTTATAGTTTAGGAAAGAATGTGTTCTTCTTTGTAGTTAAATTACTTTTTTTTTTTTTTTTTTTTTAATTAATGTCAATGTTTGAAGTGGTTTAAAGTCATTCAAGAATGACCAGGATACAGTATTGAATGTAGTTTGTTTTCACTTTCTTTCATAGGAGGATATCTAACAGTGCTGGCCATTTTATTTTCTTCTGGATGTAGCCTGTAATTTTTTTTTGCTCAAACACTATATTAAAAAAAAAAAAAAAAAAAAAAAAAAAAAAAAAAAAAAAAAAAAAGGAGGAAGGGACTAATTTTCTAAATAACTCAGGAAACAAAATTAAAGTAGAAGAAAGAATAAGAAACATTTGTTTTTAAAAATAATCAGATAATTTTATGGTTAGTCTTACAAGGATTATGCAAAACAGCTGGAGTTCAAACTACTCTCTACATTGTGTCATATTCATTACTAGTAGTGTATTTAATATGTTCTTGGCATTCTGTTGCCCATTACAATAATGGGATATAATGAGATCTTTTTTATAGTGCCCCAGGTGTAAAAAGTGTATTATTCAGGGTTTCTCAGGCAAGCACTGGAACCTAGTCAGCATTGAGATATGCTTGCTGATAACCAGAGATAATCTGCACCCTTGTGTGTAAGGGTTGTTGTATAAGCCCAGCTGGCAACCAAGCCCTGCACAGCCTCTCACCCACTCTCCCCAGTCAGGCTGGGGAGGACAATGGGAGGGGTAGAAGTGAGAAGACTCTTGGATTGGGGTAAGGACAGTTTAATAGGGAAAGCAAAAGTTGTGCATGCATGCATACCAAAACAAGGAACTCATTTACACAATTCATTCACCACTTCCCATGTGCAGGCAGGTGTTTATCCACCACTAGGAGAGCAGGGTTCTATCACATGTAACAGGGACTTGGGAAGACAAATGCCATCACTGAAAATTCTCTGCTTCCTTCTTCTTCCCCCCCTTCTTCTGAGCATGAAATCCTGAGTGTGATGCCATGTGGTGTGGAATGCCCCCTTGGTCAGCTGGGGTCAGCTGTCCCCTGACAGTTTTTTGTTCAGCTCTAGCCTCCTTGCTGTTGAGGCAGAGTATGAAGCATAAAAAACCTTGATGCTGCACAAGCACAGGTCAGCAAGAAAGAAGCATCCCCATGTTATCAACACTGTTTCCAGCACAAATCTGAGACATAGTCCTGATGCCTTTGGAAGGCTGATCTGGAACAGACTGGACAGAGCTAAAGAATAAAGTAGGTATTTATTGAAATGCCTTTAGGATACACCTTGGGCAGCACAAGAGCTTGGCTAGGGCTACACCTAAGGTGGACTGGAAATGGTCACAAAATGGATGACGGTCACGGGGTCTTACACTTTTATAACTTTTGTCCATTAGCATATGGGGGTATAATTGTCCAATTACAGCTTCAGGTTGTGAGGTCTCATCCTTCTTGTTTTCTCTCTTCAATCCATTGTTGTTTATGCTTTTGGGCCTGAAAGTTGTCCTTGGTCCTCATCAGGAAAAGGATTTATTTTGTCTACCTACTCTGGGAAGGGAGCTTACTAACACTTAATATGAGGCTCAGAACTACACCCCTAGGCAGCACAGAATCTGGAAAACATGAAAGTTAAAACTTAAGGTATCAGTTTATGAAGAAAATTAACTCTGCCCCGGCTGAAACTATCAAGGTAATTTACCTTCTTACAAGGTCCAACTTGCTTACAACAGTCCAGCCATGGGAAACCTTGCGTCATATGCCTTGGAGAAAACAAATGATTAAGTTACTAGAGGGAAATATCCCATCTACTGTATGTTTTTAGCAGCAAATATCCTGAGAAGCATCATGGGCACAACATTTGGAGGCAATTAATATCCTTCCTTTTCCCTTCATGAGGACTTTGAATTTTATGTTATGACAGTTGTATACATAGGAAAGAAAAATATATTCTCATTACCCCTCTCTGCTCAAATAAAACTGAATGTGAATATTAACTCCCCTTCTCCTGTATTTCATAAGAGAGATGAGGAAGAGGTAGATCTAATTCAATGCAGTGGTGTACTGCTAGCTGTGATTTGGACAAGAAATATTGTGTTTTTAATGAAAAAAATCACAAAAACCCTACCCCTGTCAGATCCAAATTAATACAGGTTTTGTTTTAGCTGTGCAGAACAAGAATCTATTCCTGATATATCACGTTGATATGGAACCAACCATTATCATTTCCAGTGCATGTCTAGTGACAAAAAATCTTGAATTTGTAAAACACAATCTCCATTTACAAACCATTTTTGTACTCAGTAAATTCTTTGCCAAGCAACTTCTTTTTCTAAGATACGCTTATTCCCTCAAAGTTAATTCATTATTATTTATGACATAAGGGTTGTAAAATGCCACAATTTTGATATATCAGCCTATTTAAAATACCTTTTTTTCAATCTTTTGGTTGAAGAACCATCCCCAAGCATTCCTAAGCTTTTTTTTTTTTTTTTTTTTTTTTTTTTTTTGGTCTGTCCATCTAAGGCAAATTCAACAAAAACAAATTGTACTCAAATATTACAACATCAGTAGGAGTATTTTCTGATTTTATTTAAATTTTATTTCTACTTAGAGGAGTTTGGGAATCAGCAGGGAAAATTCTCTTACAAGAAATTTCTCCAATTTTGCTTTTTTAATTGTCAGCTATTAATGAAAGTCTAAACCAAGAAACATTAAAGTTAAATCTTAACATATAAGATTCTGTACCATAATATAACTACCTAGAAGACAGTGCTAATTGTTGCTGAAAAAAAGTAATACATTTTCCAAACTGGTGGTTTTTAGCATGTTTTAAAGAAGTTCAATATAGGGGATATTATTCAATGCATTCCTTTGAAATATTTAGATATTATTAATCAATTGCATTTTTGATAGGAAAAAAATGGACATCACTGTTTTATTTAAAACTGTTTCTCTGGATGGAATAGCTGTTAACAGTGATTTAGACCTGAGGGACTGACATGACTTATAGAATTTTATACCATGTATAGATATAGAATCATTATACCATGTATAATGAATACATGAATGGAAGAAATTCAGCTGGATTTTGGAGTTTAGACTAAGCTTCCATATTTGGAAAAATCGCTATTTTGTAATGTGAAAAGAAAATTGTTTGAAATAAAAAGACAATATCAGGACTAAATTTCATTGGGAAAAAAGTCTAGAAAAAAATTAAGGAATTTAATATTTTATTAAAATCCTTTAAAATAATAAAAAAATGAACAAAATTTATGCCTATTTATATTGTTAAATGTTATATTTGTATGCATTTGGATTTTAGAAATAAGTGTTTCTATTCACTAAATTGACTTTTATTTTGATTGACTTACAGAATAGTACTATTTTAAATACCCAATTTTTTTCCTCTGTGCTTTTCCAAATATTTTCCAAATTTTCCACTTCCTATAACACCATACTAATTAATGTTTCTTCAATGAGTAGTGTAGTCTTATTTAAGGTTTTCCTTTTTTTTTTTTTTTCCCCTGGTTAGCAGCCTTTAAGAGTCTTTACACTTAAGGAACTGATTTTTCCTTTCATTAGACCAAGACAAATATAAATGAAGGCATTAGACATAGCCATTTTTACTATCAATGTTCAAATTAAAATTCTATGAAGCTTAACTATTCTCTTGTTTCATACTCCTGCTTCCAAACAGATGAATTTTGGATTTCTCTTAATTTATTTATTTTCATTTGTCCTTTTTTCCTTTGTCATTCTGTACCAATCTTTTATCAAATAACCCCAGCTCTAAACCCAGGGTACACCAATTTTCTCTTTATTGGTGCTACAATCAGAAGCCTGGTTTTTATTTTAGATTTTTTTTGCAGGAAAATGCCCCACATTATATATGTTCATAAAAAATTATTGGGTTACTCTGTTTAGTTTAGATAAAAATGTTTTTACTTTTCCCAGTTGTTTTAATAATTGCTTAACCAGAGAAAAAAACTTAGTCTGGGATTGGAAATATGTGAGTTCAACTCTCCAATCCATGACAAAAATGAAGTTATTCTATGTGGGAAACGGGAATTTTTTCTTGCTTTGTAAGGATACTGAGGGCATAATTTCCCTCCTGATTAAAGGGCATGTAAATGCTATCAGAAAATGAGGAATGGGCAGATAAATATCTATTGATAGACCTAGATATTGCACCTGTCATTCTCAAAAGCTCTTAGGTAGAGAAATGCCCCATACTCATTTGAAGTCAAATAAAAACATACACACTTTTATCCAAGAAGAGTGTCTTGAACTTTGGTCTCATGCTTTACTGTATTACAATGGAGAAATTGTATAATTATCCTAGTTTAAAAGTAAAATGGCACGTGAAATGCAATAAATGCTGATGTGAAGGGGAGAATATTGAGAAGATGTTGCGGAAGGAAGAGGATGGATCTACCAGGTATTGCTCTCATGTTTCTACTGTCCTACTGCACTTAAATCCCATGGATAGCAACTCAAGTTTCTGCAGTGGTTTTTTTGCCCCTAGCTGAAATACCAGAAAGATAAATACATTATCTCCCTCAGGAGATATCATGGGTTGGCACAGTTTTGTTTTTTGGTTATAGAGAAATGTGAAACACTTTTCCCTGCCAGGACCGTGGAGTGGTTTTTGGGGGGGAAGGACAGAGACCTATCAGAACGCTAGCCAAGATACTGGCAGCTAGTTTGACCAATAAGGAAGCTAATGCAACTTTGGAAAGGACATTTAAAAACTCTAATCTGCAGCAGACCCTCCTGCTTCGGAATCAGCCATGAGGTAACACCGTGGGTGGGGGCGGCCCTGGGTCAGGCCCTGCTGTCCCTCTGTGCGGCCGGGCCGGGCTCAGCCGGGCCTCTGAGGGCCGCTGCCCGCACAGGGAGGGCCGGGGCCGGCTGAGCCCCTTTCCCCTGCCACGGCAGGGAAGAGAGGTGGCTGCAGCTCGGCAGTGCTGGCCACGTGCTTGGGAACGCAGCAGAGGGGCCAGACCAGGGCCCAGCTTAATCACCGCTGGCAGCAGAGAAAGAAAACCTGCAGCTCCATAACAACTCTGAGCTGAGCCACCCTGGATGAGACCGAGGGGTGGAAAAAAGGACATCTACCAGCTTCTTCCATCAGCACAGCTTTGCATTTTCTTCAGCATCATGCAGCCCAGGGCATGCATGTGGTCCTTACAGGCCTTGGTGGATTTAACCCTTTCTTAAAAACATGGAGCTTATAAAGCACAACTTTTCCTTGAGAGAAAGAAGAAAGAAAACAGAGGGTACATGAACAGACACCACATGAAGTCGGTGGATTAGAAGTGAGAGAACTATAAGACTGAAGTAGGATTGAAGAAGTGGGCATTTTTAACAGGACTTCTCTAAGGTAAAAGATGGAGAAATGAACTGTTCTTTGTAGCATCTTAGTGTTGTTGGGGAGAATGCTAATTCTAATCAAAATTGAAGATTGATGGGATTGAGATTTAATTGGGAACTTTAAAGCCCCTGCTCCTAAGTTAAAAGGAGGTCTCAGCTTTTGAGACAAAGATGATTTTAGACTAGAAGAATCATTTGTAAATAGTACCCCAGATACACTGAGAAGCTTTGCTGATAGAACATCACAGTCTGCAAAAACTCCGGGCGGCAGCAGATGTGTGACATTGGGAGCACTGGACGATTTTGTCTTATGGCAAACGTCTTCATAAAAAAAAACCTTAGAGAGATTCTTCTCCTAAAGTAATGAGTGATTATGTCCAAATAGAGAAACTATCTGAAAATCCCAAGTTGTGTCTTTCTGTGTTGTTTAATAAGAAAGTTAATAGTTTGTAAGAGAAGAGAAGGGTGTTTTAAAGTGTCATTCTGTTTTAGTTTGTTTTGTTTTTCTCAACTTTTTTTCCATTCCTTTAGTGTGTGTTAATAAATCTGTTTTTGTTTATTTTTAAGCTTAAGCCTGTTTCGTTTTGTTTTGTTTTTCCTCCTAATCTCTTCCTCCCACAGAAAAAGAATAAATACTAAAACCTCTATGGGAGATGTCAGTGCCTCTATATAAATGAGCATATGGGGCTTGTACCTTTATATCATACATTGGAAGGCTTGAGGTTCTCTGCTGCTGCCCAACTCCACAGATCTCCAATTATGTCACAAAGAACATGAAACTGTTATGTATGAGCAACAGAGTAGTTCTAGGAGACATCCTGTGCGTGGAGCTAGGTAGGAACTGCTGAGTGAAATTCTTCAACAGGCAAGTTTTCACAAGACTAATTAGCAGAATTCTGGGTTAAGGGGTTGCTGATGTAAATACTTTTCAACTGAGAATATATTTGATTTCTTTCAATGAGCTCAAAATAATAAACAGGAAAAAACTAGGATTTTGGTCTTCATAGTATGTTTAGTCTATAACTTTTTTTTTTTTTTTTTTAATTTCATAAGTATATGAACATATTTTTAAAAATATCTGAGGTTTTTTTTTAATGCAAATCAAACTCTTTCAAGTTTTACATTGTGAAAATGGCAGAGTTTTAATTAGGGCAGTGTTAATATTTAATATCACTGGTCCTTCCATGAGAAGCAGAGTGTAATAAACTTCTTACAGAAATAATTTCTATTTAGGAATCTTGTGGTAAAGAATTACTTGATCACACAGCCTAATTCTACTCTGAAATTTCTTGCTAAAGTTGAATATATTTGTATGTATGAAATTACATGGACAAGGTGCTGTGAACCCTGGCTTTGATCCAATAAGTCACTGCTTTGATAAATAGGTAACTTTCAATTTTATCTCCAAATTTACTAAAAGTTTTGCTTAATCACATATAATATGTTCTGCCTATAAGTTACTAAATTGGAACTGACAGTGAAAGAAATCAGTTCTTTGTGGTACAGATAATCTGTTCATAAACTCTGCGTTATTATCTGAACTTTACCAGCATAACCATACCAAATGAGTAATATATAAATACATTGACCTATTGTATCAGCATTTTCAAATTAATAATTGTAAGAGGAATAATGATTCATATTCCGAAGTCGCCACACTTTTTAACTCTGTGGAAAGTACAGGTAGCCCCATTCTGACCTAGGAGATAAGCAATTAAACAGATGCTATAATAAAATGCTTCTGATTTTTTCTCCTAGTGTCTTTGGTTTTCTTCCTATTTTTCCCTGTATCTCTCCTCGATGATCATGCAAAACTTACAAGAATAGAGACCTGCTGGAAACTTGAGATCTCTGTAATTTCTCCATATATTTACAGTTTTCTACATATGTAGTGTAGTATATATATCATTAATCCAATAATTCATTATGCCATGCCTGATCCATTCTAAATGTTCTCTGCATGGCCACAAACATTGCCTACTGCACAGAACTGATGACTAACGCTGTCTGACATTACACTACAATTTCTGGAGATACAAGAATAGCAAATATATAATGTGGGTTGTGTTAATGTTCTTGAAATGATTAATAAGTTTTTAATTCTAAATCAAATTTTAATTTAGTTACTCTGTTCAGCCAAGTACATCTTATGAAATTTAATGTATGTAATATTAATAGATGATAAAATTGAGTTTCCAGTGATGGTAGATTTGGTTGCTTGAGAATGCAGAGTAGATATTTTCATAATGACTAGTTTTATGATTGGGAACTTAGTACCATAAAAAGAAATGCTGAAAACTACCCTTTTTAATGGAATTTCTTGTACTGGAATGGTGATATGGAGAAAAGTTACTGTTTGAGTTCCTGATAGACTTTTTTTTTTTTTTCCCATCCATGCCCTTGATAGCAGTGAAATATAACATTTTTCTATAAGTATTGTGATTCTGTCTCTTCTCTTAAGCACTGTGACTCATACATAACCATACATATGGAAGGGTTTGAATAAAGGCAGTTAATAGCAGCCAGTTGAGGACACCACGTTATTTTAATTTCCCTACTAAATATAGATAATAAATTATGTTTTCCTTGATACATTCAGTTTGATTTCTGTTATCATGCTTCCCTGGGTTTAACAACATGCATGTGTTTTCATGGTTGGTAGATGGCATTTATTCCTGACTTTCTCTGGAAGAACAGAAATTATCAAGACTCTGCCATATATTGTGCTTATATTAAACTTTGTCTTCTTTTCTTAAATTCAAAAAAATTCCCAGAAAGCTCATGAATCTGCTAGACTTCATGTCTTCAGCAGTTTAGCCTGTGGTACATTTTTAATGATGTTTGTACCCTGTTGGTCAAAGTAGCTGTAGGCAAGCTATTTCAATAAATACAATGTGTTGAATAGTATATGATAAATGAAAAATGAAGTTCTCTTGGAACCACTCCTATGTGTTACCAAATATTTCAAAATACATATGATTTTCATATATATTTGTATTTTGAATATCCTGTCTGGAGGTTTCAATGCTTAAATAGAAATTATGATTAAAAGAAGCCGAGTAAACAAATAGCACCATGATTTTCCTTTGTCTTTATTCTTTTACAGTGAATTAAGGATTTAATTTTTGAAAAGAGTTTTAACTGTAAAAATGTATGTAGGGCAAAACTTTGTTGATGATAAATAAACATTTGGTATTCCATACTTTACAAGTGATACATTCAGAATTTGAGATGGAATAATAGTTTATCATCTTGGTAGTTAAACTGTGCTACCTCAGTAGTAAGACAGACAGCAGAAGAAAACTTACATTTCTTCAAATTTGAATATTAAGGGAACTCTGTAGAATCAGATATGTTTAGTTTGACTAAAAACTTACTTCAAATATTTTCTCTACCGGGGATAGTTTAATTTTTTTGCGGTTTTCTTTTATTGTAACGTGACAGTATAGGGATACCAATGGAAACTGGATAATTGGATTTTTAAAGAGATTACTTCAATGTGTGTTTTTCCTCATTGTATTAGGTAATTTTGAGAATAATTACTTTGGTTTTATATACCTGTGACTTTTAAAAAATAATTTATGCATTTTAGGTGAATATTAATGAATATCTCCTAATTTCATTGATTAACTCCTAGCTATTTCTTGTTTGACTACTAAAGATATAATAACCCTTCTTTTGTTTTCTGCTTCCTTTTGTTTGCAATCATTCAAGGTAATTTTTACCTTGGTTTCAGTCACCACTTCCAGTAATACTAGAATAATTTCCACATACATATTATTCATAGGGAGCTGTATAGTTAGACAAAATATATACATGCATTTGAGCTTGAGGAAAATAATGGTTCATAATATTGCTTATTATGATAAGCAAACAAACAAAATGGGATGCTGGTTCTCCAAGAGTGGGAGATTAATAGTATGTCTTGTAACAGTGACAATAAAATTAACTTTATATCAAATTAAATTAGCACCATAGAATCCTAATAATACTAAATACTTCCTTGGACAAAGTGTACAACCCATAACAGTTAGTGTGCCAGTGATGATAAAGATGTAGCAGAAACTGTAATTGGAAAAATTCTTCAGCTATCCTTTCTCATGCTCTCATCTTCTATGCTTTTATTCCCTAATGTTTATACTGGTATTTACAAAAATAAATGTTATTGCCATGACCCTGTAAAATTCATAAAAATCCTGTTGGAGTAAATGTTCAGAGAATCAAGTCTCAAATTTCTAAAATGTTAAATACCTTTAGTCTTCTTATTTTGAGACTCCTAGTAGATATAAATTTTTAGGAAAATTTTAGAAAATTAAAATTCATATAATAATATTTTTAAATAGAATTTTAAAGAGAAAATATACAGCTCTGCTTTTTAAAGTAAACAAGTCCCATTTACAGTTCTTAATTCTTCCTTCCTCTACTTGCTTTTTAGATCCTGTTTCTCTTGACTTTCTTAGTCATGCTCAATGCTGAATTCTGACAGGCATTTTGGGGAAGTGTGCAATAAAAAATGTGTAGCATGAAATATTGTGGCAAAGTAAATTTTTTTTTAAGCTGCTTTCAGACAGGGATAAATATTTCTTCTTTCCAGAAGATTCCTTCTATTGCATATTTTCAATATTGTATGGGCCTTTTTTATATTTTACGGCAAAATAGAGAAAGCAAGAGAGAGAGAATGTTTTCTAAGAGGTAGAAAAATTCCACCTGGTAGAAGGCTGTGTGTGCATGCATTTGTGTTTGGGGGCTGTGTAACAAATTGTTCCCTCTTTAAAACAAAATCACCTGGGTTTTTGTTTGTTTGTTTGTTTGTTGTTGTTGTTTAATTAAGAATTATCTATAAATTTTAAAAAAAGAAAAAAAAAGGCAACGTAAAAGTAATGCTCTTTCTTTCAACAAAGCAACTCCCACTGTGTCTCAGACATATATTTTGAAAAATCCTCCTCTTTATGAGGTTCTCATTGCAGTGCCTATCTCAGCCCTAACTAAGTCTCACAGGAGCAGGACAGTGCACAGGATTTCCAGAGTGCCGTTTTTAGTGCCAGTTTGATAGTAAGAGACTCTGGGCCATACTTTGAAATATTATTCAGTGACTCTTTGATGGGACTGGAGTAATTATTGAATTTATAATTCCCTAAACACTGAGTACATTTGGAATCCCTAATACTGATTTTATTATAACAGAGAATAGAAGCATGAACTTTTAAAAGTACAGAGCCCAGATAATGACAAAAAACTGAGAGAATGTGAAAATAAATTTCTCCTGCCTTTCTTATCTTTCTGGAGTTCTCTTGTCTTCCAGGCTAGCTATTAGCCCAGGTTTTGAGACTGGATTAGTACAAATGAATATTGTTGATCCCTTGAAAGTGGCTACCTCCCATTTTGGAGGTGTGAATGTTTGAAAATACCCTTTTCTTTCCCACTGTATGCTCTCCCAATGAAGCATCTTTACTGTCTCATAAGCCCCCTGCTTACCTGCACACCAGAAAACATCTCTGGCACCCCTAGGCACTCTTTCTGCTTGCATGAAGGAAAAGTCTCCCCTTCCTCCAAAGGGTCCTTTCGATCCAAGACGAAAAACAACATCCATCTGCCTGGATCTGGGCTTTTTAAGAAATGGGGTATGGTCATTCACAGTGACTACAGTAAGCAAATTCCACTCTTGGCACCTTTTGAAATCAAAGGTCAGAGGTGCCCAGAAACAGGTTTGTGAGAAACAGGTTTGCTCAGTAGGTTTGTATTATAATATGAATGCATAGCAAGGAAAGCTGTTACTTATTGTAATGCATTATTTGGGTTTATATTTCATTGGATTTGCAATGTTTTTTCTATGTATCTGTCCTATGATCTGCCCATCCTCGACACTGAAATGCAACCCAGCCCTGTTCCCTCCCACTTCTCCTTTATTGGGTGATGCCTCTGGGCCCTGCCTCTGGGCCCTGCCCCCTGGGGGAAAAACCCCTGATGGGGGAGCTCTCTCTGGCACCGGTGAGGCATTGGGACAGTCCAGCAAAGCAGGGCAGGACTTAAGAATAAAAGCTGTAAAATCCCACCTGAAGCCAGAGAGCAGACTCTTTTACTTTTGCCATTGGCGGTCGTCTAGTCTCATGGTGAGCAACTACAGCTATTCAATTCTTATTTGGTCATTTAGTGAAGTACCATAATTTATGTTGCTACCTCTGTCTATCTAAGAGGTAAAGGTGTCTGCCTTTGTGCTTTCTAAATGGCATTTCAGAATGTTTGACCAGTAAATTATATTGGTTGATGCTTTCCATGCCGCAAGTGTATGCCGTGCCTACACAAACGTCTTATGTAGAGAGCAGTAGCATCAAGAAGAGGGCTTATAGCAGTTAGGTAACATTTGTGCTGCCATTTAAGATGTTTTCACTGGTCTCTGGGAGGCAAGTCTGACCAAAGTTTTCTAGGAAAGACTTTCTTGAGTCTAACCAATTCCATGGATAGAAAGCAACATTCATGTAACCTGTGCTTTTCCATCCTTGAGACTCCTTGTTTTGATCTTCTGGACCCCTGTCATAAACATGTTCCAGAATTAATGCTAATTATATTGGATGTGGGCTGCCACTGCTGTGCTGGTACTATGTTCCAGTTTCTGTCGCCAGTGCTCTTATTCGCTCCCTGTCTTCTTTGCCTGAAATGAAAGGACTCATTTAGTTGACTGTATTTACCTGAAGAATTATAGTTTGGTCCCTTGGCTGTAAGGCTGGTTGGAGGCATTTGGCACAGAATCAGTTTCAGTGGATTGTGGCTGCCTGTTCTTATTGTATGAGGCTGCCAGTTGTAGTTTATAGTCTGCGTGGAGCAGCTAAGCACTCTCTGGTGTAAAGGACAGAGCTGGGTTTCTGTATACTACACATTGTATCTCCTGCCAGCTGGAAAGATTGCTAGGCACCCTGGAAGATTTTTTTTTTGTTCCTAAGGTAAGGACTTTTACTTAGTTTCTATATGTAGCTTTTTTCCTTCTCTTGATTATCTCTTAGCAACAGGCTTGAAGAGTGTTAAGAAGATTACAAAAAAAATGGAAAAGGAGACTGGTGGGAATTCTACTTAACTCACTCCAGAATAGGACAGAACAAATGGAAACAGATGTAGCATTGATCTACATGTGACCATTATTGCATCCCACAAATAACCAAAAAAGAATGGAACAATTGCAGATGTGTTCTATTGTCATTTATCACAACTGTGTGGGTGTAGAATTGTTTAGAAAGACATAGTGAGGGGAAGAAAAAACCCTCTGAATGTTTTCCTTAGCTGATTATATATGAATTCAAAATAAAAAACAGAGTTGTGCTGAGTAAAATTTACAAGAGGAGGAGGTACACTACAGATTTAACATTGTTCTATTTGAAGTTGAAAACGAAGCAGCTAGTGCAATGCTTTCTGGGTAGATTGAAATTAATCCATAATGTAAAAATAAGAAGAGTTAATAATATAGTGAAAGTTAACCCTTTTCATGTTTCATCTTCCCATATGATATCTGGAATATATGAAAAGTAGTGAATTACTTGTTTTGGTTCATGCACACTTGCAATAAAGTATAAGAATGGCTATACTGAGTCACATAGCCACATAAAAGAGTGATTTTACTTATAGAGAGTGCCTCTGCTTTGGCACAGCTCAAATCCTGTGTCTATTTCTGGGACCCTCACTACAGGAAGGACATTGAAGAGCAGGATCATGTTCAGAGAAGGGCAGCAGAACTGGTGAAAGGTTTGGAGCACAGGTCTTATGAGGAGCAGCTGAGGGAGCTGGGGGTGTTTAGCATGGAGAAAAGGAGGCTCAAGGGGGGACCATATCACTCTACAATTGCCTGAAAGGAGGCTGTAGCCAGGTGAGGGTCAGTCTCTTCTGTCCAGTAACAAGAAATAGGACAAGAGGAAGTGGCCTTAAATTGCCAGGGAGGTTTAGGAATTAGGAAAATATCCTCACCGAAAGGGTTCTCAAGCATTGGAGCACATTGGCCAGGGAGATGCTTGAGTCACCTTTGTGGTATTCAGAAGTCATGTAGATGTGACACTTATAGACATGTTTTAGTGGTGGACTTTGCATTGTTAGCTTTACATAGGCATGATGTTCATAAAGGTATTTTTTTAACTTCAATGATTCTATTATTCTATTGTATTCTTACACTATGTCTTTCCAGCCTTCCTCTATTTTCATGGACTCTTGATATGAATGAACATCTTATTGGGGTATTTAGCAATCTGCTGTGGATCAGTCTTCCATGACCTTTTCAAGTTTCCCCCAAGCCTCTTTTGAAACAAGCAATCAAATATGGTTTGGCAAGAAGTTCCACAATTCAGCCATGTATTTTGAGCCTGACTCCTTCTGGCTTATGTTGCTGTCTCCTATCTTGTTTTGAAATACAGTGTTTAACCCTCTCCACCTCTTTTTACTTGTTACTTAATTTTATAAATTTTTACCCCACATATCCCAGCCTTCCCGACCCCCCCCCCCCCCCCCATGATACAGAGATCAAATTCACTCAGGCATTCAGTGTAGGTAAGACACTCCATCCCTTTGTTTATCTCTAAGTTCCTGAGATGTAGAAGGAAGGAAGGGCCAGAACTGCACACAATAGTGAGGAAGCAGATGTACCATGGATTTGTACAATGGCATGGTTATATCAAAGCCAGATGTATTTTCAGGACTACCTATATATTTCAGAGACCTCACTACAGGTTTGTGAGTTGATGCAGGCACAATTTCTCCTTCAGAGATAGATTCAGAGCAGGATCCTGTTCCGTCCATGTGAATTGTGAATTAGGTTATGCTGAATGTCCTGTTTTGAGGGGTGGTCCAAAGAAGCTAGCCTTGGTTACCAAAGGATAAGCCCAAAAGCAAACAAGTGATTTTACATGTGTATATCTTTATGTCTTCTTTAGACTTAAACCTTTTAAGGTTTATATATAAATAAAATAATATAAAATCAGTTATCTGTAAACCATCTGTGAGTCCAGTTAATGCTCCCTCATTTTGAAGATTTCATTTTCAGAAAAGAAAAAAAGTATAATCTGGCCCATGATAGAGAAATTATTTGATAGCAAAAATATTACAGGTAAAACACACAACAAGTTTTTAATTTTATTTAGCTATTGCTATAACTTTAATAATTTTACTGGGACCTATGGGCTTTTGCATTGTTTGAAGACCTAGGTCAATAAAGACAAGATACATTGAATTTGTAGCAGTAAAATTTTCATTAAAATAGTATTTATTAATGGTTCTGCAAATACATTTTATGATTGCTAAGAACAGGAAGAGTTTCAGCCTACAGTGTATTTATTAGTTGCATGTATAATTACATCCAAAAGTAGGGCAATTTAAAATTGCTGGAACAAGTTCAACTAACTAGGAATTGCTTTGTCCGAAAGTGAGCTATTTGAACAGCTGACAATGTTATGGTTAAAGAAGACAACAATAAATCATTCTTTTTAAGGAAGCCTTTCCAATGCAGCAAGTAAAGGGCTCAGTGTTCTTAACATTAGAAGACAATCTCGCTCCTAAGTTGACAGGTAGGCAAAAAAAAAAAAAAAAAGCTGAACAAAGTCCTCTGGTTCCAGAACAAGATCTGAGAAAGGGTCAGTTAGACTGGAAAGCATTCTTCAAGCTTTTGAACAGACTTTTTCCACTCTTGTACATGCAGTTCTATATGTATTTTTGTGTTTTCTTTACTTTCTTATTTCACCTTCAGAACCAAACACTTCTTTAAAGCAGGTGGCAGCTCCTTAGTATATTTAAGGGATGTTCTTTATTTCTATTTATTACCTTTGAGGTTAACTGACAAACATGAGCATGAACGTGTTCATGTGTCCACTGTAGCACTGGTCATGTTTCTGTTCTTTCTGATGTCCTATCTTGGTTTAGTTTTTAAATTATACCATACTTTGGATGAATATCGTTGTTCAGAGAATATCTTATACACAAAAAAACAACTCAGGTAAACAACTTACTTTTCAAATGAGTAAAATAATCTAGGTGAGGAGCAGTTAAAAAAAAAAAAAAAAAAAAAAAAGTTGATCAGAAGAAGCCAAAAAGATTTTCATGTCATTTTTAACTTGACTTTCATGATTGTATTTTTTTCAAAGACAAATTCTATAACTGAGGAATATAATGAAGTTCATGGAAATGTTCTCTTATTAACAATGAAGAAAATGCTTGACTTTAAGTTTGGATACAAGAGGATTTTAAATTCACTAGTATACTTCAGCTGATCTCAAGGACTCAGCACAGGCTTAAAGGTTTTTCTTAGTTGCTTGCAATAAAAAATAAAGAGTATAGAGCAAGAATTTTTATAATAGTAATTAAACAAAGGGCCTGTCTTCACAAGTTAAATGTTATGCTGCTAATTTATGAACTCTGCTAAGTTAGCAGCAGAGATTACTAAAACAGTACATTCAACATATAAATATGCTTCAATGAAGTACATTTTTAAAAATATAGTCTGTTAAAATCCCTAAAATCCTTAAAAACAATTCACTTCCTAGCCAGAGATTAATAACACCATCATGTAATTTGTATTGTTGCACTTCTTAATTAAGCAGCACACAATGAGTTTACACAGGCACTAAAAAATCCCTTCTTAAAAAGGTTTTATGAAACCATTTGTAAACATCCTCAGCAAAGTAAAGCTCAGTGGATCTATCAGCACAATATTAGCTCTATTTGCATGTCATAAAAATACAGGTACTCATTTAGTGGTGCCTGATAACTTTCATTAAAGAACAGGGGCTATATAATTAGAAAAGAAAGGACAACCAGACTGTTGGGGATTTATCAGCACTGCAAAGTTACAGTGACTGGTTGCTAAGAGAAGCTTTAATTAACCATCAATCACACTGAAGATTTAAATTATTGCATACATATTGTGATGTACCACATGCAGAACTGCTTGAGGCATCACAAAAGCACCTGTATAGAAACCAGTGTAAAATGTACCATTTGTTATAATAACTGTTCTTTGACTACATTTATTATTTAAAGTAGGGATATGGAATTTATGAAGCCAACTGATATTAAAATGGGAAGTACTTGCAGGTTATGGAAATGCTGGAATGACTTTAAACATTCAGTCTAAAATGATAAGTTTTATACTGGAAAACAAATCAGAAAATCGATGAGAAATAAACCAGTAATAACTCTTTTTTCTATTATTAGTAGTATTTGTATTACTTCTCAAAATAATTTTACCATTACTTCTCATTTTTTAAGAGAAAGTGGGATGTCTGCAAAAGAGCCTTGCCAGGAAAGTAATAATCTGAAAGAAGGGATTAATTTATTAACCCTTAGTATATGGGTTAGCACACTGTCTTGAAATGAAGATGATTATGTTGCTCTGTTATCTTAGCATTCCAGATGATCTATTATTATAATTAATGTCCACCACTGCTTCACTATTTTAACTGTTGAAGGAGTTGAGATTCTAATACAGATCAAAGGTTTAATATGTACATATAGTGTCTTGCTTTAAACATCTGGGTAAGAATCCAGTTGGGTCTAGTTTAGTAGATTCCTGAAATTGATGGCTAGAGAAAGGGAAGTACTCTAAATTAATCTCTCCAATAAATACTGAAGGTTTTACACCTCTCTAACTTCATTAGGAGATTAGCCTGGTAAATTAGCCTGCTAATTCAGGTGTTTGAAATGCAGTTAAATTAATAGTCCCTTAGTCTCCTATTTGGGTTGCTGTGGTACAAAGCCTGGCTGTGACAAAATTAGTTTTCCACACTTTCAGGTTTCTTAGAAGGTTTCAGGGCTCTACCTAAGATATAACAATTGCACAAGAATAATGTACTCCTCAGTCACAAGAAAACGAATGTGCCCAAGTTCTTAATTGCTCTTATGTGAAAAAGTCCACAAAGTATCTTGAATGTTTATAACACATCAGATGTCCTACTGGTCATTCTTGATGTTTCCGTAGTACTTTTAGTAAGCTATTTTATTAGTCTATATTCTTCATTCTTACTGTTGCACAAATGTATTCTAAGACAGTAGAACCCTATATGTTTCAGTCATGTGTATTCTGTTTTGAAAATAGATTAGGTTATTACTCATCTACTGTCTAACAGAATTTAAGATAATGTCTCTATTGTGAGAAGGCAGTCTCAGAAAAAAATACCATTGCTAAGTGACCATTTATTTATAAAATAAAATAATGGAAATATGACACCACAGCACACTGTTTTTGTTATTGCTACATGTAAAATAAACCTAAATTTAGAGAAACCCTAAGTTTTTATAAATTCCTATCTCTATCTGTAAAAATATAGCTAAACACAAGAAAACTGAAATTTTCTTGCCATCCAGAATAAAAAATCCCACAGAGAGAAACTTTCTCTTGAGTGATGTACAGCATTTACTCTGCCTGTAACATGATGTTATTTTCCAAACTTTTATGTCTTGCCTTAATTCAGAGAAACAGTTGACAGTGTTTAATGCTGCATTGATTTCAGGTGTTGCTGAAGGTGAAGAAGGATGACAAAAATACAACTTTCATCTCTATGCTTCAAAGGCCTTGGTAAGGCCATCCTTATATTGTAACTTTAGAACTTATGAATTCCCACAGCAACCACATTTAATATAATAAAATTTAAGCTAAAATCTATAGGATTTTGCTGACTGTATCTAAGACCTTTGCTTCTTTTGACATTTACCCATCATAATTTTTATTTTTGTGGGATTTCACTGTTTACTTTTTCCCTCTTTTGTCTTTTTTTTTTTTTTTTTTTTTTTAATCTAGGAAAATATGTTTACTTCTGATTCATTGAACATCTAATTTGTTGGACATAAGAAAAGTTTTTTAAAAAAGACATTTTTATTGAGTATTGCTTTCATGCCAGTACGTAGTGAATTTGATATTTAGTAGGAAAAGATTATGATATTTACAGATCTTATAGCATATATTTTCCAAATTTGGTAAGACTGGAACACTGATATTTTGGAAGGTCATGAAGGTGTACAGGAAGAATGCAGAATGGTTTCCAAGGAAAAACAGGAGAGTCAGTGTTTAGTGGACAGTGAGGCTGATGAACAGTGAACAGTTTAAAAACTGCATGGCCATGTATGATAAAACAGTGTTTGTCCCGCCTAGCAAAAATAAAGGAAATCATAATTTGGCCTTTTATTCATCTCCTGAATTGATTTGATTCAGAAGGCAAATGGTAATTGACTGAATTTAATATTGTCCAAGATGAAAACAGCCTCTCATTTTTGCTATTCTGTCAAGTGCTCTTGGCTGCAGGTAGAGAAGGGTCAGAGGAACCAGAGATGACTGGTCTATGTTAAGGTTACTTTCCTTCAGGAAATTCTCAGTAGGTATCTTAAGTCATCCATAAATTCCTTACATATGTTATATATTTCTTTCTGAACCTTTACAGATGGTTGAGACTGTTAGAGTCCCATATGAAACAGACTGCAGTAGACATGACATTCAGACTACATACCATTATGTGCTGATCTTGGCTAGGATAGAGTTAATTTTCCTCACTGTTGCTGGCAAGGGTATGTATTCTGGATTTGTGCTGAAAGCAAGATGGATAGTACAGAATTTTTTTTTTTTTTTTCCTAAATTCTCAGTAGTCTTTATGTACAGTCAAGGCCTTTTCTGCTTTCTTTACTGCCCTGCTAGTGAGTAAAAAGTTTTTAAGGGAACACAGGCAGGGCAGCTCACCCCAACTGATCAAAGGGAGATTCTAGACCTTATGGCATCATGTTCTGTATATAAAACTAGGGGAAGAAGAAGGGAAATGGGAAATGTTGAGGGTGATGGCATATGTCTTCACAAGTAACTTCTATACATCAGGTAGCTTTACTTTTCCTGGAAAAGGCCTGACCATGGGAAATGGTTAATTAATTCATTGTTTTGCTTTGCTTGTGGGTGTGGCTCTTTTTCATATGAATGTATCTTTAGCTCAACCAATGAGTTCTGTGACTTTAACCTTTCCTATTCTCTTACTGCTCTCACCAGAGAGAGGTGATCAGGGAGCTGTATGGTGCTTCCTTGCCAACTGGAGTTAAACCACAATGCATTAAAAAAATAAAATTAACTCATGCAACAACTATGAAGCTGCCTTTTCTTCATTAGGATTTTAATTAGTTTATTTGCAAAATGAGAACTCATCTTTTCTCTTCAAGGGACGACAAGGCTACTAAGAATGAATGTTTCATATCTTTCCTCCTCTATGCTGGCTCTTTGTCATAATTTCAGAATGACCTTGTCTGTCCCATAGAGCACAGAAGTGTTACATGTCATACTCTGACTATAATTGTGTTCCTCCATGGATAATAGGGGTAAGTCTGCATGGTACTTGCCTTCTCGGTGTCTGGTTATTTTTAGAGTTGAGGATCATTTAAATTCTTTAAAGAAGTAGCAGATTTCCTCTACCTGTTCAATCCATGTGATGAAATAAATTATACCTGGTTATCAGATGTTGAGAGTTTTAATTTTCTTATTTAGTCCCAGTTTTATGGCACTTTATATGCTTAAAGTAGAATATTTTCTACTTTATATTTTTTCTTTTCCTACACGATTTTCCAGGTAAGTAGATTGGGGAAATAGAACTGCCTTAGAAGAGGTGGTGATATCGCTGACCCTGGCCATCTGCTCCCGAAAGAAACGTGCTTTTCAACTTACGTGTGCAGTATGGAGTGTCGCTCCTTCTGGAAGATAGGTTTGGGATAGAAAGGATGGAGGACAGTTATTGCTGGAGGGAAAGAGGAGTGAGAGTTTTGAATATTACTAATGAGCTGTAATGAGAGTTACTTCTCTGATCATCTAGGAGCAGAACACTGCCTCCTGCCCAAATTATCCATCAAAGACTTGCATGTTTCTCTCCTTCTGAGAAGCGTGGTTTCAAACCTCCTTTGCCTGGGTGCAGTCATAGACTTGCACAGGAGATTGTGTGGGAGGAGTGTTAGTTTCAAAACACATCAGTATCCCACATGTGAGCAGACAGTTGGAGAGGAAGGAGACTTGTGCCTTCACTTTGGTCTCCATAAAACATGACTGAAACATTTTCATGGACAGGCTGTATCTTCTTATTCTTGCTAATTAAAGTCTACAGCTGAGCAATCAAGCTTTCTGTGCCTGGAGTCATGAATCTCCAGGACCAAAAGAATGACACTTAAACCAGATCATAACACATTTATATCACTACTGTCTTCCTAATGCTTATCCAAATGTCATATAGTTGTCAGAGTCATATCTTGTGTTAGTTTTGAAGGGGAGGAGGCCAGAGCATACAGATTATGAACATCTCTGTATTTTTCAGAGGATAACTTCCCAATGAATGCATCTTGAAATTAAAATTCTCAGTTGAAAGTCTCATTTCTCATTAAGTAATTGTGTATAACTTGCAACTTGTTTTTATAAGACAATTATTTGTAGGACAAGGAATCACTTACATATTATTTGCTAAATAAATATTCCTATAAATCACAGCAAGAAATTTTTTACAGTACACAGGGCAGGATAAATTGAAACTTCCAATGGAACATTGATCTACAGCCAAATGAAAATCTTTTAAATGTAAACCCTTTATTTAATTCAGGAAAAAACAAAAATAACATCAATGGACCTGTTGCAATTCTCCCAAGACCTTGTCTGGAAACATACTACAATTTTCATGCTGATGGATCCAGTTAATAGAATAACCTTATAAACTTTAGTGTTCTTATTCATATTCAGAGGCAATATAAATATCATCTGTCCTTCCCTTGGGCTGTAGAACATTAGACTAACCTATTTCTTCAAGGTTCAATGTGCTGTGGTTGCTCTATCTACCTGATGTATTGATTATTTTAAAATAAATGGTGTTATTTTAGGCGTAGAAGATTTCTTTAGTAGATCTGCAATGTGTCAGAGACTGAAAACTACACTGAAATTTAAAAATATTGAGTCTGTTCCAGAGATGTACCAGACCGAGGGGGAAAAAAAAAAAAAAAAAATTACAAGGAATTCTCCCTAGCAGATTTGTCACCTCCAGTATCTCCTCATGTGTGTATATCTGAATTAGAGTTCAAGTAATCATACTCTTTATTTTCATTTAATGAGTGCTCTCACTTTTCCATAAAGCTTTCTTGTACTGTTATCTTCTATGAGTCTAATTTCTAAAACCTATGAAGAGTGAACACAAAATATGAATCTGCACAACTTTTGTTTTACTGGTTTCAGCTTTCACATGATTCACATTTTACACATGGTAACAGTACACATTAACATGGTAAACAATAACACTGATAATTAGATTATCCTCTGAGTGGAGGTCTGGGGTGAACTTGGCTTCATGGGATGCCTGAAGCGTTCAGCACTTATGTCCTATAATTCTTAGCTCCAAAGCTCCAATCTGTGGACAGAAGGGCTATTGAACACCTCCAGCCTATCAAGCAAGGGGCTGGGGGGGGGGTGGTGGGGGGTAGGGATGTTCAGCTGGGGGTTCTCACTAAAGGCTATAGTAAACTTCTGGGGAAATGAACCCCGGAGACCTATTTTTATTAAATAATCCTCCATTACTACACAGTCCTCCCAGAAATGCCAAGGCAAGTGTACCCAGCTTGGGTTTAATAGAGGTAAGCAGATCTGTCATTCCTTCCACACAGATGTCAGTCTGGCTTATCTGTAATACTACAGCTGTGATGTAGCAGAAAGAGACAGGCATGAGAATTGGGCAAAATGATAAGCTTGAGTCAAGCCAAGGGAAAACTCTTAGCTATCATACCTTGTTTCGGAAGAAAAGCCATTAATTTTTGTCAGAAAGTCAGAAAATACATCAGTTTCAAGGAAGAATTTTGAAATAAGAGAGCTGAACTCAAGGAAGAAATGCAGGCAGCAATGAAATGCAGGATATGGGGAATGGAAAGCTTCAAAGGGAGACAAAATACGTAGTGCTCTTGTATGGCAATTAAGATAAAGCAAGTTTCAGTCTTATAGTGGGGGTAAATCTTCTGTGGAATGTTCTATTTTATATGTGCATAAAGGAGAGTGACAGCAGAAGAAAAGCTTTTTTTTTTTACTTTCACGCAGCCTTCTGGTACCCAACCTGGTACATAGCTCAAACCAAAGGATTCTAAAGATCCAAGGGAAACTGTTGCTATTGAAGGGAGAGAAATAAGAGAAAAGAAATGAAAGAGGAAGAGGATGACATGATGCTTGTTATTGAAGGGAGGGTTTTTTGCATACAAGGATCGCTATGCAGTCACTTTTCCTAAGATGTGTGAAATATATGGGGAACCTTCAGCTACTTGCAGATAAAATGTTTATCCATGTCTGATGGTCCATGTGTACTAATTTAGAAAATTTCCCCATCCTTTTCAAAGAAGGTTTCCAAGAAACATTCTAAGAAGAGATTCACTTGTGTATTGATTCACTGGGATGATACTTTGTTTCAGTTCATGTATAAACCCATAAGATTTGGAGCAGGACTCCTCTGTTTCTTCTTGAGAGAGTGAGTTTATAGCAGCCAAACACTCAGACAGCACTGCAGTAATGAGTGCATTACTAGAGATGTAATGTTCACAGCCTTTCAGCACCATCAGGTTTTAATAGTTGCTGGTGCGTGTAGTGCATAAGATAAAGTATATGATTATAGTTCTGTGCACGTATCAAATATATGCCTGCCACCTTCATGCACAGTAGAAGAGAGAGGAGAAAGGGAAGGTAATGACCTGGCAAGCTTTCTTTTGGGTGGCTAACAGAGGCCACTATCTAAAATCACAGGTTTAGAATTAGGTGCCAGAACAATTTGTGCCTCCATCCTCAGCTGACAGCCATCCTCACACTGAAAGTGCTTGTTTTTGCATTCCCAGACCTGTAAAATATCTGTACCTGTGCTTAAGCTTCTAAACTGAAGTCAGTAGGATCACTCACAGGCTTGAAAGGTTAGACTGCTTATGAGATTTACTGGATTGAAAAAAAACAGGATTTGTTGCTTTGCAATGGAATAACCTTATAAATAAGCCTTATAAACCTTATAATGCAAGGACTTAATTATTCCTTGTTTTTCAGACGTGCCATATAAAATCAACTTGTTGTTGAAGTCAACAAAAATAGTCTTTCTGGCACTGGACAATAACGTGTTAACTAGCCTGCTCCGGCACTAATGGCAAGCTGAGATGGTTTGGCTTATTTACAGTCAGGTTTGAATTCGTCTCTCCATACCCCTCTAAAGAGAATTAAAGGGCTATGAGAAATAATTAGCTGATGCCTGTCATATTCTTTGAAAATGAAAAATACTAAGTGCTGCTGTGGTTACTGTAACAGTCCTTTCCTTTGAAAATGGTGTGTAATCAAAATGTTAGTACCACAAACAGGACTATGGTAACTGAATTGTATTGGCAGAGAAAATAAAAATTTGTATTATGATAAGGGTTGCTGACATGGTCTTTGCCATCTCTTCTCAATTCTGTATCAGCAGAGAAATGTATGAAGCACAGGAGTAGTTATCTTTCCCTCTGCATTCCTGATAAAAATATAAGGTGATTGAGATGGAAAGAGAAGGCTAGTACTCAGTGTGCTCTGAAATTTTCTTATATGGAGCACTTTGGGAGTGAGCTTTTGGGCCCTGAAAAATGAAAGTCTAGAAAGATTAATTATCCTGTTGCCAATTATCCTTCTTATTTTAGATTTTCCAGAGACAAGCTGCATTTACCATGATATATCAACAGAGTTAGCATCTCAGGGACTGTGGATTTTTTAATGAGGTTTTGTTCTGATATCCTGGCTCTGTCAGTTCTCTCTTTGTGCACCTTCAGTTGTTGCTGAACCTCAAATACTACAGAGAAATAGTTATAGAAAACAAACTGAGGAAAAATGTTAGAGATCTTTACAGCATCAGGATTGTGGAGAATTGGCCTTCACACCTGTCCTGGATTGATCCCAGCCAGGAAAAAAAAACAAAAACAAAAACAAAAACAAAAAAAAAAAAAAAAAAAAAAAAAAAAAAAAAACAAAAAAACAAAACAAAAAAAAAAAAAAAAAAAAAACACACCAAACCCTGTGCAATCACTCACCCTCTCCTCCACCAGCGGGACTGGGGAAAATATTGGAAGAGTAAGAGGTGGAAAAATCAGACAAGGATTTAAATCAGTGCTTCCCAAGGGTAGGCAGGTGTTCAGCTATCTCCAGGAGAGCAGGGCCCCATGACATGTAGTGGTGACTTGGGATGAGAAACATCATCACTTCAAATACATGATTTTTAAGAATTTTCCCTTTTATTCTGTAAAGAAGTTCATCATCTTGGTAGGATGGGAGAAAAGATTTGTTGTTTTGTTTTTCTTTAATTAATATTCACATTATTATAAGTTATCCCCAGCCTAGCAAGCAAAAAGACCCCATAAGTCTTTGTACATTTTGCAATTCTTAAAAGAAATGAAAGCTGAAAGTGCTACACATTCATTTACAGATCACTAATCATAGGCAATAGTGATGTTGTGTGTTGTCTTATATGCAGGTAAATATATTTCTAAGCATGAATGAACCTTGCACCCAGAATGCAAATCTGTGGTCAAATTTCACCTTTGCATCTCTCAAGTTAAGAGGTATGTAGATGAGACAATACAGAGATAATATTATTAGGTGCTTGCTGGATTTTGATTTATTTTGGCTGTTCTTTTTTGTTCATTTTGTCTTTTGAACAAGATAAGCAAATGAAAGATGTAAAATCTAGCAAAGTCTGCCAAGGCTGGTATTTTGGTTGAATGGAGTTGTTATGCCATAGGGACACATTGATAAAGGACAGGAGCCAAAGATACTTTGTCTGGGGAACTTACTTAAATATGACCCGTGGAAGCTGAACAAATAACTGTTCTTTTGATTCCTATTGTGTTCTCAGCACTGGAAAAGTATGATGAAATCTAAATAGTATGAAGAAGTCAAAATTTTTCATTAACTGAAATGTCAAACAGCTATATGTCATGCAAAATGATAATGTGTTTTGTTTTGTTGTTTGTTTCGTTGTTTGGGTTTTTTTAAGTCAAAGCCAAATCTTTTTACAGATTTCATCTCCTATTTTTAAAATAGATGTTTTTGTTTTTATTTTTGTTTTTAATTAAAAAAAAAAAATCCAAACTATTTGTAATGCAGATCTGTGTCACTTTTTGGAAATACTGCGGTGATGCTGTTAACTTTGAACTGATCAAATTAGCTGGCTAGCTATCTCCAATTTAATTTCCTTTCCCTGTTTCATGATGTCCAGATGGTTATAGAACATGTCCTGAATACTGTCAGTACTTGGATTTGTCAAGGAGCTGCATGGAGATCAGTGGCTGCTTCACTGTACGTGTTTGAGACTTTGTAGTCAGGGTGATTATATAGGAGAATGCACTAAACATGCTATTTAAATGCAATCTTTTTCCAACAGCTCAACAAAATGCTTTTTTATCAGTATACTCTGCTATCTCTCATGAGAAAGGTTTTGACAATCCCAAGCAAATTTCTGAGTTGGTGGGTCACAGGGCAGAACTGCTCTGGAAAAAAATCCCTATTAAGTCATGGAATATTGTATTAATGCAGGATTTTTAAGTCCAGAACTTGTTATTTCCTATCAAATGCTTCAGGCATGAAGGAGAAAGCCTGTCTATGCTCTGTGTAGGCATAGTCTATGTCACTTCACTATCTTTCTTAGGTGATTAGTGTGCTATTGTTTCAACTATGTTTTATTAAATCCCATTGTAACCAAAATAAGTTTAGAGAGGCAATATTTTGTCTTTCTCCTTCTGGGCAGGGTTAGATCTGATTCTTGGATTTGTGTTCTCTGTGCTCATAACCACAAAGCTATCCAAAACCTACAGTATTTCCTTGCAAATTATTAGCCCCTTGCACTTCTGTGTCAAGATTTCTGGTCAGATTACTATATGAGTGTACAATTTTCTTGCATTAAAAAATGTATGAAAAGTGTTTACTTAAACATGTAGCCACAGTTGGGGAGTCTTCACTCTCAGGATTTGGGAACGAAGAAATATAAATGCTTCCATTTCCCCAAACGGATAACTTCATTTTCCTGGAAATTGAATGAGGGTTTATGCTCCATTCTACTACACTGGATTTTCTCTAGGTCTTCACTGATTTAACTAAAGATTAGATTTCCTGCCATAAAACACCTGACAAGAGTGGAGATCAAAACAGTAATTTTCAGTTTCATTGGGGTTTGGGTTTTGTTTTCTTTTGAGGTTTTGTTTGTTTTGTTTTAATACAGAAACTGTTGCTTGTCAGTGGTAGACAGAGTTTTTTAAAAACTCTATTCTTTTACAGTTCTTCAAAGGAAAGTGATTCTCATTTTCAAAGACTTCAAATACCAGTTATTCCCAAGAAGTTCCAGTGTTGCAGAGTGCTTCTAAGTGTAGTATGACTAAGTCAAAGCTGGATATGAAGCAATCTTGATTCACTGTAATGGTGCATATCAGCAGTTCAGAACCTTGGGTAGTCATGCAAGCAAACAAGGAATGGAATCTGGCAAAAGTCTTCTCAACATTTCATTAATCTCAAACTTCTTGTATAACTCCATAAGTAATTGTTTCTGTTTGGCTAATCAAACATAACTTCCCATGTTATAATCTCGTTAGGGCATCACTTTTTATTTTCAAGCACCTCTTCTGTTTCTTCCTGATGTCTAGATATCTAGATATGTTCTTGGTCTAGATACAAGGTAATGAGAGATTTTTATCTTTACAACTTCTTTTAATTCTCTGGACAGCATGTCCCAATGACTGACAACCCTTTTGATGAAGAATTTTTTTTTTTTTCTAATATCCAGTCTAGACCTCCTCTGGTGCAACTTGAAGCCATTTCCTCTGGTCTTGTCACTCATTACCAGGGAGAAGAGGCTAATCCCCACCTTGCTACAACCTCTTTCAGGCAGTTGTAGAAAGTGATAAGGTCTCCCCTGAACCTCCTTTTTTCCAGGATCCACCTGGAAACACTTCCACCACCCTCAGCTGCTCCTCACAAGACTTCTCAGACCCTTCAGCAGCTCTGTTACCCTTCTCTGGACATGTTCCAACTCTTCCATGCCTGTCTTTTAGTGAGGGGCCTAGAATTGAACCCAGGACTCAAGAAGTGCCTTCATGAGTGCCAAGTACAAGAGGACAATCACCACCCTGGTGTTGCTGGCCACACTATTGCTGATACAGGCCAGGATGCCATTGGCCTTCTTGGCCACCTGGGCACATGGATTGGATCCACATGGCTGTTCATCAGCACCGTCAACTCCTTTTCTGTGGGCTGTTTTCCAGACACTCTGCCCCCAGACTGTAGCACTGCAAGGAGTAGCTGTGGCCCAAGTGCAGGACCCAGCACTTAGCCCTGTTGAACCTCTTACAATTGGCCTTGTCCCTTTGATCCAGCCTGTTCAGATCTCTCTGAAGAGCCTTCCTACTCTCCATAAGATAGACACTGCTGCCCACCACGGTGTCACCTGTAAACTGACTGAGGGTGCACTTGGTACCCTCATCTAGGTCATCAGTGAAGATATTTGACAGCGCTGACCCCACTACTGAGCCCTCAGGAATGGCCACTTGTGAATGGCCACCACCACCTGGATGTAACCCCATTCACCAGCACTCTTCAGTCTCAGCCATCAAGCCAGTTTTCTACTCAGCAAATAGTGGACTTGACCTGAGCAGCCAGTTTCTTCAGGAGAATGCTGCAGGAGATGGCATCAAAGGATTTACTAAAGTCCAGGTAAGAAAACATCCAGAGCCTTTTTCTCATCCACTGAGTGTGTCACCTTTCCATGGAAGTAGATCAGGCTTGTCAAGCAGGACCTGCCTTTTCTAAACCCATGCTGAGTGAGCTGAACATCTGGTTGTCCTGCACGTTCTGGCTCTTGTAGCTGGGTGTCACATGTGGTAACCTCAAGTCAACTGTGATCTCCTCAGCTAGCCAGGACTGCTGGTAAATGATGGAAAGTGGTTTGGCAAGCTCTTCTACCAACTCCATCGGGACTTTTGAATGGATATCAACTGTCCTCAAAGACTTGTGTGTGTATAAGCAAGTTGCTGACCATTCCCCCTTAGATAATGCAGGGTTTTCTTTTCCTTCCCATCTCTGTCTTCCAGCTCAAGGGGCTGAGAAAAACTGTTCTTGCTATTAAAGACTGAGGCAAAGAAGGCATTAGTACCTCAGCCTTTTCCTTAATCTTTTTTACTGTTTCCCTCTGTATTAGGTAAATGATGGAAATTCTCCTTAACCCTCCTTTTGTTGCTGATATATTTGTAAAAACATTTTTTACTGTCCTTAACAGCAGTAGTCATATTAAATTCTAGTTGGGCTTTGGCCCTCTGATTTTCTCCCTGAACAACCTCATGACATTCTTGTAGTCCTCCTGACTAGAAAAAAGCCTTAATAATGCATACATTTGCATAATGCTGTGGGATATGTATTGACCTCTGTTGGTTGCTGACATACATTTGAACATGGGAGGATTAATAATACAACTCCCTCTGCTCCACTGACATGTCTGTTCTGAACCTCAGAGGAGGCTGCTCTTTCAGTAATAAGGATTATTCATAACCCAGTTATATTGAACAGCTATATATTCTCAACCTGAAGTACAGCTTATTAATCAACCATACAGTCCAGGAATTTCAACTAAAATATTAATATAGTATGTTATTCACTCAGGACAATTCATGTCACCACAACTGAACAGGTTCAATTGCTGCATCATAAATTCTGATTTTTAATAAAGTTGAACACCACATCAAGCTCACTGTTGTCATGCAGGATGTTGTCACCTTGTCAATGTATTTTTTTTCCTCTGATTAATAGGCTCTAAGTTTCAAAGTATGATACTTTAGATTGCCTTTCTTTTACACGTTTACATCCTGTAGTGTGAAATCTGACATTTCAAAGGAACTTGAGTCTCCTGAAGTCATTACCACCTATGCATAACTGAAAACATTCTAAGATTGAACAGAATATGATATGTAGTTTTTTATGGAATATAAAATGGAATTTAATATTTTTATTTAATCATACACATATTCAAATAATACTAATTTAATGGGTAGTACTACTGAACAATAGTCTATAGAGTGTGAAAAGACAAGTTTATTTAGTGACTCTTGTAATATTGCAGTGTGTTGCAGGAATCTGGAGCAGAATTATAGAACATAAAGATTTGAGATGTCAGAGAATAAGTAAAAGATAGTTCCTGTGAGTCTATGAACAGTTTCTCCTACAGAATAGGCCAATAAAAATATTGAAATAATTTTATCTTTTGGGCTCTAAACTTATTTGATTGATGTCAGGCCACACCTTGAGTATTGTGTCCAGTTCTGGGCCCCTCAGTTTAGGAAGGATGTTGAGATGCTTGAGCGCATCCAGAGGAGGGCAGCAAGGCTGCTGAAGGACTTGGAAAACAAGCCATATGAGGAATGGCTGAGGGAGCTAGGATTGTTTAGCCTGGAGAAAAGGAGACTCAGAGGTGACCTTATCACTCTCTACAACTTCCTGAAGGGTGGCTGTAGACAGCTGGGCGTTGTTCTCTTTCTCCAGGCAGCAACTGACAGAATGAGAGGACACAGTCTTAAGCCGTGCCAATGGAAATACAGGTTGGAAATTAGGAAAAAGTTTTACACAGAAAGAGTGATAAAGTACTGAAATAGTCTGCCTGGGGAGGTGGTGGAGTCACCATCCCTGGACATGTTTAAAAAAAGACTGGATGTGGCACTCGATGCCATGATCTAGTTGAGGTGTTAGGGCATAGGTTGGACTCAATGATCTTGAAGGTCTCTTCCAACCTACACATTCTGTGATTTCTGTGATGTTTCCCCAGTCACAGAGAAGCTACAGTGTGTACAGGTATTCTTGCTTATGTGATGTTATAAATAGGGATAATTCTTTCAGGCTTTGAAACCTAAAGGTGAACTGCTAAAGAAGGGAAAGTGTGAGTACAGATATCCTAGTACATCAGATGATTTTATTTTGGCACACTGCTTATTCTGCCGAATGATTAACTTGTATTCTCCAGAGCTGATTTCTCCTTAGTTATTATACTGTCTCTGATCCGCACAGCAATATCCCATTTAGATATTTAGATCTAATCTAAGATGTAAAATTAGACCTTGTAATCATTAAAGACTTTTTTGGCACTTAAAGAAAGGAAAACCATCACCAGCTGAAAATTGCCTTTTGCTCTGCTAGCCACAGACTAGTCTGGGTAATTCACAGCATTGATCTTTAAGAGAAAACAGAATGACCAGACTGTCTGTCCTGTTAATGCCATAAAATTAGTAGTCAACTCTGTAACAAACACCGTGTTTTCCTCAAATATAACTAATCACCAGTTAGGACAGGCAGGCTATCTCTCCCTATACACTACGAATTAAAATCTCTTATGCTGTAGTGATAGTGCAATTTATGTTATAAAACACTGCCTTTATTTTGACTGATAGAAACAGATTGAGGGGAACTGTTTTGGAATATCTTGTAACTCTGATTTGGGAATCTGGATTAAAAATTGTCATATTATTTGGAAGATAATGTTAAGTGTTGCTGTACGAGTTTATATATTGGGGATGGGGGTAGAGAAGAGGGTTGATTTCAATCAGTTGCATTAAAATGTACTGAAAGTATTTCTGAGTTGGAGTTTATTTAAAGATTAATGATAAATTGTAAAAAATACATGATTTGTTTTAGGTTTTTTTGCTAAAACATTTATTTATGAACATAGGGCAAAGAGCACTTGAGCCTCCCCCTTACCCACATAAGAGGCAACTGTGAGGAAATATGGATTTCTTCAGCATATTTTAGCTTTAATAGTTTGAAGGATTTTTAATTATGTGTTGGGAACAGAAGTGTCCTCATCACATCAGCCTGCTGACTTTTACAAGAATTTTGTTTTTGGCTTCAAGATCAAGAGCAAATCAGCGAGGACATTGGCGTGATTTTGGAGTGTGTTAAAACAATCAAGACATTCTTTCCCAAAGAGTAAATGTGTTATGAACTCCTGCATTTATGACTACTTTTACAGGATTGATTGGTATCTTTGAACATCCCTTGGGGTCTGCCAGCTCAGGAAAAGAGCAAATTCCTCTCTAGAAACCTTGCCTCTGATACTCTTTTCTGTTATTTTTGTACTTTAGAATCTTTTTAGTGGGTCAGAGTCTCTAAATCTAGAAACTTGCCTTGAGTTCTCTTAGGATAGATGTTGTTTATATGTTGTTTTTTTCCCTGCTATTTTCCTTGCTAAGAGACTTAAGAGGCCTTAGAAGAGAGAAGAAGCTAGGAAATGGTATAGTTAGATCACCAATTAACCAATTTTTTTTGTTATCAATTTACTTTTTGTAATTCCAGAGGGATATGATGAAACATCAGTTACTATCCTGGAAGCTGCAAAATCTTTAGTTTGGAAGCACATGGTATTTTTATGTTTGCATAAAAAGGTAGTAATTTAAAAAGTAGTAGCCTCTTGATGTCATTAATCCTAGCCTGTGCAGACTGACTAGTACTGGGGAATATACTGCCAGTAGACAAGTCTACTGCTCAGGCATAATTCCCAGCAGTAAAGCTGGCATTTGGCCTGCAGGAGTAGATTACTATGGATTGTTTTTATGAATTATGTCCTTTGGCATCTGAACCATATCTCTGAACCATATCCTCTTCATGACTTTTAAAATTCAGTCTGTATCTTCACTATGGACTTGACTTTCAGCAGAGTGCTTGTAATTCACCCCAAATCATTCTATGTCAGACCCACTTGCTATAGTTTCAAACTTACGCAAATCTGTCAGTCCATGAAGGAACAGCTGGGGCCTGGTGATTGAGTGTTTTGGCCTTGGAGTGGAGGAAGCAATCGTGGTGTTTAACACTTTAAGGATTCTTACTTATTGTCCCCATCATTCATCTGAAATGAGTCTCTGCCTGCACTGTATTATAATACCAATTACACATCTATGTTTTGCATTTGTGATTTAAGGTTGTTTTTAAATTTTTAAATTTTTTTTCTCTGTTTTCAAGCCGATGCTACAAGTTTGTTAAATGATTGTAGGGAAATGTGTCATCGTGTTTTCAGGTGTTTGAACATTCTCTTAGATATTGCTGCAATTTGGAGAAGCAGTTGAGCTGTCCCATCATTCAGCCAAACCTTTAAGCACATGCTTGAATTTCATTCATTTAAGAATGCATTAGGGTTAAAGATTTTTTTTCAAGTGCTTTGGTGCGTTAATATTTTCATTTTTAAAATATAGGCTTGGCTTTTGGTATGTATCTTTGGTTATTTATAGTGATAGTAATAATGGGATAATACTTTGAGAAACTAAATAAATCATGGTTTGATTGCACATTGATTCTAGACAAAAGAGTTTCTGCCCCACTCTGGCACGCTTAGATAGGAAAAATAAAAAAGCAGGAGGAAAAATAATATTGTCAGTGCTATATTTTTGTGAAACTGCCATTCAGAGAATTTTAGCAATTTGTACAGATGACAAAGGAGGTATATAGAGCAATAGAAATGACACCTCACCTTCATGTCTTGGTTTGAAAGACCTAGGGAGGGGCGTGGCCTCTCTAGGAATGGGGAATTCCAATCCCTTCCCTCCAAGTTGTTATAATTTAGGAGATTAAAGAGGCTTTTCAGGCAAAGCTATGAGGAAAGGAATAACAGTTCTTTACTAGTAAGTATAACACGGCAAACAAACAACAACAACTACAGCAATAATAATAATAATAAACAGAACTGGGAACCTCGAGGGGCTTTGTTTCACAAAGCCGGGGGCAGTCTGATCTCTTGGGACCCCGAGAGCACTAAACTGGAACGGTGGAAAACTCCGGGCCTGGTGGCTGGAACGCCAGGATGTCCCCGGCAGGCAGGGGGAGTGTCCCGGCAAAGTGAGCAGTGCTGAAGAAGCTGTGACGGCCGGGCAAGGCTGGCCCAGCTCCAGCAGGGCAGGCAAAGGGGCTCCGAATTCCTGGGCACACGAGCAGATGGTGGTAGAATTCCCAGGACCGAACTTTCTGTGGACAGTGGACTCCTCACGCAGCAAAGAGCAGCCTGACCATCCTCTCCGATGCCCAGAGCAAGAACAGCTCCCAGCTCCCCCAGCCCTGTCCTTTTACCTCCCCCAAAACTCGTGTGATCTTCTGCCTCCCGACTTCGGCTACTTTGTGTTGGTCAAGCACCCTCTAAGCACCAGTACTTAGTCTCTTAGCAACTTACGGGGAAAAAATCTATAGGGAAACAAAACAAAACAAAACAACAACAACAACAAAAAAAAAAAAAAAAAAAAAAAAAAAACCCAAAAAACAACAACAAAAAACCACCACCTAACCCCATCACTTCACAATCTTCAGCCCTTAACTATCCCTTCATTTTCCCTCACCGCCATCACATTGCTAAAAAACAGTATGTTCCTTTTTCTTTAATTAATTGATAGCTGAAAGACACGAGTCCCTTTTACAAATAATAATTTGGTTTTGACTAACTTTGTCAGATTTCCTGCAACTGTAATATCTGGAATGACTGCTTATCGGTGCTAAATGTAAAAATCCAACCTCAATCTTTAGCCTAATAAGAAACCATCTCATCTTAAACAATCTCAAATAACATTGTCAAAATTCTCTCCCCGAGTGTCTGGATAGAAGGAAGTTACAGCTGGGATCCGTCCTGCTCTTCACATTGATATTTGTACTTGTCCATCTGACTGAATGGCACCGGCTGCAAGGTCAGGGGGGTGGGATCACCCATTTCTGAACAATGTCTCTCTGCCAACAGGAGGTTATTCAATTAGGCAATCACTTCTGCTTAGTGCTGGGTGGGATGATGTCAGCCACCTGCACTCTTCCTCACTTCTCACTTGATGGAGACAACAGTCTTTTCTGTCCCTGGGGGGAGGGCAAAGGTTTTTAATCTGTTCCCTTTTTGCATTAGCTCCTGACTGCATTTATTAGAATCTGACATTTGTTTTGCTTCCTGACTGGAGCTATATTCAGTGCAGACAATTTGTAGAAATATGAATAAGCATTTAATAATATATTTTTATTTTAACACTCCTACCTGCTCTAGTGTGCTGAATTTTTCTTTTGCTTGCCCTGACCTGGTGCTAACAAATTTCATGCTTTAAGGCATTACACTAGGATCACTAAGGAAAGAGAATTCTAAAGTGTAATGGTGCTACAAGCCTTTCCCTGAACTTTTGTTTATGTCTTTTTTTGTTTTCCCTAAAGTCTGTGTGTATTGTTGATTTTACTATAGCTACTCCAGTTTGTAGAAATAGATCCAGTGTTTATTGTTGTGATTACTCTTGCTCCACAGCAGATAATTTTGGGCTCTCTTTGTTTATTAATTAAATGGATGTGTGGCTTTGTGACTTTTCTCAGTGTTCCCTGCTCTTTACATAATTAATTTAATTTTGTGGGGGAAAAAATGCATATAAAAAGAATAAAAACAAGAGGGATGCAGAACATCATCTGTGCCTTAGAAACAAACAGACATGCTCCTTTATACCCTTTCTAAAAATCTTCGTAAATTCATCAATAGTATGTCAAACAACCATCTACTCCGAAGTTTATTTTAATAAATGGCAACTCTTATATCCATGTCAGATTACATAATATTTTCCTGAAATGTATAATATTTATGGCATTCTGAAATATTTACATGAATCTGGAAAACTGTCCTCTAAGCATGGTTATTAGAACAAAATTGAGTTTCTTTCAACCCTCATATGTCTCTGAGACCCTATTGAAGCCAAGTGCCATACTGCTGAATTTGAAGTAATTCCATTTGGTTTTAAGTGCGCTGAAGATAAGATTGAGTCTGTCAGATCTTATTTTAGGTGAAGAGCATAACTCAAACTATTTTTCTGTTCTGGTAGTCTTTAACTTTTTATTTTCTTTTTTCTTTTTTTTTTTTTTTTTCTATTGAAAAAATATTCTATTCTCTCAAACATTTTATTTATGTAGCCCTGTATGTCATTCTGTTAAGTAAATTTTATTAATTTTTTGCTAGTTTTAAATCCTACTTTTTTTTCAGTAGAAATTATTTTGTCCTCTAATAACTGTTTTGATAACAAAGCACACTTTACTTTTTCTTCCTTCTCTTTCAATGGAGATACCTTCTGCAAGATTGCAGTTTCCTAGTTATCTTTAAAATTTCTAATAGTTATGCCCTTCTATATTTAATTGACAATTAATTGTAAAATTCATTAATTTCTCAGGCCTCTCAATCGTTGCTAGATGTCTGACACTCAGTCTGTACCTTCCACCTAGAACACAACAGAAACAGAGAACATAATGGGGTTGTTATTTGTGAATGCACAATAACAAACTCCCAGGGGTATATCCCCATTAGTGGAGATTTTTTCCCTTTGACTTCCCTTTGATTGTGAACTGTACTATAGCTTAGTGTTTGGGGAGAAAATAGCTGGATAATTCCCGTTGATTTACCAGTTTTGATGCTCTTAAAAAGTTATCTAAATTGTAGTTTCCCAGCGGTAATTAGATACATATAGTCTGTCTACTTGTTTACCATGAAAGTAATAATGCTGCTTTCAGCATTATTACATCCAGTGTACTTAATTAACATGGTCAACATATTTTTCATGTAAATAAATTGAAGCAGAAAAGAAGATACTCAGGTTATTTAATTAGCCAGTTACAAACTGTAGGAATAAAATTAATATCTCTATACCGGAGAAGAAGGACCAGGACATTAGAAAGCATTCTCAACTTTATTTAGATCTTCCTTTGTCTGTCTGAGCAATAACTAAGTTAAATATTTTTATTAATATTAGGTACAATCCTAATAAATGGTGCATTATATGTTTCAAGACTTCATACCATAATTACATCTCTGAGGTAACACGGAGGTGATTTTTACTTCTTAAATGGTATTGTACAAGAAGGATGCACTGTTTTAAAGGGCCTAAGATACCATTTAATTCTCAGTATGATGCACAAAATTTGTCCAAGGCATGCAGTTACAGGCAAACCATCCTATGCAAATTTTTCTAGGAGGAAAGTTGACCCTTTGCAGGACTCTTCACAAATTTTCTTACAATACTAGAAATTAATAATATGGGTCAACTCTGTTTTCAAAAGAGGTATTTTCTCAGTTGAAATAAAGATAAAAAGCCTTGCTATCTGTCAGTGACAATTGCTAAATTAGGTCAAGAATATTATTAAACCCATTGCAGTAGTACAAGGGCTCATCTTCCTAGCACTTCCGGAATATTGGTATGCATCAGTTTAGAAAATGAGAAAATTACATTTGGAACAAGTATTTATTTGACATCTACATTAGTACAACAACGCTGTGTGCTAACAAAGACTGATTTAAAATATGTTTTTAGAGTTTTCTAAATGTGTTTGAGATAAGCAGCAGTTCTCATGGAGATTCTAATGGGCCTATTGGTCACACAAAGTCTAAAAGTACAACCTGAAGGATTGAACATTTATACTTTTCTGAGTGTACAAAATGCAGCAAGCCCAGAGGTTTTCAGCCAGGTGGCATGCTGACAGTCAAGGGCAGACTGGCCACAGCTGTGTGATTGGAACAAAAGCATTGGAGCATTTTGTGCTAAAGCTTCCTTAGGAAAATTGCACCTTCACAGCAGGACAGACATAAAATATGGGTCAGGATTTTAATTCATACAAACCAGTGTTCTATAATGGAATTACCCTTTAAGTGGAGATATCAGCTGCAGGGATCACAAGGTCTTCTACTGTGCATGTAAATAGATGTATATATGCATATATATTGCATGTATATATGTATATATTTATATGGAAAGTTGGTAATATGCAATTTAGATTGAAGGTTAAGTTTGTTCGAAATGAAAAGCCATTAAAATCCTGTTGCTGGCACAGATGAGTACATGACCAAGAGAGTTTAGCTTTAAATAGGTAAATCTCTGTTTAAATTTATGCTTGCAGCACTCAAAATGGCAGAATCAATTTGTTTGAATATTGGTAAAACAAATTTGTTGTGGGCTATGACCTTATATGCTGAACATCATCCCAGAAGGATTCTTTTCTTTATGTTTGAATTATAAATCTTGGAAATGCAGGAGTTTTTTTATTGCAGAAATATTGACAAAGCTTTAACTATAATGGTGTGGCTATATTTCCTTAAAGAGTAGATATATGTTTTACCAGTAAACTAGTATTTTCCAAATAGTAGTAGATGTTGAACAGAGGAGCCAAATTAAAAATGCAGTGGCAAAAACCAATAAGTCATTGATGTGAAGAATTAATAAAAGGAGAAAAAACCTACTGTAGGAATGACAAAGGATGAAAATTGACCTCTGATGCTAAGAGTGTATGTGAAGATAATCAGACATGGACCCTCATGGGGTTGTATTTACTGCGTATGTCAAGACTCAGTTTTGTTAAGTGAATGCAAGCACAAGACATATAAAATTATCAAAGGAAATAAAATCAATTATTGTGACTAACTGCCACATGATTTAACATCTCAGTGTAATTTTATTATGTACTACATTGTATTTGTGCTTGAAAAAAAGCCTCTTGAGCTTTTTATTGCAGGAAACATGGGCACTGCTGTTTGTCTCATGTAGCATACAGATACAAAAGTGTCTAATCCTGAATTATTTGTTAGGGCAAATACTTGTTTTCACCTGTGGTGTGATCTTTTAAGAATCACAGTTTTATTGGATGTCATTTAGTTCAGATTTAAACACACTGGGACTAGTTGAGATTTGTGTTTTATTCATGTCTTCATTCACTAACTCTTGTTAATTTTAAACTTAGGCTAAATTTACTAGCAAGGGCACATAATTACTTAATTAAGTACCTTTATGATGATCAGATAAATTATCCACAGACTTTTGTATGAGCTGATGTCATTAAGATCTTGTGTTGCCATAAAACAAATGCAGTTAAATTATACCTTATTTCAATGGCCCTACATTTAAGTGAAAAATGAAAGGGTGAGATTAGCATCTGCATTGAGGTTGTTTCCTTTGCTAATGTCAAATCTGTGAGTTGGTAAGCATTCCATGGCCATGATTTCATAGGGTCATATTTGCTACCTGAAGAGGAAAGACGACATGTTAGAGGCAAATTTTCCTTCACTGGAAATCTGATATGAAATAAATCAAAATATTTTATGGTTTTTCATCTCTTCAAAAGTACTGGAAGATTTTGAAGGCTAAGAAAAAGCAACAGATGTGACTGTGGTGACAGTTTCTGTGTTAGCCACACCCTTATTTAATGTACAATCACAGGCTTGTCCTGAGTATGAGCTCCATATATTTTCAAGAAACAGAGTATTTAAGATGAAAATTTGATAAAACTGGTTTGTGTTTCAAGCTCGGTCCACTTTTGTTTTCTTTTGTTTTTTTTCTTTATCCAAAGTGGGTTAATTTTAAAATCTAAATCTAAAACCTGACATCTCTGTTTATTTGAAGTATATGGACTTCTGAGGGAGTATGTAATTGGGAAGCATACTGGATTAACTGTTCTGTGAATAACCATATCTAGCTAATGTTTGCAAAGCATCCTCTCAATTGCTCTTGTTCTGCACTTTCTTGATTCTAGTCAGGAGTGAAACTGGATAGTCTGCCATAGTGGGAATCTGTACTTATATTTCTGTACATGTTTCAGCAAATTCTGACGTGTTAACCTTTGGACCATATAAAATTCTACTCTAACATCTTACCCTTCTTTTTGTGGTGTTTCATAGCAACTCAGCAAAACTTTTTTTTTTTTAGCCTTCCTGACACCTTCTCATCCACATGACTCCTTTTTCTTGAATAATTTCCTTTATTTTTTTGTTTCCATGGTCTTCTGGCCTTGTTATGGACCTTGTACAGCAGAACACAAAGAGAATTCTTGAGCTTCTCCTGTCTTTAGTGACCACTAAATGTTGAGAAGAGAACCCTTACATCCTGGGTTAATAACATAGAAAGCTAAAAAAATCTTATAAATCACAGCGCTAAGTTTCCATTGGTCTGGGAAGTGAGGATCCTACAATCTTACAGCATCATCAGCTCCGCTGAATTCTCTGCTTGAGGGGATTTGATGTGTTCAGTCAGCTCAGCAGCATATTGACTTGTTTGGTGCAAATCTAATGGGGATTAATAGCGGCAAACTTGAGAATACTCAGGGCCTTGTTCACCCTAATCTGACACCAAGAAGCTCCCCGGAATGCTGAGGAAAGTGCTTCAATTTATGCTTGTCATAATGTCTCGGTTGATTCAATAAGAAATGCCTGTATTAGGGAACCAATATTACAGGAGGAAAAAGGGCCTTGCTAAGTGTGAAGGCACTTTGAATGCCCTTCTAGTGCCTAGTGAAATTCCATCAAAATATTGACCCTGTGATCCAAAAGTGTAACAATTTACTCTCTTTAGGAGACTCTCCCTCTCTACAGGTCCATTACTTCTGTGTGGATAATCAGTTTGAAATTTTGAGTGATTTATTTCTTATAATTTTAATGGAAGTATAACATCAAGAATGGATCTTAATGAAAAGTTGTTTGAGGGAATGTTTTATTGTGAAAAAATTATTTAAATTGTTTTTTTCCATCTATTTTAGTAAAATGAGAAGCCTATTCTTCCATTCAGAATGCAGCAAGATGTTTTCTTTAATTTCAATAGGAACTCTTACTAGGAATGTAATTCCAGACTCTTTGTTTTTAGGTCAATGTCCAAAGTGGACAACAAGCACTGCATCCTAAAACACAGTGTTCCTTTCCTCCTTTCCCCTCGTCCAGTGTAGATTATACAACTTTAATTCACAAAGCTGGAATTCAGGTTTAACTCCCAGTTCAGTCATCAGTGCTTTTTTAGATGTTCTGCACTAATTGTGTTCGTGCAGAAGAATATCCCCAAAGTAATGCAAATCACACATGACAGAGTAAGAAAAACATCCCCTTGTGTATCTAAGTCATACCTGAATGCAGAAAGGTTCAAAGGTTTAGGTGAAACAGAACCAACTCTCTCTGAAAGTTAATTCTTATCTCCTACAAACTGTCCACTGGTAAAATGAAATTAATTGCAAACAGATCCTTCACTGCAAAATGATACTCCTAATTATAAATATGGCACTACTTAGAAGATGTTTGTTAGTGCATGTTCTTTACCACTGTGATGTTTCAGAAATCATCCCAAAGGGTTCACCACATATTATGATATGTTAAATTATATCAGCAGCCTGTAGAAAGAGAAGGTTTTTTTCACTGTAGATGGCAAGTCTGTGTTTTTTATTTACTTTAATTCTTGCTCAAGTGGGCTTTATTTTATGATGACAATTCTAGTATTCATTTTTCTTTTATCTGTGGTAAATTATTTTAGTAATGTCTAGTCTGGAAATCATGAAGAAGGAGATGGATAGACATGCTTTAGTTCGGAGTGATTGCTTTTTAGACATGTTATATTAAAATACTACCTGTATGTTTATACATCACATTCAATTGTGTAATCTTCATGTATCGCCAATATTTAACAGAGTACCAAACAGTATAACGCTGTGTCTGAAGCATGAGGTCCTACTTTTTCTGTACTAAAACATCTAACATGAATGAGTTATTGAATCAGTTAAACAGCTGGTCTCTCCCTGTCTCTCTTTTTTGTTTTGTTTTGTTTTGTTTTGTGTTGTGTTGTGTTGTGTTGTGTTGTTTTGATAATAAATACACACTTAGGATTTTTGCATGCTTTTTCTTCTTGGAAAACATGGTTTTTTTCAAAGGAAAATGCTTTTCATGCCAGCATACTTATCCTGAGATTTTTTCTGAAATTCAGATAGTTTTGATCAAAAAGACAGCAGCTTCACTCCCCTACTCTGTGGGAGATGCTAAATCAGGTTCTCTTTTCAATTGTTATTAGACATAATGATTCAATATCAAATTCTCTTATCAATTGTTATTAAATATAATGATATGCTTTTAAAAAGACATTTTTATAATGATTCATCAAATTTTAAGTGACTCAAAAATGGTTTGCCATATGAATAGAATTACCTAAACAGCATCAGTGGAGGCAGCTGGGAGATTCTGACTTGAAAATATTCTAAGGTAGCTGTAAGGGAGCTCTCATTTAGCTTGTGAAAAAACAATACATTGAGGGATCTGAAGATGATATTTGCCACATACTAGGTGAGTATCCTCATCTTGCCTATAATAAAACTCCCCTGACTTGCTGTTTCATTCTTTTATGTCTCTCTCTTTTCCTTTTTTCAGAAAGTCATATAAAAGTTTTTTTTTGTTTCATTTCAGAAAATATTTTGTATTCTTGATACTTCAGGAAGAGTTACCAAGAAAGATTTAAGACACTTTAAAATGAAGCTTCTTTAAATGTCATTTAAAGAAAGACTTCTTTAAATGTAATTACATTTTAAAACATTAATGTTAGCAGATATTAAATACATTTTACAGAATGTGGTTGGAAATTAGATACATCTTTCATTTCTGATCTGTTCAATCCCCAAAGTTATATGTAAATACACTAACTGAATTCTGATAAAACTTCATCTTTCAAGAGAAGCTGCCTCTAAGTCAACTAAAGAATGAGATTAAAATTTATTTTGTCATGAGACAGACTATGTTGTAGTTCTTCAGCCAATGGGTGGCACTCCATGGCAATCCAGGTCATACTTGTATAAGAGACCAGGATCATCTCAATTTTGTTTCTATGCTATATGACCCAGGTCGGCTAGATCATCATCTAATGACCAACTAATCACCAGCTTGGTTGTTCACAGATAAATTATAGTCAGAGATAAGCTGGATGAAATTTAAAGCATGTGAAGGGTAAGAATCTATGTTCTAATCCCAGCCTATGTGATCTTAGAGAAGACTTTAGATGGTGAGAATTATTCTGAGTGCTTTCATATCTCACTGTTGATGCTTTTCCTTGCCAAGTTGCATTTTACTGAACAGCATGCCATGATTTAATGATTTTGTTTAAGGAGATAGGTCTGCATACAAACAACGAAAAAAAAAAAAAAGTTTCCTACATCATCTGCTTAGACTGTCTGATGAGGTTTCCCAGTTTTGGGGAGATACTCAGTTTCCAAGAGAGTTTGAGGTTTGAAGGACTTTGCTATGGAAAGTTTTATGATGGTGGGTTGATCTGTAGGAAAAGATAGGAAGCAGTTCAGCCTTTTTACTGATTGCTGAAATTTTTAGGAGCAGCTTAAGAAAGACTCCGACAGTTTGGTGATATGTGTATGCAGACCTATTAACTCTCTAACTGGTAAATGGGTTTTGTTTGAATTGAATCGGTGTGGATGCCTGTGTTAAATATCTTGTGAATAATCACCAGTGAAACTCATGTGGAAGAGATAGCAGGCTTCTGAGGAAACCAGGATTTGAGGTTCTGCTAAGAACATATTTGTGTGTGTGAATGCATGGAACAATCCTTACCTTTTGGCTCTGCTGCTCAGAAATACAGAACTTACTAGGATACAATTCTCAGATAATGGAGAAAGCAAAAGTCACGCCTACATGCAAGAAGTATGAAATTAGCATCAATATCAATTTTCAGTTGGTAATGTAATAGAAAATAATTAAGACATCATCTGTTTGAAACAAAACTGTGAATCAAATATGATAGTGTTTTGAAAAAAAAAAAAAAAAGTCTTAAAAACAAAATTAAGCTGATTTATGACCATCATGCAAAGCCTATTTGTTACCAGATTTCTAAGAAAGACCATTTTAGCATCATTTTTATGTTTCAATTTAAGTTAAACATTTTCTTCCAGTTGCCAGAGTAGATGATAGGATGCTTACATATTATTACAAAAGAATTCATGGTTCATAACTACTTCAGATTTTATATTTCTGGTTGAAGAAGCCTGACTGACTATAGAACGAGTTACATTTTATATTCATCTGGTTAGTGTATGAAGCTGGAATGAAGCATGAAGGATTAAAATGCAAACAATTAAACTAGGCTTTTAAAATGTAGTAGTAAAGAGATAAATCTTGTTTGAAGTGTACAAATAATGTCATTTATCTTGCAAGACTGACATGAATAATTGCAGCTCCCCCTTTCCCTGCTGAAATAAATTTCACATACATATCATGCTGTTGTGCTCTGCAACTCAGCTCTTTTCCATGCTTTCACCATCTAACACTAACCAGCACACATCAATGTGCAGAAAAAAAAAAAAATTCATTTCAAAGCAAGTCATCCACACAAACAGCCTTATTTGAAAGACTTAGAGGACGATTAGTTCCTCAGGCTGTATTCCTATTTTAAAAGGTACAGAGAAGAATATATGATAGTCAGCAGCATGCATGAAAATTAAAAATAGTGAATTTGATTTATCTCAACGAACAGATTGAGCACTCTGTAAAAAGCATATTAAGTATATTAATTTATAAGCATTAATTTGCACTTTGAATTGGTATCATTAAAATAGTATTTTTCCGTTAAAGCCAGAAGCCATGTGTAAACCTCCAAAGATGCATTTTCTTCTTAGTATTATATCTTTATTGATTAACCAAAAGCAAAAAAGGAAAAGAAAAAATATCCTTAAAACTCTCTTTGAACCCTAAGGAGCAGTTATGGTCAGAAAATTGATTGACTGTAAAAGAGTTGTTTTTATGATAGCTTTGTATAGAGTCTAATCTACCTTGTTAGCTGAAACAGACTTGTATTATTTGCACATATTCATTTGGTACTCAGCACAAAGAATATTTTGCCTTTTTTTTTTTTTTTTTGTGTGTGTGTGTGTGTGTGTGTGTGTTTGTTTGTTTGTTTGTTTTTGCTTCAGAACTAAAATAGTAGTTCCAGGCCATGGGATAGCAACCACTTACCAAGGATCAGCAGTGTCTGATGCAGCCAGCCTGGTCAGGCTATGTGCCAATGACTCAGGTCACATGAAGCACTACAGCAGACTCCAGTAATCAATGACTTTTTATTTAATTTAACTTTTGAACTATTTTTTTTAGGGATTATTTGCTTATATGGTTTGTTTGTGGTCACAGTATGCTTTATTCAACCTGCAATACTTCACAGTAATATTTTCTATAAAAAATGAGCTGAAGTAATGGCATTGCATGTCCTAATGTCCAATGACTCCTATAACAGAGATATTTGTATTTCTAATTTGAAATGAGATTAATATTTTTTAAAGAAGTCTCTACGCTAACTTGCAGCATTTGAACATGCCCTCTTGCCCAAGTCTAGAAACAAAAAAGTTAAGTTAAAAATTTAATTTGAAATTGAAAGCATTCAATACCATAAAATAATTTGCTATGCAAATAATAGCCTTTGTAATTTAAACTGGCTTATTTGCTCAAAAAAGTCAGCACTCCTTCAAAGTGCTTTGAGGACCATTAAGTTCCACTTGAAAAACAAGGTTCCCATTCAAAGGTAGATTTTCAGCTCAGTTTCTTCAATTAATCTCTAGAAGGGGCTTTGTGTGAAATGATAATTCTGTGATATGTCTGAAGTAGTTCATATTACATTAACTGGGAGAATTTGGACTGTTCTTATAGCATATTAGAATATTCATAGTTCATAATTCAAACCTGAATTATCTAATAGCAACAAATTTTCAGGATGAGAATGTGGAATATGTGGACTGGCCTGTTGTTGAACCAAAACTGGATTCTGATGTCCGTGTTCCATGTTCTGTAATAGCTTATTTCTTGATATTTTTTCTAGATAGCATTCCTTGAAGTGACCAAAACAGTTAGAAATTCGAAACAAAACCTCACTAATAATTTTTTATATTTCATTCAGAATTAAAGTTCCTCCTCAGATGATTATTGTTTTATACTTTTTAACATGGAAAGAGAGGAGAAGAATTACTTATTGTTATTTGCATATTATCAAAAGAAACTGAAATATATTCTTTGAAATTTTGTATATGCTGCTAGTTCTCAGAATGAGAACTTCTAAAAGAGTTGCTTTTTTAAAAAAAAGAGTAAGCTTTTAAAAAGTACATTAACAGAAATTAACATGGATCAGAAGTGATTAAAAACTGATCAAGAGATAGATTGTCAACATTCTCTAAGTTTTCTAAGAGTCAGAGGAAAATTCTTTAACCTCAAAAAAGCAAATGACTGGGTCCAGAGCAAGATTCCATGTCATGCACAGAGATCTATTTATTAAATTATCGTAGGCTATTTATGCAGAGCCCTGTTCTTATTTCAGTTCCTTTGTCCTCTTCCTTGAAGTGCATAAAAAAATAAAATACACATGAATGTTAGAACCTTAAGAGTCATCTTTCTCTGCGTTGACCTGGTAGTTAATCAGTCTCTGTGGGTCTTTACTGTCAATGTACACTGATGATCAGGCAGACTTTATGGGAATGCATCCCATATTTTCTGCAGTGGTAAGTGTCTAATCATGATGTACTGTGTTTCCATAGTGCTGAGAAGGAAATTAAAGCTTTAGACTTTTGTTGGCCTAGGGAAAAAGGAAAAAAAAACTATCTCTCCTCATCTTCTCTAAAATGAAAAGCTAGGCAAATAAGAGCTGTAGAATATGGGCCACCTTTCACATGACTGGACTATGTCTCTACAAGATTTCAATACACAAAATGCTGCAACAATTTGTTTTCACTAAAAACATTCTGAAATGGAGAATGCTGGAACTCAACACAGCATAACAATTGTCAATTCTAGTGCATTTCATGATCCATTACCATATTTTCAGTGTTTTAATATCCTCCATTAAGGACAATGGTGTTGCAATAAGAAAAATACACTTGCTGACATTTAGCAAAGATTTTTATTTATTAATTCTTTGTACACCAAGGCTGACAGGTCATTGTTCTCGCTTGTTTCTCTCTCTGCACCTCACCAGAAGATCCTGACAGTGGTGTCGGATCTGTCACCAAATAAACGAGATTTAGCTGTGGGCAGCAGAAGCCTCATGGGGCCTGGCACCGGCAGGGGTGGCACTGGCTGACCTCCTGTGTAGGGCTGAGTGACTCTCATGCCCTGGGGAGAGCCTGTGCAGTGCCATCAGCTGTGTGGGGCTTGCCCAGGGAGTGTGTGGGGATCAACTGAAGCAGACCCAAGTCTGGGGAGGGAGAAACCCCCTTCATGAACATAAGGGGACCCATCCTCCTTTCTGTGCGTACACATACAGAGTCTGAAGTGCCCATAGCCATGGAAAGGCAGAGAATAAGAAGGGGTAGGAAGGGTGTGAATTTTACTGCAATTTCTACTGCATCATTATTGAGGGGGTTTTGCATTTGAGAGTGTGGACTGTAAAAACCATGAGCAAATCATCTGCACCAGCAGTGTTTTGTTAGTATTGCAGGCACGATGACGTCCCTCTTGCCCGTGACTGTCTTTTGAGGGTAACCAGTGGTGAAAAATTGGGCAAACCCCTCAGTGATCCTAGGCCCAAGGACCTGCCTTCTGCAAATGTGTCTCTGCAGGTTACCAGGCTGAAAGGAGAAGACCAGAAAGGCAGAGCTTGTGTCAAGAGTGTTAGCTGATTGTGAAATTTTTCTTTATTTTACTTCTTATTTAATTACATTTTATTTAATTTCATAAATGGTTTAGGACGTGAAGGCTAAAAAGCATGAGGAAAAGGGAAGACAGACTTTTTTTGTCTTGGTTTTGCTGTCAGGCTAAAAACTTCAGCTTAAAAATCTTTGGTTTGGAGAGAAGGTAGCAGAGGAATTGGTGTCTCATGTTGTTGGCCCAAAACCTGAGAAAGAAAAGAGGCAGCCCCTGGAGAAGTCTGAGAAGATGTGGGATCCAGGTCAAAATATCAGGTTTCACTGTCTTATCAGAGTCTGATGAGATCATAGGTTTCTGTTTTCTGTTGGGTTTGTTTGTTTGTTTGTTTGTTTGTTTGTTTTTTGGTTTTTTGGGTTTTTTTTGGGTGTGTGTGTGTGTGTGTGTGTGTGTGTGTGTGTGTGTAAACTGGTTAAATCCAGGTGTTTGGTCTTCTTGGCAGTTTTTTCTGTGAACTGATGGAAAGGACAGAAGGCCAGACACATCTATAGGGAAGACAAGGAAGAGGAAAAGATCCAATTCCCCTGCTTTCTTGACCTCACGCTAAAGGCCTGCTCTGCTGCTACATAAGTTCTCAAGGCTGAGCCCAGCTGAATAAAGGGATACCAAAGCCCTGGGGCTGGGCTTCCAGAATAGGGATTCTTGCAGAGAAGTTCTCCAGAGCTTGCTCTGGGAAAACTGGTGTTCAAAGAGGACAGAGAACTAAAAAGACTACTATTAAAAAAAAATAATAATAATTAACAAAACAAACAAAAACAAACAAACAAACAAACAAAAAAACCAACACAAAAGCATAGTAAGAAAGAGGGGGAAAAATGTACTATAAAACATGGAATCATTGTCTAAGTGCTTTCTATACTTAAGTCGTTGTCCCTGCAGTAAGGCAGAGCTAACTGCATAAACCAGAATATAAACCCGTAAGGGATGATAGCAATTGATGCATTCAAAAAGACAACTATTTTGAAAGGAAAGAGGAAAAAGAGAGAGGTAAAAATTTAAGTACAAGTACTTGTTTGGTTTTTTTTTAAGTTAAAATATCTAGTTTTATGGATTTGCTCTAAAAAAGAGATTAAATCCAGGGGTAAGAAGTAAGGTTGTTTGATCACTGAACAGTTACTTAAGCACACAAAGCAAAATGTTCTTACCTAGTAGTAATATCATTCATAAAAGATACTGCAAAATGTATTGTCAAAGCAACAATGGTGCTAATTAGCAGGAATATCACCTGAAAGTTCTCTGGAAGGAGATGCATTGGTTGGGACTGACAAAGATAGCTATTCATAGCAGTCTTGGTTGTAACATTTTTGTGTGGTTTGTTTGTTTGTTTATATGGTTTCTTATCTCCATAGGTAGAAAAGAAAGATGAATAACCAATGTCAGTCCTACCAGTATTGTTAGCTGTGTAATGCACAGCTTTTATCTGTTTGGATTTTGGCTTGATTTGGGGTTTTATTACCCTATCTCAGTAGGGGAAAAACAAAAGTTAGGATACTTTTCTCTTGAAGTCAGTTGCTGTGGCTGAAGTTAAAAACAAAAGAAAACAGTCACCTGGATAAAAAGAGAATGTAGGTACAATTTAAAGGGCGGTGGTTTGTGGGGTTTTTTTTGGGGGGGGGGGTTGGTTTGGGTTTTGGTGGTTTTTTTTTTTTTTGTTTTTTTTTTTTTTTTGTTTTTTTTTTTTTTTTTTTTTTTTTCCTGTATTAATTTGAATTCATTTGAATTAGAAGTGTTAATGTAGTCAGACAAATCTGTTTGTTAGGATCCCTGTCCATGGGAAGTCCTTTTTCCTATATCACTAATTTGATATAAGTGCATGTGGAGTTCTATCTGTTCTGCCTGTGAGACAATTTTAGATGATCTAGATTTTATCTAAATTATAATAAGACTATTTGGACATCCCAAATCAGTCTGAAAGCAAAGCTTTGCCTGAATTCACCTGAAAAACAGATCCATGTCTAAGCTAACTATGTGCAGAAACATGATGGGTCACTTTGTGAGCTACCTAATTCTCATGAAAGGATTTTCTAGAGAGCTAAAGTAGCTTTACATGGCCTGGTTTTACTGCCAGGGTTTGCATATATTTATATTGTATGATCAGTGTGAGCTTTGGCTTCAGAATCTTCTCTTAGCTGAGGCTCTATCAAATGTTACTCTTATACATTCTATGAGTTGGGGAAAAGCAAAGATTGCAACTTATGTGAAATTTAAATCTATTTGAATTTCTACAAATCTCTGGACTTTGCTGTGTTCTTATGGATGTATCCATCTCTTTAGTCTCCTGAATTTAAGAAGTTCTCCTTCTGTACAGATACACAGTATAACACACTGTATTCTATAAACTTTGTGTACACTTTTGTAAATTTTGTTCACTTTTTTTTCTAGATAGCCACACTTCATAGTCCATATTTATACTTTTGATCCTCTTCCATGAGTAAGCTCTCACATGGGCAGGTGGAAGGTTTTTGGAAAAGACAAAAATGGTAATTATGCCTGTGACCATGTTGAAAGACCAGGGAGGGAAACAGATACTTGCACAGGTTATATAGACTAATTTCTTCTGTTATCAGAGGTGAATCTCAAAAATAAATCCACATTACATTATTTACATGTCATGATTTGTCCTTCTCCCACTTTGTTATTCAAATTTTTCTGTTTGTAAATATATATATATGTATATATATAAAATTTGGGGAGTTGTGTTTTGAAGTATTCTTCATTTGATTTTTGTTCACAGCAAATATCCAGGGCTGCACACCTTTAACTTAGTGTTTAAAAGTGGGATTACTCAAGGGCTGGTTGAGTAATACTTACTGCTCATTCCTCAGACTTACACATTTTCTTTGAATTCTCATTGGTGCTTCAATAGAGTGACCGTGTACTTCATTGTCTAGATTTTGCAAATACTTTTAGAATAAAAGCCTATAAGAGCAAAAGGAACTTGTGTATTTATTTAGGGGTTTGCTTTCATTGTTTGCTTTTCCATAACTCTCTTAGGTCTCTTAGCCTAATATGTCTTCTTATTGAATCCTTTTAAGAAGCTCTGAAATACCAAAGGTAATCTTACATCTTGTATTTTGTCAAATCCAATTGATCACAGTGCTAATACATTCATCTGTCCGTATGAATATCCTTGTAATGCTTTCCTTATACTGTTGTAGGTTTGTTTCAGAGGCATGATGGGTTTTAAATGGTTACTTTGAAACATTACTTCTACTCTGTAGAAGTAAGACTGTACTCCACCGAGGAGGTTAACATGATCTCATAATTTTCATAATAGGAATAGTAAGGCTGACTGACATTGCAGGTAAAATGAAATAATACACTTCTTTTTATTGGATAAGTTTTGTTTTCAGTGTGATGCTCAGACTTTTAGCTGCATCCCAAAGGGGAAGTTTTATATGCATGAAAAATTATAAGTCTTTTCTGTTTATGTTTTAGGCATTTGTTTTACATTTTCTCATTTTGGATGATTTTCGGAGCACTAAATTCCAGAATACAGTTCTGCCCTTTGAGGGAAATTTTGACCACCATAAGCACTCTGGTTAGTGGCCTAAAAATCATTACTTACTACTGGGTTATGATGCTTTTAGGTCTGCTTTTATTTGAGAGATATTACTTTCAAGCTATTAAAATATCTGGAGACTTATTTAGCTTTTTGGAGACAAATATTTTATTTTGATTGAAAAATATGTAATTCACAAATCCTTTTGGTTCTTTGCAACCAAGACAAAAAAAAAAAAAAAAAAAAAAAAAAAAAAAAAAAAAAAAAAAAAAAGTAAGCATATAATTCAGTCCTTTTCTGAACCATAGGTCTGGTAGGTCTCTGAGAGAGAATATAAATGTGTTTCTTCTATCTATAGTACTGCATATGCAAATTATGAGTAAAATTCAGTCTTCACAATTATTTCAATAGAGAGTTTTGCCAAGAGCAGAAGGATAAGACATATCCATGACAAGAAATCTATGTTGTATGTTCCTTGCTTAGTTTCTAAATTTGATTTTTACCTTTCCTTTCAGAGCAGAAGGGGTCTGAGCAGGTTCCTGTAGCAGGAAGCATCAGCATTACCAGACTCTACATCAGCTCTAGACTCTCCATGTCTGGCTCTTAGGCAGGCACAGTACGAATGAATTTTAAATGCATCAGGGACAGATTTTGGTTAGGAATCTTTCTCTGAATAGGGCATATGTCTGTGTGGATTGGAACGACTCATCTTTCACTTAACATTTTTACATATCTGCTCCATTTAAGATATTGTAATTCAATAAATATGTATACATATATATATATAATATATATAGCAGTTGTATTATTTTGTGTTGTGCATAACAGTTGATTCTGTGAAGCTATGCAGTTAAAAATGGTGTTTCAGGAAAATTTGTGCCATTAACCATTAAGATCAATTAGAATGAAGCTGTAATTGTGCAACAGAGGACAGCATATTCTTAAAGTTCACATTTTGAATAATATTCCTATTATTTCTTTTACACTAAAAATGTTTCAATGTCTCTGTTTGGTTGTTTTTGAGATGGGTTTGTTTGTTTGTCTTGTTTGTTTTTGGTTTTTGTTTGCTTGTTTTGGTTTTGTTTTTTTTAAAATCCACTGTGTCTTGATAAATATTTTAAACTAAGTTATCAGTAGGGAGGGGAATATCATCAAAGAAAAATATTTCAGAAAGCTTAGTGAACTAATTTTCCTGACATTATGTGGATGTTGTGGTTTGGAAGTAGAGCTGTTGCTGTGAAACTACTACTCTATACATATATCCCCAGGGGCATACAAAGGGGCAGGTTTTTTCTATAAGCTGTTAGAGGGATGCTCTCATGAATTTCCTGAAAATAATCAACAGGCTGCTAATGGTGTTTCCCATAGGAGATTGGCTATTTTGGCAGTCAGTGAACCTGAACAGGGTGTCATCTGTTCAAAGTGCAGTCTGACTCCAAAGCAGCGGTTAGAGATGTTACTTTTAGACCAGCAGGGAGGAAAATGCTTTGAGTATGGAATCCAAAGGGTGATAGCAGTCACTCCTACTAGTATTTCTTTCTTTTCTTCTTTTTCAGGAATCTTTTCTGTTAATTGGAAGATTCTTGTCAGGAGATAAAACTTCTTGAAATAACTGTATTTTTTAATGTTCTCATGAAAAGCAGTTTACTGTTAATAAGATACCAAAATCAGTGAAGACCATAATACAAAACTCCTTCTATATATCACATGGACTCAACCATATAAAAATTTTATTTTACTTTTAAAATTATATGTAATTCTTTTGTGAAATATTATTTAAAGTAAAAAACACGAGGCAGATACAGAAAAATAGCTCACCCAAGTTATCAAGGAAGCCAATAGGAGGTCCAGGCATAGGATATGACTTTTTAGCATTTCATTCTAGAAGTCTAGTTCTAAGAAATAAATAATTTAATGCCACAGGGAGGAATTTAGGAAAAAAAAATCAGAAAAAAAAAAGTTATATTGGAAGGAATTTGTCACTGAAGACTTTGAACATGCATTCTGATTTTCATATAGAAAAATCTAAATTAAATGTTGCATTCTGAGCAGTTAATTTAAACAAGATTAGTTAATTCTGTTCTCTCTCTGTGTGAGGTGTATATATGTATGTATTTATGCTCCTGATTGCCTGATCTTGATTACATTTATAAAAGGAAGGACATCAAACATTTTGTTAAATTTAAGGTGGGGAAAAAAAAAATAGTACCAAGGTACACTTAAATCAGAATGATGTTTTTCATATTAAGAAACTTCAAAAAATTGTAGTTTGTTACGTAATGAAATTTTGCTTCATGTTCCAGAAAATGGAACTTTCTTTCTTTGTCTTGGTAGAAAAGATAAATATTGAAAGGTAGTGTCTTCTATGCCACAGAAATTATGAGGTTTGTATAACTTTAATTTTAGTATGTTTGTTACTTTAGAAGGTAAAAAGGCTTTTGTGAAATTAATCAATATTTATACCCCCAGGAAGTCCCAAGCAATTTCTAGAGTGAGGTAAAAGTGTGTACTAAAAAATGTGTCCTGCATGAAATATGAGGCCCTTGAATTGTTTTGCACTGAAATGTTTTCTACAGAGATGATGCAAAATATTAGTTTTACCAGCAATTTTCCAGCTTTACTGTAGTAAGTACTTACTGATGTCAAGGACAGGGCTGCAATCAACAAACTCTTTGCAAAGCTTTTTTTACAGGAAGTGATGTTCTTAAATAACTGAGATGAGCAAATAACATTGGAACATTTATTGGTCCAAACAGAGGAGTTAATCAAAAGTTCTGTGGCAGCTACTATTTCAATGATGCATCTGGTTATTCCCTATCTTGGAGTAGTTAGCAAATAGTGAATACATCTTGGCTGTTGACGCTTCGTTTTATTCTTAACTTGCTCTGGATCACATCCAAAATCAATTGCTATCAATGGCACTTTTCTGACCTGTGTTAAGGAGAGTTGGATCTGTCTCTTAGTGATCTAAAAAAGTTGAATTATATTCCATAACAATGTCTGCCATGATGAAACACTAAATAGTTTCAGGATGTTCTTATTTTCTCTGTTTCATGTGAGATGTGGCATCTCTATTGACTACTGGGATGGAAATGACTAATAGCAGTTTATAGGTGTCTTGGTTTGAAGAGACAGGTATCTACTAGGGAGAGGTGGGGCCTCTCTAGGAATGGAGAATTCCAATCCCTTCCCTCCAAGTTATTATAATTTGGAAGATTAAACAGGCTTTTTAGTCAGAGTTATGGGCAAAGGAATAACAGTCCTTTACTAGTAAATAAGACAAACAAACAACAACAGCAATAATAATAATAATAATAATAATAATAATAATAATAATAATAAACAGAACCAAGAACTCCGAGGGGTTTTGTCTCCCAAGTCCCGGGCAGTCTGATTTCTTGGGACTCTGAGAGCACCAAGCCAAAATGGTGGAAAAAATTCCGGGGCTGATGACTGGAAACAGTGAGTTGTCTTGGCAGGCAGGGGGGTGTCTTGGCAGGCAAAGTGAGCAGTGCTGAAGAAGCCGCAACAGCTGGACCGGGGCTGACCCAGCTCCAGATGGGCAGGCGAGGAGCTCCGAATTCCTGGGTGCTCCAGCAGATGATAGAATTCCCAAGACCGGACCCTCCGTTAACAGTGGACTCCTCACGCAGCCAGCAGTCGCCCAACCGTCCTCTCCAAGACTGAGGGCAGAAGAAACCACCCTCAGATCCCGGAGCGCCCGAACCTTTTCCTCCCCCTCAAACTAAGTGATCTACTTCTTTTGGGTGGGTCAAGTACCCTTTAAGCATCAGTATTTAGTCTCTTAGCAACTTATGGGGGGGAAAAATTCTATAGGAAAACTTAACCTCCAACAATAGGTAAGCAATATTCTTTGAAGATGTCAAAACAAACAATACCAAAATCACAGGTTATTGATATTTTTAATAATTCCCCTCTGAATTACTAACAGACATGACTTGCCATCTATAAAATAGATTTTTGGTGAATCAGGGGAGGAAAAAAAAACAACCAAAACCCACTCATCTCATTCCACTGTGGAAATTATATTCTGGGAACTGTAGTCTCAGTGGTATCTCTACACTATTCTCTATGGAAGACAAATGCAAGACTTGGCAGCCCTGAGCCATAGTATTTTGAGGATGTCTACTTCCACAAAGACCAGTCAAAACTGGAGATCATTTAATGTAAAAAGCACCTGAAAACTGTAAGAGCTCTTCAGCAGCTCAAGAATACATGCATGACATGTGTGAAAGATACAAACCACTTGTTTTTCCTTTGTAATTTAAATGTCAGTCTTCTATTATCTGGGAGATCTCTTATATTAAACACTCTACTTAGTACAAGAATTATATTAGATTTTCAATCAGGAAGGCTTGCATCTTTATCAAGTGGTGGTGGATTATATGTTCAAGATTGCTAAGAATTAGTCTTTTGAATATTTTCTCTGTCTTCATGAGTAACACTAAGGCTTTAGATATGTCCCTGGCTGACAGCCCTGAAAGGGAGAGAAACGTTTTTTACTTTTTGTTCCAAGTTTATATAACATGGATAATGCATTCTACATGATAGCTTCCTTTTTCCTAACTTGAAATCTTGATAGGACAAGGATCAGTAAGAGAAGTCTTGCTTCCAGATCTTGGTCACTTTGGCTGTGTCTGTTCTAAGATGTGAAATACAGCAGGAATATTATGATGTTGGTAGTGAAACACTGCACGGGTTTTTCAGGGAGGTGGTAGATGCTCTATCCCTTGAAACACTCAAAGTCAGTAGCACGGGACTGTGAACACCCTGATCTAGTTGAAGATGTCCCTGCCCATGCAGGGAAGTTGGACCTTTAAAGGTTCCTTCTAATTCAAACCATTCCATAATCCTGTGATTCTGTGGCACTGAGGCCAAAAAGCAGAAAACAGCAATGTAAGTAAAGTCTCTTAACTTCCGAAATAAGGTAGTTTTATATAAATTCCCTGCTGTTATTTTCTACCTCCTAGCACATTCCCATGGGAATAACTTGGAAGAAAACACTGAGGTTGCAAGTGGACTGGACACTAGACTAATTTGCAGTATGAGTGACTGACCCCAGTGCCCAGGAACAGTCACAGATGCTGGGTAATTTAATAGCATAAGCATATCTTTTGTGGCATCAGAAAGGTTATTTTCAAGTGCTTACTATATTTTTTAAATTATAGGATTCCATTTAACACGCAGATTGGAAAACAGTGTCAGGACACTTCCCTGTATGGATCATAAGTAGACTCCAGCTACAGGTGTAACATGACAGTGCTCCTCTGTCTTCTCATCTAGAAGCAAAGAAGCCAGATTGAAACTGAGATCAACGTTAATACTAGGACCAGCCTCAAGACAGTTGATTCCACCAAAAATGAAGCCTAACACAATTAAAGCTATGCCTAATAAAGTTAATTTTTGCTCCTGAGGCCACTTAGGTGGGATATAGAAAACTACATCTTCATATGGAAAGCTGAGCCATACTACCTTTCCAGCTCAGAGATGCAAATGCATCTCTTGATGAACGAAAGTTAACTCTGAACTGGTTGTGTGAGATGCTGTAAGTGATATAACTGCAGAACTACAGAGCTCAGTTTAGCCAGCTCCCCTCTTTGGCTGCCCTGTGAATTTCTCTTAAGGAAGTAAAAAAAACCAAAAGAAAGCCTTGATGCTATTTGATAGATTATTGAGTGCTGTAGAAAATACAGACTATGTAGAATCAAATATTTTAATACTACATATATTATATATGGACAGAGTTTTGACGCGGTGTCCCGCATGCACTTGGAAGCGCTGGCCCACGGGCTAGCTCAGAGTCCACACCGCGGCTCACGCGCTCTGGGTTGGGGCAGCTAGTCTCACTAGCCACCTCCTCCCCATGGGTACTTGGTTTCCCACACCCAGTGTAGGATGAGATGTTCTTGGCAACCACGGTGACGGCAAGAAGGAGGACTCCGAGCAGGATATAAGGCTTTTATTATATAGGGGAGACCTGACGGGAGCTCCGCGCCGGATCGCTGCTGCTCAGGAGAGCCCTGAAAAAAACATGAACATGAGCTTATAAACGGGGGAGGATCGAGGGGTGGTAACAAGGGCAACAACCAATCAGAATAACTTGGGGTGGAACCAGGGGTGTAACCATGGAACAGGGGAACCAGTCACAGATGAGGAGTAGGGGATTTCCCTGGCACTAGCCTATCACTCGACACCCTCCCTGGACCTTTCCAGAATCCAGGGAAGGGCTCCAGAATGATAGACAGGGCGCCCAAGGGGAGAGAGAGAGGATTGACAGGAACAGGTGTAGGGTAGGGTGATTGACAGCTAACAGAATGGTTATGTAACAGGCATAGGGGAAAAACCATTGGGAAAAACAGGGGGTACACGGAACGAACTATTACATAGAACTTCTTATAAAAATACAAAACTGCTTACATAAAACACATAAGAACTTGACATAACTCTCGCACCACCACAGACTTTGTAGGATACATACATTTTTTGGGTTTTGATTTCTGCAGAATTTTTTGAAAGATAACAAAACAGCACAGTAAGACTGCAAGACACATGGCACCCATATCCTTTTTTCTGTAAGAAATAATGCATTTGGAGTATGTTGAATAACTAAGTATGTGTTCAAGCATCTTGTCCTTGTTTTTAGTTATGCTGCTGCTTCAAGGCCTACACCAGTCCTATGTTTGAAAGCTTTATGCTTGCCACTTACACAGTGCTATTAAAAAATGTCGTATTGTCGTCTCTTGCTGCTGCAGAAAGTCAGAAATCTGAATGATGTAATTCCAGTATTGTCCCTGGGCCACAACTGGGAGAATTTTCATATTTACTCTTCCTCATCTAGCTCCTTGTTTTCTAATCATGCTGTATTTTAGCCCTGCAAGAAATGCCTGCTTTAAGATATCTCTGCTCTGTGGATATATAAACAACAAACTCTTTGCTTATATAGTATTAAGGATAGCAGTACTTTTAAATGCAGATTTCTGTGTGGTTTTTTGCAATCTTACCTTGTAGTAATATTTTCAGTAATTGCTGTATCCCTTTGTTGGAACTTGCTCTATTGGTATAAAATGCTCTTGTCAAATGTCAGTCTTTGTAGAACCAAATCCTGAGATCCTTCATTCTGTCAAAATCAACAATAAATTTGGTCTTACCCATGCTGAATAAAAGGGAGAGATCTAGTTCTTCCACCTGCTAGCCATACTTAATGTAAAACATCCCAGGATCCTATTATTCATCCTGGCTGCAAAGGGCATATTGCTAGTTCATGTTTCCTTTGGTGTCCACCAGGATCCTCAGTTTTTTTCTGGCAAGGCTGGTTGCTATAAACGTACCTGAGATTCCTCCTCCCCAGGCACAGATCTTGCACTTCCCTCAACTGAAATTCGCAACATTCCTGCCTGCCTATTTCACCAGCTGGCCCAGGTCCCTCTGGATGGCAGCATGACACTCTGGTGTATCAACCACTCCTTTCAATTTTGTGTCATCTGCAAACGTGCTGAGTAACAATTCAGTACAGAACATGAACGATGGCATTTATTGGGATTGGAGCCCAAGCAGATGCCTGGGTACACCGCTAGTTACTGGCCACCAACTAGGTTTTGTGCCACTGTTCACCACCCTTTGGGCTGGGTATTCCTCAAGTTTCTGATCCTCCTCACCATCTGCTCATACTGCCCTCAGTTCAACAGCTTCTCTATGATGATCTTGTGGGGTCTTTTCTGAAGTCAAGGCAGACAATAGCCATGTTCTCCTCCCATCTGTCAAGCCAGTCATTTCACCATGTCTATCAAGTTGATCAAGCATGACTTCGCCTTGTTAAATCACTGCTGGCTGTACCTGATGACCTGCTTGTCCTTCGTGTGCCTGGAAATGGAACACTGGGAATTTGAGACCAAGTTATCAGTATTAAAAGGTTTAAATACAGAGGTGATATTATGTACCTGTTGCTTCACAAATTGCATAGTGACAGATGGGGAGATTAGAGGTAGTTTTTAGTGGGAGGTGTTTTCTCTATTTTTAATTTACACAAAGTATGTGAATTAATTTATTTATTACAGTAAGAAAAATAAATTGCAACTGGAAATTGACATATGATTAAGTTCCTTAAATTGAATTCGGGTGGGTTGTGTTAGCACAATGTGCCATTAACATTACAATCACTGTTGTGAGAATGAATTCATGTTGTTCCATACTCTGCTCTCATTATAACCTTTTTATTTCCACATAACCATACTGAATTGTTGGGGTGAACAATAACAAACTGTGTTAATGCCAATTCCTTCTCTCTGTAATTCCACTGACTTCATTTGTCTAGTGGGTCATGCTTACAGTGAAGGGCATAGAAATATAAAATAGCATAGGTATGAGGGGAATGTTTGACCTTGTTTAAGTGAAGGGGTATTTAGCCATGGCTGTCTTTGTAGTTGAAATTGTATCTGTTATTTCAGGACAGTGCTGATATGAAGGAAAAAAAATGCTAAATAAAAATCAAGTTGAAAACCATTTTGATTTTACATTACCCTTAGTCAGGAATTAATAAATCAGACAAACTTTGCAATTATTTTTAAAATAAACTCTGAAAGAACCTCAAACCCCAAACATAGTTAATTTTTATTTCAGTTTCTTAAATTGTTTATCATTGGAATTCAAATACAGTAAGGAGCAAAACATCAAATATATATATAAATAATGAACAATATTAAGATGGGACTAAAATTCAGATACATTTTTAATTTGTAAACTAAAATCTCTAGGATGATAACATTTACTTTATAAAATAGCATAAAAAATAGCCATTATGTTGGTTTTAGAAAAGGTAACAGCTGACTTAATGACAAACAAGGCATTTATTTTCTGAGGTTGCTTTTTCACATAGCTGGCCTGGATAATTTGCTCAGAAAATAAGACATTGACAAGATACTTCTAAAACAGCTCCTCTCCTGTCTTTTCTAGCTGGCTTTGTCCATCTCTCTCCACTCTTGAGTAATGAACAAATATGCCATGTTCCTCAGATTTTCCATGCAGAGGCTCTGAATTATTTCTTTGCAGAATGTTTTTTAAATATTCAGGAGGAGTTACTTGCCTTTAAATCAAAAACAAACAAACAAAAACTCCCAAAAAATCCCTATCAAAATTGTGATTTTCCCCCCTTTTATATATTATCTATTTGCAACAGTAAATAATGACATTATAGACCAGATTTCTTTCTTCTAACTGTATGAAATTAAGGTCCGTAGTCTATGTCTATAAGTGTCTGCAGTTCAAGTTACCATTCTATGTTTTAAATCAATTTGTAGATGCTCATAAACTTTGTGCAACAAATAATTTTCATTTAGGTAGCTATTCAACATTTATCTGACAGCCTAAAGGTTAGGTATATTAAATGATAACTTATAGAACTTGCACTGTATACTGAGTTGAAGAAAAGGTGCTTACAGTGTTAGCTTGCTCTTACCTCAGCCCGTGATGTTCCCCTTCAGAGTCTGCATCTCGCCTATGCAGCCCCCCCAAGGGGTGGAAGAGGGGAGGAGGGAGAGCAAGCAAGCAATATGTGGAGTCTTGAGGGGAGAGCAGTACTAAACAGGGAGTACAATTCCTAAACCATGAAAATAAGGTAACATGTCTCAGTGAGAGGAAATTTATGCAGTTTTATTCCTCATCTTCTACTCTTTTCCCCAGCCTGAATCACAGATGAGATATGTTTACATAATATTTACAAAATTACAAACATCTGGACAAGACTGCTTTGATCAAAAACAAAGACAAGTTGTACAATCTTTACAGGGAAAGACAAAGCACTTACCAAAGTATGTCTTTTCAGAAAAATAAGGTTTTCTTTCTCTATCTATGTCTACTAAAGTAAGCTTGTGGCAAGAAACGATGGGATTCTACTCAGCTAATATTAATTGGCTAAAGTTTTGCCATCTGATCTTTGCAAATTGCCTATGATGCTTTTGCAATTGAAGAGGGAAGACTTAGATGCCAAACAAAACGATAAATCTAATTTTGAAAAAAGATGTCTGTGTTCAGATGGAAGAAAACTTATTGAAATTCTATTCTAATAATGGGCTATCCAGTAGCTAAAATTAGAGTGCAAACTCAATTAAATAAGCCACTCATGAGAGCCCTGAGTTGCAATGACATTGCAAGGCACACAGGCATGTTGCAATATTCTTTAAAATGTGACTTCTAGTTGTGAAAATGTTGAAATTCTGAGAACTTTAGTTTTAGTTAGGATGTTGTATACCACTGTTTCTTCTTCTGAATAGTTCCATCAAGATGTACATGTGTGTTAGGGTTTAACCCCAGCCAGCTCACTTCCCTACCACATAGATTGGGGAGGAAATCGGAAGAATAAAAGGTAGAGAAGTCCTGGGTTGAGATGAAGACGGTTTAACAGGGAAAGCAAAAGCTGTGCACAGAAGCAAAGCTAAACACAGAATTAATTCACTGCTTCCCAAGGACAGGCAGGTGTTCAGCCATCTCCAGGAAAGTAGGGCCCTATCAGGCAGAACAGTTATTTGGGAATACAAACACCATTACTCCAAATTGCCATCCTTTCCTTCTTATTCCCCATACTTTACACACAGAGAATGAGGTCATACCATCTGGAATATCCCTTTGGTCAGTTTGGGTCACCTGTCCTAGATGTGTCTCCTGCCAGCCTCTCAAGCATCCCAAATTTCCTCACCAGCAGGGCAGTAGGGAAGGCAGAAAATTCCTTGGCTCTGTGTGAGCCCTGACCAACAATAACAAAAACTTCTCTGTATTATCAACCCTTTGTTCAGCACAAATCTAAAACACAACTCCACACAAGGCGCCATGAAGAAAATGAACTCCAGTCCAGCTGAAACCAGGACAATGTGTATAACACATATTTTACCAATGCATTATTAAGATGTTTCTCAAGTTATCTATAGGTGTGTGTGTATATATTAGCAATGCCTTTTTTGCTTGTCTCTTACTTGCACAACTGAAGACAGTCTCTTGCAGAAATGTATGCAAGGTCTGGCCCACAATCTGCTGAGTTGCAAATTTCATGTAAATAATCTCACTTGGCTCACTGGAACCACTTTCTGTGAGAATGCAGTGAAAAAGTTGAAGCATGGGGTGGACTTTTTAGATTAAATGTGAGAGATACATCCTGTGTTGTTCCTTTGATCTCTCAAACTTACTGTTTGCTGGGCAGGATATTGTAGAGAACATATTTGGGCAGCTCGCCTGCAGTTATTCGCTGTGCCCTGCTATGCTGCTAACAGTACTTGAGCTAATTAGGACTAACTCAGATATGCCCGTGTGAGTTTCAACCATTCCCAGTCTGCTTGCTGTTGAGGATAAAATCACTCATAAGTTCTGGAACATGAATATTTGTGTCTGATGTTTTACAAAATGTGATACTCTCTGAGCTTTGTGCTTTGGGACCTGCATGAAAAGATTGTTAATGTATATAATACCAGGTGGAAGTGAAGTGACTGGAAATATGCCTATTAGTATTGAGAATGAGGCATAGAAGGGGACAGCATTGTGCTGCAAATTAAAGAGGGCAGACGTCATCACCGTTGCCATAGCTTTCCTGCGTGCTTCAAAAAACTGTTTGGAAAAAAGATGCATACAGAAAGGGAGATGATTTTCTATGTGAGCAAGTGTAAAGGATGAAAAATTGAGGTGAAGGTAGACATAAACAATGGGAAAGCCCCATTTTTTCACTTGAAAAGCAGGCAGCTACTTAGGCCACTCCCACAAGTATTTTAACTGTTGTGAAAGTGATTGAAATATTAGAAAACAGTTGGACTAACAATGTTTTTAGAAATTCTCAATTGCAGTCAACATGGCCTATGGATTTCTGTTGTGGTAAATCCAGTTATACACAGGACTTTTTCCTGGCCCATCCTATGCATTATTTCATTATTCTTTTGTTCCATGCTTTGAAAAAAATGATTCAGGGTTTTGGACAAGTGTTATCAGTGGATTTATCATTAATCTCACGTGTATATTTTCCTGAATTAGGAAATAAGTGATCCAAAGTACAGACATTTTCTTTTATTTTATTTTCAGGTGTTGAAATTGTAACACACTTCTTGTGCAATTTCTTCCTTAGGGGTTGCTCCAAGACATATTTTACCACTGTTTACAAGATAGTAGGGTTCTTTTCTATGAGTGTATGCTTGTATTTAATTATTTCCGAAACCAAATTAAAGCATTTTCATCCTGGTATCATATTTATGGTGATCAGGCTTATTTATTATTAATACAGTGTTTTCTTCAACAAATTAATATTTTATTCTTAATATCATTGTGAATAAGTGATTTGTACCTTTTTATCATTAATGACATAGCACAAATATGCTTTTGGTTGATTGCAAACGTGCTGCTGTGCAAATGTCAATGAGATAGAGTTTATTTTATGCCATTTTCTATAGTTTTAATTAAGCAATAAAAGAAGACATCCAAAATAATTACATACAGTTTCCTGCTTGAAGAATATAAAACTAAAGCCTATGCAAACAAAAAGAGTGCTAAAGAAAGTAAACTGACGCTTTCATGCTTAGCCTAGAATAAACTTAGGTACTTTAAAATATTAGAATCAGCAACATTCAGAATGTATTAACAAATTTTAATTAAAGATGAGCTGATATGTAAAGCTAGTCTGCTTGTTGTACCCAACATCTAAGAACAAGTATTTGCCTTACCTTGATAACCAGTTATTTAACTTACAGCATTGAACTACACAGCACTGCCTAGTTTTTGACACAGATTTAGGTTAAATGAATAAATAAAAATCATTGTTTAAAAGAACTTGGTTCCTAAAACAGTAATTAGGTTTCTATCAACAGCACCTTTGAGCTCCATCCTTGCTGAACAACATCCAAATATAATTATGGAGACATGTAAATAAAATCGACCTTTTAGAGCTGAAATATACTGAAGAAACAGAACACAAAATGAAGCTGCAGTAGCCTCTGTGTAGCCCAGAAGCAGCTGGGAAGAAATTCAGGACTTCACATCTGAATCCTTGACATTATGTCCATTGTATAAACAAAACTTGTCATCTCTATGCTGGGTAGCATCACAGCTGAGCTAAGCACTTTGTTTTCTTTGTAATTTTTCCTATCTGGTGAAAGTCCTTTCTGCAAAGCGCTCTCAATTTTAGTGAGAGTGATCTATGCCCTTACCCCAACAGGTTGACCTAAGCAAAGCAAGCCTAAGTAAACCTCACAGACAAAATGCAGCATTTGTTTCTGTCATGATATGCTCATGTCATCACTAAGCATCCTTCTCAAGAGTCCTGTACCTATGTATGTGATCTGTTATGAAAGTTTTGTTATCGTTACTTTTTTGTAATAAAATAAACCCCATTCTAGCACAGGAGCTCACCAAAAATTTAATCACTGGATGAACTCACAAATTCAATAGTTTCATCCTGATTACAATGTACTCTAGGAGCTCTTCCCAGTCAATTTTTTTCTCACTGCTACAGAATTTTGAGGTCACAAGTGGTAAGTTGCATGCTGTTGTCAGTGATTGGATTGGTAATCATGTGTATTGTCTGCAAAGCTTGCAAATGATGAAACCATAAAATTGTGTTATTAATATCAAAATAGTGCCAATAAAGGCTTTTTTCCACCTTCTCATTTCCAGGAAATGTTTTCCTGAATATGCAGTTTAAATAAAGTTTAAAGGGAGAATTAATTTTAAGAGGATGTAGAACTCAGAGAGAGAGAAAGCAATTAACTGTACTTTCAAATTCTTGCAGAAGCAAAATATATTTTTTTATTATTCTGTTTTTGAAATAAGTGTTTTGGCTCAAGTTCTTAGAGCTTGGGAGGCAGATAATTTTCCAAGACACAGAATAGGTGTATCAGTTCTGTATCTTGGAAAATTACCTGCTTCCCAAGCTCTAATAACCTGAAAATGTGTAGCTATTCTGTAGGTAATTAAATTTCATTTTAAGGGCATCTCCAGACAAGAGGATAACAAGTGAGAAGAATGCATCGTTTACAGGAGTGACAGTTCCCCTCTTAGTGCTGAATATTATGGCACATATGCAGTGTTTGAAATTATCAGGGGCCTTTTTATATCCTCCCTCACTCCTCTTCATTCTCATTGGGGCTTTCTGTACTTTTGGATTGTTTATCCACTAGTCAGTGAGCTACAGTATTATCCGAAGTATCGATATTGACATAAAGTGCAACTGAAACTAACATTTAACATAACTAACATTATCAATGGAGCAGAAAGCAAAACTTCTCAGAGATGAGCAAAAGTGATCTCAATTTGACCTGATTGTATATCTTCTAGATTGTGTACGGCTTTCAGTGGTCTTTTTTTTACTTGATGCCCTGTCTGCATGGAGCATAAAGTATATTGAATATTTGTGTAATCATTTTGAGCTTTTGATTTGGATAGGTATGTGTATTGTACTTGCTAGATTTTAACACAGTTCAAAACCAATCCCCAGGTTTGTATCAGGTGTGACACAAAATAGTTTTTGCTCTTAGATAATTCTACTCCTGGATTTAGCTGTGAAATGTAGAAATGTCTGTTTTGCTGGAATCATTTGGGATTGTAAACAAAGCAAAACCAAACTAAAACAAAGTGGAAAAAAAAATGTGGTTAAACAGAGGTTATTTGGAAAGCAGAAAGCCAAGGTTCAAAAGGGATGTTTATTTGTCTAGTTTTTTTTTACTTACAGTTAGAACTAAATATGTGAGCTAGATCTAGTCTTATAGAAAGCATATTTTCTCTTAGACTCCCTACACACAAAATGAACCAGACGTAGAAATCCTAATGTCACTAGCATGTGGCAGTCTCTGCATTTAGTTGATCCAATTTTGAATACAGATTGCCCCACATCAAATGAGACACCAAATATACTAGAATTTTCTAGTTTCTTGACCCTAGTTTTGTGCTCATGATTACTTTTAAGATTTTTGCCAGTATCTAAGAACAGATGGTTTTTAAAAAAAATATGAAAGTGGAATAAGTTTTGCCTTGGTTTGGTTTGCTTTTTTGTTTGTTGCAGGGGTTTCTACTTGTTTTGGTTTGGGTGTTTGTTTGTTTGGTTGGTTGGTTGTTGTTGTTGTTTTTGGTTGGTTGGTTGGTTGGTTGTTTTTTATCGGGTGGGTTTGGGGGGATGGGTTTGGTAGATCCTTAGGTAAAATTAGTAGCTGTATAATACACAGTAGGACTAGCACTGCTTGCCCTCCGGTGGTATGTTGAATTCTTCACTGGAATCTCATGATTATTTGCTGAACAATCACCATAATTGTCCCATCTGCCTCCATTTCATTCTAGTTATAAGCATCTTTTCCCTTAGTCCTCTCCCCTTTTTCTGCACTCCATGGCCTCAGGCAGGTCACTCACCCTCTCTGCTAATGCTTCTCCATCTGTAAAATGGGAGTAATGTGAGTTGTTGGAAAGATTAATTAGTGAATTAATATTTGTAAAGCACTTGAAAGATGAGAAGCACTAGATAAAGGCTAAGTAGTATAATTATTATTCTCAGAAGTGCCTTCATGAATAGGGGGGAAAAAAATACACAGGGTTTCGTCAAACTGATTAATATCAATATAGGTGGTTCTAGAGATAGATGAACCCAGGCTAGTTGGCTTTGCTAGTAAAGAGACAAATTAACATGAATGAATATGTAGTGTTTGTGGGTTTTACCCTTTTTTTAACAGACAGTATTAATATCACACATTTTCAGATCAATCACAAATTACAGCTTGAAAGCATGAGAGAAAATGCATCTGCGTATTTAGGAAGTGAGGCCCTGCATCTTCCAGCTTCCATACTCTTTTACTCTTGTTCCATCTATGTGAGTGTCTTTTAAACATGCTACTTATTACAGGTGCAAATGGAACTGAGAGAGTAACCGAGAATAAATATTTTAAAGTAATATTGTACAGTCTTAACTTTGTATTGTGATTCCATATTCTCTACCCACACCCACCAAAAGGCAAGTAATTTCCTAGTGCTATAATTAAGCCATCTTTCATTCCTCCATATTCATAAAAAGGGAAAAGAGAGGCTAAGGGCTCAAAATGAGTATGATCACATAATGATACTTCCTGTCCAGAAAAGATATAATTATTAGCTTGAACATTTCTTTTTCAAATGTGTCATATGATTAATTTGTCATATGTGGCTAGAGACTTCTACTCTGTTTAATCAGTGGAGGCCAAATTTTATTACTTAGCCACTCTCAAACCATACCATCTTCAAAAGAGGTAACAGGTGTCTGTGCTTTGTGGAAGCATGTTCTCTTCCAATGTGTTTCCAGAGCAAGATTGTATTAAAGACACAGTTCCAGCATATTCTGCACTGGTTTTTGGCAGCAAACTGAAGTGATGTAGAGTTTAAGATGCCACTGCTTAGTTCCCTCTGCAGGATACAATGCCCAAGTCTATGACAGACCACGGCCTCTGCTTCCCTGAGTGAGGAGGCAGCAGCTGAGACATAGATTTTGCTTGGGCTGCCTGAGCTACGGAGTCTGGGCTTTTTGCTCCGATCTCCTCCTGCCACCTTCAGTTTCCTGCTGGCTAGAACTGTCACATTTCATACTGTGATCTGATTCTCTGCCTTCTGAGCTTTTAAAATTAAGGCCTTAATAGATCCAACTGGAAATAATGACTACAGGATGGAAAAATTAAGAAGACATCTTTGTATATTATTGCTTTTCATTCTCTTTTCAGCTGTTCATTTAAGGTAAACCTTAGGAAACCTGATAATCACAAAGGCTTATGAGACTTGAAGTGCAGGATATAGTCAAAAACAGGCAAATGAGGAATAACATGCAGGTCTGCAAAAGGAAGCGATATTTTTTCTGAATGTTTACTCTAGGTTAGCAAACTCATGGGGGAATAATATGCAGCATGTAATATGTATCATATGCCTGTAGCAGGAGGGTGCTAGAGGAGGTAATGATATGATTGGTAAAAACAAGAAGGTAATTCAACAGAATTGGGCCCTGCTAATCAGTGTTTGTACTGAATTGGAATCTTCATCTTCCTTGGTATCTAAAAATAAGATTTATGTACAGTAGACACTTTAGCTTCTTGGTGTCACGGAAGCCACTTATTACACAATTGGATGCAGTGCAATACTTGTGGGAGTAATAATCTTACCATTAGGCACATGGAAGGCACTAAATAACTTCTACTCCTGATAACCTCTGAAGAACCTGGGATGAGGGACTGCTTTGCCCTCCCATTCATTCTCTCCTTCATGTGGTGTAGCTTGAGTATTTCCAGAGCAAATCTGACCAAGTGCTAACCAGCATGGTCCCACATGAAGGGAGAGTGCTGGCCCCAAATAAGAGCTTGTCTTACTGCCTGCTATTCCCATCAGCCTGCTCTTTCAGGGTTTGGCACGATTATGCTGCAGGTTCTCTTTATTTTATAGTCCAGCCTTCTTCCCTGCTACTAGGAAGCTGTCCTTCACAGTCAGTGGGCTGGTGTCTGTTTTCTGAGCAAAAACTTGTTTCACACTATGAAGAATGACACTGTGTGAGGAATTCAAATGTTTCCAGTCATGCACCTTTACAGCATTTCCAGCTCCTCCTGAATAGTAGCTGAAGGAATGAGGAATAAAAGCAATTTTGTTAGCAGTTGATTCTTTCTCCTACATAAGATTTTTTTAATGTGTATTTGGAAAAAGGCTGTATTATTCTCCCTGTTTTTTCCCACTATACCTATCCATTCTAGCACTGCCAAGAAAAGACAGTATAATTCTCGTTATAAGACTGGCCAAATAGGGAGCAAGAAAACAAAGAAAGAAGGATATTAAAAGAGACTGGAAATAATAATAATAATAATAGTAATAATAATAATAATAAAACAGATTAAAGATGCATCTGAAATGGAAAAAACTGAAAAAGAGAAGAGCAATATCATATAAGAAAACAGTCAAGGGTGAAATAAAAATGAAAACAAAACAGAACAATTAAAAAAAAAAAAAAAACAACCAAAACAAATATAAGTTCCCCTTAAAAGACTAAAACCTAGTCAGACAGATGCAAGTTATGATTGCTGGAAAGTGAATTTTAATTAGTATTTATACCTGTTACTATATTTTTCTGAGCTTTTCCAGAAATCAGTAGCATCTGAAAAATCTCAGGCAGAGATGTTGTCACATCCTAAGATCTGATTTTCTCTATTATTATAAAAGCCCTGTGGTTACCCTGAGAAATGGACATATATGATGCTTTATGACACTGAAAATGTGGCCCTTAAAGTGTGCTAGATTTATAGTATTAGTCTGAGTAAGTAGCAGACAGGCTTCAGCTATAAAAATGCCAGGGAGAATCCCAAGACTAAATTGCAGTTCAGTTTTGTCCCCTTCAAGGGGACAAGCAACCCCTCTTTATTCAGAGAGACAGGAACAGGGAGGCTAATGGATGAGTGTAAGATATTTATGTGGTTACAAGCAGTACATTGCACATGACTTGCTGCACTATCCTCTCCCCACTGTCCCTGCATGCTAAAGCAAGTTGATGGCAAAAGGGAGTGAGCAGAGAGATTTTACTGGGAAGTTGTAAATTGCTGCTGAGACAGATCATACCACAAATCACACTGTTCCCTTCACCTGAACAAGAGGGATGTGAGGTAGGAATTGTACTTTAGAAAGGATGTTCCTGAGTCATTCTGTTTCCCACACTGCTCCTGTGGTGCAAATTGCAGGGTGCAGTTTTCCTGTTTTGTCTAAAGGAGGTTTATAACCCCCAGCAAAAAGAAGACCCAGACCAGAAACTGCAAACTTTGCTACAAAACCATGCTCTTGGTTACAGCTGTTTAATTGCTTTTCCAGCTGAGCTGTATAGGTGTATTGCTGACAGAAATTTTCAGAAGATTAACTAACTTTGAATATAAGTTTTCTTGGTCCTTTAGAGTACATTCTAGTAGTCTCAAGGTTCTCAATCCATACAGAAAGACACATCAAACAGCCTGAACTGTACCGCGATTGTTATTTCACAGAAGTGCCTTTATAGTATGCATCTGTAAATAAAATAGTATTGCAAGCACATATCACATTTGAATAACTGTTCATTCTGTTTCCTTCTTTATAATTATGGACAACAATAATTTACTTGGTGCTTGAACATGAATGGTGTTCCTCTGTGATACAAAGTTTATTTCTCTCAGATGGTGGTTAAACTTCATAACTGTGGTCTGTTTCCATTTTACATCATCTTTTTACTTTTATTTTCATTTGCTCTTTACTAGACCTGAATATATCCTTAAAAATATTATCCCTCTACATTTTCTTTCACTTACAGGGCTATGTACCCTCTCCACCCATAAGTTCCCTACTCTTAGAAAGCATAATGTTCATAAATTCTTCCCAGAACTGAATTGTAGGTTATTTAATCACCACCTGTTTTCCCCATATCATTATGATTTTGGGACCATTCCACTGTGGTATTAGGATGCTCCAAAACTTCAATTTTTAAATGCATTTTGTGGGCCTTTACCTAAATCTAGGGTTACCTGTACCTCCTGAATGTCTCAAACGTTGTGAGAAAGCCTCCAATGAAACAGAGATCACCAATATTGAAATGTCTCAGCCTACAAGGCTGGCTTAATAAAAGCACACAATTAAATTCAAACTGTACTTTACATAACATTATCAGAAGTGTCTTAAAGCAATATGCTATGCTACTTTCCTTATATTTGGAAGTCTGGCCTAAGTAGAAAGAATGGTACTGATTATTATTGCTGAACTGGGAGTGAGAACAGTGATCAGATGACATAAAGCAGTTTGGATTTGTCTGAGCCCCTTGAGGTACCACAAGAGGCAGCCTGATGAAGTCAGCAGTTTTCCACTGAGTATGACAAGGATTCAGCTGTCTCCTTCCATCCAGATCACAGCTTTACCTTAACATCAAGGGTCTGTTGAACAGAATCCTGAATTAAAGCACTGCATGTTCAAGATTAAGCTCTTTGCTGCAAGGAAATTTCCTGTGATGTCACCAGAAACACTGTTGCCAGAAAGTTTGGAAAAAATGATCCATATAAAAAAAAAAAAAAAATATTGGATGATGCTTCAGGAAGGTTGATCTTTGAAACCCACTGTAGTATTCATTGATGACCAATTGTATTGCTTTTAAATGAGATCTCACTAATTTATAGATCTGCTGTTCAATTCCACCTAAATCACTGCAGCTGTGCTGATCTAGGCCAGACGAGAGTTTGGAGTTGCCTTTGCTCAGCTGGTACTTTTGAAATTAATGAGGATGAGAGTAACATTTCAGAGCTACTGTGCACGGCAGTTAAGTATTACTAAAAGTTTACCAGTCTCATTGTCTGTGGAGGCTATGGGGGAAAAGTGGTTGCCAAAATATGGAAAATATGGTGGCTGTGAAAGTTTAAATGGCTCAAATGCTTTTCTGCTGAGCAATTTTAATGTCTAAAAGTGGTTTTATTATTTATGTTTTTCTCTAAAGAGATGAAGGATAAACATGCTTCTACTTAATCTTTTCTATGTATTCTGCTGGGTTTGCTGTTACCCTAGAGCTCTTGCACACCTTATTTCTAGTTTCTGTGTTTCCAGCCAAAATGAAGCAGACAATATCTCTTTTTTTTTGTTATTTACTTATTAGCAAAAGAGAAATTACCCAGAAAATTGACACTCTTAGTACTACATCCTGTCTGGCATTTTTCTTTTTTTTTATACCAAAGGTTATTTTTAAGTGTAGGAGAAGAATAATTCTATGTGTTGAAGCTATGAACATAGACAAGATTTGCTTCTAGTCCTTTCTATTCCTGAGACTCAACAGAGGTGACACAACTGACTCTATGAGTGATTTGGGCCAGTGGGGAAGTTGTGACCATATTAGCACATTTCTTGCTGTTCCTCTCTGGCCTTTTATTCTGTATTGAATTTACATTGATGCATGATTAGGTATTGAGCTGAAGTAGTTTGTGTCTTTATGAGAATATTAAGAAACTTACGCTAATACTGCTTTCTGTATTTATTTTGGCATTCAAACTATTCGAATGACCAAGTTTGGAAATAGAACTTTTTAAAAATATTCTATTCATCTCTAGGAAATATATTTTAGTGGAGCACAAATATCTGATGGCCTTGGACAGTAAAAATACCATGGATTATTCAATGATACTGTAAAGGTCTTCTAAATTTTGCTGCTAAATCATTACTTGGTCAGGGATTTTTTCCCCATGATTAATATCCTCCTGCCCATGAGAAAATGTTTTTGCTTCGCATTGAGGAACAATACTGAACAAAGAAATTTTTATTGCGTAACCATTTTAGATTCTGTTATGATTTCAAAATACACTCACATGTACATATTAATTCTTTTGTATAATCATGGCTTGGGGCAGTAAATTCAAAAGGTTAATTAGAGATTCCATAGAATTTTATTTTATTTTTTTAGTGCTTTAATATACTGCCCCCTTTGTGTAAGAATGATGTGCTGAGAATGGTGCTTTTTTTTTTTTTTTTTAAATCTATATAAGTAACAGTATAATTTCCCATTGAAATAATATTATTTTTCTTATCTCCTTGTTCAGAAAAACCTCTGTCCCTTTATTGAGATGACTCATAGGAACTGAATTTAAAATTTTAAGTTATATTTAGGATTGGGAATAGGGCCCAAGGCACCAGAATTTGCTTCTGTTATTTAGACTGTAGCAAGATTCATGAGTGAGTCAAATTATTGTTTTCTTTCCTTAACAATGAATTTAAAATGCCAGTGTCTTATCTAATAGTCCAAGACTACAGTAAGTTCCAGTTGTTTCTGCACAAACTGAAATCATGTTGTCACTTCAGGTTTTTTTCTTTCATGCTTCAGTCCCTTTTCTGGATCTGCTGTTATTTTTTTCCCCAAACATTTACTTGTGGTGAGAAACAATTAAAATAATTTAGTTTTGTACAATGGACTTCCAATTAATGTTGACCTTTAAACCTTAAAAAGACAATCAGAACATTGTGTGAAAGATTATCACTTAAATTATTAATGCATGTATTTTTTAGTATAAAACTACTGGAAGATATTTGAAAAGGTGATATTAAATGGAAAAAAAAAATAAATCTTGTTATGGGGATCTTATTGGCTGGAACAGCAGTTTAAGGGAAGTATTTAAATTTCTAGGGCTGATGAGAGCTAAGATTCAACTAAACAAAGCATCATGTAACCTGAAATTGGAAGCTTACAGAAGTGGCAAATAAATTGTCTTAATAAGGTCCTTTTCATATATAATTTCTTTAATTGTATTTGAAATCATAAATAATACAACGTGTGTCTGTGGATTACATGTTTCATGGGGATGCCATGTCAGAACAGATAAACCTGTAAGCATTGGGATGGTTTCCACCCTTTCACTGATACAAATGTAGAGGTAAGGAGAACAGCCTCTTTTTCAGTGGGGGTTGTAACAGGAAATCACGTTAGTCTTGACATATAAACCCCTTTACTCAGGAATGTGTTTATGTTTCATGTTAATATGTGTAAAAGCCTTCTTATTTGATTAATTAGTAGATTAAGTATTACTTTGTTACCATAGTCCCAGGGCAAGCATGAGTCCCTGGGTGATAGGCATTCAATAAATTGCAAAAAAAAAAAAAAAAAGTAACTTACATTCTAAAAACTTTGCTGTCTGAATATAAAATATTGACAATCTTATTATCTGGATTTTGTTACACACTGAGGTGCTTTTCAGTGGAAAGAGGGTGGCACTTCCAGAGGAGGAACCTTAAAATTACACGGCTAAGACTGCTAGGGTAGAAAAGTTGATGTTATCCTACTGATGGTCTAAGGGGCACTTAGATTTATTTCTTGTTTCTCAGGCATTAAAGCCAGGGTGAAAAATCATTGTTATCTGTCTTGCTAAATAAACTGGAGATTCAAACTTTCATGGTTACTTCTGACTGATCTAAATCACACTCTTTTCTCTGTAATAATCAGCTTTCTGATGTGAATGCCTTCAGAAAGTAAACATATAATCCATTTTCTCTGCCACTTAACAACTTAAAAAGTGCTTTCTTTACTGCTTTTCCTACTAAACCACAATTACATGAATTTTCCTGAAAAATGTATGAGTAGAACCAAAGTAAATACACTTGATTAAGAATTTCAGTACATGTTTATGACTAACTTTGTTTCAGCATTCATGGAGAAACTTATGATAACTATGCATGTACTAGCATTGCTACTATAGGTTCCAAATCTGCTTCATTAGTTGCTATCAAAATATCCGTTTTCCATTTTAGATTGGTGCTTTAGATCACGAATACTAAATATATTATTCTGTGAAAAAATCTATTTTTAGTCACAATACCATTTATCTATGGCACTTCCATAGATAAATCTGATTGGAAAATGGAGTCAACTGCTTAGTGCCATAATTATCGTCCAAGAACAGGAAAATAGCAGATGAGAACAGTCATAAAAGTTGACACACTTTGGTTTGACTGATTCGACCATGTAAGTCTGAATACTTGATACCCTGAAGTCTAGTTTCCATAATACCCTTGAATCAAAAAACAAGTAATGAATACATCTCATTCCTCTTTTGCTCTGCTTTTTTTCATCCTGATCTAAATTTAAACTGTTATCTTTAATAGATTTATTTGTATCAGTGTAAATGAAAGGCAAATTAGATCCTTTAAATGCATTCCTTTTTGGATTTTCCCCTCTGCTGTAAGAGAGGGAAGAACTTTCATTGCTGTATTGTGATTTTCTACTGATTTATCTCCACATTGAAAAGTCCTTTCTGTACTAATTTGAAATTCTTTCTCCACGTTTTATTTAAATTGCCACATACACTTGTTAAATAATTCTAGTCTGTTTGGGTTTTGTTCTTTTCTTTTTCTTTCTATGGTGACTGATTGCCATCTGGGGGCTAACATGAGCCCACCGGACTAATTTCACTTATTCTGCCCATTAACTGCCATTGTCTCCAGGGTCAGAAACAAATGTACGAATCCACTTTATCTCTCAGCTTACAGAACATCTCATACAGTGAGCCTTGCATTACGAAATGGCTACATCAGCCTCTAATTACTCAGCTTTACCCTGCGTTGAATGCCCGGTGTACCTTGAGAAACAGCATGCAAAAGCACATTTGTTTAAGTCCTCAGATGGTTAACATTGTGCATAACCTCCTCACAAATTACAGCCTCAGCTGCAGCACATCCATTAGTCTGGAAGAATGAAGATTCCCAAGCGGCCCTGGTGCCTTTCCCAATTCCCTTGCGACCCACCAATCCTCTCAGCGCTCTCTCCGCATGTAGGGAGTGTTCAGAGCTAATCAGGTCAATGATCATCTCACGGCTCAAGGGACATGACAGGAGCCTATCACAGCAGCTACAGGATCTTTCAGACCTAAGCACGCTTGCTGAGAATCTCGTGTTAAGAAACATTGCTTTGGTGCCTCTTCCCTCACTCCCTACGAGCCTCTGAGGATTTCAGCTGATCTCTCTCTCTCTCTCCTATAGACACTGAGTTCACTGAAAAAAAGGCAGAGCAGCATGCGGCTACCCGGAGGGTGTTGATTGAAACTTAGATTCTCCCCGATCCCTGTTGGTTGGACTGATGCTCCAGCATTACCAGAAAAAAAGATTTCAATTAAGGTAAGTGCTGCTTTATCTGGCTGCCTGCGTCGTGCCGAATTTCTGCATGGAAAGTTCGAACTGAGCGAAGTGCCAGCCTGCACTGCAGCAAGGGAGCCCGCGCCGCGCCGCGGGAGTGGGCTGGGGGCAGGACCGAGCGTCCCAGCCCGGAACACCCTCGCCGGAGGGATTCGAGTTTTAAGCAGCATCTTATAAATAGCTCCAATTTTCTCCGATGCTGTGATTCTCTGAAGCTGGCCAAAAAAAAAAAAAAAAAAAAAAAAAAGACCCAAAAAAACAAACCCAAAAAAACCACCACCCCAAACAAAAAAAACAAAGCCAAACCAACAAACAAAGAAGAAAAAAAAAAGTTAGAAGCGTGCAGGAGTGTGAGAAGGGAGGAGGAGGAAAGGCAAGTGCACTTTCCCTCCTTGTGTATGTATTTGAGAAAGCACAGCAGCTGGAAAGCAAAAGTACATTATGGTAAAACATAATCCTGAATAAGGAGCATCATTCCTTCACCAGCAGGAACTCGTAGATGCAGGGCTTCAGAGTCCCATGGCATTTAAATAAGACAGTAAGGGATTCTTGAAATGTGAGTCAATATGCATGCAGCTTTCCAGGCTACCCTCGGACTGAAGACTGTGACTGGCATGTGGAAGGAATGTCATGCTCCGAGGCTGGTAGGGTTCAGATAGTTGCTTTTGTAGGATTAGCATTTCTCATGTGTGGTTGGGGGGCGGGGGGCAGTGTAAGGGTGATTAAGGGTACTGTTTCCATTCAAGTGGCCAGAAAATTTAATTGGTTGCTATGGGGTGAGAGTAGAGTTTGACTGCAGAGAGAGAGGATGCATTTTTTCATGGGCTGATAGAAAGTGAGACATATAAAAAAAAGAAAATAGACTGATGCTTGAAAATTTTTATCTGTGAGGAAAAAAGACAGTAGATGAGGGAGGCTGTCTTGAAAGATTAAATGAGTAATAGGAAAATGTCAGAGATTTTTACACAGCCTGTAGGTAGCTAGCCTTGTACTTATGGTCTGTCCACCCTGAAATGTGTAAAGTGAACTGACTTGGATAGTCTCAGTCATGTCCACATTTGATAGCTGTGCTATTAGGGGATGTAATTAAGGCCATTTTGTAAAGAGGCCAAACTTTTTAGTACTGTAAGGGATGAAATTAGGATCTGTTGTATTGAAAATGTCAGTTCTCTCTGTTGCCCTTAAAAGTTAACACTTTTTTTTTTTTAAACCTCCATCATAACAGAAAGAAAACATTAATGGAAAGTTAAGTGATTTCAAATCTTCATAGCTTCGACAGATGTATAACTTCTAGGCAGTTTGCAAAAGTGTGAACTAATTTCACTGCCAGTTTTCAGGCAGTGCTGTTTATTGACGTTAAATATCTCTATTGTTGATTATCATTTATTGTTGGAAATACAATTCACAGCACTATATCCTGCATTAAAAACTCAGCTAATCAATATGGACATACACCTCTCAAACCTCTGCCCTGCTCTGCTCCTCTCCTCACCGCTTGCCCCTCCTTGCTCACAAATGAAAAAAAAAAAAAAAGAAAAGGAAGAATTCAGGCAAATGTTGGTTACTCGCAGGTTACTTACTCCATTAGCCTTTTCAGTGAAAAATACCAAGTTGACTTTCTTGCAAAATCATTAGCATAGGGGGAAGTGACCTGAGGTTTTGGGGGGTTGTTCAAAGACTACTGACAGTTTACTTTCTATCTCTATATTCTCCTTCTTGAAAATTATTTAAAAAAGTAATATTTTTATAATGGTGACTGAATATATCCACTTTTTCTAGGAAAGGAAGCTGGTTTTGGGAGTAGTTACATGCACTGATCCTCATTTTGGTGTAGCATATGGCTCACTTCATTTTTCATGTTATGTTTATACGAGATTTACTAAATGCCTGGGCTCTTCTTCCACACAGAAATGCAAGTCTTGACCAGGGTAGAAGTATTTCAATGCACATATAAGAATGCATTGTATAAGTCTTCACTTCTTTTCCAACTAATCAATGATTTTTCAGTATAATATTCATTCATATACATCAGAATATTCATTATTAAAAAAAAAATCAAGATACAATAACTTAATGCACTGCAAGGAAAAAAATCAAGCATAAAACAGTTGCAGTTGGAGACATCCAGGTTACATACAAGTAGCAGGAAGTTCCATTCCAGTCTTTCACAAGGTCTGACTACAAACATTATTTGACATGATGGCTTTGTTCTCCCTTTGTTTCACAAAGCTGTTGCTGTAAGTAAGAAAAAAAGAAATAAATCACACTTTCATGGCAATGTGTCTCTGTGTTTCTAAAGTCTTAAAAATACATCTCTATTATTATTTTACAAGATCACATGTTCTATCTGCTTGTAAGCAAAAAGCGCTTACTTTCCAGTGTGCCAGGCTCAGAGGTTTTATGACATGAGAGCTTACCTAACACTAACACAAGGAAATGCTTGTTTATCTCATGTTTTGATTAAAAAAAAAAAAAAATCTATAATTATTTCCTGATCTGGGCTGTGAGCGTCTTCATACATAGTTATGCTCCTAAAAGTGACCTCCGCAATGTGGGAAATAACATTCCTCTCATTAAACAAATAAATTGGGGCATGTGACTTACTGAAGCTTTTCAGACTACTTAAACATAGGCTGACAGATTACACAGGAAGGCAGTATAGCCTAGTTCTCTCTCTTGAAGTTTTTTGTTTGTTGTTTTTTTGGGGGTTTTTTTTGTTTTTTTTTACTCTAAGGCTGTATCAAATACTATTAAATATATAACTATACACACTGTTCAACTTTATTTCAGATATTTCAAGTTCTTTGGTTGAGGTCAATGCTAATTTTTTTTGTCTCAAGCTATATCTCGTTATAACTGACAGCAGAGTACAATTACTACCTGGCCCAACTCTGTTGAAAATTAGTGCTTGATTCTAATGTTTAAATGTTTTACAAGTTTTTTGGGAGATTCATTAAAATTAGAATGGGTAAAGGAAAGGGAGCTCTATGGAAACTGTCATGAAACCAACCACACACTAGTGAGGAACAGTCACGCTAAAACAGGGATAGTGACATGAGAAAGAGGAGACAACTATTAATGACTATAGTTCATAATCCAGATAATGTAAAAGAAAGAGATATATTATCCTAAATGATATATAATTTCAAGTGTATGGGGTGACAGTGAGATAGAACAATCTTCAGGGGTTTGTGAGTTTCCACAGTTTCCCTTCTTGAAGATATATAGGGAAATTGCTTTACCTGAAAAGGAGGTTTTAAACCCCACATTATTAACATAATATGGGTTGAAGAACAAACATCAGCTTTCCTAGCAAGACCGTTGTGTCCCACCAGACTCTCGTTATCTCTCTTCCACTTGTTGTTTTCATAATTTATTTTCTGGATGCTTATTCTTGCACCTCAGAGTAGCACCTTCCTCTTTGTATAGTCTCATTTTCTTCCTAATGATATATGTTTATCTTCATTCTTTTCCTCTTAATATTCCCTAGTTCTTTCCTTTTCATCACCTACCATGATTCTCTTCCTTCCTTTGATGCTGCAGGGCCATTCCTTTTCACACTTGGCCCATCTGTGTAAATTTTTCATTTTTAATTGGAACAAAAACCCCACTTGAAGACACTCCAGTGCTCATAAGAATGGGATATGTGTGCTCCAGCGACTCCATCACCTTTTGATCCCCTTTTTCTCTATTTTTTTTAATCGTTTTTGGTTGTACAATCTTTGTGTCTTTGTATCTCACTGCCAGTAAGCAGCTAGCTCAGTAAGACATGGTTCTGCTTCCAGCTTTAGAGTCTACGTGTGTGTCTAGGCTGCAGAAATCACCTGCTCTTCCCTGGTTCATGGAAACAGACTGCAAGGTTTAAGTCATCTGCCTCAGGATGACATTATTTTCACAAAAGCATACCTAACAGTTAAAAAGAAGCAAAGATTACAGTGTATTATGCTTTTAAATGAGTAAGCTTTGAGCATATTTACAGGGGTTGCTGTTTCCAAGCCACTGTGAAAGCTGCACCTCCTGAACGACTTCTCAGACTCTAATAAGTTGATATAGAGGCTAATTTATTCTTTGCTACTACTTTTTCCTGGCTACCCTTTTTACTGTGGCTTGTCATAGGTCATGTGGCATGTCAAAGAATGACTTTCAAGCACTATCTTCTTTTGTATTAACTGAATATTTCACAAAGGGTCAGTTGTTTTGTAGAGATGTAACTCATTGAAGGCACTAGGATTGGCATGTGTCACGGAATATTTGTTCAGGTAATTATTTTGTAGAAAAGCTTTGAGGATACAATGCTCTTTTTGTGAGGGACAAAGCTTTAGTCTGCTTTCTTGTTGAACCTTCAAGCCTGGTGGTTTGACCAGGGAAAATTTGCCAGGTAGAAAAATTATACATCGAAATGAAATACAAACCTACCTTGCCATATTGATTACTGGAATTTGTATTTAGCAGAGGTCCAAAAAACACAGCTTTTGCAATGCTAATACTCAATGGATTGTTTAAAGATTCCCTTCTTCTCACTACTAGATGGGAACTAAGAGAGTTGACATCATGAGATCTGGTCAGATTACTTTAGGAGAAGCTGTGGTTCAGTTTCTGTCAACTGTATCAGTTTAGGTTTGAGGGTGAAGAGTCTTCCTGCAAATATCACACTCAGTGATGTACAGCAGACAGTTCTGGGCTGGAGGACCATCTTTCTGCTGCAGGTATCTCAGCTGTCCATATTTTTTTAAGGCAATAACTGCATTGGTTGGGACATGTATAATGTAATCTTTGTTTACTATCCTGTGTTGCAGCAGAGTGGAATTTGGGGTCTGTGGGTGCTGTAGTCCATCTCTGTACTGTTGTATGGAATGACCCAGACTTGGAACCACAGCTCAGATGCAAACGTTTATGGAGATAATCATAACAAAACTAGAGGTCTGAGATTGAAAATTAGAAAATGTCTAAGGGTCTAACTCACAGTAAAAATCTGTCTACCACATAAGTTTAAAAGTTGTATATTTAGGTACTAGAATTATGTGATCTGTCAAATTTCAGATTACAGTATATTTGGAACAGTCTCCCAAACTGATAAATACTCAGTTAAATTATTTGGATTAATAGATTTTGTTTCCACATTTAGGCCAGATTTATTATTGTTTTCATGCACGCATTTACTCACTGTCTGCATTAATACTTTGTCCAGCACACCAAATACACTTACAAAATACCACAGTGACTGGCTTGATTAGTAAAATGCTTGAAATTATTTTTTTCCACTAAAGGCAAATAGGTGTTCAAATCCATCCCTTTTTCAGAAAACAGGTAAGACTTTTGACCTTTCTTGATCAACAATGTACTCTTGTACTGATCCCATAATCCAGCTTTTTGAACTGGCTCATTTGACCTAGAGTCTATAAGCATTAGGTAGGTTCCTGGCTGCTGCTCTCCGAAGGCTGCCAGCAGGTGCCAAGTGGAATTGTAAATGCAGACACACATTTGCTAAACACTTGTCTGTGGCCATTTATTAATGTCACAAAAAAATTGGTTTGTTTATGCAGTTCAAACACTATCCACAGGACTTGGTTTGAACTGGAGACCTAGATTCTCACTTCCTTTCCCTTTTGCTTATGTTTGTTCTGCAGTCCCCTTGGATCATTTATATGGTTAGTTAGTTATACTGCAGTATTTCTCTGTATGGTGGTGAAGTGATAAAACTATCACTAAGCAGCTCTCTTAAAAGCCAGTATGAAGATCACAAAGTACATTTAATAAGAACCTCCTTGGCATTCTATCCTCAGGCATACTGGCTCTGTGTATGTGTTACACTTTCATATATCTGTTTTATACAAAGTTCAATGCATAATCTAAGCAACAACAACAACAAAGATTCCATTCCACGATTCATTTTCCCTATTTAAGAAAATGCTGCAAATAAAAACAATGTTGTTAAATGGAAAATTTTATTACAGATTACTAAGGATCTTTGTAGCATGAAGAAAGCTAGAAAACAGTATTTATTTACTAGGTTTTAATTGTCTTGAACAGTGTGAGAAGAATTTTACTCAATACTTCTGCTTGGAATTTGATGATGAAGCCATTATGCCAAATCTGAGATCATTCAAATTTATTTCAACAAGCTTTCTATAAAAACTCTTCTAGCTCAAGTAATATTTCATTCATTAAAGTGGAGTAATAATTATATAACAAAATGAAAAGCCACTGCCTTTCCATTTAGGAGACTTGTATGTTTGCTTGTTAAGTGTCTCTTCAATTCTCTCTAAAATATTAATAGCATTCATGGTACTTGGTTGCCATAATTTTAAATATGTAACTATATCTCTTTAAAAAGGTTTCATTTACAAGAAGCACTTTTTATTACTTTACTACATAATTAATAATAATTTTGGGCATAAGTTCACATACTCAGTGTAGCTCTATCTCACTGTTATTCCAAACGGATGTTACATAAGTCCTGATTTACACTATTATAAGAAAAGAAGGAAAAAAGAAGCCTTATGCCTTTCAATAAAGGTCCTGAGTGATGAGCAGACCTCTCAGTAAAGCTGTGTTTCATATTTTCATGATGAAGTAGCCTGCTGGATTTTTTTGGTGTTGTGTTTTGTTTTGTTTTGTTTTTTCTTTTTTCCTTTTTCTTTAAATCTGACCTCCTAGATAGTGACACTCAGGTTTTCTATAAACCAGAGAATTTTGTAATTTAGCCTTTCCTCCTTTGAACTGCTTCTTGGAGGAGAACATGACCAAAAAAAATAAAATTCAGAAAATGTGATATACCTGGTTTCTAACTGAATGACTGCATATGTCAGAATAAATATAGAGTGTGAAAAGTGGTGTTGAAAAGGTAAGTGCTGATAAGGAAAATACTCAAATTAATTTTCTAGTTAAAATGCTTTTTAAAGAACATCTGATGTTTTTGTGAATCAGTGTAAAAATTGCTATCCTATTTTTTGGTTGTCACTGCATATAAATCTAATAAAGTTTTCAGAGACCATCACTTTCTTCTGCATTTGTCCTCATGTCTACTCACCTCATTCCTATCCTCCTCTTCTTACTATTATTTGTAAATGTCCTTTGTTAATGCACAGAATGCGTAAGCAACTATTTCAGGTGCATCAATGGACTTCAATCCCACTCTGCATTAACCATCAGATGCAGAACATAGCAATTACCTGTCACTCTTTCTCACCTTGAGAGCCAAAATTTATCTGTCATGGATGTGTTTGAATTCCAGCAGCCAAGAATGTGAATAATCCTAGGCTAGATGTAGAGAAGATAGTAGGTATGGTAGGATGGAGCAGAGTCATCAGAGCAAGCAATTGGATGATTTTAATAGATAAAGAGAAAAAAAAAAACCAAAAAACCCAACCAAACAAACAAACAAAAAAAACCCCAACAACAACAAAAAAATAAACTGCCCCCCTCCCCCACCCCCCAAAAAAATCCCCCAAACCAAAAAACAATGCAACCAAAAACACCAACAAACAAAAACCACCACTAAAAATCCAAATCCACCCTAAAAATCTCTGCAGGAAATATTAGAAAGTAGATTGTCCCTTTTTCTTTTTTTTCTTTTTTTTTTTTTCTTTTTTTTTTTTTCTTTTTTTTTTTTGCCTAGGTTTGGGGTATTTTTGGTATGGTAGAAGTATTTTTCTCCAAGCCTGTTACTTAAACTGGGTTGTTTTGCTTGTTTATTTGGTTGGGGTTGTGGGTTTTTTTTTTTTTTGGTTTTTTTTTTTTTTTTTTTTTTTTTTTTTTTTTTTTGTGTGTGTGTGTGTGTGTGTGTTGTTTTCTTTGGTTTTTTTGTTATTTTTGTTTTCCTGGAACAGTCTGGAGCATTATCTTCCAACAAACAATGGACATTTTTTGCAAATGTTTTCTAAAGGTCACTCTTTTTTAATCAACTCTCTTATTCTGTAATAATTGTATGACATTTTTTGCCCTATTTGTGATCAAAGAGCATGAATACTTTAAATAGAAAACTCACACACTTAACTGTCTTTCTAAATGTTGCTGTTACAGTTGTGTGCAGATCTGAAATGGGGGGTGCTGAACAACCAGAATTACCATTCACTTCTCATTACCTAGTGGCTGTACAACCCTTTTTGTGGTAGGTGCCTAGGGATGCTAATTCAGATAAAAATAGCAAGGTGCTGTGTTTAAATTTTCTCTTGAGTGGAAGGTCTCACAACTATTTCTAAATATGTCTTTGGTCCAGTCAAAGTATGAACACAGTTCATGTTCATGTACCTAGTGATAGATGATGATTTTAACTAAGAGCTGAGATTTCATAAATCTAACTAAATATAATCTCACTTATTTGATAAAGAGCAGCTGGAGCTGATTACCCTACCTCAGTTATTTCTATTAGTGTAGGTTCTACCAGCCAAAACACAAGTGGATCTATCTGAAATGTTTTGAATGCAGTGTTTAGGTTCATCAGGCATTTCTTTTTCACCAACTGTTCTTTTGATGCTCTTTGGACAAATATCATGGTAAATAAATAGTTTATTATCATTTCAAAGCATACTTTGGGATGTTTTGCCTCTCTGCCTCTTTGTGCCTGTATGTCTTGTGCAAAAATGATTAAGGCAGTAGAGCACTTGTGCCATCTAAAATTTTAAAACATGAAAGTGCTGGAGGCTATGTCTATGTGTGTTGTGTGGCTTACCAGCTCATGTTGTTTTCAAATTTTATTTTGAAGAAAAATAGTCTGATACTACTGATTTCCATAGTTAAACTAGCCATTTTAGGAGTCATTCTTCTAAAGTTTCTGATCAGATATTTCCCCCTCCCCAGCAAAAGTAAACAACAATATTTGTTTTGGAAAATGTCTCCTTCATACCTCTTTAGTGCTAATCTCCTTCAACAGAAATTGCCTTTCTTGCAAAGAAACAAAAGTTGGGTCAAATGGGTTTCATGGGATATGTAGATATATTTTTTTAAAGTGCACTTCATAAGGTATAAATGTGATGTTTTAAATAGCCTGTCAGGAAAAAGAAGTGATTTTTAATGCAGATCTATGAAATAGATGCTCTTTAGTAGCATCATTACCCCGAAGGCAAACATTTGAAAAGGCAGAGAGCACCATAACACTAAGATAAATGTTTGAGTAAAAGGCAAAATGTAATGCAAGTAAATAGAAAAACATTTCCTGTCAAAAAAAAGAGAAAGTATTAATAATCAAAATTATTGTTCTATTTTTTTTAGTTTATTTGTATGTCTGTAATGAGGCATTGAGGTTATTTTAATATTGAGGAATTTTTTTCTCTTTAATTATTTTCAAAACATTTTAAAGTCTTTATTTTTTTATTTTGAAAATAATTAGGAATACAAATTAAATACATAATATGTATATTCTTTATTATGCAAAATTCTATTGCTCTTTTACTGAAGCAAAACACAGCCACAGAAATGAAAATTAATTCTAAGTAATAATTTTAAGTGCCGCTTCACAATTCTTTATGAGAGTATAATTCCATGTATGCTAGAATTTGATATTCTAAAAATGTAAAAATTCTCAAGCTCTCTGTAAAACCAACTGTTATTTGATAATCATTGTCGAGAGTTTTGTAATTGGATAATCTTATTCATCCCTCTTTGAGGCATTAAACTATGTTTTATGGAAGGTATTGTGAAAGAAGCACTGCTCTGGTACTATAACCTAGCTTTAATTTCATTACAAAGGTTATTATGTTTACCAACCTCACAAATGAAAGAAGTTTAGAGTCTGCTCAGTACATTGTCTCATAGTCAAAAATCTACAGCAACAGAAGCATCTGGCAAACTCTGGTTTACAGAGCAGGCAAAAAATTGTTCAGAAGAGTCAGCCTGGATTAAAAATGAATTTAACTTTCTATTATTTCATCAGAAGCTGGATCAGGCTGTGGCTGTGAAGTAGACTGGATATGATTGATAGAATTAGAAAATCTAACTGAGCAGGAGGTTTGATAAGCACTCATGAGAGCTTTGAAGTTTCATGGAATGTCTAAACAGAGTCTTAGAACTATTAAGTCTTGATTTCTACTGTACCCTTATGTCTGGGATTGAAGTGTCATTCAGTGGCTAGGATGTTCAGTAATAGGCAAGTTCCTGCTTCAGTCATTAAACCAGAGAAGTGTCAAGTGTGGAACTGTGCAGCACCTCTGACCGAGATTAGGTAAGAATGTGATTACTTATGTGATGCCATCAAGAGTTGCTGAGCTTTTTGTCTTGGACAAATTGAAGTTTATAAGTACTTGTGGCAGGTTGACCTTGGCTGAATGCCAAGTGCCTACCAAAACACAATATTACTCCCCACCTGGACATTGAAGAGAAAATAGGATTAAAAAACCTACTTGTGGGTTGAGATAAGGCAGTTTATTAAAGAAAAAGTGAAAGTTTTCATGTGTGCAGCCAAAAAAAAGAAAATGTTTATTCTCTACTTCTTGTCAGCAGTGATGTTCAGGCCACTTTCAATGTGTTGATCTGGAAAGCAAACAATTGTAAATATCAAATGTCACCTCCCCTTCCCCCTCCTTTCCTTAGCTTTTATATCTGAGCAGATGTCATATGGTATGGAATGTCCCTTTGGTTATTTTGGGTCAGCTGGTCTGGTCGTGTCCCACCCCTGGGTTTTGCCCACCCCCAGCCCCTTGATGTAGGGAATGCTGAGAGACAGCGCTGATGCTGTGCCAGCGCTGCTCAGCAGTACCCAAAACTCTGCTGTGTTATCAACATCATTCCAGCCACCAATACAGAGCACAGCACTGTGAGGGCAGCTGTGGGAAAATGAACTCTTGATCAGCTAGACTCAATACAGTACTGAAATGATTGTTGTTCTCTGCCAAAATTTCTTTGCCTTAAAAAACAAACAAACAAACCAACACAAAACAAACAAACAAACAAACAAAACAAAAAAAACACGTTAGACTTAGTTTGTCTCATTTTCCCTATCCATGTCGCCCACAAAGAGTTTTCTGTTCCCAGCTTTTGGAAAGTTCTCCATCCTCCCAGCATAGAAGTCAAGAGACTGTTTCCTTTGTCCATTCATCCCAACCCAGCAAACCAAGGGTAGTGGGTTAATGCTTTCTGGGAGTCATGTTTCCTCCACAGGTCCTTAGCATCCTTTTGCCTTTCCTGTTCCTAAGGAAGTAATGAGTCACTGTCTCAAGACCTAACTCAGATTTTTACAAGAGACTGGTTTGTGATCACAACATACCATGTCGGATATTAATCCCAGGGATTATCATAGGCACAAATAGAACATTCTTAGTTTGGATTAAGGAATTGGTGGGGGAAGAGGGATTGAGGCTATATATGTTCTTGAATATGGAAGCAGTATATTTATTTCGAATAACAGTGGTAGACAGTAATTACAGCCTTTGCTCATTCTCCTGCCTCAGGGGAACTGAACTACTGCTGGTTTAGGGGAGGCTAAGCTGCTGCTGGCTGATGTTGTTTAACACTTAGGGTCCTTTGAAACGGTTTGTGAACTACTTCTCCTTTCTTTTTCCTGTGTCTTTGATTTTCCTGATGGATATGTTCCTGAAATGCCATTTAAAGCAAGTTCAGATGTCTGTGCAAATAATATCTTTTAAACACATGGAGGAGACCAGCAACCATAAATCTTGACTTTAAGAGAGTCTGTCTTCAACAAATTCCCCCTCCTCCCCATAACTGGATGTGCTTGATTAAACAGCAGTTAATACATACTTATAAATGATGATTCTTATTAATATTCCTGTGCAGCTATAATGTTTCTTCTCTATTGTTCTCAGTCTTCCTAATGCCTAAGAATGGAAATTTAAACTAGTCTTGTTTTTTACTTTCAAGAACAGGAGAGTTCCTATTCTGCGTATATGTCAGCAAATGTGTCTGAGAAAAGGAAGTGACATTTCTATGAGCATGCACATACATGAACATCTTGGTTTTATATATTACTGTCAGACTGAGCATTCTTTGAAGTCAGTGTAATACCCACACTGTGAGATGTTGGCATATTCATCCAGTCTTTACACGTTTTGTATGCCCCTCAAGTTCTGAATAGACATTATGTAATGATTTTACCAATTTTTAGTTGTTCATTTCCTGTTTCTTCTCTCTAAAATCAGAGGATCCACTATTCTTTCCAATACTACTGTTGCCATTTTCTCAGGACAGGCAGGCTTCCTATTAAAAGACTCTACCTTTCCCCTTGGCTATATTCCTTTGCTTAACAGCTACCCCTTAGTACCCACTTTAGAACAGACACCAAGTCAAAGGAATAAAAGAGGATCTGTCAGATCAGCTCATCCTAAAGATCTTCTATATGACACTCTATCCAAGTATGTTCATATACTATTCTTAAAAATCCATGTTCATTCTTGTATATGTTTTTCCTTCCTGTGTGGCTGTTATAAAGGTATCCATATAATGGGTAAATAGAATGAAAGAAAAAATCAAAACCAGAACACTCTAATTCACACTATAAGTCTTTTAAATTAGGGTGAAACCAGCCATTTAAAATGTCATTAATATTATTGGCAAAATACGGTTTTATTCCATTCTTTAGAAGGTTGATGGATTTGCAGGACCCAAAGAAATAAGACCTTTACAGAATAGTCCAAAAGAGAATGTAATGCAACAATAGAAGGATTAATTGTGAAAGTAATCATGTTAGTTTTCTAATTATTCAAATCTTAATTACAACTGTGTTGGCCCAATTAGTTCAAAACACAAGGCTAATGTTAGGGTTGGGTGGATACTCAGCATCTGTGCAGAGTAAGAAGCATCTGTTGCCAAGTGGTGGAGCGATAGAAAGCGTCAACTCACCAGCTGTGAAGTCAACAAAGCTCTTAAAAACTAAATTTGAGCCAACACAATGATTTAGCACCCTTGGGACTGTGTAAACCTTATCACACATGTATACTTTAGCTAGTTGCTGTCACCTAGTGGGACTGAAATCTCGAGCAACTATGCATATTTAAATCTTTGTCTGCTTTTTAAACAATGCCCTGCCTGACAGGGATCGGCAGTGGGGAATATGACAGTGACATTTCTGCCTGTCAATGCTTCACTGGTGTTTTTGTTGTTGTTGGGTTTTTTTGTTGTTGTTGTTTTTGGGTTTTGATTTTGTTTTTTAACAATCTAGAGAACAAAATATTGCTAAACTATTCAGAATATGCAGTGCCTTAAGATTTTACAGCATTTTACAAGTATTTCATATAGACAAAAGGATAGAAAATAGTGAAATATTAAGAGAAATATCTTGTTTAAAAAGTGTTTTCTTTCCTGGCACCAGTTTTGTAGGAAAATGTGGCCATATTAAATATCCATTGTACCTTGTACTTCGTCTATTGCTATCAATTCCAGAAAGACAGGATTTTTATGATTCTGACTATTGATACTGATCCTAGTAATTTCTAGTATTGCCTGCAGAGACTGGGGATATTAATAGTGTTGCTAACTTTACAATGGCATGTTTAATATTTATGCATTATTAACATTTAATGGTAATGTATAAACTTTACTGAAAGATAATCAATTGGCAGCAAGAACAAGAGAAGAAGGTGAACATTAAAACCTAACATGGAATTATATTGAACACTAATGCATTCACTTATGACCTAGTTCTGAATGTTATGGATCCTTTGTCAGGGACATAATTTACATTACTTTCAAGTTTTTATTTATTCATATTTCACAAAGTACAGATGGAGGAGTGTTTAGATTCATTGTAGTCTGATAATGTTGTTAATTTACATGAAAAGCATAGAGTTTGGTATTCTACTGCAGTGCAATAGAAAATGAGCTTAACTTTCAAGATTGCCTTCACAAAAATTTTCAATTACATAAAATAAAATTAAACTAAGTTATAGGGTATTTCAAGCATTCTGGATCCCGGTTTCCTTATTTGCAAATTACAAGGAGAGAAACGTTTTTATTTCCTTCCTGTTTGAGCCAATATTCTTTTTAAAGTAAGGTTTGCTCTTTAATACAGAGCCTTTTGCTAATATATATATATATATATATATATAAAATATGCCTGTATGGAAATACTTGATCTATCAAAGCAGCAATCTGGCTAGACTGCAAAAGCCAAGCAACTCAACCTACTTGTATAAAAAATATTTATAAATAAGCACAACTACTTCTGAAGATATGTAATGGAGTGTAAACTTTATTGGTTGTAAACAGAGCATGACTTGTAAACATTGGTGACTTGGAAAGAATTTTTTTTTTTTTTTAATTCACAATATAAGTGTTTCAACATCTGCATAGTCAGAAAACAAATTCAGCAGTTCTTCACATTGTACTGAAATTTGTGTGTAATTGTGTATGCAGTGATGTAATGAAACAGAAAGTAGTACTACATTACATTTAGCCCAGATTAGCTGACCAATTTTTCTTATGATTGTGAGACTTCAACAAAAGCTCCTGGAAGATCTAATACTGCCTCCTCCACCAGAGTCACCAGTGCCATGTGTCTGACTATAGTATTGCTGTAAATGGGAAGGAGAAGGAACATAGTGAGACACGCAACATATTATTATATGTGCTCTAGTGCTTTGGATTTCAGCTTCCTTTTGCATCCGGGGCTGTATTTCACCTGCAAAATGTTCTTTCCTTTTAAATCATATTGACAATGTGAATAGCATGTGTATACTTTAACTAAACAACTTACCAATTCAAGTGGGCTGCCTCAGCTGTAAGGCATGAACTCAGAAGTGATAAAGCATGGCACTGCTTCAGTAAAATGGAATAAGAAATCATTTTGACAGAGCTTAGATCTTGGTCTGGGCTGTTGAATGGGTTTGGTTGCGGAATTTATTATTTTCCCCCTGCCTTCCCCTTTCCTTTCAAGGTCAATGTTCCTTATTTTTTGTAGAGCATGTCTTACATGACAGTACAGAAAGAAACACAAGCTGGCTGGGTTAATGCTTTTGGAGTCAAAGTGGACTCCTGAATGCAAGGAAACGGCATTTCCTGAGAAATGGAAGGAAACCTGAGAAATAGTGTTCACAGTCACCCCATGAAGACAAACAGTGACTGAACATTGGATGATCAGGCTGCATATTTTTTTACTAGAAGCGTGTTATGAAGGATTTTAAAAGCAATTTTTTTTTAGTCTATAAGTAAAGGAAATTCTCTCTTGTTTAATTCAACTGCATGGGATTAAAAGAGAGTGGAAGTGCTGTAGAATATTCTGTTTTGTCTGAAAACCAATTCTTGTTTATTGGGTCTGCAGACATCTTTAAAATACCAAATTTAGACAATAAAAAATAGAAATAATACCTTTTTATTTTTGCTTATTTTCTATCCTATCCTCTATTAATGCAGGAAACATTGTAAAAGTCAGCAGCAATGATTCTTTTGAAAAAGACTTGGCATTTGCCTATGATAAGAACAGAATTTTAAAATGTCTAAGCTACAGTGTTGCAGATGACTGACTGTAGAGTGTCTGTAACACTAGTTCATCTTTTTTGAAGCTTGCTTAGATCCTGAAAGAAGTAAATCTATGCTCCTTTAATCACAGAGGGAGATAATGCTTCCTTTGCTGGTCTTCTATCCTACGTGCTAAAACAATGGTAAAGCATCAGTTTCATGTTAACCAGACAAGTGTCACCTTGGTTTTACTGAGTTTTTTAAAGCCTTCTGATTGTTCATAAGATGGAGTCAGTCTCTTTAGCTTCTGTACAATATTAGGAGCAGTTTTCGCTTTTTCTCACACATGTGACATAAACAAATCCTTTGTTTATCTTTCCCTGTCCTTTGTTTGCATATTTCTAACCTTAAAACAACTGTAACTGACAGCTGGTCTGGCCATTTGGCTGGGAGGTGATAACTCCAGAAGCCAATCCACAGCCAGACCCACAAATGTATAAAAAGCAAGAAATAGGCAGAGAGGCTCTTGGTGTTGGTTCAGCCTTGGGCTCTCTCTGAGGAACAGCTCTGCCCTGCAAATCTCTGGTCTCCATGTGGTTGCTTTGCGTATCCGGATCACAGACAAGAATAACTTTATCTAACCCTCTACCCAGTACAACTTCTTGTGATGTATACATTTACATAAATACCACATTTGTGGGTAAAAGTAGTGGCAAGTTAAAGCTTGTCTCAAAATAAAAATCCTATGTTCAATGGATATCTTAATTTTTTCTTTGCTATAAAATACTGAACTTTACCTAGAACTAATGAGGTACAATAGAGTAGACAGACCATTTAGTCTGACAGTATCATTTCAGTAAGATGGTATTTCTTAAAATCATTTCTGCCAAAGCCAAAGCATTGCTCTCTCATAATTTTTTTCTATTATATTCAAATTGAAATTTTTATAGGGCTTTCTTTATGAAGACCATTTGGCTTACATTAGCATTGCAGTTTGAAAATGCACCTTGAAACTTCATGCAGCATATGAAGTCTTATCAATATATCATGTCTAAAACATAACAACTAAATCAAGTGACTTCAGTGAGGTTATTCCATAGTATTATAAGTTTCCATAAGAACAGCTAATGTCAATATCTATCTGGTAGAATCACATCAGCATTTTCTGCTACTTCAAATTGAATTATTATGGTAAGGTAAGTGAAAGAAATTATAAAATGTTGTGTGCCTGGGTGTCTAGACATGCTGCTTATATCTCATCACTAAAAACTGTTAACTGAGGTCAATGACATGCTGGGACAATTCCTTAAATAAGTTTTATCAAGTGCACTAACTTTGAAGTAGCTATTTACTTTTAAATGATACCATAAAAATGGTTATCATACTGATTCCATGAAGCATGTGTTATATTTATTTCAGTGATACTGGATCAAGATCTGATACTCCCATTTTTGAAAAAGAAAGTAAAACCAAGGAGAAGCTGTCTTTGTAGTATGTCTTGACAACATGTTGTTCCTTACTATGTTGATCAGTGTCATAATCACTTCTGTGAAGCAAAGTCATAAAAAAACCAGCTATGAATTCTTGAAAATTTAAAGGTATGAGGAGACTGTGTACTTTCTTTGTTTATCACAATTGTCTTGTATTGTTTTGCCACTGAGTTTTTCCACTGAAACCTTGAGACATGAGTACACTAATACAGAAACCATACAGTGATGAAGACAGCATGAAGCTTTTAGTGTAAAAGATCATTTTCCTGGGGAAAAAAAAAAGAATATTCTAACCACAGCAGAGACTTATGCGTCTATTTTAATTCATGTAGACTATTTTATGTTCATTAACTTCAACCTCTACAACATGTGATCACTAAGAAGAAACTGGTTTTATGTTGTCCTGCACAAAAGTTCAGTAGCCGTTTAATCCTCATGTAATCTGTATTAAAATAGAGAAAGTAGTCAGAAAACAGAGTAGAAGTGAGATGATGATTTACCCATTAGGCAAGGATGAAGACAATGTGTGTCATCCTATATGCCATGCCCCATATAAAGATTCTCTCTGTACTATTGCTTTACTGAGCTGAGTTTTTTTCTTCAGACTCCATCAGGACTGGAATAAGTCAAACATGAGAGAGCATTAATCCAGTTTTACAGAGGAGGAGTAAGAAGCACAGTGCTTATTCTCTCTGAGACTCATTATATTCCAGAAAACATGTGGAAGCAGGCAGTAGTCTTTCCTGTACAAAAATCAAAATCTGAATATAGTATGAAGGACACTGATTTTTTTTTTTTTTTTTTAACTCCTTTAACTTTTAATACTTTAAGTCAAGATTCTCCATCCTCTCTATAAGACTATAACTGCCCTAAGTTTAATAACTGGATTTGAATTCATTATATGTGAAGTTGTTAATGCAAGAGACCTTTCTTAACCTTTTATGGATTTGTATTAAAAGAACATATTGGGCATCAATCTGTTTATTCCACAGTTCCTATTAACATTAATTTTTGTAAGACACTGCAAATTAAATGGTTTATATAATGCTTGTGGTAATAATTGGCCATAACTTTCTCTGTGTTGTTATCAATACAAGTCCTCATCATTGATAGTATCTCTTCAATTTCTAGCTTCTCCAACTACTTGCTTAGAGTAACTTCAGAATAAATTCCAGAGAATCCCTACTGCTAGATCTAACTTCTCCATGCTCATAAGGATTCTGTTTGAATTGTAAACTGAAGGTAAGGTCTGTACCATCAGATGATTTTTTTTTTTTTTTTCCCTGTGTATTTAGGACTAATTCAAGTCCCAGTGATGTGAACCTGAGTTTTCTTATTGACTTCCCAGTGAGGTGGATTAAGCCCTTAGGCAGTTCTTCTAACTCTGGTTCTCTAATGCCTAGTGCAGAAACTAGGAAGAATTAAAGTGTATCTCATATTACTATTAACCATACTCAACCAACTCAATGAGTATTAACCATACTCAACTCAACACCAGAGTTGGAATAACTGTAAATGTATCACTCAAGAGGGAAGAGGTAGTAATTGCAGCTCATGGTTCCCCCTTTCAGGAAGGAAACAAATTATTAAATTATTAAAAATGGCAAATAAGCTAGCATTATTCATTCCCCTTTTTTATATTAAATTCTAGAAAGAAAAGTAGTGGTCACCATAAGAGAGACACTGAAGTACTCAAAGTACAAACCCATGCTCCTTTATACTACTTCAAGTCCTTTTCTTAATTTTAGACCCTCTAAACTTCAAATCCCATAATGTTCCTTTATTTTGATGTGGCAGCAACTTGCTGTCATCCTGATAATTGCCGTCAGTAATGATGTTCTTTCTTCTTGATGAGAATGAGAGGGAAATAGATGAGTAAATTACTCTGTATGTCACTTCCAGGCTCACAGCTTAAACTCGTTGATTCCCCTTAACCACAAGAGTAGAGTTAAAAGAAAAGAAAAAACAAAAACAAAAGCAAAAACAAAACAAAACAAAACAAAACAACAACAAAAAAAAAACGGGAAGAGTATGGTAATATGTTTGATAATATGTTAGATGTTGGTTTTAGCAGTAAGCATATGTGAATTTCCTTAGTGCACTTAACTTTAAAAATTCAAATCCAAAAATTGACACCATGGTTACCCTATCCTTAAGGAATATAAAATAAAGGACTCTATGAAGTGACAGGTACTAGCTGCCTCAATCAGTCAATAGTAATGAAGTTTCAGTATCTTTGTATACTTTAAAGAGGTATATTTGCAGTGCAATCTGATAACCAGATTCAATCCTTATGTCACACTTAAATTTGCAAGGCCACTGCCAAAAGTGAGAACACGGAAATCTGAAGCCTATCCTGTGAAAGGGGTGATGATCCAATTCAGATTTATAAAGGCAAACAAAGCAGTTATATAAGCTGCCTCCCTAATACCACTGTAAGTTTACTCAAGGCATCTTCTGCAGTCCCGTGTCTTCTTCAAGAAGCATATAAAGGAAACAACAAATCTTTTTTTTTTTTTTTTATTCACCAGTTAAGTATTATGCTAAGGTGAATGCATTAATTGATTTCCTACATAATCTCAAGGGAGCAGACAGAGAATCAGATTACATTCCAAACTTTAATTGGAGAATTCTAGGTTCTCATAAGCAAAATGTTAAAAGACAAAATTAAATCTCACTCTTTCTGAAACATGTAGTACCAGTTGCCTGTATAGTTTTGAAATACTTCATCTGGAAGAGACTAGAAAGAAAAGGTTTTCTCCTATGTGAAAAATGCCATATAATTTCTTCCAACTGCCTTTTGGAATTGAAAATTCAGGAACTCAGAGCTTCCCAGAGCTTAATGGGGAGTTTCTGTCAAAGGTATCTCAAAATGAGAGAGGCAGGAAAGCAGAGATTTCCAGAGATAATGTGCTTATATGAAAAGCTTGGACTACACTGCTGACCCTGCATGAAGATAGTGTTGAACATTTGGAGTCTAAGCAGGGTCTCTGAGACAAACTTCAAACAGAACCCAAATTTTTAGGTTGACCAAGTATTCCACAATCTTCTGTTCCACTTTTCCAGTTCCTGAATTTTGAAGATTTTTTGGGGGATAGAAGTGTAGCTGCATAGAAGAGCTAGCCAAGAACATATCCATGCCTTTCCAAAGCAAGACAAAATACAGGAGCTTGTAAGAGAATGTTCATTTGCATGTGTACCATAAAGGAGAGTTCATTTTTTTTAATTTGATGTGTGTAAGGAAATTCAAAAAATACAAGGCTTTTCGAAATAAGTCAACACATTTAACCAACAAAAAATTCCTCGTATTACATTTGGTTTCATGAACATTTGAATATCAATGGGTTGCTGGTAATTCATCAACTCTGTAACACAATGTTAAAATTATGATTGTCGAAGATATTATGTCCAAATATAGACATATGTCAAGGGACAAAACACATTCAAGTTGGCAAAATATTAAATACAAAGAGAAACTCAGAAAATATATTTCAGGCAAACTGAAATTATTTTGCATTTTGGGCTTTAAAAAACATTAAACTGTCATGGTGAGAGCTGTAGATTTGAAACTACTAAAGAGATTTTTTTTCCCCAAAAAAGTGAAAATAAGTAGCATGATATCCATCATCTCATAGGCATCAGGAAATGATGCAAGTAGAAATGATAGAAACAGAATCATTTAGGTTGGAAAAGACCATTGTGATCATCAAGTCCAACCACAAACCTTACTAAACTGACACTAAATCATGGCCCAAAATGCTACATCTACAAGTCTTTTAAATACCTCCAGTGTTGGTGACTCCATCACTTCCTTGGGTAGCCTGTTCCAGTGCTTGACAGCACTTTCCATGAAGAAGTTTTTCCTAATATCCAAACAAACCCTCTTCTGATGCAACTTGAAGCCATTTCTTATTCCTCTACCACTTGTTATTTGGAAGAAAAGACCCACCCTAATCTCACAACAACCCCCTTCAGGTAGTTGTAAGGAGTGGTAAGTCCTCCTTTGAGCCTCTTTTTCTCCAGGGTAAACGACCCCAGCCCCCTCAGCCATTCCTCACAAGTTTCATGTTCCAAACCCTTCCCCATCTCCATTGCTCTTCTCTGAACATGCTCCAGCACTTCAATGTCTTTCTTGCTGTGAGAGTCATGGAACAGAACACAGGATTTGAGGTGTGGCCTTACCTTGCTGAATACTGGGGGATAAATACTGTCCTGGTCCTGCTGGCCACACTAGTGCTGGTACAGGCCACGATGCCATTGGCCTTCTTGGCCTTCTGGGCACATGTTGGATCATGTTCACCTGGTGGTCAACCAGCACTCCCAGGTACTTTCCTTCTGAGCAGCTTCCCAGCCACTCTGTCCCACAGCCTGTAGTGCTGCAGGAAGTTGTGATCTAAGTGCTGGACCTTGCACTTGGCCTAGTTGAACCTCATTTAAGTGGCTTTGTCCCATTGATCCAGCCTGTCCAGATCCCTCTGCAGAGCACTCCAGCAGATAACACTGCTGCCCAAACTGGTGACATCTGCAAATGACTGAGGGTGTGCTCAATCCCCTCTCAGAATATTTAACAGGACTAACCCCAAAACTGAGCCCTCAGGAGCCCCACTAGTGATCTGACCACCAGCTGGATGTAACCACATTCACCAGCATTTTTCAAGCTCAGCCATCCACCCAATTTTCTACCCAGAAAACTGTGGATCTGTCCAATCCCTGAGTAGCCAGTTTCTCCAGGAGAATGGTGTGAGAGAGTGTCAAAGGATTTACTAAAGTCCAGGTAGAAAACATCCAGAGCCTTTCCCTCATCCACCATGGGTATTGAATTGCCACGTGTCGCTCGTCTCTGTTGGAGCTCCCAGCTCCATTTTGCCCAGGCTAGCTCAAGACGAGCAGCAAGACAGAACTCCCCTGGGTCCTAAAAACCTGGGAGGTGGCGGAGGGCTTTTTCCCCTTATCACGAGAGAGAGACCCCATTGGCGGTGGAGGAAAGGAGCCAGACTTGATCCGGAGGAAAATCCAAGGTCTTTTATTCAGCCTTTGTTCCGTCCTGTTTGGGCTTCTGCCCCAGACTGCAGCCCGAATTAAGTCATTCTAGACCTCATGTGTCTTGGGCTTATATGCAGGGGAGGGGCTAAAGAGGGACAAACCAACACCCAATGAGGGATAAGGTGGGAGTGGAACAGGGTTGGAGGGACATTCAAAGGAACCGATGGGGAACATAAAGGGAGGAACCTCCTCGGCTCTTGCCCTATCATTCGATGCCTTTACCCGAACTCTCCAGAAGCTGGGTGGAGCAGCCGAATGACAGACAGGGCCCATAGAAGGGGACTGGGAGGAGTGTGGGAGGATGGACAGGGAATTGGGGCAGGGATAAACCTCAAGATATTACATTTTCCAGGAGAACAGGGGAGTGCAGGACAAACCATTACAACATAAAACCCAAAATAAAAATGAAATACAATATGAAAACAAATAACACACAGCAACAGCCATGGACAGGAGATCTGTTTGGTCACACAGGGCCTGCCTTTTCTAAACCCATGCTTTCTAGGCCTGAACACCTGGTTGATCTGTACATGTTATGTGATAACGTTTAAGATGATCTGCTCCATTCCTTTTAGTGACACTGAAGTTATGCTGATAGGTCTGTAGTTCTCCAGAACCCCCTTCCAACCCTTTTTATAGAGGGGCATCGCACTCGCCAAACGGCAGACTACTAGGATCTTTCCAGTTAACCAAGAAGATAATGGAAAGTGGTTTGGTGAGCATTTCTGCCAGCTTCTTAAGTATCCTTGTGTTGATTCCAGCCACCCGAGACCTGTGTGTGACTAAGTGGTATAGCAGGTCACTGACCATTTCCCCATGTGTTATGGGGGTTCATTTTGCTCCTTATGCCTGTTTTCCAGCTCAAGGGACTGGGTACCAGGAGAACAACTGCTCTTACCATAAAAACTGAGGCAAAGAAGTACCATTAAGTACATCAGACCTTTACTCATCTTTTGTCATTACATTTTTTCTCCCATCCAATAATCAATGGAGATTCTCCTTAGCCCTCCTTTTGTTTGTGATGTATTGATAGAAATATTTTTAACTGTATTTTTTAGCCATAGTCATATTTAAGTTCTGCGTGGGTTTTGACTCTTCTAATTTTCTCTCTGAACAACCTCACAACATCCTTTTGTCCTCCAGAATTGACTGCCCCTTTTTCCAAAGGTCATAAACCTAGAATTTTGCACATTCAGATGTGGTTAATCAAGAGCCATGGTAAGCAGTTGCCTGGGACAGCAGTTTGTATCTGTGGTGTGATAGGCATTGGTAACAATTAAGTTACAGCTCACTATGGAACTTTATTATGTTGTGATGGAAGATTCTGATTTCATTTAGTATCAACAAATCTTTGTGTTGGTATGATTGTGTGTATGCAACTGCTTGGATAGCAAATGCAATTAACATCTACTGGTGTACAGACTGGAAGACAGTAATGCATTAGAACTGAGAAACTGTGGATCACTAAGAATTGAAACTGTTCTCATGTAAATTTTTATTTCTTTTTCATTAGAAGGTAGTTTCTTTATTTCATCCGTATTACCTTTAAATGAAGTGCCTGGAGGCTTTTCACATCTGAAATTCCCGGGGTTATTTTCATAGTTATTCATAAACTACTACTTGTGCTTGTTGCTGTAAGATATTAAGATTCTTTAACCAAAAAGACTTCCAAGCCTATTTAAGCATGTAACAAGCACTAATGAGTACACTAAGTCGACTGACATGCTTAATTTAAAGCCACACATAACTGATTTGCTAGTAAAAATATGTGAGCATATGGAGTTGTACAGTTTTCCAGTTCAAAATTTCAGTACGAAACAGCTCTGAAAAGTGTGTTCTCTATTAACAGAGAAAGAAAAGATATAAAAATATTTCCTTTTCTTCCTTGTGCCATCACCATGTCTCCAATAGGTGGTGAGTAGTTGCACCTTCCTCTAAAGTCTGTTTCATAACTCTAAGCACTACATACACACTTTGTATCATTACTTTTTTATTTATTAGTTTTGTCTTTTTCATCCCAAAAGTTATTGTAAAGTTAGCCTGTGAAAAATAGCTGCAAAATTCAAGACAAAATTGGCCAAAGTTGTAAATCAAAGATTGCTCTGATTTCTGATACTTTAAATTATTTTCTATAGAAAAGAGCAGTTGGAAAATTATATGCAGGATTTCATGCAAAATTTTGATTAAGAATTATTCATTTCAGACTGTTTTGTTTTGTTTTGTTTTTACCAGTCTGACTGAATTTAACCTAATTTACTCAGGACGATAATAAATCTCTGTACCCAAATGCATTGGCAGGTTGAGTGAGAATTTGTGATTTTTTTCTGTACACTGGAGACAAATTCCTACTTTTGTGATTTTTGAGGAGTATATTAGTTACTCAGTAATAGGTTTCTGCAAATGGTTGAAAAGGATCCAGGACACCGAAGACTTTAACCTCTTTTTTCCCATTAACACTGGGAAGTGTTCTTTTGGTTCTGTGCCATGTGGTAGCATATCTGTGACCCTCAAGTCTTTCCCAGTAGGGCCCTCATGCCCTGCTTTAAATTTCAGTGGACATTGATTTTTGCAGAGGTGCATCCAGCTACCTAAAGCCAAAGTCATAAATTTCAACTTAGTTTACAATTGTACATAAAGAGAGAGGAAAGAAAGGAAGAAGGAAAGGAAAGGAAAAGGAAAGGAAAGAAGGAAAGGAAAGGAAAGGAAAGGAAAGGAAAGGAAAGGAAAGGAAGACAGGAATTCAAGGAAAGGAAAGAAAGGAAAGGAAAGGAAAAGACAAGACCGTTCCCTTAAGGAAAGGAAAAAGAAAGGAAGGCTTCCCTTCCATTCCCTTCCCCTCCTTCCCTCCTTCCCTTCCTTCCCTTCCCTCTACCCACTTACAAGGAAAGAAGGAATGGAAGGGAAAGGTGGTTTGCATCAGGTATGAGAACTGCTCAGTTGATTATTTCATGTATATCTAATTGATCTAACATTAGTTATGGTGATTAGGCCAATCTATAAAAATTGATGGAAAAGAAAAATTTGTCTCTGCACAAAATTTATGAAAAGATAATCATTAGTTTTGCTGTGATGTGAATTCTCTTCAGAGAGGCTGCAAATCTTTATGAACTTTTCTTGGTGCCATGTTAGTGAGTATTTTTTCTCATTAAGTTTTTGCCATTGAATTACTTGTTAATTTTAAAATAAGCAGTTGACTAATTTTTTTTTTTACTTTGTTAATTATTTTTTAATTATTTTTTGTTTATGTTAGGCAACTGCACTACTTTTATTGTCTAAATATTTTGATGGAATTATGGCTTAATTTAATCACAGAGGGATGGTCACAACCGTAAGTTATTTAGAGAGTAGCATAAATAAAATTATAGACCAGTCAGTCTGACCTCAGTACCTGGCAAAATAATGGAACAGTTTCTATTAAGTGCCATCACACAGAACTTACAGGATGGCCAGGGTATCAGACCCAGCCAGCATGGGTTTAGGAGGGGTAGGTCGTGTTTGACCAACCTGATCACCTTTTATGACCAGGTGACCCACCTGGTGGATGAAGGGAAGGCTGTGGATGTTGTCTATTTGGACTTCAGCAAAGCCTTTGACACTGTCTCCCATTGTCTCTTAAATAAGCTGGCAGCTCGTGGCTTGGACAAGAGCACTCTTCGCTGGGTTAGGAATTGGCTGGATGGCTGGGCCCAGAGAGTGGTGGTGAACGATCCTGCATCCAGCTGGCGACCAGTCACCAGTGGTGTCCCTCAGGGGTCTGTGCTGGGGCCAGTTCTGTTCAGTATTTTTATTGATGACATGGATGAAGGCATGGAGTCTTTCATTAGTAAATTTGCAGATGACACTAAGCTGGGAGCGTGTGTCGACCTGTTGGAAGGACGAAGGGCTTTGCAGAAAGACCTGGAACAGTTGGACAGATGGGCAGAATCTAACAAGACGAAGTTTAATAAGTCCAAGTGTCGAGTCCTGCACTTTGGCCACAATAACTCCCTGCAACGTTATAGGCTGGGGACAGTGTAGCTGGAAAGTGCCCAGGAGGAAAGGGACCTGGGGGCGCTGGTGACAGCAGCTGAACATGAGCCAGCAGTGTGCCCAGGTGGCCAAGAGGCCACCTGGTCTGGATCAGGTCTGGTCTGGCCAGCAGGAGCAGGGAGGTCATTCTTCCCCTGCACTCGGCAGTGGTCTTATACACACCTCAGTGCTGTGTCCAGTTCTGGGCCCCTCAGTTTAGGAAGGACATTGAGATGCTTGAGCACGTCCAGAGGAGGGCAACGAGGCTGGTGAGGGGCTTGGAACACAAGCCATATGAAGAATGAGTGAGGGAGCTGAGGTTGTTCAGCCTGGAGAAAAAGACACTCAGAGGTGACCTTATCACTCTCTACAACTTCCTGAAGGGTGGCTGTGGTCAGCTGGGGGTTGGTCTCTTTCTTCAGGCAACAACAGACAGAACAAGAGGACACAGTCTCAAGCTGCAACAAGGGAGATATAGGCTGGATATTAGGAAAAAGGTTTTCACTGAAAGAGTGATAAAGTACTGGAATGGCTTGCCTGGAGAGGTGGTGGAGTCACCATCCCTAGATGTGTTTAAAAAAAGACTGGATGTGGCACTTGGTGTCATGGTCTAGTTGAGGTATTAGAGATGGGTTGGACTTGATGATCTTGAAGGTCTCTTCCAAACTAAAAAATGCTGTGATTCTGTGATTCTGTAAAAGAGATGAAGAGGAAAGTACAGATAAAATTCCATGCATTATTACCCATGTGTATTTTGTAAAGATGTTTTTTAAGTCTTTGTTACAATAGGAATTGAAGAAATGAATGAACCTTCAAAAGTTTCATAAAGAGTTAGAATAAATATTTTACTGATCAGATGAAGACTTTCTTGACAAGAGATTTTGAAAGGTATAAAAAGAAAAACTACATTTGAAGTATTTATATTAAGTGAGAGAGGACAATCCAAGCAAAGTTATTTAGAAAAGGGTGAGTTTGTTTTTGTTTTGTTTTGTTTTTTTTAGCAATGACTATTGGATTTCATTCAAACTGCCCCCTTTAGAGTAAAGTACCATCTTTTAGATTTATTCTGTAGCAAATATACAATACTGACGGAGGGAATTTTACTGATATCTTTCTCTCTAAACAGTTTTACTTAATACAGGAGCACACTAGAAAGAAAATACTCAGTTCTGTATGTAGAATTTTCTGCTTCATAGGTCTGTGACTAAGCACCTGATCAGCAAACACTGAAAGTTCCCTTGGATGTTTCTGTCTACTTTTACTTACACTGAACAGAATAGGATCTTCATTTTTGCCTTTCAGTAGTGCTAAATCCTCCAATAACTCAATTAAAAGATGATGGTAAGGTAATTCACCCTGTGAATTACAGAGGTACTAGAGAGATTAGGTTATTTAATCTAGGAGCTGTTGCTGGCAGCTAAATTTTCACTACAATGAAGTTTCATTTTGATGTGTTTTATTGGAGGTCTGTTTTAACTGCCCAGAGAGCTAAACATGAGATTCCTTTCACTGACTACAGAGGCAACATGTAAATAAATAAAATTTGAAGATTCAGGTCGAATACCATCATATATATCTTGGGTACTACACTTCGAAGTTGGAAGGTTTCTGGAATGTTGTGCAGATGTGCTGAATTTGATGTGGAACATAGATTGGCCCAGAAAAGAGAACAAAATAATATTAGAAATTATTTTGTGACCTTGAAGTTAATGTATTTGTGCATATATTTTATTTGAGGATTATCAGAGATAGAATTTATATAACTTTACAAATGTGTAACATGATATCCAGCTGGGATCAGTTTAAAATTTGACAGTTTGTGTTTATTCCCAGTCATGATAAACTATGGAGTCTTTTTAGTAACTACATATTGCAGCTTGCTTTCCCTCAGATGCTAAGACTCATGGAAATAAGTTCTTATCTTATAAATATTACATGAATTTAGGTAGCAGCAAAATATTATTCACTTGGAAAATGCCTATAACAATCTTTTATTTTCATACTTTTGTACCTATGTAATAACAATAATATGGTAATAATTTACCAAGCATCGTCTCTGATAAAGATGCTTAACTCCACTCTCCAGTTTTCTCTTCTCTATCCATACTCTGCAATATGTTTTGAAATTATTTAATCCAAACAGATATCTCAGACACCTTTCTATTATTTCTTGCATTTAAATTTCAATATCAGTATCATTATTGACTTCCAAAAACTGGTTTTGCTTGAAGAAATCAGTAATCCAACAGGTTGCCTGCCTTAAAAAAACCCTATTTTTTACCAAGATAAAAAAGTACCCCAGTGGGGTATTTCTCTTTTTCATCTTGTTTATTATGGTGGAATGCACATTTGGAATAAATCAATAAGTAAAATTGTTTATATATAAGAGGAAAATGCACTTTCTTTTGAAATCCATGTGTTAATTGCCTTTACAAAGTGTTTTTTTGTCACATGTTCATGATTCCTTTCATAAATTATCCTAAGACTGCATCTTAAATTGTAGATCTCCAAGTGTTTAGCAATTTACATGTACACAGCAGAGAATGAATGTCTACATGTGCATTTATACAATTTTTCTCTCTCCTCTTCCCCACTGAGATATTGAGAGTTATGCAACATGTTAGAATGAAATAATCCAGTTTTCTGGGTGGCCGCCTTACTTTTCCATCAGTTGTACTAAAAATAATGTCTCTTGAAATGGAAGCATTGTGTATCTGTGTCAATTACTGGTTATATTCTTCTGGCCTCATGCTGAATTCCGTAGGAAAAGCTCTGTGTTCATTGTGGAAATAAGGCAGGAAAAACAGAACATGAGGATATTTTTAGAACTTTTTTTTTAAAATTTTCAGTTGATTCTCTGTGTTTCAGAGTGGCTAACTTATGGGGGATAGTACAAGGTTATACTAGACCTTTATTTAGGATGATCTTTACAAGTTACTCATGGCTTAACACAGAACCTCATAAAGCAAAATAACTGAAACCTCTTAGAAATGAAATGTTGCATTTGTCAAATAGATGGTTTGAGCACCAATAATGTGAAACCTTGAAGGAAAGATTAACAAAATAACCTAATGAAAACCACGGATCATCGTCTTCCAAATGGATCTGCACTGGTGGTCTCTTTTATAGGTACATCTATACGGGTACAGTTTCTTGTCCTTTACACACACGTATATGTCTTCAGTTTGGGGCCATATCTTGTATTTTCTCTTGAAGGGGGGAAGAAAAAAAAAAAAAAAAAAGGCGCTACTGTATTTATCTGTCTGTGCATCTTTTTTTTTTTTTTTCATTAGGCAGATAATGCCTTCAGAGTTCTGTGTCTCCAAAAAAAATCTGATCTCCACACAGTGGCATTGATGAGAGTTAGGAAAATGATTACCAGTAAAAGATGAAGCAGTAGAAAGATAGTATATTTGACATAAAAGTTGCTTTTTGGGTTTTGAGACTGAAAGTCATTTTCAAATGAGGGGCACAGTATCATAAGTTTGTCTCTGAGCAGATATTTGGTCTCACCTTGTATTTTGTGTTTTAGGTTTTTTTGTTTTGTTTTGTTGGTTTTTTTTTTTTTTTTTCCTTTTTTGTAGTGCATTTAAATAATTTTTCTTGATGCTTGTTTTGTTTAAATAAACGTGTTTACTGGGCTTATTATGAGGTTGCTGTGAGGTTAGGCGGTAATACAAATTTTAAAGATTTACTAGGAACATAAGTTTACTGACCTGTGTTTAATGATCAAGAGCAATGATTTATCTTAACAGACCTCAATGATGGCTGTTAAGAGTTTTTTAGTGGTAAGGATTCAATGCAAAATCATGCTTCTGGCATTCAACAGTCGCTCTCTGTCCTGGTTTGCTTTTGCGATGTCACTCAACATTGCTGTGGCTCCTCTTCTCACTGGGACAAAGTACCCTGAGAATAATATTCCCGACTAATCTTCTGACATTCTTATGTTTCAAATATTCTCAGCATACACAGGCACTCCTGGGTTATGAAATGAAACCCTCAAAACATGCTGAATCACCAACCACACAAGCATGCTGCAAAATTATGCTTTAGCTTACACTGATTAAAATTGGTCTCATCTAAACAAATTAAGGGGTCTGATCTCTCATTCATATTCATGGCTAGTTCTCATTAATGCTAATAGAGGCTATGTGCATACATGGATGGGAGAACACACCTCTGAGGCAAACTGTACAGTTTCAGTTTGGTTTATTTCTGCAAGAGCCATGAAACATTCAGTGTTGAGTATTTTAATAATTTAGAGAAAGTTCAAAGGGGAGAAACTCAATACTGTACCTTTTCTTGTAGCTTATTGTGGTAAACAAATAAAACAATACACCTTATCTCTGTAAGTTGGGGGGCAAGTAGTTCTTTTTACCTGCTACTGGCTTTTTATAGTGCCTACTAGCAAAGTCAGTTTTATATGCATGTTTTCAGGCAGAAATAAGGAAAAAAACAAAATCATTTATGCTAAAAAGTTTCATCCTCCCAAAGCACTGGCACATTTGTTTATTACAATGGGATTTTTAAACTTTTTAGAGAGATGTCTCTGCCCAATTAAGTTGCAAACCATACGCTGAAGTCAAAAGAATGGATGTTATTTAACAGTTAATATGGGGGAGAAAGTGAGTAATAAAGAAATATTAAAAAAAAGAGGTGTGTGGGGGGTGAGAAGGTGAGTGACAGAGAGATTAAGTAGAAAATATCACCACTCCCATTGATCCTCTTCTACCAGTCTTCTGGGTGGCTCCTGCCAAACATAGAATTCAGTGGATTAATATCGGTTCAGGCCAGGTGGGAATGTCCAGGTACCTTCCCTGATGGAGGGCAGGGGGCAAGTTTGACACTCTTGCAAGTGGTTGTGGATCTGCAGCATCACTTCACATCACATGCAAAGCTCTGATTCAAGGCATCAGCAATGAGTCTGGGGAAAAGTTGGGGGGGTCTTTGATGGACTATGACACCTTCTAAGCTGCCTCTCATGTGAATATTCCATGCATATGGCCTTCCCAGGGTGAGGGAGTTTAAAACTGAGACAATTTGTGTAAGGGAGGGTGGGTATTCACTGCCTCTCACCAGAGGTTATGCCATATATCCAAAAAACCTCTCTCCCCATACTCCCTGCCCCCGAAGACAGACAGAGCTGATTTTCAGGGTGGTGCTGGGTTTTGGCTCTTGTTCTTGATACATTCTTCTACCTCAGCCTTATTTACTTCTCCCTAAATCTGAGATAAATGGACAATAGTGTCACATTTATCTTACTTCAAGTTCCACTAGGTACTTAAACTCACAGTCTAAATTTTCAGTCCAGAGACATATTCAGGGAGGTGCGGGCTTTGATGGCCACACCTTCTTTATACAGTTTTACCATAATGGGCAAGAAGTCCTTCATAATAATGTTTAAGACATTAACAGTAATTAAAGTTTTTCACAATATTAAATCTCTTTTACAAATTGTAAATACCATTTACTCTATTTGAGCATGTTCTTGTGCTACATACAGCATATCAGCTGTAATGTCATCTAAAGAATTCCCATGATTTAGTCCTTTCATATTCACTTAAGTGTTCTCAGAACATATTCTGTCAAAACATTTTAAATATTTGTATAATACTGTAAAAACAGTGTTGTGCATATGTTATCAGTCAGCAGATTAATTAGCATTCTTTACAGTCTGAGCTACAATGGGTAGAAGAGGTGCACATTACAAGCTCTGGTGCCTCAAGGGTCTTCATTTTCTGTATTCAAGGGCTTTGAAACAAGCAAAAGGCTGTTTTGCCTTTTTTTTTTTTTTTTTTTTTTTTTTAATTGGAAGAATTGCCAAATAAAATCTAATTCATTCATAATTACTGAATACACATGCTTACATAAACACACCAATCACAGAGTTTTGGCAATGCTTGTATTTTTGCTGCTTTCATAAAGCTCAGGATCTAACCTGGACTGTAAATTCCTCCATGCAAGACTTCAAAAAATAGCCACATACATCTCCACAATTTTGAAGTGCCTTTGTGTGTACTACTACTCTGAGCCTAGGATTCTAGTGTAAAAATAAGTCACTGGACATGATGGAGATTGCAAAACTGAGTATTTTAGAAAATTGTCATGGGTGAGGTAGACACAGGAACAGAACTACACTGCTTAGTGACATATAAAGTGAAAGGTATTTGTAAGTGGAATGTGACCACTGTGCAATGTGACCTCCATGAAGGGCTGTTGTTATCGCAGTTTGTTGCTTCCTAACACAGTTGACTGATGTAAGTAACCAATGCCTTCATTGGTGGCATCCCCATTTCCTTTTTCTTTCTCCATAGCTATAGTCATCTGGACATTGATACCTAGGTCAGTTACTATCACCTCCTGGCTTCCTCCTCTAAAATGTCTTACCTGGACACAAATTTGTTATGAATTCATCTTTTGTTTCTTTTCTGTGCCTACCTAATCATCAGAGCAGGTCAAGTGTAGTCCAGAGTTTTGAGGAAAGCCTCTCCAGAGAAACTGTGCTTGGTTTGCTTTTATAGCACATACCAGAGTCATGTAACAGTTCAGGCTGGGCACTAGGCAAATTCAGTCAAGGTCTCAGTAATTTCAGTGGTGTGGTGGTTTAACACCACGTAGAAATTAAATTACAAATAAGCTACTTGCCTTCCCCTCACCCCTTCCAGTATGAGAGGGACAAAGGCAGAGACTCTGGGTTGAGATAACATTTTACTGAAAACAAAAAGCAATGGAATAAGAAAAGCACAGTAAGAGCAACAATAGCATTAAAGAATAAATTCAAAAAGAGAATGTGCTTTTCCCACAAAAAAACCCCCAACAACATAAAATGAGCTCTGTCTGGCCTCTGGGACAAGGACAAGATGGTGGCTGTTCCCACGCTGCTGGCTGGCTGTAATGGTCTTAATTTTAATGAAACCGGGCAGAAACACCAATTAATGTGGAGGGTTTCGTATTTATTTATTTTAGTTTATTTAGTTTAGTTTATTCCTTTTCTGTGGAAGGGACAGATTAGGAGAAGAAAACAAAACAAAACAGGCTTAAGCTTAAAAATAAGCAAAAATATTTTTATTAACATATAATAGTTTTATTAACATTTTTCATTCAAAGAATGAAAAAAAAAAAAGTTGAGAAAAGCAAAACCTAAACTAAAACAGAATGACACTTTAAAACACACTTCTCTCCTCTTACAATTAACTTTCTTATTAAACAACATAGAAAGGCACAACTTGGGATTTTCAGTCAGTCTCACTATTTAGACATAATCAGTCATTACTTTAGGAGAAGAGTCTTGCTAAGTTTCTTTTTTTAATGAAGACGTTTGCCACAAGACAAAATAGTCCAGTGCTCCCAATGTCACACATCTGCTGCTGCCTGGAGTTTTTGCAGACTGTGATGTTCTATCAGCAAAGCTTCTCAGTGTATCTGGGGTACTATTTACGAATACTTCTAGTCTAAAATCATCTTTGTCTCAAAGGGTGAGACCTCCTTTTAACTCAGGAGCAGGGGCTTTAAAGTTCTCAATTAAATCTCAATCCCATCAGTCCTCAATTTTGATTAGAATTAGCGTTCTCCCCAGCAACACCAAGATACTACAAAGAACAGTTCATTTCTCCATCTTTTACCTTAGAGAAGTCTGGTTAAAAATGTCCACTTCTTCAATCCTATTTCAGTCTTATTAATTCTTTCACTTCTAATCCACTGACTTCTTTCGGTGTCTGTTCTACATACCCTCTGTTTTCTTTCTTCTTTCTCTCAAGGAAGAGTTGTTCTTTAAAAGCTCCAAATTGTTAGGAAAGGGTTAAATTTGCCTGGGCCTGCAGGGGCCATGTGCAAGCCCTGAGCTTCATGATGCTGAAGAAAATGCAAAGCTGTGCTGATGGAGGAAGCTGGTAAATGTCCTTTTTTCCACCCCTCGGTCTCATCCAGGGTGGCTCGGCTCAGAGTTGTTATGGAGCTGCAGGTTTTCTTTCTCTGCTGCCAGCGGTGATTAAGCTGGGCCCTGGTCTGGCCCCTCTGCCGCGGTCCCAAGCACGTGGCCAGCACTGCCGAGCTGCAGCCGCCTCTCTTCCCTGCCGTGGCAGGGGAAAGGGGCTCGGCCGGCCCAGGCCCTCCCTGTGCGGGCAGCGGCCCTCAGAGGCCCGGCTGAGCCCGGCCCGGCCGCACAGAGGGGCAGCAGGGCCCAAACTGGGCCAGCCCGCTGCCCAAAATGTTACCTCATGGCTGATTCCAAAGCGAGAGAGAGAGATCTGCTGCAGATTAGAGTTTTTAAATGTCCTTTCCAAAGTCACATTGACATCCTTATTGGTCAAACCAGTTGTCTTGGCTAGCTTTCTGATAAGTCCCTGCCCTCCCCCTCCAAAACCACTCCACAATCCTGGCAGGGAAAAACATCTCACATTTCTCTATAACCAGAAAAAATAACTGTGCCAACCCATGATACTGGCCCTGTCCCCAAGCCCAAGAAAATGGAAAACATGACGGCCGGCCCCCTGCAAGCTCTACTATCTGTGTCATGCCTTGCTACTGCTCTGCTGCACTCGGGCTCAGGCTCCGCTGTGGCCATGCCTCCGCACTGCGCTGTCTCTGCTGGGCTCAGCCATACCAAATGCTCTTCAAGAGTACATCCCACAGCCACATCTTGGAGGAACGGGATTATGGCGGCAGAGGATGGAGTCTGCAGGGCTCATGCTGACCACCTTCCCACTGGCGAAAGGGAAACAAAATGGCAGAATTTCCGGGGTGTGCAAACCTTTTCTTCCAACCTCTTCTACCACATCAGCGGCTTTCAGATAGGTTTTACCCCTTAGCAAGAGGTTTTACCCTTTGAAAATTAACATACTTGTGAACTTGGTCTGAACTTGCTGATCTGGGAGGGAGGCTTTTAATGTGCTTCTGATCAGAAAGATGCACAATGAGGAGATACTTCACTTCCCTGTTTCTTTTAACTTAGCCCAGCTTGTAACTTGAAACAGTATAATTTCTTACACACCAGAGTCATACAGACAATTTTGAAAGGCTTGGGATTTTGAGTTCTTAATTAACATGAAAAATGGAGTTTGTTTTTTTTTTTTGTCTTACATTAATCTACAAAGGCACCAACTTCCATAGATTAACGGAAGCAATAATGTGTCTGAGTAGAAGTGGAGGCTTTGAAGCAGAGTTCTGCTCTGTAGAGTGCTTCATGATCAGTGGAGCATGGGGTCACTGTCAATCTTAATAATTTTAAAAACTGAAATTAAAACCTTTGTGCAGTAAGAGGTGAATAATGCAGATTTGAAACACAGTAAATTGCTTCCATAGTATATGATCCAAAAATAAAGCAGGTATTTTTCTGTAGAAGTTTAGGGTGTGTTCTGCCAGAGGAAAGACAAAGAAAAATCCATTATTTTGACAGAATGTGAATGCTATGTTGGAGAATATTTTAGTTAGGAAAATTTAAAAAAAAGTAAAAATGCAGGTTTTGTAATGTGTGTTTCCTGCAAATGTGTCAGACCTATTTGCAGCTTAGACCAGAGATCTTTGAAGCAGGTTTACCAAGAACTAGAATGGTGCAGAGAAAGAGAAAGTGGCAGAGTTTGTTTTACAAGGTCAGCCAGTCCGTGACTTTTGTGGCAGAGGAAGGAGGTTACCAAAGTAATTAAGGTACAAAAATTAAAACCAAAATTAATTACTTAAGATGAAGAAGAGACACTAAGTACTTCCATTTGCTTTGTGAATGTGTTCTGTGGTGCTGAACTGCCACATGTGGGACATGCCATCTTCTGTCTCAGGGACATCTCAGGAGCATTTCCTCTGATTTAACATGCCTGATGGGCTGTCAACATATTCCCTCTCTTCCTACATCTGGGATGGTTTTAGGTAGATCCAGCTCTTTGCTATCATATTCCTGAAGGTTGCTTCTAGTCAGTCTCTTCAGATTTCTACTTACAATTACAGAGAGAGTACGGTAGGGCTGGTTTTGTCTGGGAATTACAGGTTAGAAGAGAATTAAAGCTGAGTTAGGCTATAAATACACATATAAGTTCTTTTCTGATGCTGGGAAAAAAAAAAAATAAATACCCCAAACCAAGGAAAAATTCCAAACAAAACAAACCAAAATAGGCATAATTTTTCAGTTTTCCTTTTCATTATACATTCTTTTTCTCATATTCTAATTCTCTTCTCTAACATTTGTCTGTATACTGTGGAAACCTTCCTTCCAGGAATTTATGTCAGGCAAAACTGTGAGCTTGCTGTAGATTATAGAGAAATTAATTCATGTCCAACTATTCATATAATTTAGTAAAACTACTTCACTTAATCTTATCTCTTACAACAAATATATGCTCCGTTAATTGACCAAAATAAACTAGTGGTAGAAATGTAGCTTTTGCAATTTTCCTTTAATAAGGAGAAAACAAGGACAAACAAAAACAGAATGAGAGAAGCTTATGTGGGAGATTGTAAATTGATTTTCTTTTGAGATAGGACATATTTCTGTTCAGTGCTGGCTTATTTGCGTATGTGGGCTGGTTCAAGAACCTGCTACTAACAAGATGAGTTACAGAATGTTTTGTAGCCATTCTTGTGCATCGGCCGTAATGTGAGATGTCATTAAAGAATATGAAAAGTTCAAGAATACAACATGTATGGTTGGTTTTGTTAAAATAAAGATGGATATATAGATCAGTGTGAGACTTGTGACAGACTTAATTATTTGCTTATACTTTTAAATGAGAGAAAGACCTTAGAAAGTCAGGAGGGAGGTTTTTCAATTTGGGGTATTTTTTAAACTATTTTTTTCTCTGGATTATATTGTATGTAATGGTTTAGGTTAAATGGGAATTTTATAATATCATAATCTTACACTAATAATTACCATTTTGTAATCCAATCCATAAATTCCTTCTGGTCACAAAGGAGAAGTTAAGCTTCAGTCTTCTTACTACCATTTTGTACAGCTAGTACAAAAAACCACGTTCATAAAAACGTCTTTTGTGGAATTAGATCACTCTTTTATAATATTTCTGAAGATCTCATTTTTCATACACTGTAAGCCTGCTTTTTCCTCTCAGTTAGGCTTAGGCAAAGCAAGTTTTTTCATAGATGTGGTTAAGGTTAGAGGTGTTCATTAGCCGCTGAATTTCCTGCTGCTTCACTGAAGGTAACAGGATGAGCTTTTTAAATGGTAAGGTTATTTTTCATTCAGTATTATTCCCTTAGTTCCTTATACTAAAAAAAAAAAAAAAAAAAAAGTACCACTGAACAGAATAATTCAGCTTGTGGTTGGCACACAGTCTAGAAGCCAATATATCTTCCTTCTCCTTAAGCTAAAAGGTCCTTTATTGTAAGGATGTCATTTGTCATGCCCAGTTCTTTTTAAGTAATACAATTTGGACTGCCTACATTTTAGTACTTAAGCATTTATAAATGAAGTAATCAATAATTTTATTCTTTAATACACCATTTGAAAAAGGTAAACAAAACAACTTTCGTGTACTGGAATGTTTTATGAAGTGTTAAAAGGAATGTGAAATCTTCACTTGAAGTTCAAAGCTATATCAGGTCATTATGAAGAAGAATTTTTGAAAGACGTAATACAGAATCTTCACAATAACATCATGGGCGATTCATAGATTCATAACTGACTCTTTGGTTCAAATAGCTAAATTCTAGCTTTAACTTATGTTGATGGATGATCAGAAAAATGAAGCAACCAGTGCCTGGAAATTTCTACTTATGTGGGAATTTTCCCTGGTTCCAGAAGGAAAGAAAAGAAGATAAATGCTTTCACTTTTCATCAGCTACTGTCTTGGATTGTTTTGGTTTCTTAGAAAATGCAAAAAAACTTGAAATTAATTTTTTTAAAATTCTTATTACTGTTTGATTTCATAGATTTAATTACTTATTTGAAATGGTGTGCCACGAGTGAGTGTTTTAGGTCACTCAAGGAATAGTGGCAAAAGCAGGTTTAGCGCTAAAGTGAAAGAGCGACAAAATTTGTTAGCAAGGTTCGCTATACTATTTACTAGATTGTTAAAGCACACAGAGAAAAATCTGAGTAAAATCAACCAAAAATAATCTATGTGGGAGTTTGGTATGGAAAAGGGGTATGAATAGGAAATTATAATGATAAAAAAGAATAAGGGAACTGCTCCTTTTGAGTCACTATATTGAGAGTGGATCCCCTTGCCAAATTTAGCCCTAGACTTGACAAATGATTGAGGCCTGGAGGTTTTTAGAACACATAAAATTTACAGAATTTAGTTGATAGCCTAATTTAAACAATTTAATCAAAAATGCTATCAAATTTGCTATAGCATAATAATAACAACTCACTTCTAGGCCTTACTTACTTATGAATCTAATATATTTAAGAATCTAAGAAAGCAACATTCACAGTACATTTGCTATGTCGTAGTCACACTCATAAAAACACAGAACTAAAGGAGGATGTACAAGGCATATACCTGTGAAAAATTCCCATTGGATTAAGTGAAGTACTTGTGTTGGATGCCTTTGCATATGCTCAGTGGTCAAAGGGCTGAGTCTTGAGGAGTGGGGGGTATCAGCCCAGGCTCTGTCATCATCGTTGGGTGATCCTCCAGGTAAAGCAAACTTGAGACTTTGCTGGTGCTGAAAGGCATCCCGCTCAGAGGGAGATTGCTGGTCAAAGCCTGCTGTGGTCAAGGAGAACTCAAAGACCTCACTTATGACTGCTGTTTATAGAGCCACAAGCAACAACAGCAGCAATATCAATCAAACCAATAAACAAAACCCAGAGAGATTTGAGTATACAGCTCCACAGGATGTTTCTCTGTTGGTTTGAAAATGTATGAATGCCTCCGCTCTCCAGGCCTGCTGTGCCTATGTCATCAGCTGCTGCTTCTGCCATCACATGAGTCTGACTTGTTCCTGATGGGAGCAGAGCTGTGGCAGGTTTGTGCTTTTGGAGCATCATCTTGCTCCTCAAGTGCACCCCTCTGTGCTAGGTCTGGGGCTGCCTCAGATCAGTGGGACTGCTCCTGTGCTTGAAGTAGGGGCTGACTCAGAAGCACATAGCTGAATCAGAGGCTTAGCATGCTGATTGATGTCTGTTCATCATAACTACATTCTACAAAGCTTTCTCTGTCACTTTCAGTTTGTTAATTCATTACTGTAGTCCTCTACCAGTGTTCCAAATATCTGTTATACCTTATATTTCAGAGATGGAAGTATGTGTCTGAAGACTGATAGCATTAAGAATGGCCAGTTTCTTGGGACATAGATGCCATAGATCAAAGCTGAGCTTTCACTGCAAATCTAAGGGAAATTAAATTTTCAATGACTTATTGCTCTGTTTTCTACTTCAAATGCTCAAGCAGGATTTCAAATTAATCTGTTCCAGCGTTCATGCAGTCAAATGATTGCATAATACAAGAGCATGCATTTAATCCCTAGAAAAGATTTTTGTTGTTATGTGGGTTTATTTTTTAATTCATTTAGATGTCAGAAGTTTAAGACAGAAGGTTTTTATTTTGTTTAGTAATGAAGCAACTGAAAAAAAAAGCACAATCTTTTGGTTGAAGGCAAAGTCTGTTTCATCAACAAAGCTTAGTAACAAGGGAAGTAGAGAATTTCAATGGTACATTACCTATTAGAAAAAAATAAATCCCCGTTTCCTGAACCTTGGTAACTGATGAGCCTTGGATAATGGTGTTGGGCTACTTCAATGTACACAATAAAATTAAACTTAAAATTTAAAATATAATGAAAATATCAAGTTAGCAATAGTTATGAAACATAACTAGAGAAGAGACAGATTTGTTTGATACAAAAATGTACAAAGAAAATAAGCTGTAAAAAGTCAAGAGCATAGGGCAAAAAAACCTTCAGAAATTATCAAAATGCTTTTGTGTTTCACTTTTTCAGGACAAGACTGTTGTAATATGTATGATTTGAAGGTGAATAGGCAGTGTGATGAGTTTAAATAGGTTATATTGATGCTAAGAAGATTAATTTGAATTCTTAATACTAATTTCCATTTTGCTCCATTGGTTAATGCTGCATGAAATATTCTATGTGTTTTCTGTCTCTGATTTTTTTTGCTCTTTCTCAGGAGTTTAATTTATGTGTTGAAGAGTGGATATTCCACCAGAGCAGCATTTTCTTATGAAAGAAAAAGTTATCAGCACTATTTATGTCAATAATGACAACCTCAATACAGGAATAAGTGTTAGATGCAACCCAGAGATCCATGGCTCTGGGAAGAATGAATGACAGTTGACTTTTGGTTTTAAGAGTGGCTAGACAGTTCTCTATATCTCTTGTGAGAGAGAGCTGTGTACAGCCAGAAAGAGCAGTAGTGATGACAAAATGAAGCCTAATTAAAGCCACTGCTGTCAACAACTCTACCAGGACATTTTCTCTATTTCTTTTAAAGTTAGAGGTCTCACCTGAGTGAAGATAACCATTAGGCTATATATGTTAGGTACATTTGATTCTCATTATTCTCAAGCTATTTCTAAAATATAAATATACACGAGTCATATATGTATACATAATTAAATATATGTGCAGTCTTCAAAATGATGTTTAGTTTGTGGTTTTGGTGAAATAGAAAGTGTTGCAAAATAAGGCATCCCATATATGTAAAGCAGAACAGTTAAAGTGGAGGAGATCCAGGACTTTTGAAGTCCTCTGACTCTCCAAAATGCAACGAGGTTGATGGAAACATACTGTATTTCAAGAGCTGAAAGTAAATTTTTGAAGCTTCTTGTAGAGGAGGTGAAACAAATTGTGTATAAATTGTGAGTCCCTTCTAATCACTAAAATATTCAGTCTCATAATTTGTTTTTTTTCCTATGGTCTATTTAATTTGTCAGCCAAGAGTGTGACAGAACATCAGAGACCACTAGTATTTCTTTATGAGAAAAGTGAAAAAAGACATTATTCTGGCAATTACAGCTGAGTAAGCAAAACATCCTGGAAGGCAGTTATTTTCATTTTACTGCTGGTTTTATGAAATCTTGTAATATAAAAGTAGATTCAAAAACTTTTTTTTTTTTTTTTTTTTTTTTCCCTCCCAGTTTCTGTCACACAGCCAGGGTCCAAAGTGTAGAAGTCTGGAGATGCATAGCACTTTGAAGGCTGATTAAGAGCACTGGAAATGTAATGGGGACTAAATGAAGTGCTGCTCATTTTTAGATTAAGTTAAATAAGCTCTGTTTCTGTCCTTCCCATCTCTTTTCAATGTCTCTTTTTTGTTGCATTCAGTTTGGAAGAAAATTTGGGTGTCAAGGAGGTGTGCAGTTCAAAGAGGGTAAGAGCTTTACACACTTTATTAGTTAATTGCTGTATATCTAATTAATTAGAAATTAGCTATCTACTGAGTTGATATCAGCTAGAGCCTTACCTTTAGTGTCTTCACAGGACAACCATGCTGCACATGCATGCAGCTTTTATTTAACATTGTTATCAAAAGACATTATCTGTTAGAACAAAACTTATATTCTTTTTTGAACATGACAGGTAATAGTGAAAACTGAGCTGATGTTGCATCCTGGCTGTTTGCAAAGCTTTCTCTTTGTGTGGGCACAGCTTAGAATTTATAGCCTACAGCACCAATTGTTTTGCTTAACAATTATTTGACCTTCAAAATTTACTTAAATATCTCTATAAAAACATATAGTCAACTTCTTAACAACTTCTAACATTAGCATTCACATCCACATGTGTATTTTAATGTCCTTACTGTTAACATGCTCTAAAAAATGTAAGTCATGACAGTTTTTTCTTTTTTTTTAAACCAATGGATTCTGAGGTGTTTGTGCTTTATGCTCATCTAATCTCCTTGATAGCGTTTCTCTACATTATTGTATATAATGGAAAGTCCCATATGTTTATTAAGGTTACAAAGCAAAGCAATAATACCCCCTGTATGGACAGACATGTCCAAAAGGTGTTGTCTATGGTCCTCTTTACTCAATGGCCCCTTAGACATGAGCAGTGTTGTTTTCTTTGTCATGGTGTTCCGTTCCTTATGGCCCTTTCTTCTATATCTTCCTTTGTTGCCTCTCCTATGGCAGCATCACGTCTGTCATGTATCAAGTTCAGATTTGCTTGTTAAGTGGTGTTGCATAGATTTAATTACACTGTGCCATTTTGTCCAATTTTTGGGCATCCAGTCACGTAAGCAGATATGTCATCTCTATATCCGTCATGTGAAGGACACGTCAACCTGTCTTTTTTTGTCTTATGAAGTTTTTTTTTTTTTTCATCTAGTAAAAGGTCAGGAATTATTTCTTTGAACATTAGCATAAGAGGCTATGTGGCTTCCCAAACTCTATAAATGCTTGTATATGAGAAATTTTGCAGCTGAAACTAACATGGATAATGAAGAAAACATTAGAAAACTTAAAACAAACAAAACAAACCCTATAAGAATAATTCAGCTCATGATTGCATAATTCAGTAGTGTATATCAAAGAAATCACATACCTCAAATTGAAATTTGAAACTTCTTATTAAATTAATGTGTAATTAAATCCAGAGTTGCAGCATTTTGTTCACAAAAAAAAACACAAGCAAAACAAAACCCACCTTCCTATCAAAGTGTATTCGCAAACATTTTCAGGCATAGTCTAGCTAGTCACAAATCTGATTTATGATCTATAACTTTATGGACTAATAGAAAACTAGGTCATTTTTCAATATGTATGATATTGTGAAAGAATAGTGTTTGAGAGAGATGCTATATTGTGATATTAACTGCTTAAAACCCACAGATTCCTACCACAGAGAAATTAGATAAAACGTGAACATTGTGGAAATCTGTGTTCTGCTTCATTTGTATCTGACTCTGGACTTGTAATTTTAACTAGAAATTTGAAATAGAATGAAAAGTGGAAACTACTTATGATCAACTCTTTACTGTGTGTTACTGTTGCATCTCAATACCCTAAAAGTAGCTAAAAACACTAATAGCCTGACCTTTTCTGAGGCAGAGGATGACTCTTAAATGAAGTTGCTTTTGAGTGTCTTTGAGTCAATCTGATGTGACCAGATCTACTGTAGAACTTGAAAAATTACATATTTGATTCTGTTTTTAAATATATGACTTCAAGGCCCAAGGTTCTGGGATGGATTAATGACAATTTAAATGAATCCATAACTATATGGAAGGGATACAAAAAAATAAGCCACAGTCTTTGAAATGCTATCTAAACTTATTAAATACATGTGCCAGAATGCTCTGCTTGGATTTGAAAACATTCCTATCCCTTGCTCCTTTATCATTCGTACAGCTGTTTTGCATATAGTCTGGCTATATGCCCCTGGCCATAAGATGTTATATTTTTTTAAAAGGTGAAAATTCTGGGACAGAAACCAGCAAAGAGAATTCAGGACACTATAAACAAGCCGAGGCAAAATGTATGAGGCATAAGTATGAACATAGTTCAGAACTGGAAATAATAAATCTCTAGAATTTAGTCTACAGATATGAGTAAATGCAAGCCTGTCTGGAAAACAAAGTAAGCACTGTAATATCTTGCTGCTTTGGAAAGGTTAATTGTGTTTAGGGTCTGTAAAAAAGGGAATACTTTGACAAGATACAAGTTCTATTGAGCTACAACTCATGATGAATAGCTAAAAAAGGAATAGATTATCTACATAGGGAAAGCACTTATTAATTTCAGACTGGGCACTTCTACATCAGAAACAACTAAATAGTTCCCAAGCAGGTGACAAGGGAGCAATAAGGTAAAATTAATCATATGTAGTGGCAATTTAACACATATTATTTAAGTATTTGAACTAAATCTGTAGGTTAATAAAGTGAAGAAAAAGTGACAGCTTGTAATATTATCTTAGTAAAAGATGTGGTCTTGTCAGGAGTCTGTTCTTATTACATTTTAGGAGATGTCAGGTATTTCAGAGTTCAGAGTCAGAGAAAGACTCCAACCCTACCTAAAACACATGTAACTAAAAAGTTTCCCTTTTCCGTGGGAAAATTGAAAATCCATACTTGATTTTTTTTTTTTTTTTTTTTTTTAATATGAGCAGATGATATACAGTAAGTATAAAACCCAACAAACTAAATTGACCACCAAATTACCTGTACTCCCAAAACAAAATTATGATTGAATTCTTTCCATATATAGAGAGACAAATAATTAAAGAGGAGGAACTTTTCTCGCTAAGAATGAAATCCTAGGAGAAACGCTTTTACAATGCTTTTATTAAAACAAAAAATAATCTCTGATTACTTTTTGGATTGCCTTTGGCATTTAGTATATCTTCTGTGAAAGATTTCTTTTTGATATCACAGTCATAGAATGGCTAGGGTTAGAAGGGATCTGGAAGATCATCTTGTTCCAAACCCCCTGTCATTTGCGGGGACATCTTCTACTAAACCAGGTTGTTCAGAGCCACATCAACCAGATCTTGAACACTTCCATGGATGTGTGATATTATATAGGAGATATTGGACATTTAATCTGAGGGAAAGAAATAAATGAAGCAAAATGACTAGAGATTCTGAGCAGCACTGGAAAGAGCTAAAAAATTTAGAGCATAAGAAACACAATAAGGGAAAATAATAAATAAGAAAATAACTAGGGAGAATAGAGGAGAAAGTAATAAGGAAAAGAGTAATCAAAACAAATGTAAAAATGTATGTAAAGATACAGAAGTCCATCTTGCCCATTCTGGAAATATGTGCTTTAGCAGTGTATGAGTACAACACATCCCTTGTTTGGCAAATATAAGGGAAATCCCTCCCTTCACCACACGCTGCCTGCCTCCCCCCACCCTCCCCCCCCCGCCCTTTTTTTTTTTTTTTTTAACTCTAGAATATGCAAAAAATATAGCTTCCAGTATTTTGAGAAAATGAAGGAGTTTCTATAGAGAGGTGAAACCCTGAAATACTTTTATTGGAAGCAAACCTCCAGATGTGTCTACTAATTCTTCCAACTAGGATAGTGGTGCGCATATTTTGCCTGGTATTTTGCAGTAATAACATTGAAAAAAAAAAGTCTGCTTTGGTAATTAAAACGTGAGCAAAAGCTGAAAAAAACCCATTTTCAAAATAAGAAAGATGTTTCAGCAATGAACATGAGAATGTATAGAAATATAATTTTATAAAAGGATATTAAGGATTGCTTGAACTGACTGCTATTCATCTTTCCACTAGTAGCTTAGTGAAAAGATCTTTCAGATTGTGAGATTTTGCACAAATCGTAGAGACCACTCTACAACATTTTAGATGTTTGTGGAGGAAAGACAGCAGATTGATTACAGATCTGTCATTCAGGACAGTGTAGTCCAGCAGCAACTGGGCATGAGACACTGCAGGTTGTAGTTAAGTCATTAGAGCCTGGGAATTTATATACATTCCCTTTCAAGTTACCCCATATGTCACTGTTATTACAAACTAAGATTTTAAACAAAGGTGGTAGACTTGTGACTCTGTGTCATTGCAGAAAAACATATTTTCTAACAGTGCATGAAAGTTACTTGACTTGGGGAAAAAAAAAAAATTGACCTATTTATATGAAGCTCAGCTGCACAAGGAAATAGAACAAGCTGTGAAAGCCCATTGCATAGGCCAACAGTGCAAGCTATAGATTACAGAGCCTAAAGTGGTGGTTAGTAAATCAAATAATGCCTCTCACTCAGCAATTGTAACACTCTTTCCTTCCAAAGGAACAGTGATTGTCTTAAATTTGTAAAAAATATTCCTTGCCAGCTTGCTGGAAACATTTTCACTTCCATTCATGGTACAGAAGAATCACTATAATGAAATCTCATAAAAGAAAAGGTAGAGGCTTTTCCCTATCTTACAAGCAGAGAATCAAAGAAGTGTAAAAAGAAATCTGGCAACCTGAAAGGAAGGAGAGCCTTGAAGAATTTTCAGCTGCTGTCTTGTATTGTCATATACTGAATTAGCAAATAACAGATTGCCAATAAATCTGAAATAATCACATTCTAGGACAGCATGAGCAATATGAGGAAAGATATACTGCATTTGTTGGGCTCTGTCTTCTGCTGGTAATGGAAAGTGTGTTGCTAGCTGACTCCTAATTTAAAAAAGAGAAAAAAAAAAAGCACTAAACAGTTATATTTTATTATAATATTTATTATAATATCACCTTAATTTAACATCTGTTCTGGACATGCCCAGTTAGATAACAATACATTATAAAAATCTGAGTGCTTTGAAAGGCTGACGCAAAGAAGACAGGAAATTATTGCTCAAAATTAACCACCACCTTCTTCATCGGTGTAGGGGTTTTAGTATTTATTCTCTTTTTGTGGGAGGGAGAGATTAGGAGGAAAAAAAACAAAGCAGGCTTAAACTTAAAAATGAACAAAAATAGTTTTATTAACATACACTAAAAGAATGAAAGGAAAAAAAAAAAAAAAAGAAAGTTGAGAAAAACAAAACCTAAACTAAAACATAATGACACTTTAAAACACACTTCTCTCCTCTTACAAACTATTAACTTTCTTATTAAACAACATAGAAAGGCACAACTTGGGATTCTCAATCAGTCTCACTATTTAGACATATTCACTCATTACTTTAGGAGAAGAGTCTAAGTTTTTGTGGTTTTTTTTTTTTTTTTTTTTTATGAAGACGTCTGCCACAAGACAAAATAGTCCAGTGCTCCCAATGTCACACATCTGCTGCTGCCTGGAGTTTTCGCAGACTGTGATGTTCTATCAGCAAAGCTTCTCAGTGTATCTGGGGTACTATTTATGAATACTTCTAGTCTAAAATCATCTTTGTCTCAAAGGCTGAGACCTCCTTTTAACCCAGGAGTGGGGGCTTTAAAGTTCCCAAATAAATCTCAATTACTTCAGTTCTCAATTTTGTTTAGAATAGCATTTTCTCCAGCAACACCAAAATGCTACAAAGAACAGTCCATTTCTCCATAATTTACCTTAGAGAAGTCTGTTTAAAAAATGTCCACTTCTTCAATCCTATTCCAATATTATTAGTTCTTTCACTTCTAATCCACTGACTTCATTCATTGTCTGCTCTACGTACCCTCTGTTTTCTTTCTTCTTTCTCTCAAGGAAGAGTTGTTCTTTAAAAGCTCCATGTTGTTAGGAAAGGGTTAAATTCGCCCAGGTTTGCAAGAGCCATGTGCAAGCCCTAGGCCGCGTGAGCTGAAGCAAATGCAAAGCTATGCTGATGGAGGAAGCTGGTAGATGCCCTCTCTTACCCCCCTCAGTCTCATCCAGGGCAGCTCAGCTCAGCGTTGTTATGAAGCTGCCGGCTTGCTTTCTCTGCTGCCAGCAGCGATTAAGCGGAGCCATGGTTTGACCCCTTCTGCCGTGGTCCCAAGCACGTGGCCAGCACTGCCAAACTGCAGCCGCCTCTCTTCCCTGCCATGGCAGGGGAAAGGGGCTCAGAAAAACAGGTGTGAAAACCAAGAAACCTACTTTGGCACCTATAAATATTTTGTTTTTTCTTTCAGCTGTATATATGTCCTAGTGATCCTTGTGGGTCTGACATTTCTAAGTCTGAAGAGATTTTAACCTGCTTGCAGTGCTAACTCTTTCCTAAGGGAAAAGTTCTCCAGAAAGCCTCTTCTCAAAACAATCTTGGCAAAACAACTATTCTTTCCCAAAATAATCTTTCTCCAGGTGGTATTTTGATGTTTCTCTAGTTTAACCAATGGGATTAGAGAGGTGTTGTTCCTATTTACCAATCATGTTAAGTTCTGTATCAGAACACCTTACAAAAGAGGAACATAATTAAACAATAAAGCTTTTTCTATACTCTTTGTCTTCTGAAATACTTGGAGTCTTTCATCTTTTTTTCATGTCCTACAGCGACAGTAATTATCATGTGCTTAGATTATGTAGAATGTAAGGTCAGCTTAAGCTTAAGTGTAGATAGTTTATGAATTGAATAAGAAAACCAAATTTTCATCAATGTGTAGAAGACAAATTCAAATTTGATGCTTACTATCATGGATAAGTAACATTAAAAATATGATCAATTCATCTTGAAAATAATTGTACATTTCAGCAAGGTGCTATAGAGCAAAAGAGCAGCATATATTAAGCAAAAGCAGAAAATTGCATGCAGTGCTACTAAGATGTAATTGTTATAAACAAAGGTTTTAGAGAGGATCTTCACCATTCTCTGAAGGAGAGAGATCAATAGTATTCATGACACAGTGCACTTGAGTAATCAAGTTTCTTATTCTTTTTTACACAGAATAACTTCCTTTTGAGCACTATGCAATCCAGATCAGCCAAAAATTATAACTCAGCAAATAAATTGGTGTACATTTTCCAAAGATTGAAATCAACCTGAAAATTCTCAATGAAGCATAGGTTTTTGGTTTGTTTTTTTTTTTTCTTTTGTCATTCCTCTTTTTTTTTTTTTTTTTTTTTTTTTTTTTTTTTTTTTTTTTTTTTCCCCTTAGATGGCTTTCTTTCATCAAAACCCCATTTTTTTGTGCTCTCATGGAGCACACTGAAACTGATTGTGTTTTGGATGCTCTCTTTTTGATTAACTGTGGGCACTTCAAGTTTACATGTGTGATAGATTGTAAAACCAATGCATGTTGCATGCTCTGTACATGTGACTTACTGCAACATGAAGGCATCGACAAGTCACTCTTAAAAGAGTAATCTTGGAAGCTGAGGAAAGCAATTGCTGTGCCAAGTCACATAGCTCTTAAGTAACACGGAAACCGATTAAATGAATTTTGCATTCTCAAAATGCAGTTTTTAAAAGTGGCACAACCTTTTACATAAGAACCATTTGGCATTTCAATCTATCCCTTACAGCCAAGAAGGACTAAGCCAATGTTGAAGACACATTGGATTTAGTTCAAATCCTAGCTCTGTTTGCCTAAGCGGATTTTTTCAGATCCCTTTTCTCTATATTCAATTCCTTCTTTGTGAAATACAGATGTTAGTATTCATATTCCTTGAGGATCTTTCAAGATGTTTTATTCAATAGTGCCTAGAAAGTAATGTGCTACCCTCTGAAGCATTTATTTATATTATATATATGGATGTATAAATGAACAGTCCTAGTATATACACTACTCATTATTACTTGTATCAGTATTTAGGTTTTTTGGCCTCTAGAAGATTATGAAAGCAATGTTTTATGTACTAAATACACTTTTTCTTTAATGTTTAAAAGCTTTATGTACTTTTAGTTCAACACCATCAAATTCTGCTACAAATAACCATGCTGCTACATTATAAACTCTTTATTATTTCTTATTTCCACAAAAGTAGGGGGTTTTTAGTATTTTTTTTCTTCCCAAATAGGATGGGGAAAAAAACCCACAATTTTGTTGCATGGTAATGTATATTTTTCTTGTTTTTCTTGCAATAAAGTTGTAAGAACTGCGTTGGGGTTTTTTTGTTGTTTGTTTGTTTTTTAAATTCAGGATTAAAGTTAAGAAAAATTGTAGGAAGATTAACACTGTAGCTGTAAATGTTAAAGTAGAAATTCACTTGTGCCAGTATTTTCTGAAGGTGCAGGTTAAGTATGTTAGAATTAGGGGAAACGGAGTGTTTAATTTATAATGGAAAATATTAAATGACAGGTGTTGTTGACCTGTTTTTAAAGAACAGCATTTTGAGGAGATGCATGGAAGGACATCATACCACACAGAAAAGAACGGTTAGCAAATTCAACATGTGAAACATTGAAAAGTGTTACAAACATCTCCTTCCAATGCAAAACTCAATGGAGTCTTATCAAGTTTGGTTTACTCAACTGTAAACTGATAGCAGAAAAATTCTCCTTTATTATACTTGTAGTTGATGCAGAAGGCCTTCATATTATGAAGGTCAAAGAATTAAGTTTTAGTTACCTGGTTATTGACAAGGGGTTTTAGAAGAAGAAGATTTTTACCTTTTCTCACTTCCTTCTTCCCTTCTCTTTTCTCTTTTTTCTTGTCTTTCTCCTGGTTGACTCTAAAGCTCAGAAAAGATAGTTTCCAGTGTTTCAGCTTCTGAACTGAAAAATAATCTTGTGGCATAAGCAAACACATGCTTTTGAACTGACAAATGGGCAGAACCAAAAGCCCCACTAGGAAAAATGGTCCATAAGGACAAAGGAATGTCATGCTGTTTACCCAGGGCAATGTGTGCTCACATGCCACGGTGTTTTGCAGCTGTTCTGAATAGAAGAAACACTGACTGTCCTAAAATATGGTATCTACAGTGACCAAAGGAGTCACAGGAAATTTAGGCTTTATAAGAAGCACTCCCAGAACTGCAACTGCAATATATCCTAGAAGTAAATTTTCCCCAAATTCTTGATAAAATTACTGAAATGTAATGTGCACCACCAAATGTGTATAATGTGTTTTCAATCTTTGTAGTATAAGAATGAAGAAAGTCAAGTATCAGTTTTTCAGGACATTAGAGACTTGAGTTCATTTCAGGTGGAACTGATGTATACTGATTCTTTTTTTTTTTTTTTTTTAAATCTTCCCTGCAAGCCACTTTTTTTTTCTTCTGAAATACCATTTTAACATGCCTGCAGGTCCTGTGAGCACAAAGGTTTGTTTTGCCATCCATATCATTGCTCTAAAATGCATTCCATAAAAGTGGAAAGAAAAGTGGGAAATTATTTGTTGAACTTTTTCAGGCATCGTTTTCTCAAATCTTTTGCCTCTCTTCGCTCTCTCTCTTTTTTTTTTTTTTTTTTTTTTTTCTTGATGAGCTTTAGAAAAATAGAAGGGAGCAACTGACATGTTGTTGATTTTATGCCTTAGGTGGATGCAAAAAAATTTTGATTTTTCATTAGTACCCAGTCCTCTGGGCTTTTTCATTATGTTTGCCTTTTCTTTTTCTTTTTTCTCCTGGTTTTTGTTTGTTTGTTTGTTTGTTTTGTTTTGTTTTTGTTTCTGTTTTGGGTTTTTTTGGGGGGGGCGATGGGTTGCTCTTGTGGGATGTGTGAATGCTGCACTTTTCAGCTGTGTGTTTCTAGTCTCTTTAATAAGCCTAAATAGATTTTTGTGTCAGCTACATTGATAAAACTCTGCAACAATGCCTTGCTTTTGGTGTTTGTCTCGGTGTCTATCTGTGTATTTGAAATGCAGAATAATTTATCCTTTTTTATTTTCAAAGTCTGATCACTGATTAGGATAAAATTGCTTGTCAAGTCCTGCATGAAAGTTTTCTGCATCCCAAATTAAGTTTGCTTTGTGCTTGCTTAACAATGAAGTGTTAAGTCTGTTGCTGTTTATAGAGTTAAATGGTGTTAGGGAAAAAAAAAAAAAAAAAAAAGGCTCATTAATACACCAGAAAAGAACAGCAAAATAAATATTTTCTAACTGTTTGTCTTGTTCCCCATATTAATTTTATTTTCTTCCAAGCTTTAAGTTATCTATGAAAAGGCAAAAAGCACATCTGCCTCCTTGAGAGGATTCTGTTTCAAGCAATGTAGTAACCCACCCAGGCTGTTAAAGTGACATTCAAGACTCTCCTTACCCTTTTTCTTCCTCTATGAAATATTTTAGGGTGGAAGAGAAAGTGTTTAGATCCTCCAGGTGATTTCTGCTCAGCCAAGCTAATTCCATTATCCGTTAGTCATGTTTACATCAGGCTAACAGCTAATAACTCATGAGGAACTCTGTAACCATCTTTAATCTTGTTTTCCACCCAGGAGCCTGGCTTTCTCAGATTATTAATGGTGATGGGTAAGTGTCCTGTCAGGGTTCTGCTCATGGAATCACAAAGCGGCTCAAGGTCAGCCCTTCCAGACCAGCTCTCTGGGGTGACATATGTTAATCAAACGTACCCTCCTCCTAAGGAAAAGAGCTGACTATCTCATACAGAGTCTCAAAATAGTAATTGTTCTCGTGCAACCCATTAAAGAGTTGAATTTTTCCTTCTGAAAATGTTGGAGATAGATGTAGAGAGAATTGTGACTGACTAAAAGTCTGCTGTCAGCTTGGTGGCAGGCTGGTTGTATCCATGTGAGTCTTTTTTGTAGTAAAATGATCTTACAGAAGACTTCAGAATCCCAGTAGGCATACAGATGTCAAAGGATGCCCTCTGAATGAAATAAAGCACGGATGACATACTGTGAAGAAATTACTTTTAATGACTGACTTAAATGATTCAGAGTACCAACAGTATTATAGTGCAATAATAATTTTGTAGTAATTTTTCAAAATGCTTAGGTATGAATATTTGAAATGTGAATAGTTATTACAACTTTCATGCATGTTTTTGTAGACAGCAAAAAACCCCTTAATGTCAAATCACAGCTTTAACCTTAGACTGTATTGGATAAAATAAGTCTAAACAGGGTGAAGAACTTGTTTAAGCTGTTCTATTCAAGAGGGCAAATCTGTTCTATTGTTGCAATCAGAATGAGCGAGTGTAAATCACGTCAGGCTAAGTGATCATGCTTTTCATCCTAGACTGTGCTCAAGAAGCCTGCCTTTGTCTGTTGAATAAAGATGGTGTGCAAGTATCCTGCCATGCTTCAGTTTGTGAAAACTAAATGAGGCCAAGAGCAGACCTTGCTAAGGAACCTGTAATTTATGCAGCCCTGAAATGATAAACATTCTTACAGGGATGTTACTACATTTGTGATTAAAAAAAAAGCAAACAACAAAAACCAACAAAACTAAACCAAACAAAAATTGACAAAACCAAATGAACACCCCAACCCTTCACCTCACCAAAATTACTTGGTCATGTAAGTCTGTCAGGAATGAAAAATAGCTTAGGATGTACTCGGCTCTCTAACAGTCTCCTTTATTCATCCCAATGTAAATCTCTCAGCTTGAAATAGGCAACCAAATCCTTATCTTAACAGATATCATATTATCTGCAAGCAGATAATGTTTAATTGAATAAAATGTGGAATTGTAGATTTTCTCTTGATGGAAATGGAAAGCAATCTGCTAACTCAGCTAGGATTTGACTGCATCACCTTATTCAAAAGAACAATTAAAATATATATATGAATAGGTATAATGGACTTTATTTTTGGACATTTGATATTTAAACATAAAATCTCTTTTCTTTTATAAATAAATATAAAATCTCTTTTTTCCCCTTTTTCTTTCAAAACTATTCATAGACTCATAGCATCATACAGTCACAGAATGTTTTGGGTTGGAAGGAAGACTAAAAATAATTTAATTCACACCCCTTTGCCATCTGCCAGTAGACCAACCTGTCCAACCTGGCCTTGAGAAATTCCAGGAATGGGGACCTCTGCTAGTGCCTCACTACCCTTTAAGTAAAAAAAAAAAAAAAAAAAAAAAAAAAAAAAAAAAAAAAAAAAAAATCTTCCTAACAGCCAATCTAATTCTTCCCTCTTTAAAGTCTTTCCTCCTTATCTTGTCTACCAATGTAAAAAGTTGCTCTAGATCTTTCCTATAAGGTCCCTTTAAATACTGAAAAGCACAAATAAGGATTCTCTGGAGCCTGCTCTTCTCTGGTCTGAACAACCCCAGCTCTCTCAGCTTGTCTTCATAGGAGAGACACTTCAGCCTTCTGATCATCTTCATGGCTTCCTCTGGTATGAAGTGCTACCGTTCTAAGGAGGCGGGAACTTAAGGGAGGGAACCTCTTTGTCTTAACTCCTCCCTTGACCCAAACCCTAAACTCCACCCCTACCATTCCCTATAAAAACCCCAGGACCCTGCCTTTGCCTGGTCTTTTGTCTCTGTCCCCCTTTTGGTCTTCAGGGGTAATAAAATGGCTTCTTGAGCTTAACAAAACAGAGATCCATCTCTGTTGGTGCTAGCAGCTGCAACCTCCCTGAACATTATGGACTCTGTAGCTACGTGTTGCTGCACTCTGGACGCCCTCCGACAGGTCTAGCTATTCCCTCTTTGTGCTGGGGAGCCCAGAGCTGGATGCAGCGCTCCAGGTGTGGTCTCACCAGAGTAGAACAGAGGGGCAGAATCTCCTCCCTTGCCTAGCTGACCACACTGCAGGATATGATTGGCGTTCTGGGCTGCAAGCGCACACTTTTGGCTCATGTCCGTCTTTCTGTCCACAAGAACCTCTAAGTCCTTCTCTGAAGGCCTGCTTTCAATTAGTTATTTTTCAGTCATTTCTGTGATTGCCCTGACCCAGGTGCAGCACCTTGCCCTTAACCTTGTTGAACCTCATGAGTTTCTTGTCATCACAGTTCTCAAGTTTGGTCAGGTCCCTCTGGATGGCATCCCATGCTTCAGGTGTGTCAACTGCATCACTCAGCTTGGTTTAATCTGCAAGCTTGCTGAGGGTGCTCTTGATCTCACTGTCTATGTCAGTCATGAAGATATTAAAGAACATCAGTCTTAAGACAGAGCCCTGTGGGACAAAATATTATACAGCATTTACAGTATTTATTAAAACAAAACAAAGCAAAAACAAACAAACAAACAACAACAACAAAAAACACCTAAAAACCCCCTCAACATTAAACACAATAAAGATTAAAATATGTTAAGCATTTTTCAGTTTGGATTTTTTTGAATGAAATGTTAATCTGTTTAACCTAATTATCCTTATTATTTTCCTTTCCTAAATCAGAAGCACCAGAGTACAGGGAGTAGTGGTTTGCTAAGAGAGAAATCTTAATTGATTTTGTGGCCTTTGACTCAAAGCAAGGACTTTCTGTTACTGTGTGTAATGGGGAAAAGTGGGAGGAGAATACAAGTGACAAAAGTGGCTGAAGAAAGGAAAACCAAGTTTGCAGGCTCCACGGAGGTTGGTTTGCAAGCCTTGAGAGCTTGAGCAGCTGCAAGAGTACACACCTGCTAGGAAACTTTGTGATAGCAGAAGGATGGAAATTCATGCAAATAAGCCTTTCTTGTCAAAACTTAGCGTTTGATAGATGAAAATTATGCTGATTTTATAGAATTAAGCTGTCATTTTATGGGGAGAATTATTTAGAACTGCTGGGTTATAATATTCAATCATATGAACAGAAGTAAAGGCTGACTTCAAAATCTTTACCTCTGAGTCCTTGCTCTTCCTACTGGCTTCCAGGAACACTGCAGCCTCCTTTGCATAACTCTTTCTGTGGATGAATCCCCTCTGCTTGTAACAGCTAGATTTCTGTAGTCTGCAACTCATAAGGACACTGCCCATCATGGGGACATAGATTTTACCTCTCTGCTACCATGAAATGGTAAACCATCTGGGCAGACTTCTGTCTTGTGTTTTATGTTGAAAATTACTTTTATAGTCTTTGGTGTCTGCTATACAGGATGGCACCTTGTAATCTCTTTTTCTCTTCTCTTTGTACCTCCAACAATTGTACTCAATTTATGACAGCAGTGGTTTCAGAATGAAATTTCAGAATTTCAGGTTTATTTCCTTTCCTTTTTTTAATTTTTTTTTTTCATAAAGATTTCTAGAGTTTCTGTTATTAAAAAGAAATGGAAAACAATTGTGATACAACACTGCAACATGCTATTTTTATGAGAGGTCTTACCTTAGAATGCTTCATTGTATGGAAAATAGGTTTTTGTTCTTTTTTTTCATTTTTTGTTTAGAAAACCCTTTTAAAACAAATTTTGTTTTACAGTTGTTACTGATTTTAATTTAGGATTGATTTAAAAAGCTGATCATTCCAAAAGGGAAGGAATCTGTGTTTCAATTTGTTTTTTTCTTTAATTACAAATAAAGTGTGATTTACAGAGAGATGATATTTCAAAATACTATATGAAATGAAATCATATATATATATATATATTTAATTTGAGATCAGTAGACTTTCTTCATTATTGACTATTTTAATGTCGAGGTTTTTGAATTCTAAGTGGTATTTTATATCTGAAAGTACTTTCAAAAAGTCTGAAATGAAAAGGAGTTTTCAAAAATGTTTCCTCATTTCTAAAATAATTTTCTTTAGTTTCACATGATTTAACTTAGTTTAGCAAGCTATACAATTTCAGATAGAAGTTTTTCACAAAAGTAATCAGTCATATTTTCCTTTCATTAAACAATGGAAAGACAATTCAGGTCTAAAAATTTAAAAAAGAAAGAATTTCTCATATTACAAAATTTCTTACTTCATATAATCCTAAGCTAAGTCTAATTTTTTTTTTTTTTTTTTTTTTTTTTTTGAGTCTGTGCATGCCTCTTTCATTTTGCCTCTGTTTCCTACACTCTAAAAAGAAAACTAAAGCAGTAGCAGAAGAGAAAATATCAAGGAATGTGTATGAAAAGATTAGACATTTAAAATGGTTACTTGTCTTTACAGTTTCTGTCGGGTTTTCTTTTGCAACTTGTCATCTTCTTAAAATCTCAGTAAGTGTCCAATTCTATCTTTCAAAGCTTGAAAGTTTTCAGGCCTTTTTGGCTGTGCTGTCTTTTTTGAGTCCTGCAGTAAGAATTTGGTAAACAGGGACTATTTCTCTTATTAATTCCTTACTTTGAAAGAAAGCAAAAGGAACTCTAGCATCTCTTGTGTTTGCAATTTATCCATTAAGTCTTAAATTTTCATCATGGTATTCCTCGTGTACTGGCCTTTGTAACCTCAAGAAGCTTTTGAGACACAAATAAGATTAATTTTATTTCTTTTGTCAAATATGTAGTTACAGTTTTGACAAGAGAAAATTTTAAAAATAAAGCATGGAATGTAAAAATGCTGCAGTAAGTGTTTTCAATTTGAAAAGTAAATGTTATTGGCGCACAGTCAAAATAATAAAAAATGCATTTTAGTTTTGTGCAGGAAGATTATAATGTTTGGGATAATGCATTATATTTGGGTTTTTTTTTGTTTTTTTTTTTTTTTTTCAGCAGAAAATCATATTTCATTTTCTTATTTTTACTTCTAAGCACTGGACTGTTACCCTTTGTATAACGCGGAAGTTGTACCAAGCATCAATTTTATTTATTTTTTTACTGGAAAACAGCCCCCTCTTAGTATGGGAAGGGAAACTGCACCTTTAAAAGTCAGAGGAAGTCATATTATTGGCAGTATCCTTCAGGAATGCTTTTTCTTTGGGTAAACTAGATGTGGAAAGGATTTTTACACTGTATTGGGAAGATTAATCTATATTATTCAGCAGCTAATATATTTGGTGTTTTTCTGAGACTTTGCCACTCTTAGGCATGCCTGTAAGGAATACATCTTCATTTTTCTTAGGTATATATAAACATGTCTCTGTGTGTTTTACTATTTATACATACATATGCACATGGAATACAAAGTAATGGGATATTTTCTGTCCTGAATATTTTGGCCTGGAGACCAAAGCAACGTAGTTTTCATTAGTTTTCATGAAAGCTTTGTTTTGGTATCATAAGAATGACTGAAAATTATTTTATTTTTAAAATAAGTTGAAGAAACTTAGTGACCTGAGAGTTTTACCTTGATTTCCTAGGAGAGAAAAAAAAAAGAAAAAAAAAAAAAATCAATAAGAGCTTGTTAGGAGAAATTGTAATACTTGGCTTTGGTTTTTCTGTGAGTTTCTTTTGTTTTTTTTTTTTTTTGTTTGTTTGTTTGTTTGGGTTTTTTAGGTTTTTTTGCTTGTTTGTTTGTTTGTTTTTAAAGTGGTTAAATGCTTTGCAGAACAAAAGAGATGTGTGGGAGGTGAAACCTTGTTACCTCCCTTAGGCTCAAAGGTACATAAACTCTGAAAGACAATTTAAAAAGTCTTAGATTTGCGGCAAATTCCTGAATAAACAAGTGCTTTTCAAAATCAGTTTGATCACAGTTTGGTCTCTCTGTTTCAGAGATCCCATCAAACGGGAAACACCTGAACTAATTCATCAAGGATGCTGTAATTTTTTCTGTTAGTCACACAAGCAAACAAATTCTGAGTTTCAACATGGCATATAGTCCAACTTCATATATTAACTGATCATGGAAAGATATATTGTGCCCCATGCAAATATGTATCTAAAGCTTGCCCTGATTTTCTGAGTACTCTGCACACATGACCTCTGAAGCAGACCTCTTTAATTCATGTGTCAAACTACAAACTTAATGTCTTGTTTTAAAATGCTGTTGCATTTTAATGACAGTCTCATCTCCTCTCTCCCTCCCTTTGCCCTCTTCTAAATACTGTTTCTAAAATTCATGAAGAGAAAAAACAGCAGCAAAGAGAATGAGATAGGGAAGGTGATTAATTAGTGAGCAATAAAGGGGTAATTTTATTGATGTGTTGACATGCTAGAATGCTGGTACAGAATTTTGTTCTGAATTTTTATAACTTGAGCCAGTATGACAACTGGGAAGTTGCACAGTTGCTGACACTCATTTGTGGATTTATGGGGCAATTAGCAATTCCCTGCATCTCAGCTGCAGGTTTTCTTATATAACTGCACTGTGGTTATCTCTTAGTTATAGTAAAATATCAGTCTCTGTAACCTGTCTGTAAACTCTCATTTGCATAACTATAATTCAGCTTGTTTCTGAATAAGGGCTGAGTAAGCCAGTCTTTTTCATTGATTAGCTGAGAGCCATTTTAGCTACCTTATTAAGAAATAATCACAACAATTCTTTCTGCTCTGATTGTGTGCTCTTGCCCAGCCAGGCTGCCAACTATTGCTGCAGATGCTAACTAATTAAATATTTAATTATAATTAGTGATGCTTGAATACCATAATGATGGCTAACACAGGTAACAGAGAGCTACAGCCTTTTTTACTGAGCTAGGAAGAGCCTTCAGAAGGCATAGTACTTCATGGTTTGGGGGGTAGGGCATGTATACTAGAGAATTAGCCCATTCTGTGCTAATGACAAACTTGAATCTTGGAACCTTGTTTCTCCATTTTGTTTCCTGTGGGGACAGTAGATTTGTTTCTGCATCATCCATTATTACACAAATAAATTCTGCAGAAACCTCATGATATTTACTCAAACAAAAGTAGAAGGATAGCCCTCTTCTTCAGCATTATCAAAACATAGTTAGGGGTCTCAAGTGTGTGACCTTAGTGGCAGTCCAGGTTTTGAACTGCTCAAAAGAGATCCTATTTTGCACACATCAGGAGAGAGGTGTGTCTGAAGGTCTCCTGTTTGGTGTCTCTCTTCCTTGAAGTTCTGTCTCTGGGCCTGAACAAAGCTAGCAGATAAATAAGTGGAAATACATCTGGTGGTTTAGCAGATGGTGAGAAACAGAAAAGTTGTAAGTGGTGAATCAATGGAAAATCCTCAGTCACAGGAATTTGATGCATTTTGCTTTGTCTGAAGAAAACAAAGGAGTAGTAACGCCAATAGTGGTTGATATAATCAAAAAGTACAACTTTATTCCATTTTAAGTTGCAGGGTTTGGGTTTAAATGCTCTTTAATGCCACAAACCATATAAAAATTGTATGTGTATCGAACGGGGTAAAACCAAAGAGTTGGTTTTGTTCTTTTTGAAATGGAAAATAAGACACTTCCTGGGGATTAAACCCTCCCAGGAATCTCAAAAGCTCTAACATCAGAGAAAGTTTTATCTAAAGTGAAGTAAAGTCATAAAAGAATTTCAGTTGGAATTTTCATAAGCAATAAGATTTTGCTGTCATTTATACCAGCAATTGCTTTTAACCTCTTCTAACACACAGCAAAGCAAATACTTGATTTTGTGGTGAATTAATTGTTCTGTTTATATATCTGAATGATCTGTCATAAAATGATGAGAAATAATTTTACAATTTCTGTTAGAGAAATATAGAAGGCTGAGTAAATTTATAAAGAGTATTAGAGATATAAGGAAATTAATTTACAGGTATATATTTTTAAAGCTCTCTGTGCAAACTGAGCTCTCTCTACTTTTCCAGGTAACAGTTCTGTCACTGAACAAGATTTGTCCATTTAGAAGCCAAAAACTTTATTCATTATGTTTATGATAAAGAGTGACCCTAACCATTAACATTTAGAACTTTATGTGAAAAAAAATCTATATAAATATTTTAGATGTCATAGGTGAGCTCCTCTTTTTGTCCATTACATTAAAATGTTGTCTTTCAAATAGCTTTTATTTAGAGTGTTTAGTATGTGTTGAGTATCTTCATGTGCATTACTATTTGCTTACAACTCTTTATAGTACAGAGTGTAACTTGTTTCTTGAAAGCATTCTAAGGGTTTCACCTTTATTTGAATTTGTTGTCTATACCATTTCTGAAAAATCAAAATGCTTTATTCAGGAACAGAGAATACAGACCTATATTGTGGGCTTCCATGTTAACAAATGTAGTAACTAATAATAATAAAAAGAGACTAATTCATTTATAAGGAAGTAATTGGGTATTTAATTTAATAATGAAAAATAATCTTTTCTAAAAGTCCTTGGGACTTTCAAAGACTCCTTTCCTAGTGGAAAATGAAGAGGGTTTGAAAAAGAAGAGGGTTTATTTCAGCTTACTTACTATCTTACTATCTTAGTGTGAACAACAAAAGCTATCTTCATGAAGAGACTTGGTCATAGTGCTTGTGGGTGAAGCTTTGAAATTCCAGGAAAACCGGAAGTACCTGCTGCTAATGCGTAGATCTAAGAAGACTTGCTGTCAGTGATGGAGGACCAGGTTGGGAATCTTCAGCTATCAGTACATACACAAATCCATGGGGCCTGAGGCATCAACCTCACTTAAATCCTCAGGAAAATAATAAAGCATTTGAAGCCTGGAAACCATCTCCAAATACAAGAAGGTGGCTGAGAGAAGTCAGTTATGGTAGCGGCACACAAAGAGATAACACAGAGACAAGAGGTCTGCAGTGCAGACTTACTCTCCAACCCAGAACGAAGCCTGTTTTTTTCTTACATTTTTATACATTTGTGGGTCTAGTTGTGGGTTGGCTTCTGGTGTTATTACCCTTCCACCCCACTGGGCAGACCAGCTGTCAATTACATTATTTTCAGGCTAGAAATATGTAAACAAAGGACAGGGAATGAAAACAAAAGGTTTGTTTATGTTCCCTTGTGTGATAAAAATGAAAACTGCTCTTAATATTGTGCAGAAACTAAGGAAACTGACTCCATCTTATGAACAAGTAGAAGGCTTTAAAAAAACTCAGAAAAAAACAGGGTGACAGTCTGTATGGATTTACAAAGGAGAAATCACGCTTAACCAACCTGGTACCTTTCCATAAAGAGGCAGCTGGCTTGGTGGATGAGGGGAGTGTAGTGAATGTAGTTTACCTTGACTTTAAAACAGCTTTTCACATCAGCTGCAAAACAATCTCATAGAGAAACTGGTAAAATTAAGTGGACAGTGAGGTAGATCAAAAACTTGCAGAATGGTCGGGTCATTGAAACAGGTCACCCAGAGGGGTTGTGTAGTCTCCATCTCTAGGAAAAAACCTGTTTTGTCCATGTAGCTACAGCTTCTTCATGTAGCTGACCCTGACTGAGTTGGGAACTGGGACTAGATGAACTCTAGAAGTCTCATCCAACCTCTACCATTCTGTGTTTCTGTGATTAGAGGAACTACACAAGTGGGTCACACTTGACCACAGATCAGAGAGGTTGCATGGAGAGAAACACATGTTCATTTCCACCAAGTTATTAGCCTTCCTTCCAGCTTAGTCTTTGGCTCAGTACTCCATTTATACTAGGAAAAAATGTGTGTCTCTGGGCTGTGTCCTCTAGAAAGGTTAATTCACTAATCTTGGGGAAACATTTGATTTAGGTTGCTCCAGACTAAATGTGTCAATCTTTCTACCTTGAGACATTAAGGTATTTTTTTTTGTACAACAGTGCAGTGCCCTTAGCGATTACAATATGTCTGATTGACTGGCTGCAATCTATTATACTGCAGGTATGACATTATCCTCTTGCCATAATGCTGTTCTTTCTGAGTTCAGCTGAGGTGCAATTTCATCAGGACTATTTCAGCACTTCATTTCACTGAGCTAAACCTTAAAAAGACAATATTGATTTCCTATCTAAACCACAGTTTTGCAGACTGAAATAACTAGACAAATTTATATTTATTATTTTTAAAAATATGCAATATATACAATAAACAAGCTGCTCATTGCATGTCTTGAGGTAAGTTACATAAATCATAAACCACCTAGACACTGTATAGTTGCATTTTTACTGTAGAATGGAAGACACTCAGACAAAAATAAAGGAAAAACCTTACTTAAATTGCAAACAAAAAAGAAAAAGTAAACACAGCCTTTTTCTAAAGAATGAGGATGCTGACTGTAACAGTTTATGAAAATATGTGCTTTGTTTTAATTAATACCCATTTAATTATTGAAACCATTCAACACAGGGTGTTAAGGGTGAAACACAGCAAGATGAAATGGTTTCTATTCTATGCTAAATCAGTGCTAACTGGAAACGGCTTATGACCCTTTATGGACATTTTTGGTTTGATTTTTTTTTTTTTTTTTTTTTTAAGTGGGTTTGAAATTGTAAGCTTACAAGGTTTGATGAGATTTTGCATTTCATATTTAAATTTGTCTATTTCCTGTATTTTCTGTGAATCTGTGAGATTGGGCATGTATGTTTGCATGAACAATGAAATGGACATAAAATATTTGCCTTTAATTTATTAAATTATAGCAGATACTTTTGTGAATGACATTATGAAATTATATTCATACCAGTTAATAAAGATCCAGATGTGTACAGAGTGGGGTAAAAAAAAAAAAAAAAAAAAAGGATCAGTGAGAAGAAGCCTTCAATAATTTATGTTGCTCAGTGTGAGTGTTACACAGGTGACAGGACCTGTTTCTTTTCTAAGACATTTTTTTCTTGTCTTTTTATTTTGAAATTTAGAAAGGTAGGAAAGAATCTAAAAGGAAAATGATTTTCACCAACAAGATTTGCATTTATTTCTCTAGACAAGGCAAAGAGAGCTGCAGTAGTGAATGTCACTGAAATGAGCCCTTTATTTCCTCCTGTACCACCTCATCTATTGTCTGTGCTTGGTTGTAATTGCTGAAATTCACAGCAGGCATCTGTTATAAAATTACTCAATTCATTACTCTTGAATTTGGGAAATGAACAATCGTACACAAGAGACATGAGAATTTATAAAGATGAAAGTGAGGCACAAATATGATTTAATCTTTTTTTTAGAAACTGTGCACAAAGTGTCTCCTGGCTGCTTTTAGCATCTCTGAGTTTAATCACTGACTTAATTTGGGAGCACTTCCACATTGACTGGCAAGTAGAGGGTTTTACTTGAGTGAAAGGTTTCTTGACAAGAGACATACAGCTATTCACACAGAGCTTTGATATTTGGTGAGTCTTCATGAAACACATCCAGTTCTGAAAAAGAAAATATGAATGAGGATTACTTTGGCTGAAGTTATTTGTAGATGGCTGTACTCTCTAGCAGAATAGCTATTGCCAGTCTAACTAGAGCCTGCCTCAGTTGCTCTAATGACCTCATACTCCTATGCAGTAATGCTGGGCAAAACTAAGAAAACTTTTAAAGAATCAAAATAGAAGCCCTACCATTGCTGTTTATGATATTTTAAAATCTATTAAGGTTTTGTTTGTTTCTTGGGGGGCGGGTTGTGGTGTTTTTTTTTTTTTTTTTTTTAAGTTAATGGATGATCAGAGAAGAGTCATAGTCCTACCAGCAAATGTAGGTAAGGTGAAAGCAAGTCTAAATGAGTTGTGAAAAGAGATAAATTACCAAGCATAAGAGTTATTTTTCATTGAGGATTGGAGAAAGCCCAGGATAAAGTTGGTGACTCCAGAATACCAAGACGTCTGAGCTGATATTCTCACAGTTCAGAAAACTGATGGGTTATCTCTCACTTTTCTTGTCTCTGGGACTACCTGTTAAAATTCACAAGATTAATGTCTGGAAACGTGTTGGGCGCAACTGCTGTCTTTCAATGTTTTCCTGAGAATGATATCATCCTCTGAAGTAGCATAATTCAGGTACTGTTAGAAAAAATCTATTAACCTTTTAGAAGACTGAAAGTCTTGGACTATGGATTTCCTTAATCTACTATGGAAAGGAATATTGGGGATTAAATACCTTCTAATACTATGTTGATGGAAACAGGAACATTTAAATCTACTTCATAGAAGTTGCAATAATTGGCAAGAGGAGAACTGTATTTTCAATTTTAACTAAGGTCATACACCATATTGATATTAATCAATAATTGCACCATTATATAAACAATACGCAAACAAATTTCTGCAAGAACTCACTTCAAAATTTCTATCTTTGAGTTATTTTTAGTATATTTGAGTAATTCAGTATATTTTTGGAGTCCTTCTAACACCAGAAACTATTCTAAATTGTTGCAAATTTTGTATAATCAGGTTCTGACCAATGACAGAAAATATTTTAATAATGATATTTTAGCTAAAGTAAGATAGGGCAATTTGAAGTAATGGATAGAATTCTTGACAGGTTCAGAAAAACAGAAATATCCTAAGGATTAAGAAAATAATGTCACAGAGCACATCAAAATATGGTCACATACACTTCAATAGCTCATGTTGCATACAAAATTATAAATATGTTTGAGCTGCAGCCTCAGATTTGTCAATTCTTGCTTTACATGTATTGCTCATGTATTTTTCCTTCCTTTCCTCCATTTCATATATTTATTCAAAAAGCATAGAAGGACAATAGAATGAAGGATTGTTTTTTGATTGTCCATGCTTTAGCATTGACATTGACAGATTCCTAGCAAAAATGAAAATGTTTGTAATTTATCAAAAATAAAGATTCTAGATCATTGACAAAGTAGGTATACATTCAACATAGGACTTTTCTGAGTCAAACATGGCACAAGACAGAATAAAAATGAAATTGATGACACTACATCATCTGACCATATTTGCAAAGGAAACTTTGTCCTATTTGGAAACAGTTTGTTTCTTTCCTTTAACTGATGATTAAACTGTAGAGCTGTGTTATGTTTTTACAAGGTAGTACTGGTCTTGATTTGAATCACAGCAAAATAAGCTTTGATTATTAACGTGGAGTGAAATTTCATTCTACCTGAGTTAACTTTCAAGAGTTCAATGAACCACAGAGTTGTGCATTTACCTATGCATTTACATTTTATAATGAAAGTTTCAGTCTTTTTTTTTTTTTTTCCCCCCTTTTTTTTACAATTATTTCCCTCATATACTTAGGCATTTTTGTGAATTAGAAGTGGCAATATCCCAGGCAAAGGATGATGGCTCAGTCATAAATTATGTCCTGTAAGTATTGCTAATGATGACAAAGCTGACACAATATGTATAAATATTTGCATACAGAACCAGTTAATTATTTTGCATTCGGAATGTTTTTATATTGTTCTTCATTAGTTTTTCTGTAAGCATCAGCATTGTAGAGCTACACTCTTTTTGGAAGAATGTAGCATTTGATTTTGTTATGTTATCAAACTCCCTAAAGTCATCACTTCTTTATATGCTAGAAAGCCAATTATTAAAGCATACCTGTGAAGCGATAATAATTTTATTATTGTAAGGCTTAGTAATACCAGACATAATTAGACTCCTCTCCAATGTTAGGTGTTTCATAAACATGTTTACTGGGTTTTGATAGAGCATATCACACATTTTTTGTTCTGTAATGTATCTTTGTGGCAACCTTCCTATGAATGTGCTTACAAGGACAAGCACACTCAAAGATGGGGGACATCATTCTCATCTCACTTTGATTTTATTCCAATTAAAACTCAATAGAGTAGTCCAGATTCATAGATGGTATTAGTCTGTAGGCACAATTAACATCAGAACTGATCTCTTAAGTAGTATACAAAATGCATCTCTGCAGAGAACAATCAAATAAGAAGTGGCTTTGGCAGTCAAATCCAAAAATCATAGCCTTAATCAAACTGATATTATTCTTGCCAAGTTAAATTATTAGTAACTTTATAACATGCAAAATATCTGACATTGCATAGTAGGATTTGGGGGCTTTTGTAATAGAATTTAACAAAAGTGAGCTAAAGTCTCTTTATTGCAGGGGAAATATTCCATGAGTTTGTTGTTTAGTAGTCTACAGAGTACACGTCTTGTCCGTATGATGACAGATGTCTTCCAGAAATAACAAGTTTCAGCTTTCTTATGTGTATTTTCTACATATATTTCTCATGTTCAATCACAATTCTCTCATCACTATCTACAGAATATTTGGGTTTAACTTAGGTGATTTGGTTTCTGTTCCCTCTCTTAATCAGCAACTTTTTACAAACAACCTCTGAAGTAATGGGACTGAGATTCAGATTTTCAACTTTGTGAGGATTCAATCTAAACAACCAGAGAGCCACCCTAGGCTTCTGTGTGTTTTTTTGGCTGGGACAGATTTATTTCTCTTCACAGTTGCTAGTACGGAGCAGTGTTTTTTGGTTTGTGCTGGAAACAGCACTGATGACGCAGAGATATTTTATTGATTACTGATCTGTGCTTACACAGAGTCAAGGCTTTTTCTGCTTCTCACACCAACACACCAGCACGCATGTGGGGATGCACAAGAATCTGGAAGGGGACACAGCCAGGAGAACTGATCCCAAATGACCAAAGAAATATTCCATAACATATGCACAGCAATAAATTAGGGGGAAAGTTGGGAGCTGCTGCTTGGGGTCTGGCTGGGCATTGATTCTGTAGTGGTGACCAATGATTTTATTTTTTATTTCTAGGGGTTTATTTTTCTCAGTTATTTTACTTTTCATAGCAATATTATTATTATTAATATTATTAATATTTTAATGATATTTCAGTTATTAAACTGTTCTTATCTGAACCCACAAGTTTTCCCACTTTTACTCTTGCCTCCATCCTCCTGGCTAAGGGAGTGAGTGAGCAGCTGTGTGGTGCTTGGTTGCTGACGTTAAACTAGGACAGTTTATGCAGCTTATTGAATCTCACACAAAGGGAGATAAAGGAATAACTGGTTTGGATCATGTTAAGACTCCATCAGGTGGAAACATTGTTTGGTGGGTGTTTTTTTTGTTGTTGTTGTTTTTGTTTTTGTTTTTGTTTTTTTTCATGGCAGTTATCTGGCATGGATTCCAGATGCTATTCTTGCCAAGTGGTTGAAATAGCTGCAGAGGTGGAACCTGCTTAATCTGTTGAAGGTCTTCTGACCTGTGGGATGGACTGATTGTGAATTAAACTCTTTGCTAGTTTGAGGCTTGTAATCTGTTTACTTGTAGTCTCCCTCCTAATCACTCTTTAGATATTACCAGGTAGTTCCCACCCTAACTCAAAAGACCAAGTGGAAAAAAGGAAGAATTACTTTTACTTGCAAAGTTTCTAGATTGGTTTTGAAGCTCAAGAAAGTCAAACTCACAAGGAAATATGGTCATTTAGAGTCTAATCCAATGGTATTTTTTTTAATTAAATGTAACTTTGAGGATATCCAACTAACTGATTTGTCTTAAAGTCAGAGAAATATTTACCATATCCTTTAACCTATTCTTTAACCAGATGATCTATAATCTCAAATACTTCAGCAGTTAATTTTAATAGATATCAAAACCATGAACTTGTTTTTCCTGTTGTTTTATTTTCTTATTGCAAGATATTGCAGAGAAACAAGCTTACTTGGTCAGCTATTACAGCATATCCATAGTTATAGATGTTATCTGGTTTCCTGCTGGCATGATCAACTATCAGTGCTGCCAAGTTTTTTCAAACCTCTTTATGGGTAGGAAGATGGTTGAGCTAATAACCTTAGCTCTTATTTCACATGAGCTAAAGCATTCTCTATGGTGATATATTTATGGTTAAAGTGGCTGCAGAAATGATCCCACCATCAGTGCATAATGGATACTTTCTCAGTGAGCAATTTGCCTCCATTCATGGAGGTTCAATTACCAGCCTTGCTGGACTGATGACATTTTTGAGTGTATCATGGAGCTTTAGTGTTTCCTGCTCATCTCTGTGTGACAGTAGTGCATCTGCGGTCTGATCCAAGTAGATACATCATCCAGGTCTGCTCTGGTTTTGGCTGGGATAGAATTAATTTTCTTCATAATCGCCAGTGTGGGGCTGTGTTCTGAATTATCCTGAAAACAGTGCAGATAACATGGAGGCGTTTTAGCTATTGCTGAGCAGTGCTTAAGTAATCAAGACCTTTTCAGAACCTCACCCCACCTCACCAGTGAGGAAGCCACTGTTTACAAGAAGTTGGGAGGGGAGACAAGGACAGCTGATCCAAGCTGACTATAGGAATATTCCAGACCATATGGTGTCATGGTCAGCATATAGAACTGGGGGGCAGGGGAGAAGAAGGAGGAAAGTTGGAATGTTTGGAGTGATGGCTTGTCTTCCCAAGGCACCACTATATATTATGGTGCTCTGCTTTCCTGAGAATGACTGAAAATCTGCCTGCCAATGGGAAAGGAGTAAATTAACTTCCTGTTTTCCTTTCCTTGTATTTGCAGCTTTTGCTTTTTCTCTTACACCATCTTTAGTTCAACCCATGAGTTTCCTCACTTTTATCTTTTTGATTCTCTCCCTCATCCCACTGGGCATGAGTGAGTGAGCAGCTGGGTGGGGGGCTGAGTTGTTTGCTTTGATTAAACCATGACAAAATCAAAGATCAATTAGAGTTTCTTTTCAAATACTTATCTACACGAGGCCTTATCTGTATACTAGTGGTTGCAGAGGATCAGTGGTTGTCCTCTCTTCAAGGGATAACCTTTGCCAAGCTTGGTGAGATGATTTGTGTCTGCAGTTGCATGACTCCCGTTGATTAAGAATTGTTGCAGCAGCAATGGCATGCATAAGTTTGGTATTCCAAAAGCATTTCTTTGCTCAGATTTTTTAGATTAATGGCAGTACAGTCCAGGTCAGAATCAAAATTCTTTCAGGAGCACCATTTATACTGTGTTTTTTTATTCCCAATAAATAATTTTAGTAGTGATATTTTATTCATCATTTGCATTTCATGATTTTCTAAGCCTGCAGTTTGCAGGACAGAGTAAATATGATGAAGATTTCTTAATAATTGTGTATTAACAGACTGTCTATGATTGCTGCTGGGTCATTTATTCCCCTTTATCAAACTGGGGATATGAATAAATGTAATTTCAGGTTATAAAATCATGTGTGAGGCTAAATTCATACAGAGTATCCCTTTGTACCTCTCTTTATGGCTTAATTAGATCATGCATAATGGTACTTAAATCCATACAAGATAGTTTGAAGAAATGAGTAGCAACAGCTAATACTGAAAAACAGCCAAGATCTAAGAAAAATCTGACCACCTGTACTTTTGTAATATGTAGGACAGAGATGCAGTGAGGGTGCATGTCTCTTCACAACTATCTCACTGGATAAGTATTTCTTTATGAGCATCACTGTAAATAATACTCTAAAAATTTAGGGAATATGGTACCTTCCTTATGGTTAATTGTTCTGATTGGATTTCTAAATCTGTGTCTCCTAGCTGTCTTAGTAGTTTTCTGATCAGAGATACATAAGGGACCAATGAGTTTTTGACAGTATAAAAGCACTAAGGTTTTGACATCCATAATTTAAAAAGAAAATGCAAAACAATAAGCACTGACTAAAATAAATATATATATATATATTAGCCTCTGAGTTCCTGTACAAGTTCCTATGATGCTATAAAAGATATTCTAACAGACCAAGCCTCCTCCAAAGCCAGGAATGAAATTATGGGGAAAAAGAAGCTACTGGGGGAGAACCTTCTGCCTCAGTTTCCTACAACATGAATGTTACAGAACAGCAAGCTGAAGTGATTCTTTCAAGTGTCAAAGTATGACAACCTCAATTATTTGCCTTACTGAGCTTTAAATTAAAAAAGAAGAAGAAAAAAAAAATCTTCACATTGAACTCTTTTGCAGCTGATGAGGCCATCTGTGCTACGATCCTGTACTGTAACATCTATTAGCCTCCCATTTTTCTCTGACCCTCCCATTCATCATCTTTTTGAAGCCGTAGGAAATGAAGCAAACACAGGCATTGCTCTTTCCTGACTCTGCAGTAGGCATTCTGGGAGGCTGTCTGGGAGACCAATGGAGAAGGGGTTAAAGTGCTCTGTGTCTTGCACTTGGTTTCTAACCTTCCAGCCGAGGGGGAATTGCTCTCCTTCCATTGAAGTCTTTCAATCTCTTTGCATTACTTTTGGTGCTGTATAACATTTTAAAAGCTTCCTGACTGGCAGACATGGCCGGAGGCAGAACTCTGCTGGGAGAACTGCAATGTACAGTCTTCTCAGCAAAGAGAAGCTGTACGACAATTAACTTGACTACAACATGATTTTGGCATTTCTGAAGTAGTGCAGACTATCCCACCCCTTTTTTTAAAAAAAATTGTTTCCACCTCCCATCTATGTCTGAGCAATTCAAAAGGATATGATGAGTTGACTGGTTTTATTTTTTGTTATGTTTCATGATTACTATGTTTTTGCCATAAAAACAAGGCATGTATTCTGCAACCTTGGACCAGGAGAGGCAAAAAAGTTTGGAAATCTTAGAATTGAATTATGGATGAACACAGTCTGAATGTGAAGTTATATACCACATTAAAAAGAGAAGCAGAAAACCACATGTGAATTGTTCAGTAAAAAATAAATTCATACCAAATATATTGAATGCAGATCTCTGTTGTGGTTGGGCCCTGTCTTAAAGTTTCTTTGCTGGAATAAAATCCATAGACTGCAAATGATTGATTGTACAAATAAGAAATTTTTACCCAATGCACAAAAGAATATTTTGCTATAGATGAAAAAAACATTTAAATGTTTAGAACATAACTTAGAAAATCTTTTCTTTAAAGGATTCTGAGCAGATGGGAGTTCTTTCCTCATCTTTTATCTTTTGTGAAGGTAGAATTAAAACACTCAGTAGATATCTTTCACCAGTTGTTTTCTTTTTTTTTAAGACTTAAAACATAGCCTTTCAAATCAGAACAGAAAATCTCACCATAAATTTAACACAGGAAGTGCAGTTATTCTTCTAGGGGTTTTGTTTGTTTGTTTGTTTGTTTGTTTTTGTTTGTTTGTTTGGGGTTTTTTTGACTTGTTAAATTTTCCAGGTTCCTGATTATAAATCCTTTCTATTTAAATACTTCAGCATATATCTAAGAAATAAGAAATTCTATGTTATTTATTTTTATGGATAGTAGTAATATTATTCATAAGGACAATATAACCTTTGGCAGTATTTAAAAAGGAAAAATATATATGGTTAAGTAGTTTATTATTCTTCTTTTTTGGGGTCCATATCATGTCATTGATTTTTAAGCATAGGTTTCTAGAAAATCAATAGTGCTCTGCTTAAAAATCAATGACACAATATGACCCTAATAAAGTGGTGAATTCCATAGTGTGTGTTTGTTTTCTTTTTTTAATGCAAAATGCATCTATCTTAAGCCCTACAGGCAGTTATTTTTTATACCTGACATCTAGCACACTGTAGAAAAGATTTCAAGTGACTTTTTGGGCAGAAAAACCTAGCAAAGGATTCCTGCTCTAGAGAGTAGGGGGAAAGAGTGGAACCCCTGTTCTCCACTATTTTGTAAATCTGGAGTAAACATTTTTGGTATCTCTGGTGTGAAACAGTTTTGTTTGACAACTGATCCTAAAGCAAAGGCTACAGCCCCCTCTCAGACAGACACAAAGGTAATGCTAAGCAGAACAAGAATTAAGTATTCCTGTGGTAACTGTACAATGTTCCAGAGCAGCTCAGTGCTACAATGAAAATAGCAATCTCTTTTAAACTGTGATTCTTAATCTTTTTCTGTGTCTCTAGAAACTAACTAGGTGTGAGAATTTTGATGAACGCTTCAGTGTAATCCTATGTAATTTGATGTTGCATGTAAATCTCTTTTATAGGTCCCTATAGATGGAATTTATTGCGGCAAATACCTTGTCATCAGAAGGATTAATGCCTGCATTAGCATTTCTGCAATAAAGTCAGAAGCTAAGTGGTGAAGGCCACAGACACCTCCAACCTGGATTCCTCTGCTCTGCATTAAGTGCTGGAGTTTTTATTACTTGCGGTAGGGAAGCCATTGCCAATGCTCACAAGGAACTGCTTATCCCTGCTTCTCTGGGTCCTGTTTGATGGAGGTCTCCTAACACCACTGCATCCACAACCACAAGAGATTTTAGAAGTGCAGTCAAGAGAAAATGTTGGCCCAGTGCCAGGGAGGAGATCATCTGCCCAGCGAGTCAAACGAGGCTGGGTATGGAATCAATTTTTTGTGCTGGAGGAGTACATGGGCTCTGAACCTCAGTATGTGGGAAAGGTAATATTTTACTATTTCTTTAAAAATTCAAGTGATATAGACAAGTAGTATATTATAAAAGTATACCTGTTTCTAGTGGGACAAATCTTCTTCAACTGGCAGTAGTCCTCTATGCTCATTTTTACCATCTAGCCTTTCCTGTAGTCACTTTATACTTTCTGTCTTTGTATGTTTTTCTTATTTCCCCATTCTTGCTTTTGCAATTAAATAAAACCAGCAACAACAAAAATTTAAAAAAACCAAACAAACAAAATAAGAGAGTTCTGATACGTCTGTGTTTCACAACCAATTTTAATTGATACTATTGTAATAGCATATTCGGTTTTTAGCTACAAACATTGTTCTGATATCAAGAGATAAGGTATAAACCGTCAATCTCAAGCCCTGAACGCACAGTCATTCCTGTGATTGATAGGGTTATTCCAAGTCAGTTTTCAGCCACTGAAGCCACATCTGGTTTTGGTCTGTTGTCTTATGTCTCAGAACCATTTACGTTTATTTCTGATTGATCAGATTGTTTTCAAGTATTTCTAATATGTTTTATTGCTTCATAATTCAAAGTCCTGCACTACAGCTTTTGTACTGGGTGTAGACATGCACAATCATACCTGCAGAGAATGTTTGCAATTCCTTCTCTCATTACATGTTGGCCATTGTTTCTGTAAGATGGCATCAGTAATTGACAGAAAACTGTTCAAGGGGTGTGGGGGTGGTGAATTAGGAAAGCTGAAAAAGACACCTGAAGAAAATCTTAGTTGAGTATGTAATTGGATGCTGTAAATAATTTTCAGTTTAAGTAAAGGACCTCAGTGAAAATAAGTTGGGAACTTGTTTCCTGGGTCCCCAAATGCCACTTCCTTATACAGCAAGGTTTCAAATTTGCTTACTGTAAAAATGGGTCATCATGCTTCAGTTTTTATTTTTATATCACTGTGAACTTTTTTTTTGTGTACAAGCAGGAAATCCCTCTCTTTTTTTTTTTTTTTCCTAAATATAAATACATCAACAGAAAATTATTTTTACCTCTTACCCTTCCAGAAAACTATTCTGAGGGATGTGTAAATGAAACACTAGATTATTTAGCAAAGCAGCTAAAAATGTACTTGCATATTGCATGTGAAGACATTTGTGTTAAAGCCTAAAATATAGCGGTCAAAGTAATTTTTAAAGCAGTGTGTTTGTATCACAAAGTTAATACAATGAGTTTGTTGTAAGACTGAAGAAATAATGAAAAAATCATATTTTTTGATGTCCAGTTGATACAAATTACACTTTCTCCACCACATACCTTTGTTCTGGCACTTTGCTGAAGATGCCAACAAGGACTCTCATCATATTGATGCTGTAGCATAGCAATGTGATTGCTGTGCCTTTAATGTCAAAAGACAGAGAAACTACTGCTGTACCACTATACTTTCATTAATCTTTATTCCTTTGTGCAAATTTTTCTTGGTAGTCATCAAGGATCAGTTCTAAACTGCCAGAATAATGTTAATTTTTGCACAAAAATTGACTATTATCCATACACTGATGAATCAGCTTCTTCTTTTGCCCTGTTTTTGCTCCACTGACATTAAGTCTAGAACTAATCTTAGTCTTAACTTAGAACTAATGGGATATTTTCATTAAGAGTAACACTTTTCACAGATTTACCTGGAATATTTTTACCTCATAAGACTTTTTTGAACAGTTACAAATTGTGGGACATTTTTCAAGTATGAGGAAAGTGAAAAATCAGACCTTTTTTTTTTTTTTTTTTTTAAAGTCAAAACACCTGCTTCTAGAATAGAGCAATTAATTCTAGGTAATAACTTTTTTCAATAATGTTTGTTTTGATGCTTATCACAACTTGTTTTATCTATATTAACTATTTGCTTTAATATATGTGAAAAAAACCAGCAAACCCTGCCAGTCTTTGTATCCTTTCATCCTTGCTGAATTTTACAAAAATAGAACATGAACAAATAAACAAAACCAAGATGGAGATGTTTGTTTTCCCCCCTTATTTTCCACAAAGATCTCAATGAAGCTATAACACTGAAAGAGAGAAGTTTGTTAGAGAAATTGTGCTTTTAAATCCAGATAGCAAAAGCTAAGCATCATATAAATTCAAACCGTTGTCAGCATACTAAAATATACCCACCACTTGCTAATCAGTATCTTTAGATCTTAAGCAATTTTTTAAAATCACATTAAATTTTTAAGGTGTTAAATGCAGTTGAGTTCTGGATTGGTTGCAGAACTAAATCTGCAGAAATAAATGATTCACTCAAATTAAACATCTATTCCAAAAGCATATGTTTTCAATTTATTTATTTTTATAATGCCACTACTCTATATTTTAAAGTGGCAATAAGTATATTATAAAGTGTAGAATATTTCATGTGGCCTGAAATCACAAGGGTTTTACCTTCTTCTGATCATGATATCAGGACACCTGTGCATAGGCATTTATATTACTTATCATAGAACTACTGCACTAATAATGTCACAGTAATTTATCAATAGGAGTTTAATGTATCTATTAAATCAGCTGACAGTTTCACTAAAGAGTTGAGGGTGACTATCTAATATTGCAAACCTTCTGTAAGAGAATACTGGTTTACAGTAATAATGTCTTGCTATTGGCTAGTGCAAGTAATTCCTTTCACATCTGTTTTTAGACAAATGCCTCAAGAAATGTCAGGTTGCAAATGAAAATATAGTTTACAAACTAATGGGGTTTAGTCTAGCTTACTGGTTGTGATTTTGAAATAGTGTTTTTAATGCTTTACACACTAAAAGCATTTAACCTCATTATTAAAGTTTGGGAATCTGCTTGTGTAATCCAGAAGAGAAATAAAAACCCATCAGATTGATAAACAGAAGTTAATCCTCTTTGCACAAAATTCATTAAGCAGATCCAGTCTGAAAAGTAAAATTAAAGTACAGTATTACCATGTGACCCATGAAAATGGACAAGGTGCCAGAACAGAATAAGGCTTGCTCATTTACTTTGCAGTACTTTACTTGTTTTCCTGGTACTATGAAACCCCAGAAGATCAAGGAAAAACAGCACATGTGTGGATGAAGACAAAAAAGTTAATCTTTTGGGGTTTTTGTGCTCAGGTCTCAGTGGGTAGTAACAGAAATCATCAGAGAATCAGGTCCTTGAGCATGAATACGTCCCAGCAAAATTTATACCCACAAACAAGGCAGAAGTTTTAATTGCTCTCATGCAAGGGTATCACCAGAACACTACAAATATGTCTTTAACCTCTCTTTATTGCTGTGTTTTCAATAGTGACATGCAGAGGCAGCAAAATAAACTGAAAGTTCAAGAGAACAACATGTCAAGATAGTACTAGAAAAGGTTTTAGTTGAGCTGCATGTGGCACCGTCCCTTTATGTTTGTCTTTGCATTCCTAGTGTGTAAATGTGTCACATCTTTCTTTGTTGTACACCTGCACAATTGCTTCCAGTGAGAATGGTTTTGCTGTCTGTCCTCAAGTTTGCAGAGACAAGCATGTGGTAGCTTAGAGGCATGTGGTAGCTTAGAGTAGATGCAGACTGGGTGCATAGGAAAAGATTGCAAAGTCCTCTTCAATGTAATGGCCATTTCTATTTTCCAGTGTAGGGAAAAAAAAAAAAAGAAATAAATCCAAAACCTCAGCTTCTAGATATTTTTTGCCCATGAATAACCTATGTTTTCTAACAGTTTGTTCTTTAAACTTCTGTCACATTAATGCATGCTCACATACAAACTGCTACAGATATTTTTTGTTAAGAAAAGGATGCTGAAAACTTTAATAGTCACAACTGCTCTATGGCAGTACAGGGTAATGTAACAATATGGTATTTTTCATCTGACTCAGTCCTGAGAAAACCTCATCATCTTCAAAGGTTTGCCCATATATCAAGGTGGAAAGAATGCTGATTTGGAGTAGGCAGAGCTCTATATCTGTGAGTAGAACAGCGTGCTTTTTTGAAACCTTATCATTTATCCTCTCAATCTAAAATGTGAGCATAGAATTCATTTATGCATTTTAAGTGGATAATTTTTGATATAATGGAATTAATGTTGATTACCACCTTCCATTAGGCTTAAATCAACATGTACTTCTGAATACACTCTCTCTTTTTTACAGTTATTTTACCTCTTGGTGAGTGTCTGGATGACAGGGCTGTCTGTAAAGGAAATTTTGCACTGCTTATTTTGAATCTGTTCAGATGAAAAATTTTACAGTGCACGGGCTATCATTTTGGCATTATTCATAAGGACTGAGTTAACTTGAAAGAAATAATAAAATTTAAGGAAAGAAATACGTGCAGTGAATTGAAAGCTACTGCTGAAGGAAAAAGCTTAAACCTATTCATAAATGTATCCTGATTAAACTTATCTCTTTTTTAATTGTATTTCTACTAGATCTCTAGTAAGATGATCGCAATATTATTTCATTTAAGGTTGTCAAAAGGGTTTTTGTAATCTATCAGATTCCATTCCCACAACTGAAGTAACAATATTAAAGATAGCCATGTATTATTTCCATTAGACATTTGAACAGTGCTATCATCAAGGAGAAGAAAATTGTTTCAGGGACTGCTGCTAGTAATGTATTAATTGACTCCCATGATGCAGGACATCACAGTTACTCATTTCTGGATGATTTTAATATGAAAGATATGCTATATATAAGAATGAGCTTGTTCGGTATGTCAAACATATAGTCACCTCTGTCTGCTGACTTCAAAGCGAAATCTTGTTGGGCCTTAGTGGTCTTTAGATAGTAATTTAAAGAACAATCAGGCATGATCACATTACTAAATTGACTTAGAGATTTTATGCCAAGCACATATTCAAGCAAAAGCACTGTCACAATTTATTACAGACAAGGAAATGGATGAGGAGAAATAAAATGGTAAAAAAGGTTTAAGAGGAATCAGAACTGGTATCAGAATTCTGGATTTCTTTTCTTGCTCTGTTGAGCTGAGACCTCTGTCTCTCCCACTTATGTCTATCTGGTGAAAAAACATGACGACTAAAAGCTTTGCATCCTGTATATTGTATAGAGTATGTGAGACACAAAGTCATTTTGACAGTTGCAGGTGAAAGTGTGAGAAGGAAACAGAACCAGGGAAACACAAAACCCCCATGAGCAAGTCAGACTTGCATTTAATGTTTACCCCTGAAAGCTTACCTTTTTACAAGGTGTACAAAGACATACAGAAGAGACAAACAACTTGTTACAGAATGTTTATTATTGGTCTAATGGCCTCACTTTTTTTATTGATTTGTTTACGTAGCTCATAGAAGGAAAATTAGGAGCATAGTAGTAGCAAGACCTCCAGCCTGTGGTCCTTACATTGATGAAAATTATATGAGGTATTTGGAGCTGTAAAAAAAAAAAAAAAAAAAAAAAAAAAAAAAAAAAAAAAAAAAAAAAAAAAAAAAAAAAAAAAAAGAGGACTGTGTTTTCACTGATTGCATGAGAGAGGAGAAAGAGTGAGCTCAGGAAAAGGAGAGATCAAAATAAAAAGGAAGGATCAACTTCTTGAGCTTTCACCCACATTTTAGTGGATGTAGAAGGTTGAGGTTATTGTTCTGAACAGCTAAGGAAGTCACAGACTGGAAGATTTCGAACTCAAAAATTTAGCAGGCTGTATTATGCAAGAATTCAGTGATCACTATAGAAGATTCAGAGCTTGTGGAAATGGTCTCATTGGAATGAATAACTGGGTCTCACAAGACCCCTGAACACAGCTGAGTGTATGGTGCTAATGGTGCTTCCATGTCTGAAATTTATGTTGCCAACACAGATGGAGAAATACAAATGAGCTTGTAGAAATTAAACTGCTAAAGAAAAATCTTATACCTTTTGAATGCTTCTGTAAAAATGGCTTCATTTGGGCAGGAAGTTTATTTAAACAGGGAAATATGAGAAAAGATAGTTTAAAAAATATTCAGAAATTCTTCACAGGATTTGAGGAGAACAGACAAACCAAATCATATCTCCTCTTTTAAGAAAATAAAATTAAAAAAAAAAAAAAAAGAAAAAAGAAGATTTTAAATTTATTTAATCTAAATAACAGAGTTTGTCTGAGAATTTCTGATTCACCTGGTAGACATAGTGTTATTGGTAATCAGATCAAACATGGGCATGTATTCTGTACATCAGCAATGCAAGCTGAATTTATAATTAGTGAAACATTAGACCATCAATTAAAATTCAGCTGACATCATGAGATCTCCTTTCTGGAAGATAATCAGAATGCCAAGTAATAAATTAAATAGCATTTGCCAAACAGCAAAATGTGGGAAAGTATTAAATACCTGTAGCCATTCGTGTATCTGGGTAACAACATGTAAATGAAAATAACAAGAAGGGTCAGAAATGGAATAAAATTGGTTGCTGCAATATGCAAGGTGTTAAAAAAAATTAAACAAAAACAAAATGGAATAGCAAAATGCCTCACTTCAACCTGCTTCAAAAGTATGAATTTTCAGCAGAAAACCCCCCAAAAAATATTAAAGGACTGCTAAGTGATAGGAGACTAGATTGAAGTTCAGCATTCCATATCTATGATTGGATTACTTTTTTCACAATGTGGACTTTGTTTCTTTGCTCATTGTAGAGGGATGTGGATTAAAACAGTAATTGGAAAAAAATTAAACTGCAAATTTCAGAAATAGAAATTATTTATAATTTTACTTAAATAGCTGTCAAAATATGCATATTTATGTAATTTGAATATTTATGCAGTTTTCACTGAAAAGCAACACTGTGGAGAGAGACCTGGATGTCCTGGTCAATGGCCAATTGAATCTGAGCCAGCAGTGCCCTGGCAGCCAGGATGGTCAGCCCTGTCCTGGAGGGCATCAGGCACAGCATCGCCAGCATACGGGAGAAACTAATGAGTTAGGAAGTTTTCCCATCATCAGTCACTCCAGTTAATATCCTTGTATGCAAGTCATCAACAGATATGACTGGGATTAGCAGTCTTGTCAAGTGCTGCCATTACATACTAGTGTTTGTGATTTAGGCCCCCGTACAAAACCCCCTGTTCTTCTCTTCTCAAGCTGATATATCAAACTGCAGTTTCTGTTATATAACATAGAAAGCCATGGACTTGGAGCAAGTATTGGTTTTATGGCAATGACCATTTCCCTTTCTCTCGTCAATGCTTCGTCTCCCACAGGCTCTACATGACCTATCTCTCTTCTCCCTCTAGAGACAACCACTCCCTAATCCTTTTTTCTGTCTCCCTATATCTGATATCCACTGTGATGCAAAAGTTACACCTACTTTTCTTCTTGCATAGGATCTGTTATTTATTTTACTAAAGTCTGAGAAATTAACCCAGTTAATGGCAGCTTTGAACTCCACAGCTTCTCTTCCATTTTCAAATAGACCTTGTGTACCCAAAAACTTGCTTATATTTTCCACATGTGTTGGTGAAATGAATTGTCTTTCATAAATGAACTTTGTTTTTATTACATAATAATTATTTCTTAAGACAGAGTAGATTACATATTTTTCTACGGGGGGAAAAAATGCACAAAACTCAACATGAAAAGTCAAATGAAGTCTTAACAAAGAAAAGTGGAATAGGGCAGGATTTAAACTGAGGACATAATAATAATACATTAAAAATAACCAAATATTATTTAGATGCCGCAGTAGTGGAAAATAATTTTGTAACGAGAACACTATGGTATAGTTTTCTCTCTGTTGTCACTTGCTTATCATTTAGTCAATCTAAATGGAGATTATAGAATCTCAAGTAATCTAATAACCTTGCAGAGGCATTTGAAGACTCTTAGAAACAGATTATACTGTTTCTAATGGTGGAAGATGATCTAAAGCATAAAAACAGTCTGTTGTAAAAATGCCTTTTTCCTTCCAGTATTTTTTTTAAACTCTGATAAGTTCCTTGGTGTAGCTCACTGTGCGGTACCAGATGTATGTGTTCTAAGACGGCTGCATGGCAGTGATACATGTGCTCTATCGGCAGGAGAGGGCGACTAAGGAGAAAGGTGATTATATCCACACTGCTGGATGACACGTGCCTCCCCCAACCAGCCCAGGGGCTGATCTCATAGAAGGTGAAAAAGGGAGGAGAAAAGCTGAAAGACCTACTAATAAGAAAACACAATGTCCACTAGCATTGACATATACTAAAATTAAAAATAATGTAGTTTTAATTTTTAGTAATGAGTTTTAATTTACTTTTTCTCTGGAGAAGGTTTTGTTTCATAAATATATAAATACAATGTGTTTTATCTAAATAGCTGTGCACAGTAGTTGTTCTTGTATTTACAAGGGAAAAGTGTGTAAAGAACAAAGCAAACCTGGAAAAAACTCCTGTCTTCTAGAATCAGCTGTAATTATAAAAAATATTACCTTGTGTGCATTGTATTAATTTTAGCTGTCAGTCTCTGAATATGTAAGTTAGAGCTGTTATTGATTCTGTTATCAATGATTGATACTATAATGCCATTAAAACCTTGCTACTACTTGCTAAAAAAAATAGATTTTCAGTAATGGATGGGCTATGCACTCCTATTGTGAAAATACTTTACTGACCACTGAAAAAAACATTACTGTGTTTCATCCTGGACACTATGATGCTGTATTCGGTATCAGTAAGGATTTAGTCTGTGTCCTGTGCTGTTTAATGTCACCAAAAATTATCTTGGAAAGTGTGAGAATATCCAGGGGATGGTTTGCTCTTCAAATTAAGCTACTAGAGTTACTTAAAACAAAGGGAAAGTGGAAAAAAAAGTGAGAAGGACCTTATGAAACAGGAATAAAATAAGACATGAAACCTGATGTAAAGTGGTACATACTGTGGGAGGAGGGGAAGAATTCCAATTTCAGTAATAAATTGTTGTGCTCTGTGGAAATGATAATCTCTCTCAAATGAGATCTTGTTTCATAATAGCTGTATGCACATTTGCTTAGTGTGTGGTGTGTGCCAAAACAAGCAAATGGGATGTTAGAAATTCTTAGCAGCAGCTGAAGGAAATAGATGTCATTAATCCAGCTTTGTATCTAAATTTCTGGTGAGCCTGTATCTTCCACACTGGGAATGATTTCTCTCTAGTCTCAGAGAACGTCTCCCAAAGAACAGGGAAAAGTACAGACAAGGAGAAAAGGTTAATCAGGACCTTTGGAAGGACTCTTCAGTGAGGAATAACTGAGTAAGATAGGTTTCCTTAGCCTGGAAAAGAAAAAAAGAAGAGAAGTTATGATAAGTCTAAAAGTATCTAGAACATAGGGCTGAGAATAAAGGGGGAAGTTTCTCACCTTCAGCAATGCAAGATGTGTGGGGCACAAATGAAGCCAACAGGTGGCACATTCAGAGCAAAGAAAAAGGAAGTGATTCTTCACAAAATGACTCAATCCAAACTACATAGCTCCATACCACAGGTTGCTGCAGAGATAGCAGAGTTTTTCTTGCTAATGTTAAGAGAATGAAGAAATTAATAAAAAATCCATTTGCCAAAGACTAATAACAGTAGTCACCAGCAATATCTGCATGAACTACTGGACACTTGGAAATTACGTGGTGAACTGTTCTTTCTCTGACTTTCAACTTTGCCAGAGACAGAGTTCTGGGTTGTAGGCCATGTGCACCCAGTGCAGCATACCTTGCTTTGGGGACCAACGATAGTAATGGTTCTATGACAGACATGGTCCCCCACCTAGAATAAAATAATAAGTGTTTATATTAGTCATGTTCCCAAAAGTGACTCATTTAACTTTGTTGAAAGTGGTTTGGACAGTTCAATGGTCAAGGAATTTCATCAAGTAAGACATCAGTTTAAATAGAATTTATATTTTTTTAAATAGCATTTCTCCTAGTGAAAACAGATAAACATTTGTCTTTATAGGTAAAATGCAAACATCTGCAGTACTTCACATAGCAATTTGCTAATGGTTTTGTCAATTTGGCTGTGTTAGTAACAATATTAGATTCAAGAAACATAAGACACTATACAAACATAATGCCAAGAAAAATGTCTGGTTAGCAAGAGGCTTGGGATGTTGTTGCAAATCTTCATGCCTTTCAATATCTCATACTGCCAGCCATTTCACACTAACTGCTTCTTTAGTTTTCTAGTCCATGTCACTGACAGAAAATCATCCTTAAAACATCCTTAAAAAGAGCTGAGCCTCTTCAGGCCCCTTACAAGTCCCCCAGAGAATCCCTTCTATCTGACCTAAGCACAAAACACATTTGCTATGCTGAGGATGCATGTCACACATTCAGTTTGTGATTTGGTTTCTTCTCTGACTCTAAGTGAGAGGGAACTAGCTCAAGCCTATGCTCAGATCAACTTGGGAACGTGAGGAGACTTGATCAGGTGCAGTGAAACCTCCCAGGCAAGCTCATCATCCACATGCAGCATGAATGGACCCTTGAACCACAGTAGTACCTACACTCAAACTCAAACACACTTGCAAAAGACAGATACAAAGCACAAATATCCTTGTATATCTTCTTGCTGGAACATTTTTATCCTCTTATGCAAAACCTGTGGCATTCTTATAAAAGGCAGTAGGTGGTTTAAATGACACTTCATAATCTGTTTCATGAAAATGAAATTACCTCTTAAACGGGATAAGAACTGTGATCATGTTTTGTTAGTCTGACTGCCCAATAAACTGAAAATCAAGAAGTAAATGAAAGATTTTTTTTTATTATTATTACACCTTCTGCTTTACTTCTGTGCAAGAATTCCTTGTTTGTCTTGCATGTTTAAAAACCTTCAGAGCTTTGTATATATTTGCATACAGTCTTTATATACAAAATCCCACATGCAGTGAAGGAGAATAGGTGTTTTATATGCTGGTCGAATAAGAATGTAGGCCTGTCAGAAATGTGTACACCAGCCTTTTGGTTTTATTTACATTTTGGTTCTTCAAAAACCTTTTTCTGGCATTCAGTTCAAGTTGTCCTTTAAAGAAGTTTAAGGTGAGACAAAATGAGAAAATTTTCTGTTCCAATATCCTAGATGATAAGGTCAATAGATGAGTTTTAATTAGTAAACCTTTTTTTATGTCACTGTGGAAGTGGGTAAAGCCAGGTCCCTGATGATGATTCTATGCCATCCAGCAGAAATTGTTCTATTTAAGTTTTTTCTCATAGCACTGGTTTTCAGGAGTGATGTCTGAGTAAAATGTTGATCACGGCTGATTCTGGATATTTTACATTTTCTTGTACCTTGGTGTCAGTGTAAAATTACTACATTGAAGAGAGTACAGTTTTTTAGTGTTTCATAATTCAGTATCCAAAGGTATTTTCTTTAGTGTGTCAAGTTGCAGATTTGGATAGTCAACAGGAGTTATTGTGTCAAATATCATCAGCCTATAAATGTGTATTTATTATTGCTGATGTGAATTAAGGATTATAATAAAAGACTGAGGATAGTCTAATTGCTCTAACAATGTTGGTTTTTTCTTACCATGAGAATTGAAGCATGAACTGTGGAGAAGAAAGCAAAGGAAAAAAAGTCTCATTGATGTTATTAGTGAAGTATATATTTTCTAGAAACCAAGAGTACTTTTCAGCACCGTCATATAAGCCAATTAATAACTCCTGCTTGTCAAATTCAGCTGTATCAGCCCCAAAGCAGGTAACTTCTTCTAGTTTAATTGATGCCAGTATTAGAGTCCAAGAAAATAATCAGTGAGTGTTTGCAGAATAAGAAGATTCCTGCACAAGCTCAATGAATTTTGGCAGACAGAATTTGTGCATATTAAGAACCATTACAAAGATGCTGAAAACTTGAAAAAACTGACCAATACATCAATTTTTTTTTTTCAGTAAAGGTATGTGTTGCTGTGGTATTCTTCAAAAGTAAAATATTTACATATTTTGAGTAATTTATATGCTAGCTGACTAATTTTATATTATCAAGAAGTTAAAAGGCAGTAAGAAATTCATGATTTATATTAGAAACAATAACTTGAGCTGTTTTTTGTTTGTTTTTTTTTTTTTTTAATAAAGAACCAAAAATAAATAATTCTTTCATTTGGATGCAAACAAGATTGAGTTTGGTTCTTTTTTTATGTACTATTTTATTTAGTCTATTCACCATATTGACATGTTTATTGCACTATCGTATTTGAAAGCTATTGTAAGGCCTGTTTCTGAAGTGTACTTGACTATTCCTGCTTCAGCAAGCTGAGTCTTCTACCAGGTAAGTCTGGTACCAAATATAATTTTATTACTCAGCCCAGGGTAGTAAATGAGATATATTAACAATTAAAAATAAATTAATGTCGTACCTGTTATTTTGTTTTGGAACAACAGTTTTTTTAAAGAAATTTTAATTGATCCTACAAAAAAATTAATTGTTCGGTCCTCTTTGCTTATTAGCCTGTCTATAAAGTAGAGTGATTCAAATACATGCTTTTATGGGCCTCATTACTAAGGCATCTCTACATTTCAATGACAATTCTTGCAGTGGCTCTATGAAGTAAAAAAGTATCAGTTCTCTTCCTTAAGTAGGGAGCTGAAGCACAGGAAGACAGAATTATTTGCCTGAATAATTTACAAATGAAATTGAAACCTTAAAACTTAGAAAGTCCATCCTTCTGATTTTTCTAATTCTTGTTAAATCTTGTGGGGCTTTTTATATAAATAATGGTCTACAGTTTGATGTTGTCTGAATTGATAAGTAGGGAGTTGTGTCTCTGTTGAAGGACACAATAGCAGGGAGCTGGGCAGATCTGCCTACCTGGAAATTGAATAAAGGATTACTGATTAAATTTTCTTACATCCAGCACTGCAGTGCTCTTTAGATTAAACAGTTAGCTACCAAGTCGATTCCTAGTCTTGACATTAATAATGTCAAATTTGTAACTGCAGGGTAAAAAGTTAGGTAAAGTAAGCTCAAGGGGAAGAGGGAAGGGGATTAAAGGTCAGCACTGCCAAGTCTTCATGAGCCTACTGTATTCATAGATCATCAAAATAAATGACAAAATTATTAAAATAACTGGCAAAACAGGCAACCGAAAGTCTAGCGTTCATAACAGTCTGTCTGCCTTGTGCTTTATGGGTATTCAATAATGTTCCTTGTAATAGATTGTTAACGTGTTTCTTTGGGGAGCCCAGCCCCAGAGGCTGATTCTGAAGTAATGGCTTCCTCAGTGTATTAAATAATTCTGACAGTCTACTCATTTTCTTTAATTATCTCCAAGTATTAGTGGTTAAAAACTTGTAAAAAATAATGGTATAAGAAATTAGCCTATTGACATTACTTTTCCATAGGATATACAAGATAATAAGAATTATGCCTTGAATTTGATCACAGATAATTTTGTATTATTGGGGAAAATATTAAACAGTATTTTTTGGAAGAAAAAATACATGTGAAATTCCTTTTCCCAACATGTAGGACAGGAACCAAAGGTTCTTTCATTCTGTGTGTTTGTGGGGAGCCTACTGTCATGTTTGTTAATGATGGACAGTCCATATACTGAGTTAAATAGGTAGACAGCAATTATTTGCTTCAGTAATTTGTCATCAGTAATGCAACTCAAACTGTGGGAAAAAAGCAAATTACAAAGATAAATATGGTTACGTTTATTCAAGGACTTTTCAAAGCCTTTAATATTCTTTCATGACAATGTCTTAAAAAACCCTGAAAGTCATTCACAGTCTTAATGTTCATTACTGTTATATCCTGTTAGGATGAGCCTAAAACAAAACCTACAAATTAAATAAAGACATTTTTCTGAATATTGTCAATACTCCACACATATTGACAGAATTTATTAAGAGAAACCATTTTCAGAAATTGTTTTTCAGATTCAGGGATTTTAAAATAAATTCTCATTTTATCCTGTTAAATTTCAGTTCACTTTACTTTATGCCATCACAAATTCTATAACCAGGTAATGAGAGCTCTATATCTTTACTTAAAGATACAATGCAGACAAAAACTAAAGTTCACTTCCATTTTGGGCAGTATCCAAAAAATAAATGGGACCTTTCTTAAAAATTATTTTTAATTATTTTTTTCAAAATTAAGAATCAATATTATACTTCTTAAATTCTGAAGTCATAGCTGTATTCCAGAATTGTTACTAGATAGTTGGCAAATCTTCATGAGTGTCTTCATTCCAAATTAAAGGGCACTTTTGAGGCAAATCTCTTGATCATTCATATCAGAAGAGGTCTTGGAGAGTACAAACTAGATCACTTCTCCATAAAAAAAGCTGAGAGGATGAACTACATGAATTGGCTCTTAGTCCACCGAACCAGATGAGATTTTGTTCGCAGCAGAAAACCCTGAGGTGCATTTATTGCCTGCATCATTCCTCTCCATCAGCTTTCTCATTCGACTGAACACTCTCACTGGTTCACATTACCTGCTAACATAGGTACAGCTTGTGTCGAATAAAAAATAGATACAGAGACACTACCCGAGGCCGGGTGAGTCCTGGCATATTTAGTCAGCCATCATTCACTAAATTTTGGTGAAATTTTCCAGTATGTTTAGGATGACCTACTGAGCAGAAGGGATTTATACTGTCTAATGGACAAAGGTGGGGAAGAAATTATGCAAAATAGTAATATGAAGCATGAGTGTATAACCTCAATTTTGGAGTAACTCTTAGAGATATTTATGGTACACACTTGAATATGCAAAAAATTGAAGTTTGTAGTGGATGTCTGTCTTGACTCACTATCCTTGAAAAATCTAGGTACTAAAAATAAGTCTACATTGTTTGTGCAAAATTATATTGATTTTGAAGAAATTAACTTCCAAGATTTTTGCTGCGTCTGTGTGTCTATGTGTCTGTGTGTGATCTGCAAGTAAAAGTTGCATTTATCCAAGTCTTCTTTTTTATGATTATTTCTTATCAGTGTTAGAGCATGTTCATCCATTAATTTTCATGCTGTGAAAAAAACATGTCATAAATAAAATAAATAAAATAAAATAAAAAATATGAGATAGATCAAATATATGTTTAATTCACCAAGATATTTCAATTTGAATAAATTTTTACTTGATCTTAAATGACTGTTAAGACAATGCATGAAACAGACAATACAAAATTATAAGAATCGTGCCAGAGAAATTAAAAAAATATTTATTGTTATATTTTGTTTATAATAGATGGTCTATTTAAATAGCTTTTTTCGCTGCAATAATGAAAGATAAAATTAAGTGTAGTTCAATTTTTTTATTATTATTTTTTATTTTTTATTTTTTTTTAATTAAACGGAAAGAGAAGTAGAATAGTCCAGCTGAAAACTGAATATTTCAAGATAAAAATTTTGGTGTAAAAATGATACAAGGTGTTATGAAGAACAGAAGTAATTTTCTGAATATTTGTTTATGCTTTTATTATTTTTATTTCTCTGAAGGCTAGTATTTCTGAATATGTGCTCATGAAAATATTCATGGTAATACTTTCTAAACTACAAAAATTAATATTTCAAAACATTTTTTATATTTAAAAGATATGAGGATATATACATAATTCACAATCTGTGATAGAGAAATCTTGTATGTAAAATGCAGTCTAAAATGTTGTCTGTTTTTTTTCTTTAAGGTTCTCATAAAATGTGTATTTTTAAAATACTTGGCTATATAAAATTAATTTGCCCTTTCTTTTGCAAACATTTGTTAACTGTTTTGCAACATCCATTAGTAATGTACATGATTTACATTTTGGATCGCAGTCTTTTTTTTCTCTTCTTTTCTCTCTTTTTTTTTTTAATTTTTCTCTTCCATGTTAAGCAGGAAAAGAGCTACCCTAAAACAAGCATATGGGCAATCTGTGGGTGTCTGTGTGCGTAAAACCTGCACTTGGGGAAACTTCATTTGATTCTTTACTTTTGAGCTGGTAGACGATCCAAATTTTCTTCTCATAGGTCCTCTGGTTTCACAGTCTTCACCTTTCGTGGTTTTGACTTTAAACCTTCATCAAATTGAAACAGTTTCATTAGGAAGGAGAACAAGTTGCTTTAGATGGCGTTCTCTGCAGTTCCCTCTCTCACTAACTCAGATGGAGTTACTAAGATCAATAATTTCTTAGGTGTTCCTAGCTGAAGTTATATAAAATTAGACTATTCTTCTTAATTTCTCTGACCTTTGAGGTTCTATGGGTTGAATGAAAAGCAAACTTCACACTCATCTACAACTATTGTGCTGGAAGGCAGCTGAACAATTGAGTACTGCCATTAAAGTCAGTTCACTTTCACCGAATTCGGTTTACAAATTGTGCCATTGGGCTTCTTTGTACCATTCTATTTCTTTGTCTGTTTCCCTTCCTCTAAGTAGGGTTGATAACGCTCTCTGAAAATTGATGTAAAGCTATTATCTGTAGCTCTTACATGAACATGGCTTTGTAGAACCTGAACATCATTAACTTTCCTTTGTCAAAGTCCGTAATACCTCTGGGACTCAGCGTGTCACTACACAAATCCTATATGCACCCTGCAGTGCTGATATGTGCTGCTAATTTGCTGTTGCCGTGACTAGTTTATTATTTTGCATGTCCACCGGGAAGAGTGCTTTTCCATTCTTTTCACAGCTGGCAGTACTGCTCAGCCAGGAAATGTAGGAGTTCTTATGAGCTAAGTAGAGAAAGAGCTGGTATCTACTGCCCTGGCATGGCATTGTCACACATCCCTCTCCTGTGGGACAGAGGCAGGTGTAACAGCAACCTCAGCCTGCAAAATGTAGTCAGTAATGCTAGGAAAACAGGGGTTTACTTGCCCTTTTGGGAAGTCATATGGAAGCACCTTACAACTTTCCCTTAATGATTCTGGTGCATTTGTGTTGCTGTACTGAGGAGGGTTGTATGTTAGATAGTTGCACTGCACTCAGGGGAGAAATATCCTCCAGCTGAGATCTGTAACCTCTCTTTTATAACCTCTTTATAGACAAGCATGTATCTATTCTTAGCTGAGCTTTGTACAGCCCAACCAGGCTGAAGCACCTATTCATCTGCCTATCAGAGTCATGACATTCGCAGATCACAAGCAAGTTGGAGAACTACTCTCTATGTTTTCTTTTTCTGTCTTCAAAAAATATTTCTTGTTGTTTCTTCTTAAAATTGAAAAGAGTGCCTGTTGAGGACAAACTTGCTTAAGTACAGAATAATTTTTTTGAGAGCAAGTTATTTAGTATCAAATCAATTTTTAATTTATGTACTGAAGAAACATCTTCAGATTGTCCCACACTTAAGAATGAATGTGTATATGTTTATCTTACAAAGGATAAAGATTTGCGTTCTTACAGGAAAAAGAAGAAAAATATCCAAGGAATCCCATATTCCAAAGTCAGTAATAAAGTGCTGATAACAAAGGAAGCATACAAACCCCAAAATTGTTTATATGGATCCACAGTAATAAAATAAATAATAAAATAGATGCTTCAGGAGGTCAGAAATGTTACACTGCTACTAGTGGTATAGTGAAGCTGATATATCAAAACATGAAGAAAGTATATAACTATTGCTCCAGGTACCAGTGGTTCCACTACTGGAAACACCACTACTTAGTAGTATTATTTAAATCAAACTAATTTTAGATTATTTTTTTTTTTTGTGAGATTGGTATAATAATGGCTTGTTAATCAAGCTAAGCTCAGTCTAACAAGGTTATTAAGGTTATTATCAAAAAAATCTTGACGTCTTTATGAATTTCAAAATATTTAGTGGTGTTTCTTACTAAGTTTATGAATTTTAAAAAATATTTATAGAAAATTTGGTATTCAGTTGAATTCCTACAGAAGAACATTATCCTGGTATGGCTGTAAGTATGCTGGGACATAGCTTATTCATTATTTTATAGCATGAAATTTCTTTGTGACAGGTGTTTCGCATCCCACAACACCAATTCATGTTTCCAGTAAATGTATCATTAAGATGAAAAATATGTACATTTAAGGCATACATCATGTAAATCAAAAGCTTGCACTATTTTTTTTTTTTTTCCTGTCTGTGATATGTGATTTTTCCAAAGAAAATTTTGCAGCACTCAAAACAAGGCCAGCTGGATGCTAACAAGAGATGAATCTATTCTGAAAGCTTAAAAAGTCTCACTAGAAGTGAATGCCATATTCTTCTCATTCTGCTAAGCTAGACTCTCAAAAGCCTAGTTTTAGAGTAAAGGATGTGGTTCTAAATTGGATCTCATAGCAGCTCAGGAAAGATGACGATTTCCTTGTGCAAGTGTGGAAGAACAGGGTAGGAAGGTGGGAAGCTCTGTGTATAAATCCTTTTTCTCTTCTTATTCTGTCAAATAAGACTCAATTACTTAAAGACTTTATTTCTTCAATAGAATAAGCTCTATGGGGCATGTGGCTGTTATAAATAGACCTGTGCCCTGCTGTGGACATGGACTTTGGCAGTTACATGTTATTCCCACTAGATAAATAAAGTGCAGTTCTACAGAGTACATCCCTGCATGGCTTTCCATGGATGGCTTGCAGACTCTCTTTTTAGAGGCTATACCTGCTATATTCCTATGGTCAGTCACACACTATGATCACAGTATGTTAGTAATAGCTTACCTCTTGAATGAGATAAGGAAATACAACTTGCTTCAATACTAGAGTGCATTACTCTTCAATCACTGTAAACACTACTTACAAGACAATATGCGCAAAAGGCAGTTTTCACATTGAATTTATTCTGATTCATTAAATCAATACTGCAGAAGACCAATCATCATCAGATATCCTTGAAAAAAAAGAGATTTTCTGATAAATGTCTTTGCACCGAAAATAATAATTTTAATATTCAATTTGGTAATAAAATTAAAAATGCTAGCTTTCAACAGATTTGGTAATTTTTATATTTAGAGTATTTTCCTCTAAAAGAGTGGGAGCAAAAGAAATAACTACTGTTTCTTGGTTTACAAAGTTTAGGAAAATTTATAGCAAATAACTGCAATTACCTGTTCATTCTTGATATGGTTTAAGAAAACACCCTCTATTTTTTACCTCTCTGGATGAATTGGATGCAGTATGGATTTCTGTTCCTATGTAAATTAGACTACATTCTCCCTTATTATTAAATTAAGTTCAATTTATGGTGCATATATGGCTAGAGGGAAAGCTTCATTATAAACAAATGCCATTTCATTTGATCTAATCTAATTCTAAATAGGTGCCATTGTTCTGTATTCTCATTAACAGATATGAAGTTTCTATACATACGTCTGTCAAGCATAATCAAAATTAACATCACTACGTTGTGTATTTTCTTAGAGTGCCTTATTCACTATAGAGATTTTCTATTATTCAGTGAGTAAAATACTTCCACAGAGACGCAAACACTTTTCACAGTCCTTGTTTCTACATTTGGGGCAAAAGTCATAAGATGATGAAATCTGTAAAAACTTAAAGGCAGACAGCAAAGGAAAGATAATGTTTGATGCTCAGAAGGTCTACAGCCAGTGAATGTATTATTATTTAATAGATTCTGTTCCTGTGTTAAAAAAGGGCGTGTGTCATTTATCACACCAAAGGAATAGTTTTAGGAAAATTGCTAGAATGGGTTCCCTTTGTGAATTTCACTTCCTTGATCATAATTAACAGCTGCTGCACATGCAGGTGAATTTACCTGCCAATAGCTACAACACTTGTCAGTGAAAGAAACCCTGACTCCTGCAAACATTTAGGAATGGATAAAAGCCCTGACACATCACAACTAACTCCTGCACCACTGAAAGTATTTCACAGTAATTTCTGTCTAACAAAGATTAATGTTAAATTGCAACTTTTTGTATAAAGTTTATCCTGCCCCTGAATTTTGAAGCAATAAAATATTTTTATTTGAGGTACTTGAGGTTCTGGGAAATGAAAAAGGAGAGGTTTGGGGTGGGGGAGGGGGGAAGGAGAGAGATGGTAAAAGATTTTGACACAAGAAAAAACTTCTATTGTTTCCATTTTGAGGTCTTTAGTGTAGTAAAACCTAAAGGTGAAAAGAAAATTTCCCTGCGCATGTGAACTTAAACAAAAGAAAATGTTTACTCTCAGTCTGTAGGAGAGAACCCTGCCAATTCTCTGTGGGAGAGTACTCTGCTAGTGCTTGCATGGCCCTAATTATTACTGAATGAAATTTGGGACAGTGAGAGTTTTGCTTTGACTTTCTCAAGTCAAAGATTTAGGCTTAATGGACACAGTTGCACTTCCCTGGAACCTGGAGAGATTTTGTCCTCGTAAACTGGTTTCCCCAGGGCTTCTAGAAGAATCATACGGAAGATGGGAACAAATTAACATCTCTGTTGTTTCAATGAGCAGTTCCATCAGAAGAATGGAATACAAACTCATCCAGACACAGTTTTTCTACCTCACTTTCTGCTTCTTCCAAGTTTTCTGTAGGAATAACCATCCCACCCTCTTGACTCTGGGGTAAAATGATTCTGTGCTCTTCTCCTCCACTCCCAATATCAGCAGCAGAGGTGGCTGTACGGCCATCTTATACAGTATGAAATGTAAGTACAGCCACAGCTATAGAAAACAGAGATCTTACAGCAGCCATATAATAATTTCTCTTCCAAATGATAAAGATTTCTATTTATTTATTTATTTATTTTTAATTTATTGCGTTGTACTCTCCACTGATTCTTAGGAACATTTGTCTTTCGTCATTAAAAACATGAGTAAATCTTGAAAGTGAATGCTATAGCTAGCATATAACTACATATAAACTCAACATGTTTCTCTTAAAACTGAATTGGGAAAATCCAGGAAAGAAAATTATATGTAGATTTATAATTACTAAATCTGAATTAATAAATTTATAATCTTATCCATTTGAGCAGAAATGATGCAACCTTGAGGTGTGGAAGATATTTTTCTTTTGCTTGTTAGTACATAGGTGTAACATTTTTATTAAAAAGAAGGCAAACCAATATTCTTACATGTAGCATAATGAAATGTGAAATATTAATGTATCCATAGCTTAAAACGTATAGAGGATTTCTGGGATTTGATTCAGTTCTGTATAGTGCCATATAAATGCTGTTTGTTTTAAGTAATTCAAGCTAGAACAACAAACTGTCTGATGCTTTACCTGTGTCTTAAGAATCTACTTTTCTCCCATGCAAATAGAATATTTATCTATTTTTTGCAAAACCTCAAACCCCCCTCCCCCCAAAAAAACCTCAACCCCCCCTCCCTTGTCACAAGCTAGCAAAAAATGTAAACTATGTACCATTTTGCTTATCTGTACTGCTTCAGCAAAATGAAAGAAACACATACAATACAACCCTTTCCTATGCTGCTTCTGGAACCTGAGGAAAATCAACACTGCTATGTGATAATACAACTTTTAAAAATATTGTTCAGAGGAAATCTTGCAGCCAGAACATTATTCACAGGGTTGTGCTGTCTTGAAATTGATGCATAAGGCCCAGAAGAGTTCTTTCAGTTTCTTTGCTGTACCTTCTATTCCTTGCACATTCAGCATTATTTGTTCATGTTTGCTGGATTATTTTGCAAATTTTTTTTGTGTCTTGTAGAATGTTTGCCTGGGTTTTTTTTTGGGCCAACTTAAGACAAAGAAATTAAAAATTCAGAAGATATTATATTTCACTCATAAAATTCTGCACCTGTAAATGCCTTAAAATTATCCCTCGGATATATGTGTTAAAATTTATATTTTTCACTTCTGTGATGGAACTAGGTTGTTGGGTTTTTTTTTCTGTTTCGATTAGAGAACGGGTCAAACAGTTTATGATAGTATGCCTTGTCACAGTGATAGACAGGCTGAAGTAAAATCTTTCTATTCTTTCATTCTCTACCAGTTCTAGTATATCATTATCAAACAAAAAGAGACACCTTAACTGACAGAGCTTTACAGCAAGTGCAATTTACAGAGAAAGATTTTTTTTTTCTTTTTTAATTTAACTTAACATTAAATTTAAATACATGAGGAAGGGAGTTTTTAACATTCATTTGCTAGGCAGTCAATAAAGAAAAATACTTGGAAAAAACCAAAGTAAAATGAATTAAGGGAAATATTAAAATGAAGAAAGCTTCATCATCACCAGCAGGCCTTAATAAGGCCTTTACTCTAAACCCTTCCATGTCCAAGCTGAAGTTGAAGAGCACACTGATATAAATCAGAAAATACCAGTTTATAATATTTTACCTTTCCAATATTGGACCTTCCATGTCCAAGCTGAAGTTGAAGAGCACACTGATATAAATCAGAAAATACCCGTTTATAATATTTTACCTTTCCAAATGCAATGGATTTAAACTGATACATATTCAACACACATTTCTAGGGATGCATTTGCTACAGTTCTAGTTTTACGTTTTATGTTACAATTACAAGAACTTGTCACTTTTTGCTTATGACAGAGTGCCTTCTTGAAGTACTTAAAAGTTGTGTATTTATCAGTATTGTTTATATTATGATTTCTATTATTATCTTTGACACAGAAAAAAATCAGCTTATTTAGACTAATGGGTGAGGAAACAGGAGTCTGTATAATAATGTATCCTTTCCATGCCTCTACATGTCATAAAATTGTGACTTCCTGAAGTAGAGCAAACATAGTTTAGGGAACCTAATTAGGGTACACTTCCAGGAATGATATTGAGCCCTTGGCTTTACAGAGAAGCTCTCTCTGGATATTTTACACAGCTGTTTCAGGAACCCAGTCAGGCTTGGGACTAGTTTGTGTGTGGTCACATGCACCATTTATGTGACTGTGGAGTTCAGCTAGTGCCTAATAGGGTTTTCTGTGTTAGGGATTGATGAACAGTGGGAGGTAATTTTGTGACAACTTTGCCTTTAGATATTTATGACTGCATAGCTGGAGACATATTCTTCTCCTAGTTGCAGCTGTGGTGTGGAAATGTATGCTGCCTCACAGCTACTGCCCCTCATACAGGTGCCTCCCTCTTCAGAAGTGCTACTCCAGCAAGAAATTTGAGTTTTCCCTAGTTAATTCGAAAAGAGCCAGGCTTACAAAAGCCAGCTATTCAATTCCTCTAACTAGATGGGACAGTCTGATATAGAAAAGGTCAGAGGAATTCAGGTAGCTCCAGATGTTTAGGGTGGAAAAGTGAATGCCATCAAGAAAAGGAGTAGGAAGCTTCACAGAGTCAGGATCTCTTCCAGTGGCACGGCAGTTGTCAACAGGCAGCTGTCTTTTTCTCTCTCACTTCAGAAACTGAATGACACACCCCACACAAGGGGTGTTCTTTCTTCTCTTATCATACAAGGTATTCCTACTAGCATTGGTAGGGCAACTCCTGTGAGAGAAAAAATGTCATGCAACTGACTGGCTGTAGCTATAGCTTCCATGCTAAATTATATCTCAAATAAAAAACAAGTCCATAATGCCATAATTATAAGGTGAGATGAGGAATTAAGCATGTGTCTTCTGATGATAATGGTATTTTCTGTGTAGAAAAGTTCAAGTAACTAACTGGGATTTTCGATCTTGTAGCTTAAGAGATCTATAGACTATAATTCTACAGAAAATGGATCGCATTCATAAACCTAAGAAAGAAAAAATATCTTGTCATTTCACGAGTATAAACACCTCATTCTAGACTGAAAATTTCTAACCTTGCCAACAGCTTCATTACAGTAACACCTTGCAGTATAAAGTTCCTTCTTGTTCTCAACTTTCTGAACAGTGGTTATCTGGTGATCTTCAGAGACTACATTCATAAATATAAGTAGATAGTCATTAGAAATTACAAACTCTTCTTTAACAGGTGTCTTAGAAATTTTGGTTTAGAGATTAAAAAAACACATAAAGACTTACTAAGTCTCTAGTGTTTGTTTTTATTATATTTATTCATACAGCATAATTAATATTTTCATGCACTGATCTTTTATATATGTTGTAGAAGAGATACAGCAGGGAACACAGGGCAAAATAATGTATTACTGTATTGTGTGCTATCTAGAGAGATACAACTCTGTTTGATATTCTTATAGTGATTTCTCTGTCAAAAAAGTAATACTGCACATACCTCAAAAGATCTCCACCCCTTCATACTTACTATTTTAATTGATTACAGCAATGCCATTGAACATTTTGCGGATCTTGCACAATTAAATAGCAAGAGTTAGAATTTGATTGTAATGCTGTCTTTTCTTCATTTAGTTTTCAGAATCAGTGAGTAAGTGTTGTCTTGAGGAGGAATACAAATATCTCCTGCCTAAAGCTGGGATGATTTTTTTTTTTTTTTTCCCCAGAGTCCTGTTTGAGCCAAATTCCCTGTCCTCATTTCTGAGTTTTGGACATCAACACTATCATCTGACTTAACCATGGGGATTTCAGCCAGGCACGGGGACAGAGGGAGTGCCAGTGCTTTCATAGGTGTAGATCAAAAAGGCCTACTGGCGCCAACACAAATGCATTTGTTGGTAACACGTGATGTCTTCCACAGCCTCTTTCAACCCAGAGTATTATTTACCACATATTTCAGGTGCACAGTAATGAAAAGGAAATACCACATCTGTGCAGGAGGATACACAGCACAATTTCATTTTTCCAATCTGATGCATTAAGGGGTTTGGATTGTGAGGGTTTCACATTCAATCCCTTGCTTGGATTCTGTTAAATACTTTGAAAAATTCTAAAATCATAAAAATTTAATAATATGGTATAATCCTTTTCCACTGAGCTGTCATTAGCAGCCACACACTCCATTGTCGCTCAGAATCCTTTGGAAGGATATATAAAATTGCACTGGATAAAGAAGAAATTGGAAGTTGATAAATTTCCTCAAATTTTGTCTCCTGTTGCTGTCTAAGAGTCAATACCGGAATTTGTTGTTGGAACCTGTGATTATGTTCTCACTTGACAATGGTTATACCCAGAGACCTCAACAGATTGAAGTTTGCATCAGCTGTCACCATTCTGCAGAACATTTCTCTTAAATGACATTCAACATAACTGTGAACTGAAACCTACCAACACATGTACACAGAGAACATTGTAACAGGGAGTTATATGACATCAGTAAGAAAAATTTAATTTCAAAAATTACTTCTAATGTTGATTCTTGCATTAAAGGTGAAGAGGGCAGACCAGAATACAGTGTTTCTATATGCATCAGCTCCAGCTGTGTTGGTGATGCAGAAATGATCACCAGAAATCTATGCAACTTGTAACTTACATGTATAATTACTTGTATAATTAAATGATAATAAGACATTTTAATGTCTTAAGACACAGAAATTTTTATTCTTTCAATGCTTTACTAGTGCATAACATTTTTCATTGGCCATTTTTTTGTGTATATGGCATTCCATAAAAGGAATGCTGGGAGGTTTTTCACTGTGATTTTAGAAGTGCTGCTATTAAATTCCTCATAATTCAACAGAAATATTAATATAGAGGAGAATTAGAAAAATAACAATCCCTAACCCCTCAAGCGCATGATGTTGGTAGAGATGAAGATTCATCTGAACTGATGAGGTCAGGTATTGTTTTTATTCTTTTCTAATGACTCATTCACCATCATCTTACTGCCTGACAACCACACTCATTATTGGAAAAGTCTGTTCTGACTTAGTATGCTTAGACTATGACAGTTTTAATTTAAATAAGGTGCAGCTTTATTTGTGAAACAAGAATCACTAAAAAAAAAGTATAAATTATTTTTTACTTAATTACTTTTGAATAAGATTTTTTTCTAATCTAATTTGAACAGAAAAATACTTCAAAATGCAGAATCAATGTTGTCTATTACTATTTTTACAAGAAGTAGTCAGAAGAATGTCTATTCTTGGAAGCAGATATTTTACTAAACATAAAAGGAAAAGACAGAAATACAACATTAAGACAATCATGATAGTAAGATACACCCAGCTTACTAATTCAATTAATAACTTTAAAAAAATTGCATATATATGTATACACACACGCACATACGTGCCCTATAATTGACATTTTTAATTATTGTTTGAAATTCTCATAGTACTAAGAAAGCCTGCTCACAGATGGGAGTCTCTTATAAAAGCCCTGTACAAAGCTAGAAAAAGACATCTCTTATTATTACAAATAATTTTCAGCTTTGAAAATTCTTCTTTTCCAAATGACCTTTTAAAAAATAATTATTTTCTCCTTTTGTTCACCTTTAATTTACCTCATGATTTTGCAGTTGGACTCAGCTATCTTAAAGGTCTTTCTTAACCTAAAGGATTCTCTGATTCTGTGATTTTAGTTGCTATTTGTTTCCATACACCTACTGTCATTTATCTGACCCATTTGTAGTCGTGTCCTAACTCCTCTCAACACAAGTCTGTAGTCTTGCCTGACTAATGCATGTTAACTTGTCATTTAGAAGATGCCCTAGGTATTCAGGAACCATTTGCATGACTGTGTTGTGAGCAGATTTTGCCTCATCCCTAAATGTCCTCTGCAGTGGTGTGTGTGTATGATAGAGAGGGAAGGGAATAAAAACTATTTTATTGGATTGGATTGGATTGACAACAATTATACTGTTTCTTTTTATTTCTCTGTGTACTGAATTAAAGTCTCTGGCACCCCCACACCCCTTTGAATCTTAGGAAGGTTTTTAAGGTTTATGTATTTTTAGAGGGAATGAATAAATGCATTTGTGTGAAAGCAGTACATTAGATTCTAATTATCAGTTTCTAAAAGAAAGTATGCAATCTGTGGAGACCATAGAATTTTTGCCAAGAGAAAATATGTGTAGAATAATTATATTTTAAAAGGGCAGCCTTCCAAATAGAGAGTCTCCAGGCTCATTTACCCTCCTCTCTTCTAGTGGATATCCTTGTTCCAACATACACTTTTTGCAGTAGAGATCTGCTGAAACAGGTCTGCTTGGGTCTACGTTAACTGTACAAAAATGGCTTTTTAGCCTTTCCTCAGTTCAGGGCATCACTCTATATTTTCAGTTTTAGGTAATATTGGAGTTGAATGGATGTTCTGGTTTCTCAAATAGTTTTCATTGAACCTCTTACCCAAGAAAAGTACAGGGGCTGGTGACTGCAGAATGAATGGTGATACCTGGGAGTAGATACACAAAGAGAAAATAATGGAGTAAAGTTCTAAAATATATTTCATAATGAAAAATGACATACATATGCAGATGTGGGATGTATAACTGATACCGTTGTGCAGGCAAGGAATGGCTAATAGCCTGGATTTTTTTTTTTTTTTTTTTTTTTTTTTCAATGCAGATATGTACTGCAATATAGCATTTAAATTGATTTACTAGTAGCAAATAAATTAGACAGTGATTTTGATTTTTTTTTTTTTCCTAGCCTGTGAAATTGGCAGTGGAATAAGACCTAGAATCTCAGAGTGTATCAGAGGGTAAATATATACATTTAGGGATTTAAAGCATTCAACAACTTTTCAATATCTGTATTGCAGTGAAAGTATGATCACAGCAATCCTGACAGATGCCATAGCCCTTGTTCTTGCATGATTTGTCGGGGTATAGTGATTGCTTCATTTTAAAGTAGAAAATTTTGCAGTGTTTTAAGCTTCTCTTGCTTACACTTTCTTTACCTGTGTATGTGATTTTACATATTTGACTTTCAAAATGATTGTATAAATAGAAGTAATTGAAGTATTTAAGGAAAGAGAAGGTGAACAGTTGAGGATCAGATGAATAGGATACTGAAGAGAAAATCAACACCATAGGATACTGAGGAACTAATACATTTGATCCATACTCCTGCAATACTCAATTTACTTAGGAGTATAGACCCATTTCTGTAGCACATTACTTAATGCATTTCCTGGCCTTTCATGTGATTTGAAATTATTTGTGCAGGTGTATGAATTCTTGAAGTGACACAGAGCTGATAACACTGAGTTACTGAAGCAGTAAGATCTTAATTTATTGCCAAAATACAATCATACTTCTTGTTAGAAACCGTCAGAAGAACTGAATAAACAATTTCTCCCAGATGTGCTAGTAGTGAGTTGTTACCAACTTTTCATCCTCTCTGAAGCAAACTAGAATTCATCTTGTTACAGGCTGAAGCAGATTGCTAGATCACATGGATTTGTAGGCTGACTCAGTCTAGCATCTGGTATTGGATATAGTTCAAAAACACTGCCATAATTTCTGCATATATTTATGCAATGTATCTTACAATAGTCTTGATCTTATTATTAATACTTTATTTTTTAAAAAATCAGTCATTTCCTTTGCCATATGTGTTATTGTTTTTACACATTAGCAAGAATTATGGAATGATAGGTCTTTTTCTGCCATCATGGATTAATATTAATGATTTTGTGCACCAACAGAGTTTTGCCACAAGAAATTAATTTTACATTTGGGGCAGATTTGCCCAAAGATCTGACACTAAACTATGCTACTTACATGGTGAGAACAAAAGTGTAGATTTCAGCAAACATAGAAATGAATTCCTCACATTTTCAAGCCTCTGCTGGATTTTTAATATTCAGGATTTATAGAGAAAACATTAAATTAAGACAACCTGTGTGAATACAATCATTTGTACAACCTTGTGGCAGTAATTTCAGGTGATTCTGGAATGTAAACACATTGTGGGGAGGGAAGTAGGTAATATCTGAGCACTTGTTCTCTTGCCCTTTAATTTTGCTGAAATAGTGGAAGACCAAGAATTAGAAAATAAGCACAAGCAAAGAGAAATGGGATACAAACCCAGAGCTGCTGTGGTGTCATAAAAACAAGCCTCTCACAAAACATCTCTATGGTTCTCAGCACAAAAAAAAAAAAAAAAAAAAAAAAAAAAAAAAAAAAAAAAAAAAAAAAAAAAAAAAAAGTATTTTCTTTCAGTGCTATAAGCTTGTAGCACATATATCAAGACACAGTAGCAATAAGTTATTCTTTAGCTTAAACTGCTTTCTGAAAAAATTCAGGCATTGAAAGTCAGGATTATTTCCTAGTGTTGTGTTAAGTACAGCTAATGCTAGCTTCTTGCTCTTCATCTTTGCATCTAAGTTTTGCATTCCCTTTATTGTTGAAGAATTTAGTTAATTTTAAATTAATCAATCAGCATTTCCCCTGCAGTAATTTGACACTGTAATGTTGAACTGCCCCACAAATTGCATAGCTCAGTGTGGGTTACAAATAAGTGCGCATTTGCACATTGTCCAGCAATGTCATGTAGGAAGCCTATGTCAAAATCGGCAGATTTGGTGAATAAATACAGTGTGACACATCCCAGCTAATGCAGAGCATTGCAGCTCTGCTTAAATAGGTGGAATGGTTCCTAGGTTGTACTAGCTGAGTGACATTTCTGAAGTCCAGTGAATACACCTGTAACTTTAGAATTGCTAATCCTGCCAGCTTTAAACCTATTTTTCTCCAGTACATTTGGGAAAACAAAACAAAACAAAACAAAACAAAACAAAACAAATATTTAGTCTAGTCTTTGTATTTCAGTCTTCCTTTGTCTTGGGAGCCCTTGATTTTCCTGCTTTTTCTCTAGCTAGGAAAAGCAAGTATAATTGATTCTCTCTAGTATAATCCAAGGGCTCAGATAAGACATGCAGTGCAGCCTGATTTGTTACTAGTTGAACATAAAACCTACAGCTGGCAATCAGAAACACACTCAACCATCTCAGCTTTAGTGCCAAATCCACTGACAGGAGATAGGAGTAATCTTGTCATACTTCTTTGTTCACAAATTTCTGCTTCATAACTGCATTATTTTTCTCTGTGATAGTCATACTTCCAGGAGTATACATCAAGGTAGTCTTCACAATGAAGCCCAATAAATTTTATTTAATATAGGGACACTACTGAAACAATTGTCTGGTTCTCTCTGAAAAGTTCAAATTATTTTTTTTTTTCCTTCAAGCTTTCTTATCATCATTTTGATTCTTTTTTCTCTTGATGTGTGTCTGTAAGCCTCAAAATGACAATGGAAGGAAAATACCAAGTTTTCACTGAGCAGAGTATAATGAAACAGCAGGAAGTTTTGAGCCACTTAAATTAAAATGATGAGGCAGGAATAGACATTAATTATCTCAGACTGCATCATCTTTCCATTTTGCAAGCGAGGAAATATTTAACAGCTCAGAAGCAAAATGCTTTAGTTTGGACTGGAGAGATAATTTAAAATTGCATGTGGGGGGCATCTAGATGAAAGATCAGAATTTAGTATATTCACTGAGCAAGAATGATGAGATTAAAAAGTAGACAAAAGAGAGACTACGCATGTTTTCTCTGTGCCACAAACCATGACCTCTTCCACAGTCACAAGGACCTATTTTCAATTTCAAGCCAATAGCTATAAATGTTAGTAATTGCCACTAACTCCTTTTCTGTAGCTTAGCTTCTTGCCCCATTACCAAAACCATTTAGTCTCTCAGTAATTCATTTTCTACATAATCTCCTTTCATGTCCCATGTTTCCTCTACTGTGTTTCACCTTGGGCCGTACATCATGTAAATAAAGTTTATATCCAATATGGCTTTACAATTCAGCTTTAGGGAATTCATTCTTCAAAACTCCGTTCTGACTAGTGTCCGTTACAGAAGATTTTTTCAGTCCTCATTAGATGGGAAAAGTGGAAGAATATTTCAAAATCTATTTCAGCATCAGTGATGGAACCTTGAGTATCTTTTAATCTCTTAATTGTACTTAAAGGTTGAGTATGGAGCAGGTAGAGGCATCTGATAAAGAAATTCATCATACTTTATTTGGATTTTAAAAAATCCTTCATTTAAAATAATGTTTGAGGCCACTTTATTGTAGGATAGACACTGATTAAAGGGACGAAAGCATCCAAAAAGTCAAATTCAAGTTTTGTAGGGTTTTTTAAATTTATTTAAATTATAACTAGACATTAATCAGAGTAATAGCTTGAAAAATGTGTATGTTGCTGTTGAAGACAGAAAATACTGAGTTCCATAATCTCAAAATGAGCAAGAAACTCCTAGATTCACAGTCCACAATGTGATTATCTCAGAAAAGACAAAAGCATGTGATCAAATATTTGTGTAAAGGGCAGTATTTTTAGTTCTGCTTAGCATTTACTGTAATCATGAGGTGTATATTTTCTTTTTTTTCTTTTTTTTTTTAACCACGTTTGACTTTGAGTTTCAGATGCCATCAAGCTCTTGCTCTTGAAATAGTTAGATATTTCCCTTCTCTGAAAGCCAAATGCCTATGAAAGCTTTTGACACTTTCTCGTCATCTCACATTTGTTTGAGATGGCTACAGGTGATTTTACATCCTTGGTCTTAAATTTCAGTTTATAACAAATGTGAAGCCCTGCATCATTGCAGTTTCAGTTACTGAACTTTAGCAAGTCTGTGCTGTACTAGATAGGAGTAAAAGTCTTGCATAACATACTACCCACATTTTCTCCACGCACTCAGAGGCAGTCAAGGACTGAAGAAATTGATTCCACCCAAGTATTTTAAACAAAACAAACAAACAAACAAACAAACAAAAACCAAACTAAAACAAAACTTGTCTAGCCTAGGAAAAGCCATTAATGTTTTTGTCTTCCCTTCTGTTTTTCTTTTTCTTCTCAAGCTTCATTCTGACTTGGATAAGGGAGTCGGCACTGTTAAATATACCCTTTCAGGAGATGGTGCTGGCACAGTTTTTACCATTGATGAGACAACAGGCGACATTCATGCCATAAGGAGCCTAGATCGAGAAGAAAAACCTTTCTACACACTCCGGGCTCAGGCTGTGGATGTTGACACCAAGAAACCACTAGAGCCTGAATCAGAATTCATCATCAAGGTGCAGGACATTAATGATAATGAGCCAAAGTTTCTGGATGGGCCTTATGTTGCCAGTGTCCCAGAAATGTCTCCAGTGGGTGAGTAAGAAGATGTAAATGCTTGATAACTAATCACATATTGCTTAATTGTCTCAATATACTTTTCTTGCTGAGGAAAGAAAGAGAAGGATGAAATGAAAAAAACAACTTCTTAAACCCATTATTAGAAATGTTTCTGGTATTCTGTGCCTAGATGTGCACAGATGACAGTTTTGTTTCATCTTTGTTTATTTAGAAACTTATTCTCCTGCAATATGAGTGCCTGTGATGTTAGGTTTCTGAGGGTAGGATGAGTTAAAAAAACAAGGTATTCAAGGAAGGTATGCTAAGGTCCAGGGATTTTCTGTAACCCCAAACCTGTTATGTCAGATGATGTGGTGCATTCCCCTATCTTCCTAGTTCACATTTGTTGTTTGCTGTACAAAATTAGATTGCCTGTTTGCTATAAAATGTCTTGCCATTTAACTGGTTTTGTCTTTGTGGCTCTTAAACTCCTACAGCACTAGCATGATCTCCTAATTAGGCATTAGGGAACAATTCTTTACTCAAGTCCTTTTATACTGTGCATGCTCAAATTAACTATTGCCCTTGCCTTGGTCACAATGCAAGAATGAGAGTCTGTGGCTCAATGTGGCTCAACAGTTGCTCAAGTTGTCAAAAACCTAATGTCCAAGAAAAGCTTTAGTGCATCAGATTCTTAAAGAAAAAAAAAAAAAAGAGAGAGAGAGAGAGAAAGAGAAGATTTCCTGGGAACATGTTAAGTTTTCAAAAACCTAGTGTACCGAGGACAGAGTAATTTTCTTTTCAGAGAAAGGTGGACTGCAGTAATGACTCTCAAGTACTGGAATAAGTTTTTGCTTGAAGAATTTTCACAATATTTTAGATATTTGCCAGAAATGACATAAAGAGCATTGATCCTGCTTTGGAGCCAGAGAATAAGTTTAATGGGCCCTTTTGGTCTTGTCCTGATGTCTGATTCTGCAGTGATCCTGAGCACTGTGTTTGCAACATGAGCACAGTGCTTGTGTCCTGCTGCCAGATGGCATTTTGGGTTTCCCTGCAGGCACCAGAAATTAATTTGTTCTGGGCTGGGAGTCCTTTAACTTCCCAGTGCTAATTCCAGTTTATTGCCCTTCTCTCTCCTAAACTGTCTTTTCCCAGTACTTCACAAACCAGGAGCAGCCATTTAATACTCCTGGTAGTTGTTAACAGTTTTGGAAGTTTTGTGAGTTTGAAGTTACAGGGAGATACTGTTCCCTTTCAGCTATGCAGCTCAGCCATTGATATTTTTAAGGTCAATCTGGGAGCTGACTAGCTATCTACACAAGTTGTTACATCAAATTAATGAGGTATTCTTTAAAATTTTGTGATAAGGAGTAGTACAATGTGATAGAATGTGACCAAATTTGATGTGAATAAACTTGCAGAGATAATCATGTTAATCTTACAGAAGTGTAGAGAAGCATTCAGCATAGCCACCCACAAGAATTTATCTGTAGATTCAAAATATAGGTGCACTCTTGTTTCCCGTAATGAGATGCATAATAATATTACTTATGGTTGTATTATGTATAGATGAAATCCATTTGTTACATTTTGTCATCTGTGTCTGTGGCAAATTCAGAATTACATTTCTCACCACTGAACTTATAGTTGGTTGTGAAATTGTTTTTAAAACCTGATCAGAAAGAAAAAAAATTAAAATCAGTGATGGTGTTTGTACAGTACAACACAGTGCCTGCATTCATTCCCTTACTGTTTTTCTCCCCTATCTTTCTTTGTTATTTTCTTATAGATGTGCGTGCAGCAGATTAAATACTAACAGAGCTTTTACTTCATATGAAGTACTCTTCAAGGCATGCCATACATTGTGGCTTTTTCATGGATGAGGAGTTGCATGACTAAATGAGATACTAAGCATGCTGTGTCATGCATACAGCATTTTAAAATAAATGCTTCTCAAGTGTCCTGGTTTGGGACAAATTTGGGAGAAAACCCCTGTAGAGGATCCCTCTAAGGAAGCAAGCCCAAGTGGCCCCTCCCTCCAACCGGTCTGGTAAAAAAAAAACCTCTTTGGAGAAAAGTGGAAAAAACTATTTTACTAAACAAATGAAGTGCATACAAGTATAAAGAATGAATAATATTAAACAATAAAACTTCTCCTTCTGAAGTGAGATGGCAAATTGAGAAAGTCCGTGCCGTGGGTGTAGCTCGGCTCTCTCTCAGTCTCTCCTCAGTCCCAGTCTCTCCGGCGCTGCTGGAAAATGCCGAGGTCCAGGCCCCGGTGGGCCGCAGGTGCAGCCCCCAGTGCTCCCCTGGGTTTTCAGTCCAGAGCAGGTTTAAACAGTTCCAAGAAAAAGAAAAAGAAAAACAGTCCAGGGAACTTCTCTGCCCTAGCTAGCTGAAACTAACTAAAAGAAAGGAAAAAAAAAATAAAATAAAAAAAAAATAAAAATCTCTGTTCTGCAGTCTCTCCAAGCCTCTGCTGAACCAGAAGAATGTGGAGGAGTCAGGCAGTTTTCTCAAAACAAACTCCACGCTTCTCCTTGCTCTTAGAACCAGTCTTAAAGGCACAGGACTCAATATACAGCACAAACAGAACAGACGACTGGGGATACAAGCATCATAAAGTTACCCTAGGACATCAAGTTATTAAGTTACTCTCCTTTAGAAAAAACAGAAGTAGATGCCATGGCAAAAATGGATCTTCTTGGTCTTCTCTTTATTCAGTCACATTCACTATATCTAGAAGAATTTTTCCTAACAGTTTTGGGTTTGGTTGTTGGTGGGTTTTTTTTATTTGTTTTGGGTTTTTTTGGTCCCCCCCATTAAAAAAAAAAAACCAAAAACAAAAACAAAAACAAACAAAAAAACCAAACAAACAAAAAAAAGGATGAGAATTGATCAGAAAAGGCAAGGCAAGGAAAGAGTGCCCTAAATGGAAGCCTAAACTTCAATTAGTGGCTACTAAAGCAGATAAGAATTTTTGCTGTTAGGTTGTCTTGCAGCAAAAATATCCAGAAATACCTTGTCCTCTATAGTGTGCCAGGAGATTGTACCTATTCTGATGCAGGTCTTGCAAATCTCTTGTTCTCTCTTATCTGTTTTTCCTTCCTTATGCAAGCACAGATTTCTGAGAGGATCTAAAACTACTCCTTTTTGTCATCAGTACCATTTAGCTGCACCTATAGAGATGCTTAGACCTACCAGTGCCTGAGGCTGACATTGAAAATCACTTTGATTCTTCAGCTGGTGTAGCATATGGTTGTCTTGGCTTAGGAAAAAAAAACAGATAAACTCTTCCTCTCATCTATTTTTTTTTTAACATTTTCATTTTCTAGTTGCAACTTTTTAATTACCAAATGTTGCAAATTTCACTTACTACAGTTTTACAACAGTGTTGATTATAAACTGCACTCATGCACATATTTCTTCGGAAATTGTGGAAAAATCACTAAAACACTACTTTTTTTCACCCTTACTAGTCTCTTATGTGAGCCTGACAAGCTTCTGTGACTAGTGACTTGCAGTCTTTTATTGTTTCATGACATTTGCATGCAAAGTTTTACCCAGTTTGGTACTTTATCCCAAGGTTATTTGTAATATTATTAGTAATGGAACTTTTTTACAAATTGTCATGGCTAAATGATTCTCAGTTTTGTAATGTCTCTCGACTTCCTAATAATTTCTGTGGCTGAATCTGGGATGGCTGAAATAATGCCACAGCATTCATCTCTGGAATCTGGGCTGCAGTTACAGTATTATAATAAAATTGTAGATCAACTGGCCTTTGGCAATTTTTTACTCAAAAAGTGCAAAAAACTGAAAATTCATGGCATTCTCAAGATCTGGTTTTCTGTACAGAGGTATTGCTTAGATACATCTATCATAGTGTCTTGGTTTGCAAAGACAGGTGTCTGCCAGGGAAAGCCAGAGCCTCCCTTGGAATGTAGAATGTACCCCTCCCCCCACCCTCTGAATTATTATAATTTTGAAATTAAGGGGCTTTCAGGCAAAGATGTGGGAATAGTAATAAAAGTTCTTTATTAGGAATATTAAAAATAAAAATGTAGTTGTACAAAAAAGCAAACAAAAAAAAGAAAACACTGACAGAATCAGAATATGACCTGACACCCTGTTGGTCATTTTATTGGTAGCAGTCCAATTAAGTCCTCCTGGTGTGACAGATATGCTTCTGTTGGAGCAGATATGATCCTGTAGTCTGAAGGTCCAGTGGTGGTGAAATGGGTATGGTCTTTCTCTGGGAATCCAGTAGAAACAGGCTGTCCTGGTGTTCTGAATCTCAGATTTTATCCAGGTAGGAATGCTTGGCTCCTCCTTCTGGGTGGAGCATCTCACAATGGAATAATGTCATTTTATCAGTCATGTGGTGAGCCTTAATGGCCCATTAACAGAAGATATTCCCCCTGGAGGGAGGATGGGTTGTGGCAGAGATGAAGAATGCTGGCCCATTAATTAAAAAACATCCATCCCTGTCCTCCTCAGAGTTATGAGGAATGGGTCATAGAAGAGATAAACACCTTCCCAGCTGGTTTCAACAGATAGCAATAGAATACATACTTTTGGTTACATCTGACATAGCAACCCATAGCCATGTTTTTCACAGTAGATTTTCTTAGAACTTGTGTTATTCTCCATGCATGTTGCAGGTGGAAGTTTACTTTTTCCCCTTCAAATTTGCATTGAGGGCAGGTTGAATTTTCTTCTACAGCTTCTTTACTCTAGTGTTGGCTTGTTTTTCCTTTTAATTAATGCCACTAATTAAAAAGATGATTGTTGCATCGTGAGGAAACAGTGCTTCGTGTCCAGGGAGGTTATCTGCTAAATTTGGTTTTAAAGGTTGTGAAAGTATTCACTTTTGCATCCAAATTCCTTGTGAGCTTGTCATAAATCCCAAATCACTTGTTGGGAGAAGGGGTCCCAATCACCATGGACAGCACCCCTTCTTTTTGACTGTCAGTATGTGACTGGGGTAGCAGAAAAGCCGGGATTGGTTCCCGCTTCCGGGTTCCCTGCTCCCCCGGTCACATATCTGTGTCTTGTCTTTCTCATGGAGCTCTCTGGCTCTATTCTTGCCCCAGCTAGCTCAAGAGACAAACCACAGTTATAAGGAGTATCCTCAGGGTCCAAAAACCCAGGAACAGCCAAGAACCTTTCCCTTAGCAGGAGAGAGTGAGTCCCTGTCAATGGCAAAGGAAGGTCTGCACTTGATCCGAGGGTGAAACCAGGGCTTTATTCAGTCTTTCTTCTCTGGTCCTGCCCCAGCCTGGGTCAGGAGCTCCATCCTACTGCCCGAACCAAGAGGGCCTGGCCGTGTGTGGCTTTGGCTTATATCCAAGGAAGGGGCTAAAGGTGGGGACAAGCCAATACCCAATCAGGGATAAGGTGGGAGTGGAACAGGGTTGGCTGACATTCCAGGAAGGGAACAATGTGGGAGATGGGCAGGGACAAACTTAAGGATTGTACATTTTCTAGGGGAACAGGGGGGTATGGAACAAACCATTATAAAACCCAATATGAAAATGAAATACAATATGAAACCAAATAATACACAGCAACACATATCAAAAGAAGGGAGTGTTGCCCATGGCAATTGGGACCCCTTCTCCCAAAAAGCGATTCAGGATTTATGCCAAGCTCACAAGGAATTTGAACTTGGAAGTGAATACTTTCACAACCTTTTAAAGGCAAATTTAGCAGGAAGTGTGATGGTCCCTTTCAACGCGCCGCAGCTTTTCTCTTGTCTTATGTCCTCCACTGAGTTTAGGCTCTGGGAGGCAGCATGGAAAAGGCTGTTAATAGAAACACTTCCCAAGTTTTGGCATATCCTGAAATGGCAGTTTATAACAACAACTTGCCGATCTGATTAGACCATCTATGTGGCAAGGGGGAATGGTTTTCAGCACTCAGAGAGGCACAAGAAATTCCTATGGCAGTTTTGGAGTGCATTAAAGATGCTGCCTCAAAAGCATTTTTCTTGATGCAGCCTGACGGCCCTCTCGAACCATATATCAAAGTGAGGCAATTACCATCAGAACCTTACATAAAATTTGTAGAGCAATTAAAGAGAGCTATCAAGTTACAGGTGAAAAAGGAAGGAGCCTGAGAGGAGGTGCTGTAAGAGATGGCTCTGGCCAATGCAAACGAGCAGAGCAAGGCAGCCATCCTCAGCCTTCCCATGGAACCTGCTCCAACCCTGGAAGATATGCTCCAAGTGTGTGCCAGGAAGGCTCCCTTCATGACAGCCCACCAAAGCCAGAGTTCAAGAGATGCATTCAAGCCACTGCAAAGGGCCACTGCTGCAGATGGTGGTACTGAATAACTTTTTTTTTTTTCTGAAGAGATAGTTTTAGGACTGTTATTTTATACTTAGCAGTGCCTTCCTTACCAGGGGCCAAATTCTTTCATCTGCTCTTAAAGGTTAAAAGGACATTTTCTCACTACAAGCTAGGACACAAACGTATTTCACACCAAAGTTTGAATGGACAGCCAGCCTTGCTCTTTCCATACATTCACTGTAACCTCTTCTTCTATGATGGAGAAGAAAGTCAATCACAGACATAAACAAGAAAGATCTTCTCTTGAAAAGCACCTTGGGTTACCGACTGTTGTAACATGCAGGCTCCTGTACCCATCTGTGCTGTGATTTTCAGTATTTCTAATAGCACAGCTTCCTCACTGCAGTGGAAGGATATCAGTGCCTCCAAAGTTGGCATTGTATTACTTGCATGAGAAATAGAATGCAGAATACTTTATGGTGAAGATTTTATATTTTAAAGGACAATGACTTGAAATTCCCTGCAGAAAAACTCAGCAGATGGAGTCAGATTACAATGCAGAACTAATATGTTAGGAACAGAGATTGCTATGCTGTTATCTTTTGCCTAGTAAGAGACTTATAAAAGCTTAAGAGCTGGCCTCCTAATGTTTTGGCTTGGGTTTTGTTGATTTTTTCTTCTTTTTTTTGTATGTTTGTTTTTTTCTGGTATTGGATTGGTTTTATCAATATCTTTATTTGAAAGTAGTTTCTTGATTTAATATAAGTTCCAAAATCCAGAATTAATCAGAAATGGGTATTTATTTATGAGAACTGAAAAGCGTGCCCTGATATCTTCATTTGTAAGTTTGTATTAGCAAAATATGTTCTCCTTAAGTATAGTTTAATCAACTGTGTTGTTGCTTCTGGCAGCTGTGTCAGCTTCTGGTGCAATATTGTTGACGTAAGCATGCAAATATAGTTGAGTTTAAACCAAGGTTATCCCCTTATTAAAGCTATCAGTCCAGATGACTGAGAATGGGGGCACAGCAGCATTAAGCACACATTCAAGGAAAGATTCTATTATACGTTTTTATATATTTATACATAAAAATGTGCACAGAGATACATTTGCTTTCATATGCATTTCTTTCACTGAATATGCTGATTTTAACAGCAAATTTATAACTTCTATTGTCGCAGTCTCCTAATGTTTTTTAAGATCTTTGCTTTATTCTGTCGGGGGCTCCTTTGCAGGAGTTTAAATTCCCCGGCATTCAGGTGGTGTTAGAGTTCTGGCCCTCTGCAAAGCTCTGTGCCAAATGCAGGAAAAGATGGAGTCTTCAAGGTTACATGCTTCGTTTATTAGTTCTTATCTTACAATTTTCTCAGTGTCCAAAAGATGTTTGCCATGGTTCGGACATCTGGTGACTCCTCCTGTCTCTGGGCTATCCTTATCTTTTATACTAATTACTACGTATTTCTTGTTTACTATTTCTTACCAACGTCTATCACTATTACTAAAAAGGTCATCTTTACTCTGACCCAATCCTCACTAACTACTTTGTGCCAACGTCACTGCAGAAATGGAGTGAGGGAACAAGAAGGAAGAAGGAGACAACGCCCCAAAATCTCCATCTTGCCCCATTCACTTCAATGCCAAAAATCCCAAACCCACTGTTTTTTCACCCTGTGATATACTAAACTACTATTTTTCACACTCTTGTGGCCTGCAATGCTTCCTGCGGTGCAAGAAGCCTCTCCCATGGACTGAAATCAAATCCAGTGTCTCTCTGAGCTCTGGGCTCTGGGCTGGGGTCCCAGACCCCCCTGCCCAGGTCCCTGACCCTCCAGGGCAACCAAAGGAATGCCCTGGACTCCAACATTATTCCTCTATGCTTGCACATAGACCAGCTAGGGCTGTACTAAACACATCAATTCCATAATATACAGATGCCTTATGCTCTTTCCTACACAATTTAATTTCATACTTTACCACTACATTAACTCTTTATTGATTAGGGGGGACTCTACAAACTCCAGATCACTGTGGCGGACTAAAATGGTCAATGATAATAGAAAGTTAATATCAGGTTATTTTTACTGTGTTCCTCAGTTGTGCAAAGCAGCTTCCTGAAGAGTGTCAATAATTTGCTTCCCATGGTACTGTCAATGTGAAAATTGTCTCTATACATTTTCTGGCAGTTTTCCTTCTAGAGTGAATACTTAATTGACTTTTATTTAAACATTGGCTTATATTTGAACATTGATAATGGAGCATATACATACATTCACAAATGGAACATATATTTAATATATCCATCTCTGTAGTTTCATGTATAAGAATTACAGTATGTAGAAAACTTAACTTGTAAAGCAGTGGGTAATAACCTGCACTCTGGTTTGGCTCAGCTTAGCACTGTATGCCTGAGTTTAGCCTGAAGCTTGCAGTGAGCAGAGACTGGGGAAAGAAAGACTACAAGGCATTGGAACAAATGCTGAATGATCCTGCCTTTGATATATATTCCTAGCTGTTGGCGGTATATTTTTAAGTGTTTCCGAGAGCTTACCCAGGCTGTTGCGGAAGATATTACTTTGGGAATCCATTGAGACCAGAGATACTTTTGGATGGCATTATGCATGCTCATGGACAGATAACTGACAGCATAATCTGACTGCAGCCCCTCCAGCTCCAGCCTGGTCTCCATGTTTTTTTCTGACATTATCAAGTCCTTAGAGAAAAAGGTCGCAGTTGAATGTCATATTCAAGATACAAACATCTTGAATACGCTTTATTTTTTTTCCAATTTTCCTTGTTGAATTATTCTCATTGATAATTTTCCTTTTTTTGTCTGCTGTTGATCATTGAGAGGAAAACTTTGGAGGATTTTCCACAGTGATTCCAAGATCAAGAATTAATAGGTAACATAGCTACAACCTACGTCTGTGGAAGTACTGATAAGTTACTTTTTCCCAATGCCTCTTTGTATTTTTCCATGTGAAGTTCCATATTCTCAGTTTCATGCTATGTTAAGATTCCCCTGTAGCACTTTGCAACGAAGCTTTCATTTTGTCAAGCTGTCACATGTTCATATATTCTCTTTTACTGGCAACCTATGAGTTCAGATCCAAGAGAGATGCCAGTGGCAACCTCTCTCTCATGTAAAGACTGGCAATTCATTCCTACTGTTTTAGATCTCTTTCTATTTTGATTATTTTAGGAAAAGCTGCTGTGTCTTAAACTTCCTTTTTTTTATATTTTTTAAGAGTCTTTTCTTAGTAACCATGCTGAAAGCTTTTTTGAAATTTAGATATTCTTAATTTGTGCCAGTCATCTTGAGCTATATACTCATTTATGCACCCACTAGTTTTAATAGGTTTTGTAAGAGCAACTTCCCTTCACAAAACTACAGAATTTGAACTTGCAGGATCGTATCCACATGTTCTCTAATTTGGTACTTTATTACAGTGTACAAATTTTGTCCATCACGTGGATCAGACCTGGTGCCCCAAGTCATTTGGACTATGTTTCAGAAAAATTCATGCTCCTTCATTGTTTTGCCATACTCTTTCCTGGGTTTAAGTCAGGCGGCAGTTACCCCACTTCAACTGATGGTTCAATGGTTTCCAACTAAGAACTACTTTTTTTTTAATATTATTATTATTATTATTATTATTATTATTATTATTATTATTATTATTACAGCTCTTGTCTTTCTGATTCTCTCTTTGTTTTAATTTTGAAAAGATACATCCACTGCACTGATCAGCAGAATAACTTTAATTGCCACTGTGTAGAAAAGTGAGTTTTAAGGAAGGGAAAGCAGGTTAAGGCTGGTTAGCCTTTTCTCAGAGTGTTTTTCCCTTTATACAGGACATTGCACAAAACATAAAACAAAATAAAAAGAAACATAAAACAACCCAACACTGAGATATTGACAGAATATTACAGTTCAGTATTACAGTAGGTAGTTAAAGCTTTTGAAACAAAAGTGTTTCTTTATGATAGATCACTGGGCAACCTAAAAAAATTAGATCAAAAGGGAGAAAATAGTGCAGAAAATCAAGATTTGATTAGTTAAAGGATAATGGTTGATGCCATACTGTGAATTTCCTTTTATACACCCTGGCAGTTGGATATTGTCAGGGAAACGAAGACATTTGGCAAATGCTGTCAGGTGGGAGAATCTATGTAAAATGAAAGCTGTGACAGACAGGATTATACAAACATGTGAACAGCAAAATTATCAGCAAAGCTGAGAAGCTTTGGCTGTTAAAAAGACATGCTGGATAGCTATTTTTCTGCTAGCTGTTTTTACAGTCCCAAAATGTCAATATTAGTGCTGAAACCATTTAAAAGCATTTGATTCTTCGTTCATATAGCTAAGCCTACACTGGATATTTTCTACCACGACTTCAGCAAGGCTTTTGACGCTGTCTGTCATGATATCCTCATAGGCAGACTCAGGAGATGAGAATTAGATGAGTGGACAGTGAAGTGTATTGAGAACTGGCTGAATGGCAGATCCTAGAGGGTTGTAATCATTGACACAGGTCCTAGTTGGAGGCCTGTCGTTAGTGGCGTTCATTAAGGTTCAATACTGGGTCCAATATTGTTTAACTTCATCAATGACTTGGATGAAGGGACAAAGGCCTCCTCAACAAGTTCATTGATGGCACAAAACTGTGAGGAGTGGCCAATACCCCAGAGGGCTGTGCAGCTCCTCAGAGGGACCCCAACAGGTTGGAGAGATGGACAGAGAAGAACTGCGTGAGATTCAACAAAGGCAAATGCAGGGTCTTGCAGCTGGGGAGAAATAATCCCATGAACCACAACAGGCTGGGGGATGACCTGATGGTAAGCAGCTCTGCAATAGAAGGACCTGGGAGCCCTGGTGGGCAATGAGCTCTCCATGAACCAGTAGTGTGTCCTTTTAGCCAAGAAAGCCAAAGGTATCCTGGGATGCATAAAGAAAGAGCATTGCCTGCAAGTGGAGGGACATGTTTCTGTTCCTAGGGAGGAACAGCTGGAGTGCTGTCTCCAGTTCTAGGCTCCTCAGTTCAACAGAGACATGGAGCAGGCCCAGTGGAGGGTAACATGGAGGATTATGGAATTATTCCTCTTATGAGGAAAGGCTGAGAGAGCTTGGCCTGTTCAGCCTTTGGAAGAAATGACAGAGAAGGAACCTGATCAGTGTCGGTAAGCAATGTGTCAAGAGGATGGAGCCAGGCTCTTCTTGTTGGGGCCAGGTAGTAGGGCAAGAGGCAACAGGCAGAAGTGGAGGCACAGAAAGTTCCACCTGAACATGAGGTGAACAAGCACTGGAACAGATTGCCCAGAAAGGGGCTGGAGTCTCCCTCACTCAAGACCCATCAGGACACAATCCTGTGCCATGTGCTCTAGGATGAGCCTAATTGAGCAGGGAGGTTGGACCAAATGGCCCACTGTGGTCCCTTCCAGACTTATCCATTCTGTGATTCTCTGTGTGACTGTGTTTAACTGTATGTGAGCAAAGCCAAAAACCCATGTCACAGCAGTTAAAACCACTATGTTTCTATCCACACACTGACTTTACTGCAGCTCAGTTGCATAAACCAAGCAATATATTTTATCATATGTGTATTTTGATAGAAACTAGCCTCTTTTAATACTTTAATTTTAATAATTGCCAAGAAATGCCTTCATTATTAAAATTAAGCTATTGGGTTTTTTCTAAATCTATATTCTAAACACTGATAGTAGTTTCAGTGGTATTGAGTATTAGTTTGTATATAGGGAGAAGCTTTATAATTATTGGTCCAGTCTTTCTGTTTGCATAAACACCTTTAGGTTCTCGATATATTGCATTAGAGTTGTTGGGGCTATGCGTTTTTTTGTTGTTGTATTTTTTTGTTTGTTAATTACACAGTTGATGAGGGAAAGAAATTGACATATTTAAGTGCAGTATTGAAAAATGTAAAAATTATTTTTATACGGGCATAATATCTGTAAACATAAAACGTTGTATTGATAGTTGTTTTAGTAGCCACAAATCAGCTGTAAATGATAAAAATTAACAAGTTGCTTTTTTTTTACTACAAAATTACTCTGACATTAAATATCTTTTCAGTAAGGGTTGTTCTTTTGGTCACCAAATGGTTTTAAACATTACACATATTTAAAAAGTATTACTGTTCTTAGCCACTGAGCAACTGTAAACATTAAATATTTTGTATAAAAGCTGTTTTTCAAGCTACTGCCTGCATAGCTATGGATATGAGTCACTGAAAACCGACATAGTCACAGACAAAGACCCTCTAACGAATTAAAGTTAGAAAGTGGTATGTTTATTCATCGGCAGGCGGTACAGGACTCATCTCCGAAAGGCGTGGCCGCCCCGAACAAGGCTCTTTGCTCTCTATTTATTTTCCAAGATCTTACATACAATACATATGCATAACCCCAGCACCTCCCATCCCCGCTCTGTATTAAAATGAGGCTATCAGTCCTTCACGTGTGCAGTTCTTCTCTTGAATTGGGTCGGTGGTCTCGAATTGGGTCAGTGGTCTCAAAGGATGAAGTCAGGAGAGTCTTCATCAGGTCTCTGTGACCCTCTGGCACCGTCCAAGGTCCCCTGCTTTGTGAATGATTGATACCAAGTCCAGGTGCTGGCCATTGTTCTTAGTGGTTTCAGTCTGTTCTTATGAAGGTTCACTTACTCCACTTTTTCTATAAACAAACTCATAATACAACAGTTAGCTCTAGCTTGGGCATCTAATAATCATTAACCTACCATTTACTAATCTAACTTACATCTTGATCAATATAAATTGCTTCTAACCCTTAGCTAAAATCTTAACTCTTTAAAGTCATGTCTCAGATATAATTTTTGTTTTAAGTTACTTTTCAGCCACTGAGCTATTTATTTCTTATATGCTCAATTCTATTTATAATTTTTCAGAGAAGAAACAAGTGCAAGGTTTCACTGAAACAAGGCAGCTCTTCATTTATGACAAGTAATCATGTCCTACCTATCTCCTCATAAAAACACTGCAGGTAATAATAAGCCAAATATTAAAAGGATTTTAATGGATATTTTGCATGGAAATCGAGTGCATATCTAGTGTTCTACTCACCTATTTCTGTGTTTTACTCTGCAGTAAACAAACAAAAAAAAAAAAAAGAAAGAAAAAAAGCAGACATGACTGATATTCTGTACTAAGAAATCTAGGAAGTCTAAGAAATCAGTCATTGATGGACTGTGTGAGTCAATCAAGTCATCATCAGCCCTAGAGGAGGGCAAAAGAGAATGTAAGATAGTCTCAAGATTATTAAGCAAATAGGAATCATTACACCAAATATGATTAAAGGCTTTAATTCTGTGTGCAGAAATAACTCTGTGTGGCAAATTAGATGTAATCCTAGCAAGGCCTGGAGTGATAAGAAAAGTGTTCATGAGAATCTGGCTTAACAAGAACTAAGAGAAAAATCACTCATCATAAACATACTGTTAAGGACAAAATATTCTCTGTTTAGAGAATCCCATAAGGCTTAAAGTCTACAACAAAGACACTGCAGATTAAAATAATACCTTAGGAAAAGAAAATCTACATAAACCAGAGGTCTAAAAATATCTGCAGACTGAGGAACGGCATATACAAGAGTATCTTTAAATGGAATGTCAGCCAGTTTTAGGTGTATCTGTCTGACAACTTTGGATTTAATGAGTCCTAGGTATTTAAATAGTTCTCCTTGTTTGTAGTAAGGAACAGCATAGATAGGCAATCCAGTCCTGTAGGTTTTTCCTAACTAAGGAACCTTTACAGATCTTGTGGGAACAGTAATCTGACATCCCTCCAGCCTTTTCTCAACAAGGATCCTGATACAGCTGATTGAAACCTTTCCACAAGAGATATTTTGCTATTTGAGTTTCTGTACAACTGAAAGGTACAAACATGTAATTCTCTTAAAACTTTTTATGAAAAACCAGATGGCTGCCTAGTGAGTCATCCCACAGGTTAGCTGGTGACTAGAAAATTAAACAGGTAGTTCCTGTATTAGTAAAGGAGGATTCTTTGTATCACCCTGACAAGCCAAGCGCTGGCTGGCTTGAAACCCATGGCAAGGCAGTATTCTCTGAAGCTTGGAACATGATGTGTTTGCCTGTTCCCTGATTTCTCTTCCATATAGTTGATGACGAGACAGGTTGTCATATTTTCCAGACAAGGTAGTCAGCCTGCAAGCTAAACGGATCATAACTAAGTAGGAAAAAGATCAATGGAAATGAAAGTAACTGTTCTCTTTGCTAAAAACTCAACACTTCCAGTATTGTTTTCTGGAGTGCAATTTTATTATTATTTTTTTTCTCTGGAATGATGCAGGATGAAGTGAAAATCTAAAACTATCTGAAATAGCACAGTAAAGTAAAATTTCACTGTCTATACATCCTTACTTGCCAGTTATATCTGAGCACCTTTTGTGCAGAAGCCAGCAGCAAATATGAGATCATTGAGGATTAGAGAAGCAAAGACTGGAAATAGAAGCAGAGCTGACTTCAAGCAGGTGTGAAAGTAAAGAATGACAGCAGAGGAAGAGGAAAATCTTTATAGACTGTTCAGCTTTCACTTCAAGAGCTCCTGGAGAGAAATTGACACCTTTAATACTGCCTTGGACTTGATTTAGGTTGACACTGCTAAAGAGACAGCTATTATTTCTGTTAACAAACCTCAGGACTGGTTTTGTTGTTGTTGTTGTTGTTGTTTTTTGTTTTGTTTTGTTTTGTTTTTGTTTTTTGTTTTTTTTATAAAAAGCTTAAATGGTGTTGATGCATAAACATTCATATCCGTATTCCTATGGAGCAGTCTTGAGGGACTAGGAAGCAGCAAGGAATGGACAAGAGGACCTGCAACCAAGGGATTACCTGACACACCATTCTGCGCCAGGACTGATGGAAAATGTTGCTGCTGATACTTTCAGAGGTGTAGTTTCAGCTAAACCTTCACATCTTGGTACACATTGTTAACAACAGATGATTTTCACTGGAAATGGTTTGTTGACTGCTAGGCATTCCACTAAGGTTGGCATGAGACTTTGGAAATAGGTATTTTAAATGTTAAAGGATGATATGAACCCTAACAGACAATCCAATAAAAGTCTGGTTAAGAAGCCTACAGCTGGAGATTATCTCCTCAATAATATGTTTCATTTTCCATCTGTGTTTATTGCTGTTAGTACAGCAAACAACAACTTTATCATTTGTTCTGACCTAAAGGAGTATTCTGACTTAGCTGAAGCGTGAGATTATTATGTAGCTAACTTTCCCATTTTGTAGAAACATTACCTTAGAAACCTATCTATCCTTTTGTCTCTGTAAATTTCCAGAACTAGAGCCTGGGAGGTAGTTAAACACACATTTAGGCAGATAATAATGTCACAGCCTATTTGGGGCTAAGTTTTATCCAAGCACAATTTACTGCTTCTCTATCTCTTAAAAAGGGTTTGGGGTCATGTCAGGTAGATGTCAAATATTTTTCTAATTTTGTTAGGTGTAGTGGCTGTACATTGCTTAAATTGCTCATGTCATTCTACAAAACATTTTCTTTTCCTATTTTAAACATTTTTTACTTTTAGTCTTGAAGATAAACATGTATAGGAACAGATGATTTAGATTTGGTATAGTTCTACCTACTGAATACATCTCTATTATGCCACATCTTTTTTTGTCTCCTTTCTAAATTAAACAGATTAAATCTTTAAAGTTCTATGTGGAAAACTTTTCATGTCTCAATCACTTTTACTGCTTGCCTCTGAGCCCCTGTAACTTTTGCTGTCCTTTTAGCGATAAGACAGCAGTAATCAATATTTTCAACAGCCTTGAGAGAATTCAGATGAGAAAGATGCCTGAAGGGCAGGTGCAAGTGCTCAAGTCTACAATTTATGGTCTTGCAAGAGATGATACAGACAGATGCTCAAATTATCAGCCCTACTCGCTACTTCTCTGGTTCAGTAGCTCTAAATTCATCTACTTTTTCTTGCTGCTTTCACTCCATATCACCTTATGCCTGAACACAAACCAAACCCTTTCAGTTTTCAACAGATGCTTGATAGTCCTGGGGATTCTTTCATGATTCTTCCATGTGATTCTGAATGAATCCTTTGTTCACAGGTTTTAAGTCCTAAATCAATATTAATCACTGAGCCTAATTCAGTGAAGCATAGCGCCTTGTTGTTCAAACAGTGGATGATCCTCTGTGCCTTCCAAAGATCATCCAGTTGCTAATATAGTGGAGAGTGGGGCAAATTTTTATTACTGGTTGAGTAATAAAAACAGATTTACTATGATATATTAAAGCACTGTTTTTGATAGTTTTGTTTGCAATACTAGTGAGGGAATAAGGGGAGACTCAACATTTGTGGAGGGAGGGGCAGTCAGTGAACAAATGTAAATAGCTGTTTTTATTTCACACAACCCAGATTCAGATACTGCTGTACTAGGAATTGCTGCAACATAAAATACTGGATAATCAGTTCCTACATCAGCTTTTCTTTGTAAGAAATAAGCAAAAGCAAATTCTAGCTTTTCTTTCTGAAGAAAATCTCATGATAATGACCTGAGTGGTGCCAAGATGTCAGACTGCCTGAATCAAAAGATCATAGCAAGGCTTCAGCTCCTTAAATTCCAAAATCCATATGAAGCTGGTAATTGAACTAGCAAGCTGTAAAGAAGGAATCCTCTCTTTTGGCCACTGTACAGCAATAAGAGATCTTTCAATGGCTGATTTAAAGGAAAGATAAGAGATAAGAACTGCACCAGCACATCCTACTGATTTACTGTAGAGATGAAGTTGTGGCAGTTCAGTAATACCTATACTGCAATCTGGATGCTTTATATTTTAGCCGCCTTGATTGATTTACTTTGATTAGCACAAGGAGACAGTAACAGTGAGGACAGGACAGATTTTCTGGCAGCATAGTACAAGAGGACACTCACTCACCAGCTACCTTGCAGGAATGTCCTGATTGTTCATTTCCAGTGCTGCTGTTGCCCAGACTGCCTATATCAAAGACTACATGAGGCTGCACCTCTCACACTGCAAATGTGTTCTATGATTTGAGTATTGACTTACTTGTGGACACAGTCATGTCAGTACTGCTCTTATCAACAGTAGAGATTTTAGACTCTTTAAAAGGGTCTTGTTCATGGAAGCTTTTCATCAGCACATTTTCAGGACAGATTTTTAAAGGTAACTTAGCACTGAGAGTTTTACAAGAATCCTGTGGGTATTTTTTTCCTCAATATGACTAAGTGTAGGGCATATAAATGGTTTTGAAAACCCTAGTCAGTCTTATTAAAAGATATTTGGGAACTAACAAATATTTTTTTAATAGCTTGAGCAATACCACTAAGCTATACTGAGAATCCCTTATCTATAGACACCTAACTTTTGCTGACCCACATTATAAACATGAGTCAACATGCCCTCGAAATTTGGGCAGGTACTTGGAGTGACATCTCTGGAGCCCAATCACATCAGACACAAATCAAATTCAGCACTACCACAGTAAGTGAGGGCATGTCATGGAGGGTTATACACCCACATGCATTTATGCGTCTGATTCCACATGAAAAGTCTTAACACCTGCCTGAAATGGTAAAAAAAAGTAAGATTCCATGATTTTTTTTTTATTTTTTTTTTCCCATGGATTCCTAAAATGTCATCTAAGTCTGTCCCCAATCTGCTTGCGCATAGAAGCATCTGAACTTTACACTGCTGAGCAGCTAGAAGCCAATTAATGCCTAAGCACTGTCAGAAATCATAAAGTAGATATACCTAATTCTCTTTTGGAAGCCAGTCAGTGACATTTTCAGAGTTCAGAGTTACATCCTATGCAAAATGTGGCTGGAGGAGAGGTTACATGTTTTTCATTTTGCAGTGAGGTAGGTAGAAAACTTGCACAACATGCTGCAGATGCAGCTTTAATACTTTCCTTTTTTTTTAATACCCCCTCCTTACGTTTTAACCAACAGAGTGTTTGTAGTTTTTCTTCCTTCTCCCCTTTTTTGGCCTGATAAATATTTAATGTTCCTACATAAAACAGATAAGCTTCCTCCTTTTTTTTTTTTTTTTTTTCCTGAGAATGATGCTCTTGAGAGAGCATTCACTTAGGAGACAGGAAATAAGCATTCAACCTACATACAATAGTAGAGTGACTTAAAATAATCTGTAGCTCATATGTCCACTGACCAGTCACGGGGGCAACATCATCTGCTTCATCATTTTGTCACAATAAGGTTGCTTTAAACTGTTAACACAGAAAGGAGTTCAAAATTGTTATCCCCAGTAAATAATTTCTGAGAAAGAAGATATCTAGGATACAGCTTTTCTCACTGGTATTTTTTACAGCACCTTTTCACTAATAAGCTCACTTGTATGGATCTCTTTGTTAGGCATCTAAATAACACCAAAGAGAAAAACCCGCATCTGGGCTTATTACATTTTGCAGTGGCTCTTTTTTATGATTCATGCCTTCAGTATTGTTGTGCATAAAAGCACCATGTAATGTCACTTCTCTGTTTTATAGGTGTAGTCTTGAAGTTGGTGACAACTGAGAAGAAATATTCATTGCAGAGATTGATTCTTAATGTTTATTTGATACCAGAACTGAGAAAACATAGATAGGGTGTGTGTGCAAGGGAACTGGGGGAAATTACTTCAAAAAACAGTATGTCTTTTAAAATATGTTTGTGAAGGTGTAATGGAAAAAAATATGTTGATGAATGCAAAAAAAAATAGTAGTAAAATGTTAGTAAAGCAGGAGAATAATAGAAAAATAAATTAATGCTTAAAAAAAAAAAAAAAAAAAACCACAAAAAAACCACAAGAGCAGGATTCGTTTAGTGAGTTGATAACCATGATGTCTGTTTTTATCTTTTGGGGAAGGACTGCACAGACAATTTAAAATTAGGATCTGGGGCTTTTTGTTTGGTTTGTTTGTTTGGTGTTGGGTTTTTTGGTTTGTTTTAGGGTTATTTTTTGTTTTTGTTATTGTTCTAATTTATTTTGTTTTATTTGGGATTAGGATAGAATTTTCTTTTGCAATTTTTACTAGTCTTGATCTTTGGAAAAAATCAATAACTTGGATTGTATTTTATTTAGAAATTTTAGGGAGAAGACAAGAGTCCTCGAACACTGAATGCAGTAAAAATTTTAGATAGTTGATATATAGGCCTGGATTTGGGTTTTAACAGATGTAGATTGATCTCTAAAATGATAACACAACAAATACGAAGCAAATATTTTCCACTGAAATGTAGAACTCTGTTTTTATGAGTTAAGCAGGATATCTAGGCCATATTTATATGCATTTAATTTTAACTCTGATATTTCAGAAGTTCAGAATTTTATGAATATCAAGGCTTGCTTACCTCATAGGTTTTAGAATTTATGAATAAACATAAAGAACTTGGGGGGTGGAATATAAAGGTAAATTCCACCCCCCAAGTTCTTTATGTTTATTCATAGAATCCTCACCTAAGTAGGGTCAGACTACACTTCAGCCTAGACAACAGTCAGATATGCCCTGCCTTTACCATTTTAATTACCTTTAATTACTCTGATTTTTTTCTTTTTTTTTTCTTTTTCTTTTTTTTTTTTTTCTTTTTTCTTTTTTTTCTTTTTTTTGGCAGTGGTGCCAAAAGCATTGTTTTTTATCTGATCTCCAGAGACAAGTGATTTTGATCATCAAAATAGAGAGAGAAATGCAAATCGTGGGGAAAAAGTCCCAGAGAAGGCTCAGGATAACTCTAATGAGTAAATGATTTAAACTTCTGTCTGGTAAGAACTGTAGAGTTTCTACTTTAAGCATTTTAACAGTGTGAAGTACAATTAGGCCTTTTTGTATCACCCTTAAGTAGAATTTTTCTTATCCTAGCTGTGCTATACAAATATGTAAATACTTGCATTTATGCATTTAAATATGGTCATGATTTATACGCATGCTGGGTTTTTTGGTTTGTTTTTTTTTGTTTTGTTTTGTTTTGTTTTGTTTTGTTTTCTTTTGGTCTTGTGTGTTGTTTAAAGAACATAATGCATTACAATAAAATTGAGTCATTAAAGAAGCCATCAAATAAGATACAAGAGCTGAAAATGAAAATTATAAAAGTGCTGCACCCTTCCGACAGAGACAGTTAAGCATCACGGTCTGATTTACTCCATTTCTTCAAGGTTCAGCTATTTTAATTAAGGAATCATGATTTTTCAACACATTTCTTTATAAAACTAACAGATCACCAGTGAAATATTCGCAAAGTATATATATATATAAATATATAGAGCTAATATAGCTATAGCTATGTACACTTTGAATCACATCAGGAGAAGGTTATGTTGTAGAGGTGATGGCTCAGAACTCCCAAATAAGGGAAAGTCTTCTCAAAGAAGAATTTTTGTAAGTCTTGTAACAAAGATTTGTCAGTCCACAGTGCAGCAACAGCAGAGGAAGGCAAACAAATGTTTTCTGCTTTCATTTTACAGTTGGGAAATTAAGCAGATATAGAAAGTCTGGGCTTAGATTTTTCCTCAGAGTTGTCAGATTACCAGTTATGCCCCTGAATTTTTGGTTATTGATAAGGAACAGAAGAACATGATGAATGAATGACCATGGAGAAAGGAAATGAAACTGTGTATTGTATTACCATCTATCCTTTGATTATTTCAATAATAAATCCCAATTACTTACTTTGAAATATAATTATTTGATCTCACTGGCTTTAGTACCTTTTAAAGTTTTCCTTAAATGAAACATATGCCGAGTGATGTGCTAGGTAGTTAAAATCTTAAAGCTTGCAGTCAGTCTTTCATTCACATTTTAGATGAATCCAAGGCTATGCTTACCCAAGATATTTGGGCCAATGAGTGATGTAATAGGATTCATTACTGGAAGTCCTGACCCAGACTGGTATTTGTCATTTTACTGAGGGGTAACCCTCCATGAATGAAGAATAATTTCTACTGCTCCTATTTGACCAGTGTAAGTTTTTGACATCACTTAAATGATAGGGAAGGGAGAAGGATAAGGCAGGGGGAACACAAGACAGTGAGGATGAAGCCAAGGGAAGTGCCAGAAAAAGACATCTTGAAGCCTTCCTGCAGGTGGGTTTCAGTGCTGAGCTCCTGCTGACAGTCAGAAATCCTCTGATTAAACATCTAGGAAAGTGAGATATTTTGAACATACATTATTTCTTTACTAGGATGGGGATATGGCATTGGTGAGGATTGTGGAGGTGTGGAGTGAGATTATCTTGAAGGCTTTCTGAGTGGTGATTTTCAACACTACCTTTTAAAAAATGAGGAAGAAATTCACAATTAGATGTGTTTTCTTTGACATAGCCTAGAGTTAACGAGCTATATTTCTGATATTGTACGCACATCGGTGCTCAGCACATTTGTGTTCCCTCAGGTGGTAACAGGCAGACGTAGATACAGGACCATGGCAGCCATCCTTGGTGACTGGGCTAAGCTTCACAGGTCACACACACTTGTTTTTCCCTTCACACATTGTGCTAGCAAATACTTAATCCCTGTCATAAAGCTGATCTGAAAAAAAAATATAAAAATACAGTTTTCACTGTTAGAAATACCTTCATTTTTATCATCAGGAAGATAAACACCTTTAAAATATGATCTGTACTGTATGCTCATCTATATTGTACTCTGTCTTAACCAAACTACACAAATAAAATGCCATATTGAATTACTTCTCTAATGTGGTGGGGGGGGAAATGGGGCCCCTGGTTTTTGGTTTGGTTTGGTTTGTTTGTTTTTTCCCATAGATACCTGAAATACACACAGTTAACACTGTATTCAAATTTGCAGAACACCAAATACTGTACACTAAAAGTGTACTATGATTAGTTAATATTTTCCATGAAAATTTTCAGGTATTTTCATTTGAAAGAAAAACTGACAGAATTTCAGTTTTAAGGTAAAAAAAAAAAAAAAAAAAAAAAAAAAAAAAAAAAAAAAAAAGACAAAAAAACCTCTGAGTTGAAGAACCACAACTTCATTCCCCCATGCAAAAACAGACAACTCAAGTTCTTAGATATTTTTATGTATCTGAGCAACTCAGTACCTCATTCTTCTCCTCAGTGGTTTTTTCCCCTTATCTCCCATCTCCATTTAGGGACTCCCTTCTGACAATGAAGTAGTACTGCAATATGAGAAATGGATCCTAGCCAGAACTCCCAGGTCCATATTAATTCTGTTTATTTTATTTTTATTTCATGTTTTATTTTTCCATTTCCACATGAGACATATTAGCAAATACACTGGTGGGTTTTTTTGGTGGTGTGGGGTTTTTTTGTTTTTGTTTTTGTTTTTGTTTTTTGTTTTTGTTTTTGTTTTTGTTTTTTTTTAATTTACCTATGGGTGGAAAAAAATTCTGAAAAATCTCACCTTAATTTTAGAAAGAATCTTCCAATACAGAGAATTTTTTAAGACTAGCTCTTTTAAAATTAAAGGGAGTACTCCATATAGTGGTATATAGTGAAAACACAGTTGAAAAAGTTATGAAAATAATCTTTCACTAGGCTGATGAATTCCCATGATCTTTTATTTTTATAGATGTTCACATCATAAAATGTTCTGAATGTTTTTCCAGTGTATTTGTAAATTAGTTCTACTTTTCAGTAAATTCCCAAGTATTCCTACAGATCTTATACCCTAAATCTGCAAAACAGTGTATCATTTACTCTTAAACTTAATTTAAAGCATTTTGAAATACTACATTAAAATAGATTTAAAGCAAGACGCTTTTAATTTTAATCTGCTTTGTGTAATATGTCCATCCTGTATGTAGATTAACAAGTGATCCACACTGATTACATGCTCACTAAATGAAGAATACTGAGGAAAATTCTGCTAGAATTTAAGATTGCAGGAAAACAATGTAAGAATGTTGGACATTTGTTGAGAGTTTTGTCCTAAGGCATATTTTCTCACCTGTAGTTTAGTACAATGGTGATATACAACATTCAGTGCTGTTCCTCTTCTTTTTTTGGCCAGAGGCCATAGGAAAGACAGATGACCATTAAAGATGCTTTTTCCCCCGTACACTTCTTGGTTTTTTTGGTTTTTTTTTTAAAGAAGATTCTCATTGTGCCTTTCTTTTACATTTGTACAATAGGAAATGTCATGTCACACTTTAGTAACGTAAATATAATCGCTTTTGCCACTGGTCCCTTTCATTAAACAGATCTTTAAATTGTGAGCAGAAATTTCATTTTCTTTTCTCATCCATTTTTCATCTGGGGAGCCACACAAACATAGAATTTTCTTGTTTCACAAATCTATGCTTATATTTTGAAGTACATATGCTGTTGCCCTGGAGAATCAGCAGGACCTAATCTTACTGGGGAGTCAGAGATGTATGAAAAAACTATTTATCTTTCTCTTAGTATTTATTTAATATTTATTTTTGTGACATGTAAATAAAGAGTTTTGACATACAAGTAGTCTGTACAGGTAACTGCTTTTTCTTAGATCGTTGACCTGAAAGCTTAGGACCACCTAAGAAAATTACTTGTTTGGTTATCAAAGATTGAAATTTCAAAACCCAAATAATTTGAGCTTTCTTACTACTATTTCAGAGATAATTGTGGTAAAAGTGTTCAGCACAAATATAGACATATCTTTCATTAAGATGAATCTCAGCTTTTCAGGGTGGGGGGTTTTTTTTGTATCTAAAAATTAAAACCGTGTTTAGGATTATGTTCCCAAGTGGGGGAAAAAACATTGAAAAGCCTAGAAAATATATCTAAACATACGAAATGTTTATAACTAAAATTTTCACTGTAGATCAATTACCTTTTGCAACACTGCTATTGCAAGCTTCTCTGTGGATTCAGCTGGGCACTAACAAATGGATCTGAGATCACCTTAGGGACAGCATGATACTATTGTGCATATCAAGATGATTTTAACAGTTGAGCTCCCACCATGTCAATATGCAAGAGGAAAACAATTGCAGATCTTTCAACATAGTTAAAAATGTCATAAATATTAAAGGTTGCTGGATTTTTGAGGGTTTTGTATAGACATTTCCAAGTATTTTTAGCCTCTCTAATGTGACAAGTATCAGCATAGGATTTCTTTCCTTCTAGGAGAGGTTTCACAGTACACCCTTTATTCCACACACCTTGAGTATTTCAAAGGCATAAGCAGAACTAGGTCGTGTTCAGGTCACTTACTATTTCATCTGTCCACCTCCAATCCCAGGTGGATTAATCCATTCTTGTGCTTGTCATAGGACTGTTGAGTTCTGATCACCCTGACAGCATTGGATGGGTGCACTACACAGTCAAAGCTGGGGCTACTGATCTCTAATCGTCCTCAAATTTACTGCAGTGGCTTTCACTAATGCACAGTTTTATTAAGCTACCAGCAAGAACTTGATAAATCATCTTTCTATGCTTGAAAACCCCACTGAGCCTTTAAAAGCCAGGTGATAACTCTGAGAAGCTGCATTAAATTCTAAAAGAAATTAGAATAGAAGGAGGAATATATTTTTGTGTCTAAGAATATAATTTATATTGCCATTGTTGTAGGTGAAAGCATCATTAATGTTTGCAGTCCCATATGGATTTTTTTGCACTATTCAGATCACCTCTGGGAAAATTATAATCAAAGAATGCAAAAGATTTAAGTAAGGTCAAGTGAGTGATTGGCTGGCCAAGGAAATGGGAACTGCCTGTTTACAGATGATGTTATCCATCTGTCTGCACCAAATCTGAGTATCTAGAGTGATAATTCACATCTGGCTCCAGGCACAAGACAGGTGGAGGCCAAAGATCAGGAATGTTTGAGCTAGGCTGCAAGGGGTCTCACAGTCAAGTAGCTCCTCGAAGCTGTTGTTCCTGCTGCTATGCAAAGTAGAGGTGATCTGGAGTGAGGACTCAGAGGCACACAAGTTACCCTGAAAGATCCAGGAAAGGACAGGTAATTTGTAAGCAACATAACTGAAAGAGCTCATGGAGAAGGTATAATGTTTATGATATATTATACCTGTTATGGTTTGTGTTTTTAAAAGCATAGCTTTATTTTAACAAGATGACGAAGCTGATGGTGGCTCTTCTGAGGGCAGTGCAGAAGGGAACCAGAGAGCTCTGTAGCTGGCACTGTGTCCTAAGCCATGAGCCAAGGCATGACATGTACATGGTTGTATCAAGTCAGGCTCCACCAGAACCCAGATCTTTCTTCCCTGTTGCAAGCTCTACACAGTGAAGTGTTAGGGTCAGTATCACATCAAAAGCTAAAAAAAAAAAAAAAAAAAAAAAAAAAAAAAAAAGCTCTCTAAAGATTCTAAAGATTCTGAGTTTGTGTTTCAGTCTGCAGAAAGTGCTAAGTGTTATGATAGGCAAGTGTGATACTTTTTGAAGAAAAGTAAAGCTAGAAAAGGGGAAAATAACTTTGTTTCTCCTGATGCTATAGTGCAATTTTTTTAAGCCCTGAAATTTTTCTTTAAGGGGATTTTTTGGCTAAAAAAATTCTGTGGGAATCTAAACAGATAAGATGTGTGTTATATTTCAGCGGAATATGCTTTGAAATTGAGGTGATATTTAAACCTGAGAAGAATAGTTTAAAAACTGGGGAAGGAAAAAGAAAAAGAAAAAAAAAAAAAAAAAAAAAGAGAGAGAGAGAGAGAAGGAAAAAATCCATATCACATCAGTAAAAACTGTGGTGCATCAGAAGTATCAGTGTGGGATGACATGTATTTACTACATCTCAGTGTGCTGTTCCAATGTCTTTGTACTTGCTGCTCTGTGTAATCATCACTCCCTGTTGGATTCCATGTAAATTCCAAGTGCAAGCAACACTTATTTCCTCTGGAAGCATTTCACTCCACAAAAGTACTGCACAAGGTGATACAATATTCCCATTGCTCAGTGGTCCCCTTTTTCACGCAGCCTTATCTTTCAGCCCTTAGGGACTAAAGCTGCATCTGCTGCAGTTCTCTTTCTGTAATAGCTCTCTGAGAGCCTATTCCAGGTAGTCTCTAATTAGACACACCCAGATGGTGAGCACCGAGCAGATGTCCTGCCAGCTTGGGGTGGATATGGAAGAAAGTTTTCTCCTGGCTCCCCATAGTTTCTTTCTAATGTTTTCTTTTCTCCCCATTTCTCTTCACAGTGAGCATCTGAAGTGTTTGCTCACCATTTCTAACAAATGAAGCAAGCTCAGGATCTGTAATACAAGGCAGTAAACATTCAGTGCTTGCTGTAGTCTGAAGCCTAAATATATTGAACTCATGTTACCCAAATGCTGTCATGAACAAAACTGCTCACCTGTGCTTTGATACAAACTCTTTATCAGCAATTAAGATTTTATTCAAGGATGCTAATTAACAATTATATTCATACTGCCAGAGACATAAGTAAGCACACTCAATCATGTCTGTAGCCAGCCTTGCAGATGAAATGAATGCAGCTAGCTGGCATAGAGTCTGATGTTTTCAGTCACATGAGTAAACATAAAAAGCAGATCTCCAAAGTACAAAACAGTTATCTTCTGAGGTCTTCTTTTCACAATAGAACCACACTTTAAATGTGTAGCTACATCTGACATTGAAAAGGTTTTGAGGCAGAATATTTACTTACCCAGAAATTTGACCATCATGTTCACAGTGCTGTGTTTCATGCTCTATTTGCCATAAATGTTGATGTGTTTTTCATGGTATTTGGGGCAATGACAATTTTAATTAAAAAATTTCCATAATATTCCTCCACCTTTCTAAATGTGATCACATACAGAAAAACTTAAAAAACAAACAAACAAACAAAAAGATAACCAACCAACCAACCAAACAAAAACTTTTAAAAAAGTGGATTTGCAATAAAGTGTCCTGTAATCACTTATGTTTCAAGAGATTTAACAAAGTCAATCCTCAGAATCATCTTTTTTTATTGTATTTTTTTTAAAACTACAATGACTTAATTTATCAAAAAACAATTATCACAAAATAGCTGTGCACCAGACAATACTTTATGATATAAAGATTTGTAAAATATGCAACTTAGGAAATTGTGCTGGTTTTGTCTGGGGTAGAATTACTTTTATTCACAAAGGCTGGTATGGGGTTGGGTTTTGGATTTGTGCTGAACTTATGGTTGATAATACTTTCTGAGTAATTATGGTCTTGTTTTTACTGAGCAGGGCTTACACAGAGCCAAGTCTTTTTCTGCTTTTCGTACTGCCACACTTGTGAGGAAGTTGGGGATGCTTGCGAGGTTGGGAGGAGACACAGCCAGGACAGGTGACCCAAACTGACAAAGGGATATTCTAAACCATAAGAAATCATGCTCAGTATATAAATTCCAGGGATGAAGGTGGAAGTGGGTGGACATTTGCAGTGATGGTGTTTGTCTTCCAAAGTCACTGTTCTGTGTCATGAGGTCATTTGTGTCATCTCCCTGCTCTCCTGGAGATGGCTGAACACCTGCAACCTTGGGAGACAGTGAATTAATTCCTTGTTTTGCTTTGCTTGTGTACATGGCTTTTGCTTTCTCTATTAAACTGTCTAATCTTAACCCACAAGTTTCCTACCTTTTGTCCTTCTGATTATCTCTCCAGTTCTACTGGTGGGGGAGAGAACAAGTGGCTGTGTAGGATTTGGTGGCTGGGTGGGGTTAAACCACAACAGTCCATTTTGGACAATAACAAAAAAACGCCACTTCTCTATATTATCAACCCTGCGTTCAGCACAAATCCAAAACATAGCCTTGTACAAGCCACTGTGAAGAAAGTTAAATCTATCCCAGCCAAAACCAGCACAGAACTGAAGATAAATTTGCAGCATGGAAGGCTGCCTTTGTGAATGAGAAAGCTTTTTCTTGAGGAGGTTTTGAACACAGCTTTACAAACCTCTCTGTCAAGAAGCACAACTAAAATATGTTTACAACATTATTTTGGGGATATTTGCTAAACACTAGATTTTCGAAATCTATGTTCTTGCACAGTACTTTCTGATTTGGCATTTCTTGGAAGGAAGTATTTTGATACTTGTTACTTGCTACTTTGATACAAGATATCTTGTTATCTTTGAATGTGTTGTATGAAAAAGAATTACAATGGTTTTTAATTGATAAACATGTAGGTTCTCCACTAACAACTTCTTAGTCATGCTACAGTGAGCCAAAAGGAAAGAAAATAACAGAGGTCTATGGAAGGCAAATGTCATTTATATCTCATCCTTTAAAGAAAAGAGAGAAAGAGGGGGAGAAAGAGTGAGGGAGAGAGAGAGAAGAAGGAAGGAAGGAAGGAAGGAAGGAAGGAAGGAAGGAAGGAAGGAAGGAAGGAAGGAAGGAAGGAAGGAAGGAAGGAAGGAAGGAAGGAAGGAAGGAAGGAAGGAAGGAAGGAAGGAAGGAAGGAAGGAAGGAAGGAAGGAAGGAAGGAAGGAAGGAAGGAAGGAAGGAAGGAAGGAAGGAAGGAAGGAAGGAAGGAAGGAAGGAAGGAAGGAAGGAAGGAAGGAATCAAAACCCAAACCAAGAACATAATCTCCAAGAATTAGATTTGTAAGAGAAACAAGGAAAAGTGTAACATATCTTTAACCCATTTTCTAACTGAAAGGGTTGTCAAAATTTCTGAGAAATCATAATGAGAAGTGTTTTGCAGGTTTTCCTGGCCAAATGCAGACTCTTAGAAGCCAACTTGAAAAAGTCTTCCATAACAGGCTTTCAAATTCAATTTTACAGACTCAACATATCTAGCAAAAATACAGGAATACCTTTCAAACTCCCAAGCCTTTACCCAACTGAAATTAGAACTCTGAAATTCTTGAAATACACCCATAACTAGTAAAAAATTATTATTATACACAGTTACAATATATACAGCAAAAAGCTTTTAATCTTGACATTCACTGAAGTCAGGTCAATGATGCTAACCACTTGAAAATACAGTTCAGCGACATTAACAAACATGGATAACTGGCAGTGGTTCAGTATATTTTGGACAGCAAATGCAATTGTGCTTCTGAAAGCTTTTTTTGAATGTGTGTTAAAGACCATAATCAGGCAATTGCTGGGAAAAAAAAAAAAAAAAAAAAAAAAAAATCTGTTAATTGAAAATGTTGCTCTGTCTCAAAAGTACCATCCCCACATTTGAGCAAGCAGAAATAATGACATATCAAGACATATCACTCTGTTTTAGGGGCAAAACATCCATCTTGGCTTGAACACTGACTGCAGGCTGCTCAAGCCAGGCTGGAGAACACCGCACTGGTTTCAGGTGCTGAGAGCTCACCGCCAGTGTTCTGGTAACTTGGCTGCACAAAATCTGACCTAGAGAAGATGATAAATGCAGGTATGGCTGTACATGCCAGTGAGCGCCTGAGGATGCTTCATCTCCTGATTACGGGGCACAAGAGCAGACACAGAGCTCTGCAGCCAGTACCATTCACATTATACCTGCTGTTAACTTGCCAGTGAGAAGCAGCAGTGTGGTGCAGTGGTTGCTTGGCTGTGGTATAAGACAATCTAAAGAAAAAAGTTATGGACATTAAAAGTAATTGAACCAAAACAGTGTGATCTCTTCCTGGGATAGTTTATGTTGGCATTGTGACTTTTTTGCTTTTTCAACCTAACCAAGCTCTTGTCCATCTCAATGCAGCAAGACATTAAATAAGAGGACCTAACTAGGTAATTTTTGACAGCTTAATTCAGGGGCAGAGGAGGTTGTTGTACTATGAATGTAATCTCTCTGCATCACTACTTCTAATGTTATTTCTGCTGTTTGTGTGATTATACTCCCTTTTGTGTTTAAGCTGGCTTTCTGTTTCTTCTTTGTGAGTATTTAGTACCTTCTAAAATAGCAATAGAGAAAACTTAAAATCTAGCATGGTTCTTATAATTGTAATTATAAGTAAGCATAATTTTCCCTTTGTCTTTTAAATGAAACTGATGAAACATGTAGTCATTGATCTTAAATGACTATTAACTCACAAAATTAGATGAAGAAGAGAATATTCACAATAAGCCTTAGTTATGTCTATGTTATTAAATTATCTTTGCTAGTCAGCCTATTATTTTGTGCTCTGAGTCCTTTTTCTTTCTGCCTTTCCTTTCATTCTTATCTGCTTTCCCTGAGAGTAAGTTATATATCTGATTAAACGGTAATTAGTGACTTCAGTGGGTCTGCATGTGTGTAACTGAGAATAGAATTTTGCCTAAAGAATTTTTAAAATCAAATATGTAATAATTAAAGGAAACTAAAGCAGTGTATGGTTTTTAATATGATGACCTAAAAATCCAAGTAATTGACAGCAAGTTTCCTGAAGGAAAAAAAAAAAAAAAAAAAACACAAAAAAAAGAAAAAAAACAAAAAAAAAAAAAAAAAAAAAAAAGAGATGCTTGGTAGGTTGTCCTTTCATATTTAATTTTAATTTGATAAAAATCAGATATGTGCATATTAAAGAAAAAGTAAAAAGAAAGTCAAGTGCAGGAGTACATCGTTAAATTTAATATAAAATTATACTCAGAGTCCTCTATAGGCTTTTCTCTTTTTCAATTAAACCTTTCAGCACATTCATCATATAATTATTATTATTGCAAGTAGCTTGGTTCTTATCATTTTAAGTGAGTGCAGAGGACTGGGAAAAGAGACACGACCTGCCTGGGTTCTGAAAAGACATCTTTATTTAGTTACCTGCTTGACAGGTAGCCAGATGCCTGCAAGTTGAATTCCTGTGTTGCTTGGGAGGCCAGTGCAGGTGTCACCTGCTAAATCCCACAGAGAAAGAGCAGAGGACAGAAACTGGAGTGGGCAGCAGGTGCACCAGGTCACAGCCATGGCTGTAGCATTCCTCATGCTCTGTGGCCCTGAACAACTGCCTGTCTTTCTGTCCCAGAGTGGTGTTCTAATAAGGTGCTGATTACCACCTGTCAGCAGTCCTAGAGCTTTATCCCTGGTAGGTGAATGGGAGTAATAGGGAATTGCATCTAGATAGATACATACTGAAAAGGAAGGATGGAGGTCTTCCCAGCCTTTCTGTGGTCTTGATATCTCTTAGAGAGGATATTTTTTTCTTAGGGTAAAAAAGGATGGAAGCTTGTTGTTAAATATACTTACATGAGGGTGTGATTTGGTAAGTCTTTCTCGTATGCCATATGGTGACATACCAGTAGCTTGTCAAAGATAAATCATATGCCAGCAGTCAGTTGTGGAGATAACTGCATGAGCTTTGGTTTTGCCAAACCATGAGTCCAGAGAAACTACAATAAATTAAGTGGAACAGAATTTCTGACTTCACATTTGGAGAAGAGGTATTGCTTCTGTAGAAAAAATCCAAAATTTTATAAAAAGGAAAATAGTCTTTGAGTTGCTTATTGTATTATCGTTCAATTAAATGAGTTTTGTGCAAATATGGACAAAGTGCACTGCATTCACAAAGGTGGAAATATACTTTACACAATTTGTTAGAGCAAGAGCTGATCTCTTTAGTACTGCTGCCTCTAAGCAGTGGTATTTGTAATTTTTATCTTGCAAAAAGCTAATGGTTAAAGGCCTTATGTGGTTAATATTGTATGTTCAATTTCTGTATTTCATATGTAAGGACAAAGGATTTAAATCTCATAGTTTTCATCCTTCTGTTTTCTAGCTAAGGCTCAGTTCTGGTCCATAAGTGTTTTTCCTCATACTGTGTGAGAGACATACAAATTGTGATAATACACTTGCCATTTTCAGTTCCTTCCTTTTATGAGCTTGCACATGACCTAGAAATCTGCATTTCCAGCCCAGAAGGCCAACCATGTTCTGGGCTGCGTCCAAACCAGCGTGACCAGCAGGTTAAGGGAAGGGATTCTGCCCCTCTACTCTGCTCTGCTCTGATGAGACCCCCACCTGCAGCACAGGAAGGACATGGACCTGCTGGAGCACGTCCAGGGGAGGGCCATGAAGATGATCTGGAGCACCTCTCCTATAAAAATAGGCTGAGAGAGTTGGGGTTGTTCAGCCTGGAGAAAAGAAGGCTCTGGGGAGACCATAGAGTGCCTTCCAGTACCTAAAATGAGCCTGCAAGAAAGCTGGAGAGGGACTTTTCACAAAGGCATGAGGTCATAGGACAGGGGGTAATGACTTCAGACTGAAAGAGGGTAGATTTAGATTGGATATTAAGAAATTCAATAGAAATTCTTTACTGTGAGGGTGGTGAGACTCTGGAAGAGGTTGCCCAGAGGAGTTGTGGATGCCCCATTCCTGGAAGTTTCAGGGTTTGATAAGACTTCAAGCAACCTGGTCTAGTGGAAGGTGTCCCATCCCACAACAGGGGTGTTGGAACTAGATGATCTTTAAGGTCCCTTCCAAATCAAACCATTCTATCATTCTATAAGGAAATTTGTCTTACTGTAACACAATTTAAAGGAAAAGGACTATATTACCTATTACATAGCTTCTTACACAGAAGTACACAAATTTCTTATTACCAGAGGATAAGGGAAGAAAAAAGCATAAATTATTATGCCTGTTCCAATATTTCCTTGTAATGAAAGGAGCACAGATGCATCTTTTAATGCATTAAAATCAGGAAATCAAAGGGATGAAAAATGAGGTACCATTAGGGTCTTTCTAAAGGTCATATATTGTTAAACACAGTTAAGAACAAAAAATCTACAAATACTGGAGAGAAAAAAGTTTAAATAAACATATAATTTCAGATATTTACTTTCAATGATATTGGAAGACTTATCTGTTAAAGTGACTCCTGTACACTTCATCAGTAAGGATGTATGGAGTCCTTAGTCTGTGTGGTTTATTGTCAGAAAAATTCCTCAATGATTTGTGCAACAATCGCTATAAACATAATTCCTTAGTCATAACCAATAACAATCATGAAGTCTAAAAAGGGCAGAAATTGTTAACTTTCATTGCTTTATTTTGAGTTAAACCACTGCATTCTTGTGTACTTAAGGAGCTCTGGATGAAGACCTGTTTATCGTGACACAAGGGCACCGGTGTACGTGAAACAATGTCTCAAAGTTACAGAGTCTGGCTCAGAATATTACACTGAAGTTAATGTCTTGAGTCAAGCTATCTTGACATCTTTAATTTCTTCTTTGTTGACAAAGGACTTACTGCAAGGCTGCTTCTGCTTAACCTTTCTTGCACTGCCACTGTTCTTTACTTCGATGCATTCCCGCAGTGAAAAAGAGGAATAATGAAAGCGTAAGTCAGCCTCTGCTACACAGTCTAGAGGCAGCAACAAATTTCAATGAAGGCAAATAAAAATTAAAAAAAAGAAAAAAATAAAAAAAAAATTTGAATGCATTCTTACACTCTGAGATATAGAAAAGAACCACAGTCAATAAGAACAAGAATGATGGAGGTAGAAGTGAGATTCTGTCAAACTTTGGATTATTGCCATAACACCTTGTCATGGGTTAGTACAGTTTAGTTTTTTGATTATAAAGGAATGTAGGATAATTCTCCAGGTCAAGACTTAGGAATTGCTTTAGAAAAGAAGGGACTTATCAGAGAGATAGCTAGTATATTGGCATCTGTTTTAACCACTAAAAATTGTTAGCTACGACTCTGGGAAGTGCCATATAAAACCCCTTGATTTCCTGTAAGTATGCCTTTTCCTTCTTTCCTTTAGCCAAAGAGAAACAGGTAACTTCAAGTTAGGCCTGCTGCTCCCCCCTTCTGGGGGGGATCTGGCCTGAGGCCTGGCCGGATTCCATTGGCTCCCGGGTCAGGGAGGGGAGGGTGGGGGGAGGAGAGGTTGTTGCTTTACAACAACTGCTTTCTCCAAACTTCCCTGGAGTAGGGAGAGATCTCTGCCAGGCCCCTAATAAGAGCTATAGATACCATTTAGGCTGAGGCTGCCCAGATTTACACCAAGGGGTGGGCCAGAAAGGCATTTATGATCCTGCCTAGCTTTGTGGTGATTCCGGACTGCCCAGGTGCTCTGATCTCTGATGTTTCTACATGAGTTCTTCCTCCCTCATCAACATGGCCTTGAACATCTAATACCATGAACTACAGAAGGAGAGACAAAGAGTCTAGGCCGATTTAACTCTTTCCTAACAACATGAAGCTTTCAGAGCTTGGCCCTTCTCTAAGAGAGAAAAGAAAGAGACAGAGTGAACATAAAGAAGAAACACCATGAAGTCAGTAAAGCGAGAGTGAAAAGACTATTAGGACAGAGGGTTGAAGAATTAGTTGTTTCATTCTTATTTGAGCCATGGAAATAAACTCTATATTTAGATCCTTCCTTTAAATCATAGGAAGAATATGCATTTAAGAAAATTATTGTTTAAATTTGTGTGTAGATTTGGGCAAAGTTGTTTGTGATGAACTAAGTAATATTAATCCTATAAGAGGCTTAAACAGAGATAGAGATGAGAAACCCTCTACACCAGTGAAGAAGTAAGAAGATATCTCTGTACCTTTAGATGAAGAATCCTTTGCTTTGGAGTTATTCATCTTTAAAAGGTGACACCCCAATATACAAAAGTCTAAGACCCATGACCCACAAACAGCTTGGGAACCTGCTAATGGAAGGGGTCACAAAGGCAGGTTTCCCTGGGTGGTTGTTTTTGTGACAGTTTAAAAAACCCACAAGAGAACTGTTCTAAGTTGTCAGCGAGATCCATGACTCTAAGAAAAACTCTTCTCCTAAAGAATTAATGAAAGACTATTGTCAAATGGTGAAACCGACTGAAAATTACAAGTTTTGTCTCTTTATGTTGTTTTGTAAGAAAGTTAACAGTTTGTAAGGGGAAGGAAGAGTGTTTTTAAAGTTTCATTCTGTTTTGTTTTACCTTTTTTTTCCCCAACTTTCTTTTTCTATTCTTTTAGAGTGTATTAATAAAAGAATTTGTTCATTTTTAAAGTTGAGCCTGCTTTGTTTTTCTCCTAGTCTCTCTCCCACAGAAAAAGAGTGAGTACTAAGACCAAAATTTAGTGAATATAAAACCACTACACACCTGTATCAATTTTTTAACACCATTGTGGCTCCTGTCATTTTAGTTCAATTTCAGGACATGAGTTGTTCTAGAAGTGTACTAATGCAATCCATTGTAGAAACCAGAACTGGGCTCAAAAAAATTAGTCAGGTTCAGCAGATTTGGCTGGATCCCCAGATACGTGGAAACTAGCACGACTCACTTTTCTCATTAAATATATATATTTTTAGAAATACATTTTGAAGTACTTATCAATCTTCCTTTTTCTGACCAGGAACACTAAAAAAGCTAAAAAAACTGTTACAGAATGCTTTTCTAGCAGTTGCGTGAGTCACCATTAACAGTCTTGACACTGTGTAGTTATAATGTGCAAGCCTGTTATTACCATCAGTTTAAGAAAACGAAGCAAACTCAAACCCCCAAGAAAGGGGAGTATGATACAGTATGGAATCCTACTAATTATAAATGTGAAGAGTTTTAATGTTTTAACTTCCTTAAGTCAGTAGCAAATACATACATATATATATATTCACACACACAAGCAAATATATATGTTATATTAAGGCCACTGATCCAATTTGTAAGCATTTATACATGCAAAATAAGGATGTCAAAGATGTCAACTTTAACTACATTTCATTTAAGGAAAAATGCTTAGAAAAATAAATAGATGAAGAACCAGTCAAAAGAAGGTAAAAGCTAGGATATTCTGTAAATACATCAGGCAGAAAACGTGCTTATAAAAGTAAGAGTTCTGCCAAAATCCATTAGTGTCGTCCTGAGTAAAATTTGAGAAACTCTAAGTTTAAATAGGAAAGTATCTTTGAGCAAGGAGGCGCTTTGATTCCTCAGAGGCGTCTGCTTTCAGGGCTTTCCAGAGTTGTGATGAAAATGAAACTAGACATTATAGATGTTCTTTTTTTGGCTCAATGTATGAATTTATTGCATCAAATAGAGAAACATTTGGTTGCATAGAGTTTGTATGCATTGGTGCAAAATCTCTGGGCATGCACTGAGAGACAGCTTTGCTCCCAGGGTTGCCTGTGCTCATTAGCACTTCTGTGCGGAGACTGACATGTCCTGTATCTCAGGTGAATGGATGAGCATTGTTATGCCTGTGTAGCTTTTAGCCCTGTGTTGGCACACAGCCATGTAGGAAAGTGCCCAGAATTAGCACCAAACCATTTAGTCTGTGTCTAATCTGTTTTTAGCATGTGCTTTATCAATAAGTACAGTGTTTACATCTAGATAAGTGCCTTGTTTCTCAGGCACTGCAAACTTTCTTGCTGATTATTCCAGATACGTTTGGTCTACTGTCATTTCTATGATGGGAGCAGTAATGACAAGCAGCTTGTGGAATGGGTTGTGGGAGTCACTTCTGGGAAATGGTGACAGACAACGACTCCCTCTCTGACAAATGCTGCATCAAGCCTGATGAAAAAAAAAAAAAAAAATGTATTTTCATTAAGGTTAGCCCAGGTAAGGATACAGGACCCTGTGAAATGGTCTTCTGTTGTGTTGAAATGAAGGATCAGGCAAAACTGAATACTACTTAAAATATGGTATGAAGGAGGGTAAGATTCTTGCTAAATGAGAATTTGGACTTGTATTTGCTATTTAAGACCTAGGATTGATATAAAACCAATAGATGCAAAAAAAATTATTCTCTGAAAAGAAATATCAATAATTTTAAATGGCCATTTAAAGTAAATGAGAAAAACCTGTGAGTTTATTTAATGGATAGACTCAGCTCCAGCTCGTGTCAAGAGATCAAAATTTAAAATAGATAAATTAAATATATTAGCAAATGGAAAAACATTCTGAGTATTTTTGGAAGACAGACCTGTGTTGCTTCCTACTGAGGGAAAAAGTAGGGTACTGAGGTAGAAGGTTTTGCTTTTCTTTTTACCTTTTTTATTTTCTGTGATCACATGCAAGTTTTACATCAGTGTAGTAGTTTTAGGATTGCTAAATTCTGTTTGCTAAATTTAGTGTAGCGGCTTTAGTGTTTACTTTCTTTTTGTGGGAGAAGATTAGGAGGAGCAAAGCAGGCTCAAGCTTTAAAATAAACAAATAGTTTTATTAACACATACTAAAAGAATGGATAAGGAAAGAAAAAATGAAAAAAAAAAAACAACAAAAAAAAACCAATGAAACTTCAAAACACTCTTCTCTCCTTTTACAAACTGTTAACTTTCTTATAAACAACACAGAGAGACACAACCTGTGATTTTCAGTTACTTTTACTATTTAAACATAATCTTTCACTACTTTGGGAGAGAAGTCTGTCTAGAGTCCTATGGAGACATTCGCCACAAGACAAAAACAGTCTTGCGGGTCCTAATGTCACAGATCTGCAATGGCCTGGAGTTTTTGCAGATTGTCCTGTTCCACCCATTAGCAGTCTTTCCCCTGGCTACTCATGGGCCTCTCAGTATACCTGGGGTGCTGTTTAAGAATGCTTCTTTCAGTATAAAACAAGGATTCTTTTCTTCTCTTTCTAAAATGGTCTCTATCTCAAAAGAAATAGAGACCTCCTTTTACTCCAGGAGCCGAGGGCTTCAGATCACTTTCTAAAATCATATTTGTCTCAAAGGCTGAGACCTCTTTTTACCCCAGAAGTGAGGGCCTTTAAGATTCCCACTTAAATCTCAGTCATATCAATCCTTAACTTTGGCTAGAACCAGCATTCCCCAAAATAACATTAAATATTACAAGAAACAGTCTATTTCTTCATAGAGAAGTCCAGTTAAAAATGTCTACTTCCTCAATCTCTCCTTCTAATAATCTTTATCAGTTCTTTCACTCTCTCTCCACTGACTTCATGTTGTGTCTTTTCAACATCTACTCTGTCTCTTTCTTCTCTCTATCAACGAAGGGTTAGGCCTTAGAAGCTTCATGTTGTCAAGAAAGGGTTAAATCTGCCCAGGCCTGCAGTGGCTATGGGATCTCTGCAGAACAGCAGTCTTTCTCCTGCTGCACCTCAGATTGGCCCGGTTTCCTCCCTCTACTCTTTTCCTCTCCATCTGGAAATAACTGGAGGAAGGGAGGAGGAGAAAAGCTCTGCTCACTCCTCGGTGACAATTGGGACAGCCTCAGGCCAACCAGGCCCATGGAGGGGCCCGGTGGAGATCCCTCCCTGCTCCGGGGCTCTGAGGAAGTTGAAAAAAATAGTTGTTGTTAAGCTGCAACCTCTCCTCCCCTGCCGGGAGCTGATGGAGGTTGGCCAGGCCTCGGGCCAGCTCCTCCCGCAAAAAGGGGAGGGTGGGGGGGAGCAGCAGGCCCAACTCCATGTTGCCTGTTCAGCTGGCCAAGAGGAAAAGGGCTGACTTAAACAAAATGAGGATTTGTATGGTTACTTCCCAAAGTTGCATTCAACATTCTCAGTGGTCAAAGCAGATGCCAATATCCCAAACGAGCCTTCTGATAGGCCCCCGTCATTTCTAAAGCAATTCCAAAGTCCTGACAAGGCAACACTCTACATTCTTCCCTAACTAAAAACCAAACTGTGCCAACCCATGACAATCAGCCACAGGATCACTAGAGTGGGTAAGGTTGGAAGACACCACAGGGGGTTGCCTGGTCCAACCTCCCTGCTCAAGCAGGGCCATCCTAGAACACATGGCACAGGATTGCATTCAGGCAGTACTGGAATGTCTCTGTCGAGGGAGACTCCACAACTCCTCTGGGCAATCTGCTCCAGTGCCTGGTCACCACTTCATGTTCAGGTGGAACTTTCTGTTCATCTGTTTCTGCCTGTTTCCTCTTGTTCTATGGAGCCCAGCTCCATCCTGTAGACACTCTTCCTCCAGATACTTATACACATTAATTAGATCCGCTCTCAGTCGTCTTTCTCCAGATGAAATGGGTTCAACTCTCTCAGCCCCAGGTGACTGAGGTGCCCCAGTCCCTGAATAATTTTTGTCATCCTCTGCTGGACCTTCTCCAGGAGCTCCATGTATCTCTTATACTGCGGAGCCCAGAACTGATCACAGCACTCCAGATGTGACCTCACCAGGGCTGAGCAGAGGGGCAGGATCACCTCCCTTGACCTGCTGGCAGCAATGCTCTTCCTAGTGCACCCCAGGATACCTTTGGCCTTCTTGGCCACAAGGACACACTGCTGGCTCATGGACAGCTTGCTGTCCACCAGGACCCCCAGATCCTTCTCTGCAGAACTGCTTTCCAGCCCTCAGCCTGTCCTGGTCCATGGGCTTAATCTTTCCCAGGTGCCTTTGTTGAATTTCAGAAGGTTCTTATCTGTGCATCTCCAGCCTGTTGAGGTCCTTCTGACGAGCTGCCGAGCACTCTGGGGTATTGGCCACTCCTCCCAGCTTTGTGTTTTTATTATTCTCAGTAAAAAACAAACAAACAAACAAACAAAAAACAAACAAAAAAAAACCCACCATCAAACTGAACACTGCTACTGAATAACATGCTGGGTCATCTCTGCCCACCTACTCTTCCTTGAGAAAGAGATGGTATGAAAGTTTAGGTCTTTAAATAAAAATCAGCATGAAGTTCATAAATGTGTAGAAAAATGGTGAACAAGGATAAATTGATTATTAAATATTAAATATGTATAAGATATTGAAAGCTTTCATGGACCAAATTCTTCATCTGGCTAGGTGAATGGCACCATCTGGTGGATTTATCCTTCGGGAAATTTTTCCTGGAAAGTGAAGTCATAACTTAGAGGCTCTTCCTCTACCATAAAACTGCATATTTTGCAAGAAGTGCTAAAAGTTAAATAAGATGCAAAGAAATGTAACAGTTATTAACAACATAATTGTCACCATTGTTCATTTTGGAAAATTACCATTACTTTTTGCACAATGCCATGTGACTAATAAAGACAACAAAGAAAATTAGTCAGAAACACTTTATAAAGTGTTTACTCTGTTCATAGCTATGAGCATCTATTAAAGAATCTATTCTATAATTCTACCATGTTTTTTGAACATGGTAATGGAATACAGGAAATTAAAATAACATATAGATTCAAGGAGTTTTTGGGGGGATACAAATGACCTCATTTACTCTTTCATTACATTGCAACTCAGTTGATTTGAGGACTTCTGTAGTAGTAGTTCTTGCTTTTCAAATACCACATTCATCGGTAAATGCATTCTGTTGGTTAACAGCAGCATTGGGAATCTTAGTTATCCAGTCAGTTGTTCCCATGCAGGTAACACGGATGACCTTTATCCACAGGAATCTTTGAAAACAGTGTATGCTGGCACCTTCTGCCCATCCTGTTAGCCCTGCTACTTTGCAATACTTGTAACTTATCAGATAACTGGATGAACTGGATACACTCTGAGATTTAATTTCTGACAAAGAGCATGCACTCTGTAGGATACCTTGCTCCTGCATGGTCATCCATGAGAAGAATATTTCTGGAACATATAATCTTAATTTATAGTGAAGAGGAAAATATTGCAGGTGACTTTTCAAAAAATTTGCAATTATCCTGAATCAACAAATAACATTCAAGGCAATATAAAATAATAAGTATAACCAAGGTGAGTCTTTCTTTGTGTGGCCACAGCCAGCATCTTATGTGTGCTTTAAGAGTTTTCAGTGAGAAATTCTTAGAATTACTTAAGGACAGTAATTTTCAGCTGCAAAATTCAGTTACCATTGGGAGCCCTAGTAGTCCCAAGCGTGCAATAGAAACATATTGAAAGTGACAAAAGAAAATTAATTAGATATTTTTACAAAATGGTCAAATAGCACATTCCTTCATTCAGTGTGGTCTTCACGTGCCTACTGAATTTTAAGAAAATCAGACTGTGTTCAGCATTATATTTAGCTGCAATAACAAAGAAATGAATGAGCCTGTTTTCTCCACTGTCTTCCTATACATTTCTCCTCAACTAGTCCCCATTAACATGAATTACTATTAATTTCCTTTTATTAAAACTTTTGCTGATAAAAAAATAAAAATAAATAAAATCATAGAGGCCTTCAGAGTAAGGAAAATTAATAAAATAAAACCCAGAAAATCATTAGTGGCCTGACACTGCTTAGATTTCTCCTTAAGGTGTCCATATTATTTAGTTAGTATATTTTTGTCAGTATCCCAATATGAAGTTAGTTGTTGGCTCTATGTGCAATGGGGCCAGGAAAAGCCTTGTTGCGATGCAGTGTGAAATATTTCATTTGCAATACATTTCCAGAAAATACAGTCTCACATTTATTCATCCCTTAATTGATTAAAAATGTTTGAAATGTGTTAAAAAAAAAAGTTATTTTGAATATAATTTTACTTTATAAAATATAATGGAAAAGAGTATGAAAACAAGAGAAGTAGGTTGGTTAGTGCTGAAGAATGAAAAATGACTGCATGTGCTATCAAGCTAGACCTGGGTAAGGTTCAAGAGTGGAAGACCCAGAGGAGAAAGAAACAGGGACACAAGGGAGATGGTTGCATAACAGGCACAGTAGGGTACATGTCAGGAGAAACAGGGAGGGTAAGTAAATGTAGTAACTAACTATGGGAAACTGCTGTTTAAACTAGATGAATTTCCTCTGTGTGGCTCACTAGATGGAGACTATGGAAATGGCACTAGGAATATGGCTGGAAATCGCAAAATGTGTAGGTCTTCTCAGCAGCCAAGGAGAAGAGCTGCAGTCAGTCTGGTTAAAGTATCACCGTTCTCCTAAAGAAAGGTTACATCTAGCAGCTCAGTGTATGACTTGTTTTTTTTATTGTTTTGGATTGATTTTGCTTCTAGATGGTAACTTGTCCTATGACTAGAAGCCTTAATAAATTTGAGAAGAAAATTGAGAACTTACTGCTCTCAGATGCTTTGAGTACATCAATGTGCCTTTGCAGACACATGTGCTCCACTCCATCTAAAGGGTTACAGAGCTGTAGAAAAAATAAAAAACAAAACTGACCAACCAACCCAACGAAACAAAACAAAACAAAAAACAAACCAAACTAAACCAACCAACTAAAGAAAGAAAGAAACAAAACAAAACAAAACAAAAAAAAACCAAAAAAACCCCAAACAAACAAAAAAAACACACACCCCAGAAAACCACTAAAAAACCACAAACAAACAAGAAGTTATTCTGCTGCAGGATTATTTAACTAGACTGCAGTATCATCGCATGATCTCATTTACTGTAGATGTTTAGCAGTTAATAAACCAAAAATGAATGCTAAAGACAACTGCTGTCTTATGCCTGAGGCTTGCTACTAATTTTATCCCTGTTGATTTGGATCTCATTTCAGGGATCAGTTAAGTTGACAAATGTGATTGTGGCTCTTGGGGAGGAATATTATGTCAAAAATGTTTAGAATTGGGAAATAAATGATAATTTATTAAAGTTTGGGGGTTTTTGTCTCCTCTAACATCTGTGACACACAAGTTGAATACATATTTAAAAACTTCTGAAAATTTTCTGAGCCAGTTTCATGTGAATTAGGTAAAAGAACCTTAGCTACCATGTTTTTGTAAGTGCTAAAATCTTTAGAGTGATCTAGTGAGTTAGAGAAATGTAATAAGAAACAAAAGATCTTAATTTTTTTTGAATCTAAACACCTCTTTTTTTGAAGATGTTAAATGTCTCTTTGCAAGAGGGAGCAAAATATTTTGGATTTCTTGTATTTATCTGAGATAGGTGACAGGAGGTTTTCTACAGAGTTCAATCACATTGTGGATACAGAATGCACTGTCAATTAGTGATTTGAAGAAAGGAATGCTTGAAGAATAATTCAGGCAATTCTTTTAGTCAATGTTTCCAACAGAAATGTTGCTCAAAACCAATTGATAGCTCACAAAATCAAATATGAAAATTTAATTTCTATCCATTTTCTCTGGATAATTATCAACCTAACAGGAAATATCTTGTTTCATCTAGAGTGATACAGCTAGATAGATTTCTAATTTCAAAACAACAGGAGTATTTAAATATATGGTCCTTTGCTTTCCAAGGTAATGACAAGTTTGTTGTTAATTTTAGGATGAACTGGATCTCGGCCTTCCCAAACAGGACTTTAAAATGGGAAGTGCCGCATAAAATGAGCTGAAATAGTCTTAACTGGCTAAAAGATAAGGATTATTATTACACTTTGCCAGAAGATATATTTTTGACTGCCTTTGAGAACAGCTTCTTTTCTCAGCCATGCTAAACAAGAACTGTTGGGAATGGAGGTCTAGACTTACCTTTAGCACACAGAGAAGAGTGGCACATACATGAAAACAGCCTTCAATATCACCTGGAATAACCTCAGGACGATTGGCTGGTTCTTCATCTAATCTGGAATTGTTCCAGTTAGAAGCTTTGCAGCCACAACCTACACAGTCAGCATGACACAGACTATCCCATGAGGGTTTAGGCTTATTTTTAGATAACAGATGAATGAAAATTTAATTGATAAATGAGCACTGCCCATATTTTGGGATGGGCAGGTACATTAACTTTTAGGGTTCTGAGATTGAAGTCTCAAGTGCCTGCAGTTAAACAGTAAAACTTCAGTACCCACAATTAGACACACTGATGAAAAACAATAGTAATTTTAAAATAAAACAATCTTAGAGTTATTGTCTTCTGTAAACAGAGGGCGAGGGGGTTTTGTCCCATACTTCAAAACTCCTTCTTCTCCATATTCTCCATCATATTTCTTAGTTGCCACAACATTGCCTTGAATCTCTCTTAAGAGGTTAAAACTGAGTCACAAAAGGCAAGAATGCTACTGAAGTCAATTTTGTGTCAGTGAAAATTTCACTCACTAAAAGCTCAATTCAAGATGTCTTGAATCCAGTTAGCCAATTATGAATACATAAAAATGTGTCAGGGAAACGTTTTAATGCAGTAGTCCAATTGGTTTAGAAGACTCAACTTCTTTTCGTGTTTCTACCAGCAGAAGTCTTATTCCACCTATCACATAAATGTGTCTTTCAGGCTCACTTGATAATATTGTTTCATGTTTCTGAAAACAGATTTCCATTGATCAGGAGTGCTCATGCAGATGAAACTCAGATATAACATAATGAAAGAAAGAGTAACATTGCATGAGTCAGGAAGCTGTTTTAGAAAACAGACATATACCCTTGTGAATGGTTAAATGAATTATAAAAGTACATAAGCAGTCGCATGTACGAAATTTTCCAGATAGATGGAGAGTACAAATTTAAACTTCCTCAGGCAAAAAAATCATCTGAACTGACAACTCCCACAGCATACCTGAGTGTCTTCCACTCCTAATGCAACCCTAGAAACAAAAGCTTTCTTGCTCTTGCCTGTTTACCGTGCATGAAACTACAATGCTTTTCATGTATTGATAAGCATTACGTTAATTTAAATTCACATTTCTGCTTCAGGGTTTTTTTTTTTTGGTTTGTTCCAAAGGCCACACTATCTCAGTTTTTAACAAACTGACCAAAAAGAATATTGGGTATTTGCACAGCCACAGGTTGCAAAACACTGTCTTTTGTCAAAAAATATCTCTCTCATAAAATATTGTTCAAAATAAGCAATATTCTGTAATTCTTTCAGCTCTTAAGATTGTTATTTGACTGCTTCTTGACTGTAGTCCATAATTCTTTCAAAGATATGAATTTGAAGAATTTGAAAAATAGGTTGTGCTTCTTTATGTCTTATTTTGGGATGGTGAGATATTCTGCCTAATGCTACATTTCCAAATTATGTATATTATTATGTCATGATCAATGATGTAACAGAAGATAGCTGTATTGCCATCACACTACAGAGCACCAAAAGTCACTGCACTTTAAACTGTCTTAGAGCAGTATCCACCACTGAGGGTGTGAAAGTTCCTGCTTTCATTTTCTCATGGAGAACCTAAGAAATAGTGAAATATTTTGTTGAGCAACAGTCTGGTATTGAATTAAGAACAGGACCAGATCTCTCTGTTACCATCTTCTGCTTCATGCTGAGAAAAACTTTTCCTCATGCTGAGAAAAACTTTGCACACAGTATCTTGAAATTGAGTTGTGCTTAGTAAGGAAGAAGAAGATGAAAAGCACGTTTCTGTGACCTTTTGGCAAAGAACATCCTCCCAGTTATGCGTGGGAAGTGCATTCCTCTGGTGAAATATTGACATTTTCTTTGGTTCATTTGACTTCTCCTAACAAAACTGGAGGTAAGTTCCTATTCTGGCAGTGCACAATCCAGAAATTTGCCTGCTGAGAAGGATGCTTGAAGTTTTGTTTACTATGACTGTATTATCAAAGTGTTATATTCATCCAAATTACGAAGCAAATACAATATTGGGTTTACTGTTCAGATCAACAAAAATCAGACAAGTACATTAGAAATTTTTAATATTATTTTATGAAAAAAATATCAAAAACTAATGCAACCACATGAAAAGGAGGGAGTTGTCACCCTAAGAGATTTGAGACAGGAGAGTCATGCTCAGTTTTAAGTATGTGTATTTAAACTTCCATATCTGTAATATGACCTTGTGGTTTGAATTTCTTTTCTCTCTTAATCACTAAAATGATCTAATTTCAGTGCCATGAAATTGGCCAAATATGTGTAGTTGTACTACAATAGCATTTTCTATCTTCAGCTCAAACTTCATAGATTTTTGCTAATTAAGTTGCAACTGTTCCTGATATGAAATAATGATGATACTTATGCTAGTATCTAAAGGCTCTGAAAATAGTGTGATGTCATACTAAGCAGTAGCATGATGCAATAGAAACAGAGAAACAGAGCTGTGTGATGAAACAGTTTGTGATGACAACTTGGCATCCCCAGAGCATTTGAAACTCTCGTGGTATCAAATGAGCTCTTATCAACTACCTATTAACAGTTGCACTGCACCTACCCTCCACTTTAGCTTTAACCTAAAATAATCCAGTTCACATGCTGAAAAAGCATACCGAGGGCAAGGGAAAGCTCTGCTTCAATAGTGCTTTCCTGAAACAAATCAAAAAACTTCTATCATAGCCATAAGAACAAGGATACAATAGTTCTCTGAAGGGAGGGAAGCCTGTTTATGCAGTACATGTCATCACAATGCTGGAGCTCAGATTCACTTAATGCATTTCTGTGAGGATCACCACGTATGTGTCGTTCCTAGTGGATGTCTAATCTGTTCTTGAGAACTTCCAAAGATAATGATGCTACAATCCCTCCAGTAAAAGAACAAAGTGGAATTGATTATGTGCTTGAGGGCTCTATTTAAAGTCTGTCTACTCATAACCTTAATGCCTGCATAGTTTTCTGTTGCCAGTTGTTTGTTCCCACTCTCTCTCAAAAGTCTCTGCCACTAGGATGATTCAGCTGCATGTTCAAAGTCCACCAACTACTGTGAATTATTAAGGAAATCTGAAGTTGACCTCAGGTTGTACCTTTATAAATCACTGGGTCATTCCTGCAACAGGTATGGGATTTCTGAGAGGGAACACAAAGCTCAGATGAGAAGAATCATGGCAGTCAGCTCTGTTCAAGCTGTCTCTGTTCATCTATCACAAACTTCTGACTCCCTTCAGTTCCTTGTACTGTTCTTGTAGAAAAAGAAATTAGTTCATTAGCTTTGTTTCAGGAATAATTTGTCTAGTTATTGTGGTGAAAGGTAAGAGGTATTTGGAAATGGTATGTTTCATGGTGTAAATCAGACACGAGTAGAAATCAGACTGGGACTTACACAGGGGCTTATTAACCTGAGGGTTTTCAGTTGCTGGATTTCTTCCCCCTTTTTTTTTTTCTGAAATACCATTTGTGATGGAGGACGTGTCTCATATCACCTAAAGTAACAATCCCTCTTTTGCCATTTCTCTTATTCTTGGAAATGAGTTTGCATGAGGGGAACCTCATGTCAAGCTTGAGGATATCCATGTTGTTCCATATTCTGAAGCCCCTATAGTCATACCCATATGGTAGGTATGTGGGGTTACTGCCTCCTCTCACCACAGAAGGTTAGTGTAGTTGGATATTGATGTAAAGAGCTGTGTAGAATAGTATTGACATTATGAATTAAGTCACTGAAATCCGATTACATTTTAAATTTTAATGCAAATGTATAGAGAAAAATTCTATGTATTCTTCAGTACTTTGATCTTCAAGTAACAGGAAAGACTTCAAAGCAATATTCTGATTAAATAATTAAAGTCAGCAACTTTCACAGAGAATCTCATTGCTTACTCAGTTGTGTATAAGTCACTGATGTGTTCTGAAGTTCTTTTTGCATGTTATCATGATTCTGCCTAATCCAAGATTGCCCTCAGGATATTTGTAGATTTTGAATAGGAAAAAAGTGTAAATTAAAAAAAAAAAAAAAAAAAAAAAAAAAAGGTAGGAAGAAATGTGATATAGGCAATGCAAACTTTGTAAGTGTTCAATCATTGATATCTCCAAATATCATTCTGTTGAAATGCTAACACATAAGTATGTAATTCAGTTACTCTATAACAGCAGAAAAGGCCTTGATAAACTTTTTTATGCCATTCATTTTTTTTTTTTTTTTCCCCACCAAATACTGGTGTAGAAATTAACTTTGCTTAGCTAAAGATACCTGGGTGAATATAGAATTAAATTATTTCTAAACAATATCTGTTGCACAAACAGCCCAGCTTCCATACAGCATTAGAACATCTACTGAGATTCAAAACCAGGTCTTTTTTAGCTGACATTCACTATGAATGACATTTACTTCACAGTAATTTTTTTTCTTGTATCCTCTGTAAAGCTCAAGTTTTCTTCTTATTACATTCTGAATAAATCATTTGACATTTGAAGAATTGATGTGTGAAACTCCAGCTCATGAAAACTTCAAACCATAAAATAGCAGAAGTAACACTGTGACTTTCTTTCTCCTGAGTTTTTTATGTGATGTCCATAATTTTTGGTATGCTTTATTTTGGGGGCAAGAGGGCTTAAAGGCTGTCAGGAGGAGTGTCACGGTTTCAAGTTCTTTGCCACACATTAAGAAATTCCAGGAGCTCTTCCATGAGAAAAGTGAATGATTAAAATATCTTTATCTAGTACTCTTATCTGGCATGAGAAGTATCTATGTTGTTGAAAGGGCATGCAGCAGATATTAACAAATTCTGTCCAGGTAAACATCATGACAAGCATCAGGTTGCATCAGCTTGGAATCAGTTCCAGTGTATCACTTTTGTTACTCAAAGTAAACTTAATACTTTGGATTTTCTTTGAACATTTGAGTCTGCAAAAATATTTTGATTGCACTGAAACAACTTTACAGATTAACAAATAAATAGCTACCATTTGTGCTGTTATTCTAGGGTTAAGTAATTTTTCCTCAAACATTTAATATTTCAATGAATTGACTAGGGCTAAAATTTATTATTTTCCAATTCCATTGAAGAAGGCATTTCCCAGGACATATCTGATTTCCTATGGTGTTTTTGGAAAAGTTGTCTGATTGAGACAGAACATTTGATATCATAAAGGTTCTTCTAATACAACTTAAACCACCTCCCTGAAAAACATTAACTAAGGCAGCAAAAGCATGTTTTCAATCATCACAGAAACATTTACAGTGGGAGATTTGCCACCACAGCTATCATGATAAGAGAGTGTACTGGTTATTTTTACCTCACCTGTCTTAACCATGAAGGTATGCAGGCAGACTTAAGTTCCTGGTGAGTCATAGCCTGAAAACTAATCAAGTTGTCAAGATGAAAAAAGCAGAAGTCAAAGTTAAATTTTTCTATTTGCTAAATTTCATATATATAAGAACTTCTGTCATATTGGTAAGATGAAAACCATCTTGAAAACAGAAAGGAAAAAAATCATTTTCCAAAGGTGTATTTCTCAAACAGATAGATATTAAGCTTGCTATTTTCTAATTGCTTCCTCTGCCATTCTCCTTATGCATCATTTCCAGCAGTTACTTTACCAGGCCACTCCTTATGTGTATATTGGGTATTGACTATTAGCTGCTATTTCAAGCTCCTAATTTCCTTCAGAAGTCTAACCTCTGTAAACATTATTGCAGCCTTGAGACTATGTAAGTAGCTGAATGTCTTTACAAACAAATGAATAACCTAAATTAATAAATATAAATAAATTAAATAAATATTCAGTGAATAACAGGCATTATTTGCTTAGCCAGATTGAGTTGCTTAACTCTGGCTGACCCCAACAGATCATGGTACCAAAAACAACAACAAAAAACAAAAAACAAAACAAAACAAAACAAAAAAAAAAAAAAAAACACCAAAACAAACACACACAAAAAACACTATAACCCCCCCCCAAAAACAAACAAACAAACAAACAAAAACAACAAAACAGAAAATTAAAATAAGGAAAAGAAAATAATTGTTTCACTCATTTCTTAGCTAAATACTAAGCTAACACCACCACAGCAGATTTCCCCTTTTTACCTTCAACGGAGACAGGGATGACCAGTAGGGGAAAAAAAAGAAAAAAAAAGAAAAAAAGAAAGAAAAAAAAAAAAAAAAAAAAAGGAAAAAAAAAAATCAATCTCCATATTCCCTGGATTGTTGTCAATATAAGTTAAATGTCATTCTAGACATACTTGAAATATGCTTGATTATGAACTAAATGCTGAGATTTGCAACAGCTGCTTTTAGCTACCAGCACAGCAAAACTATTAGTAAAATCTGCCATTCTTCATCAATTACAAAAGGGAATGGCAGCATTGCTTTTGTGGCCATCGCTGCTTCTGACAACTGAGAGAAATATCTGTGTTCAGGGTGATGTCTGGAATGCAAAACAGGAACAAAATGTGCTTCCCTGATTGTGTCTAGTGTTCAAGATATTGATGGAGCCAGCAAGTCTGCATTATTATCAGGGCTGCACAGCCATGAATATATAAACTGGAAACTGACTTTTCCAAGTAAAATATGTCTTTCTCACATTAATTTTGTGGGAGTCAGCGTCTGGAATATATGTTCAAAACTTATTGTTGGTAATTTTTCTATGAAAGATAAGCCCCAAAAGGGCAATGTCAGCATCTCTCTTTACAAATGCACATGTCTTCCGAGCACTGGAGTTTTGCTGAAACTACTAGCGGCAAGTCAGGGGAATATTTATTGAGACACAGAATCTCCTGATCTGAATTGCAATGTAGTGCTGCAGTGAGCCATAAATTAACTTTTTTTTTTTTTTTTCTTAAACTTAAAAAAATCTGAACCTCCAACTATGAAATGTGTTGATTAGATTTTTATTTGAATTCTGATAAGAAGATGGATGCTGTTTGGGTTGCCATGGTGCTATTTTTGGAATTGTTTAGAAAGAATATTGCACAAAGAAGTTTGTTTCTATGCCAGCAGCTGTGCCCTCCCTTCCCCCGGCCATAAAAAAATATTTTCACAATCATCTAATTTCTTTCAAAAGTACTAAATAATGCATGTGGAAGGGGAGAGGTTGTGCAGCAAGCTTATGACAGTTCTTCTGACTCTACAAGGAAATCATGTCTTTACTCACCATGAAGTAGATAAAACCACATTTGATAGTCCATCACAAAAAGTAATTCCATGAAAATTCACATAAAATGTCACATACTAATTTCCTACTAAAAAAAAGACAGGAAAACGGTGATCAAGAAAAATGGCAAAATCAAAGTTCTGCATTTCAAAGGTGAAGAGTTGAGGTAGAAATCTGCTTGACAAGATCACCAAAGACGTGATATCTTTGTTATTGAAGAAATCCAAAATTTGGCAGGATGAGTCCTTAGTCACCTGCACTGACTGAACCTCTGATCTCTGTGGAGTGGAGAGGGGCTGCAGCCAGAACCCATGGGACACCTGAAGTCCTGCTACCATTTCAGCATCCCTTCCTTTCTCAATTAACCTTTAAAACTTACTGCTCCTATCCAGACTTCTCTTACCTCTTCAAAACCTCGAAGCAGGCCACTCTCACTTCCTGTGTAAAACAATGCACTGCTACCACTTAACCAAATTTTGGCATTTGTAGTCAAAATTAATGGGATTTGCAGGCGTGCTGTAAGCTGTTATTAATAAAAAAAGACATAATATATAAACATCTTTCTAGTTTGTCTTTGCAATTCTATTGACTGTGCATTATTTTTTTTTTTTTTTTTCTGGAATCATGTCTAAATAACTATTCTCATAGCATTGAATCATCTCATTTTCCTTTACAATGAAATAACCATTTTATCCAGTCCCAGTCAAATTTTCTGCATTCTTTGTCATGCTCTTCAAGTCAACAAACTAAACATAAAAAATTCAGATTTCATGCTTGATTATTTGAAAAGACGGGAATAGCTCCACAGAGAGCAAGATATCCCACCCCACCTTTACTTTGGTGAAGGTATAAGTTATTTCCAGGTTGAAATAGCACAGAGGGTCAGTATTTTAGTCTTTTATAAGAGGGGGAAAAAAAAAAAAAAGGAAAGGAAAAAACCACCACAACAACAACAAAGACCCAAAAAACCCAGGAAATATAATCAATGAATTAAATGCTCTTTTTCACAAATGTGGAGGGTCTAAACTTTAAAGTATTTTTTTAAAACAAATTTTGACATACATAAGCAATTTGAAAATCTCAAACAAGATATTAGTATATTTTGAAATGTCTTTCTAGTACTCCTTGGATGGGAAGAAATTTCATAAATGCTCTTCTTTAAAAAATTCTTCTTATTTTGATAAAATAAGATTTTTTAAAAAATGAGAGACTGTCAGAAAAAAAAAAAAAAGGTAATTGGTCTAAAAGTCAAATCAATATTACATAAATATTTCTGTTATGGTATAAACTCAGATGTCCTACAGTTTCTTCTAGCTATTCTGATATGAACAAGGCTTTTATTAGTGTTATTTCTGTCAGTTTTGCCAACAAGTTAAAGATCTTAGGCTCCATTCTATTCGCACTTCTTGATGATTCTCCTTTAGTTTTAGCTAGAGTAAAATTCAGGTGAGTATGTTGGATGTGATTTACAGTATTTTAGTCCTCAATACCACTTGTATTTTTTCAAAGAAAACATGATCTTTAAAATTCCATAGCATTTCTTGGGCTATGTGAATGGTTTCACATGACTTTTTTTCTCTTTCTAAAACATAAATAATTAAAGCACATCATTCATTTTTTTCTGCATTTTATAATGCCTTATATTAAATATGTTGTTTGCACATAAAAAATTTAAAAATATATTTAAATGTTCACTATAATAAAGGTATTTTCAAAAAAGAAATATTGTATCTTTCTTTGTTCATTACTCCATGTAATAATGTAAGTATATATTTTAAACTAAAATGTCATGAACTATAGTTAATGTGATCCTTCCTCACTACCTTTATGCATTAAAGATTTACATCTGTAGTGCCCTGCATTATTGCCTGGAAAAATATAATTTTATTTTAGAGTTTACTTTTAAAAATACATTGGTTTCATGTTTTGCAATAAAATAGAAAGCTTGTTAAATACAAAGAGCAATGCTTGATAATACTGAAAGGATGAGAAACCAATTTCAGGAAACCCATTTAGAACATTAATTATGCATTTATATAAGTAAATGACTGCAGGCATATAAAGAAAAATACAAACCAACATGCCAGATCTCTCATAAAAATATAAGCTTTACATATTATCTGTTAGTTGAAAAAATCTGACAGATGAGTTAATACAGTAGAAATGCTGTCAATATGAAAAGGATTATTTTTCATATTCAGTGCCAGCTATTTATCAGACTTTGTATGTCTCCCTTAATAAAACTTAGTTTGCAAATCAACTTTTCCTCCTCCTTTTGTGTAGTAAGGTTGGATTACCTGGAGCATGCACCTAGGAATAGCTACACTAATAATCCATTTGTGCAGGGATTATCAAGCACTTTGGTCGGTGACAGAATTTTCAGGTGGTTTGATGGCTGGTGTCTGCTTCCTTCACACTGCATCATCACGTTTTTGAGTGAGGAGATATAGATATGGATTCAGCTGTGATGCTTATTTCATTAATTTACTTATTATTTGCTAATATTGTCTTTCTTTTAGAAGTCGATTTTAATGATACTTGCTGTCAGCTTAAGAATGTGATGTGCCCATTAACTGTAAAAAGTGATTGCTAATCAAATAACACTTACATTTTTGTGTTTTCCTCAGGAGATAGAATATGTCTTGAAATAGCTTTTCATTCTCTATTGCTCAATAAACTGTAACAGGAGTAGTCTGCTGCTGCTATCATGCAGCAAGTGTTTTTACAATGCTAGTACCAAACCTTTCAGCACCATTGTCAGTTTTATGTGAAAAGATTACATGGGCTGGGCACTGTAAAAATTATCCTCCAAAGAGTTAGCCTTTGCTGTTACTTTCCTGCCTAAGTCATAGGACCTTTCAGTGAGGTATCTCTAGAACTAAACTTTGACAAGTCCATTAAGGTTAATTTCCAGTTCTGAACATTCTTTAAAACTTGCTGATTCAATTGCAGAATAGTAGCAGTCTCTTGCAGTATTCCATTGATATTCTTGAAGAAATGTCAAATTACCTCCAAACACACAGTGCTGCCTAAAACAGTAAAGGTGTTATATCACTGTGCTGTTTCTTGTGTAGGCAACCTTCACTCCAAACCAGCACTGCAAATTCCAACATTGAATTGCGCAGAAGATCATAGGAAACAATTCTTCAAAGCTGATGGGAAAGTCTAAAAATGTGGCAGATTGTTTTGCTGAAGATTATAACTTGAAAACTATTTTAATTTTTGTGCAGTGAGGAAATGCAAGTAACTAGATTAGAAACCAGCAGGAGGAACAAGATATTGCTGCAAACTGTTCCCATTTGCAGTGAGTTTTCTGCTTTCATGTGCATTTCTTTTGCTCCATTAGTCTGTTTTAAGTTGTCATGTAAAGAAAACTACACTAGGTCTGGTCTATAGTTATGGCTGAAAATAGTGACAAGGTGTACTTCCTCCACAGTAGTTCTATTTCTTACTGAATTGTATTGGAAGGGCAAGTGTAGTCAAGTCTGGATTTTGAAGACAACTACCTGAATTAAACTCCTAATTTCATTCTACAGTAGGAATATGAATTCAAACTTTCGGAGATTGCAGTGCAGTTCTTTAATATACTTAGAGCTTGGTTCAATTGATATTACTAAAGATTCAGGAGCTGATTGACCAAACGCTTGTTTTGAAGGCAACTCCGATATTTTGTTTCCATGGTTGTCTACTTTTTCGCAAAGTTGTGGGGTATAATCCTTTTTCAAAATTTAATATTAAGTTTTCCCAAACCTCCATCCTGTATGTGTTACATAAAAAGTTTTGCAAATAATGCATGCATCATAAACTATTTATAAGTATCTTCTGATGGTGGATACCTTTGCCTTTCTTCCCCTTTATGACTCAGCTATTACCTAGATTGTTGTTAGCATGGAGTTGAAGAATTAACAGTTTTATTCTCATCTTTTTTCCAGTGGAAAAAGAATTGCAGCAGAATTCACTGGCAATTGGATTAATGTGTCTGAAATATTCCTGATCACTCCTCTATGACAAAAATATGATTACATGTGTTTTTTTGCAGGAGCATATGTGCTTCAAGTAAAGGCGACAGATGCTGATGATCCCACTTACGGAAACAGTGCTAGAGTGGTTTACAGCATTCTTCAGGGGCAACCATATTTCTCCATTGATCCTAAGACAGGTAAACAGTCTATCAGCAACAGTAGAAGATTTAAGCTTTGTTTTTTTGATTCATGTAGTCAGTATCAATGAATAAATATGGACCTGGTTGATACGAGTGAAATCTGGGAAAGCAATTTTCCACATGATTCAGTTTTGAGTATTGACTGGCTTTTTGTGAATTAAAATGTGTTGTAGAAACAAAAGAAACATGGTCCTCCAATCAGTTCTGGAATATCTAAAATATGTCTATGTTGAATGATTATTTTTTCAATGCTTTACCTTTTCCCTATAGATAAGTCTTTATCTTCAACGTGTATCTCTTTTTTTTTTTTTTTTTTTTTTTTTTTTTCTTTTTTTTTTTTTTTTTTTCCCTGATGGTTGAGTTTTGTAACTTCAGTCTTCTCAGTTTTTTTACTTGGTGAACATACAGTCAGAAATACTGCAACAATTATTGTTTTGTTATATTGAACTAATTTGAGACTGTGAAATAGCTAATTGTCTCATTCCCTCCACTTTTCCTGGGGCATATTATCTTTAGGGTTACTAGATGTATGAGCAGAAAAAGACAGTATGTTTAAAGAGACTGAAGTGTTTGGGAGGTTAGTAGACATGTTATTTGGGTATCTTGTCCTATATTTCTAAATGTCATTCCTGATTCTATATTTAGTAATTCAGTTGAGAATGCAATAACGTACATGGTGAATAACACACATTGTGGCATCCTGACTGTGCTACAGGGAAAGCTATCTATATGTTCCTTTCAGCAAATAGTTTTGCCTTCCAATGTAGCTGTACTTGAATGTCAGATTCAGGGCTTTTAGCCCTGATGGTGCAGCGTTGAAAGGCTGAGTGCACCATCTCTAATATACACTTTCCTTTGTTCCATGCTCCATTTAGCAGGAGATCATACTGCAATTTGCAGTGAGCAGTTTTACTTTTCAAACTGAAGTGTAACTTCTTCAGGTGTCTGGGGAAAAAAGTAGTTGCCTTTATACTTAATTTTTCATTCCAGTTTAGTAAGGAATGGGTATAAATTCAGTGTCAAGAAAAAACTTTACTGGAGCCAAAACTGGAGTTTTAGTACAAGTTTCATGAGAAAGAAAAAGTGGTACATGAAAGAATTATTTTTCCCATGGCATTCTGAATGGCTGTGTCATACATTCTCATCTGTTACTCACTAGTGAGTCAACCATACGTGATAGCCTGCACCCTACTAGCCTTGGAACATCATACAAACTTGGCTATTACCTTAAATTAATTACTCCTGTGCTAAAAGAATGGACACAGATGTAGAGGAAGATTGGTGAAACAGTAGCCCAGCGTAATTTAAAATCCTATACAAGAAAAAAAGCATATAGATTTATGCTTCTACAAGCATCAATAATATGCTGTAAAGTGTCTTATGTTAGAAAGTTCACATTATGAGAATTATTCATGGGTTTTTCAATGACTCTAGAGGTAAACAGAATGTGAATAACACTGCACAGGATGGTGCATAATGATTTGTTCTAAAATCCAAAAGTCTGGGGCAGTACGACAGATCTGGTCTTTCCAATTCTTTGTTTTATAACTGAAGAGTTTATACAGTAATTTTTCACTGCAGAGTTTTACAGCCAGAAATCTGTCCTGAGTGCTTTTGATAGGAAAAGGGAAGAAAGCTATTTCAGTACAATGACAAACTCAGAAGTGCCAGCAGATGAATAAGCAATTTTTGTGTTGTTGTTGGCTTGTTTTGCTATCTCTTGAATTCCAGAAACAATTTCGAGACATAATTTTGTAGTTATTTAAAGAACCCATGAACATCTGCACTAAGTTTTGGCCCTGTATCATGTTTCCAAAAGTGATGGCCTGCTTAGATCTAGTGAGGGATGAGGAGTAAGTGTTTAGTGATGCACCCCTGGAACACTCTAGTTTTCAAAGAACTTGTCCTCACGAAGTTCCTGGGTGACTAACAGGGTCAAAGTAACTAAAATTCCGAAAGCATTTCTCCACCACAAGTTTTCCACTTCCCAGTAGATTTGACTTGTCTAGTAGTACAGCAGCTGCATACCCACTGAATAGAATTGCACAGCAAAAGTTTATTTGGTTAAGGAACATCTCCTCTTACTCTTTTTTTTTTGAAAAACTAGCATCTCTTAACTTATTTCATATCCCACACATTGCATAAGACAGTGAAGAGTTAATTTCTATTTATATTCTCCCTATTGACTCTTTTCTAGATTGAAGACTTCTTTAAGCAGAACCCATTCCATAACAATAATAATCCTTCTCCTTCTCCGGGTGAGAAAGTGCACACAGTATTCAAGAAGACAGCTGATATGGATATATACAGCTGTTTAATAACACTTCTGTTCTCTATTCCTTCCCAAACAGTTCCAAACACTGTTTCTTTAGCTTCTGCTGCACAGATGTTGATATGTTTGTAGAAATTCCTGTTACTAGCTCAAGATCCCATTGCAAAATAGTAACAGTGAAGCCACTGACCATAACTTTTTGTGTGAAATAAGGATTGTGTTTGTCAAGTACACGACTTTACACATACCCCTTCCTCAAATCACTCCTAATAGGTGTTACACATTTAATCTGATATGAAACTAGTACTCTTAAATAGTTGTTAACCTCTATGGGTCTGAATGTCAAAGCTGCCCCTTTTTTTCCTTGTCTTTGTTGACCTCCTAATCTTTTTCCATCTTTTTGTTGGAGATAAGCAAACCATGTGGAAGCAGGAGAGTTAGATTTTATTGCTATTTCAGCGAGGTTACGTGCAATACAGTACCTTCTGGAGAGCAACGGTTTGAATGGAACATTCTAAGGCCTCAAATCTTATATGTGGGGGATACTTTTAAATGCTATAAAATTGCTGTTCTGATTTTGTTGTAAGGGTTTTTTAACATGAAAGCTTCTCTTAAAACAGATAACCTCTCTTCTCTTTCCTCTGTATATTCTGTTTTCTTATGAAAATATCCATTTCCACCATTGAAATGTCATTTCCATCCAAGTTTCTGATATATTTATGAGGTCAATATTCTTATTTAAGGCTATTTATATCATTCTAGTACATCTTCTGATGGTTATGTTATAATATAATTCAGTTATATTATTGAAATCCAAATTGGTATCAGCAGGAGTATTGATGTTAATATTTATGCAGGAGGTTTTTTTAGAACTGTGTTTTCCACAAAAGTGAGTGATCTCCTGCTGAATTATGGGTCAACAACTTTGGAAAGCAAATCTTCTGGCCCAAGTCCCATACATAATATTTTTAGTTTTCAGCAATCTCATGGGGACCTTATTTTTCTACATATTTGATACTGATGACATCTGAAAAGACAAAAAATAAAATCAAAATCATTCAGTTCTGCAGTTGAAAAATATTGTAAAATCTTAAGGTAAAAGGATTTACAAAATCTCAGAGCATCATTACAGGCACATAAGGCTGCTGCATTTTAATAATCCTTTGATTTAAATTTAGATATTACTATTATGTGATGCTGAAGCTGAAATACTAACATTTGTAGCCCTTTCCTTCCCATGGATTCTTATCTCTACTTTATTCTTCTGTTTTGCTGGTAAGTGTAGTGGTTTCACGTTCACTAAATTTTGGTCTTGGTACTTACTCTTTTTGTGAGAGAGAGACTAGGAGAAAAACAAAGCAGGCTCAACTTTAAAATTAACAAATAGTTTATTAACATACACTAAAAGAATAGAAAAAGAAAGTTGGAAAAAAACTAAAATGGAATGAAACTTCAAAAAACACTTTTCCCTCCCCTTACAAACTGTTCACTTTCTTACAAAACAACATAAAGAGAAAAACTTATAATTTTCAGTCGGTTTCACCATTTGACAATAGTCTTTCATCAATTCATTAGGGGAAGAGTCTCTCTTAGAGTCATGGATCCCACTGACAACTTAGAACAGTTCTCTTGTGTGTTTTAAACTGTCACAAAAACAACTGCACGGAGAAAACCCGCCTTTGTGACCCTCCCAGGAGCAGTTTCCCAAGCTGCTTATGGGTCATGGGTCTTAGACTTTTGCATACTGGGGTGTCACCTTTTGAAGATGAGTAACTATAAAGCAAAGGATTCTTCACCTCAAGGTACAGAGATATCTTCTCACTTTTTCACTGGTGCAGGGGGCTTCTCATCTCTATCTCTGTTCAAGCATCTTACAGGATATTACTTAGTTCATCACAAACACCTTTGCTTAAATCTACACACAAATTAAAACAATCATCTCCCCAAATGCATATCTTTCCCATGATTTAAAGGAATGACCTAAATATAGAGTTCATTTCCATGGCTCAAGTAAGAATAGAACAACCAACTCTTCAACCCTCTCTCCCAATAGTCTTTTCACTCTTGCTTTACTGACTTCATCCTGTTGTTCTTTATGTTCACTCTGTCCTTTCTTACTCTCTCAGAGAAGGGCTGAGCTCTGGAAGCTTCATGCTGGCAAGAAAGAGTTAAATCTGCTTGGAGTCTTTGTTTTTCCCTCTGTGGCTGGTGGTGTTAGATGTTCAAGGCCACGCTGGTGAGGGAGGAAGAACTCATAGAAACACCAGAGATCGGAGCACCCAGGCAGTCCAGAATCACAAAAAGCAGGCAGGATCATAAATGCCTTCTCAGCCCACCCCTCGGTGTAAATCGGGGTGGCTTCAGCCCGAATGGTGCCCATAGCTCTTATCAGGGCCCAGCAGAGATCTCTCCCTGTTCTAAAGAAGTCTGAAGAAAGTAGCTGTAAAAAACAGCAACTTCTCCTTCCCCCCACTTCACCTGGGAGCCGATGGAATCCGGCCAGGCCTCAGGCCAGATCCACCCCAAAAGGGGGGAGCAGCAGGCTCAACTCGATGTTACCTCTCTCTCTCTGGCCAAAGGAAGAAGAAAAAGGACCCATCTAAAGGAAATCAAGGGGTTTTATATGGTGCTTCCCAAAGTCGCAGCCAACAATTTCAGTGGTCAGAATAGATGTCAATATTCTAACTAACTCTCTGATAGGTCTCTGTCTTTTCTAAAGCAATTCCCAGGTCCTCACCTGGAGAATTATTTTACATTCTTTTATAACTAAAAAACCAAACTGTACTAACCCATGACAGTAAGATAAGTCTAATTCACATTTGTCCAGTCCATATGAACTGAATTTGGAAGAAATAACAATTCTCAGTATTTTGTCTCAGCTTTTGAAAAAGAGTAGGCAGAAAAAAGAAAACTGCCCATGAATTGCTAGACGTAAAAATTATTTTCATTGATTTTTTTTTTCTGAAGATAAAGGTTTTTTTTCCAGAAAAAATATATAGAATGACATTGCACTTCCAGACAGGAATAACAGTGGGTGATTTGGAACTTTACTACTGGAGTGATAGCCCATTCTTTGTTTTCTGAAAAAACCCTGGAACATTTCTGAGAAAGCCACTTAGTTGTACCCAGAACACCTATATCAACCAGACAAACTGCATGTTTTTCACAACCCACTGTGTGCCCATGCTCAGTTTTTTCTGTCATTTTTCTGTAATATTTTTGAACTTGAGCAAAGCTTTTGATACCATCTCTCACTGGTTCCTTCTGGACAAAATGTCCAGCACCCAGCTGGGTAAATGCCACTTCGTGTGATGAGTGGGCAACTGGCTCATGGGTCAGGCACAAAGGGTTGCAGTGAATGGGGTGACATCAGAGTGGTGACCGGTCACTAGTGGGGTTCTGCAGGGATCCATCCTCAACACAGTGTTCTTCAATATCTTCATAAATGACTTGGACACAGGACTGCGAGAAACACTATGTAAGTTTGCTGATGACACTACATTGGGAGCTGTTGACTCCCTTGGAGGCAGGGAGGTCCTGCTGATTTTTGACAAAATAGAGAGCTGAGCAATCACCAAACATATCAAGCTTAACAAAGACAAATACCAGATTCTGCAGTTGGAACGGAGCAACCCTGATTGTATATGCTGGGAAATGAGGGTCTGGAAAGCAGCACTGTGGGAAGGAACCTGGTTGTCCTAGTCAATGGCCAATTGAAACTGAGTCAGCAGTGTCCTGGCAGCCAGGAGGGACAACCCTGTCCTGGGATGCATCAGGCACAACATGGCCAACTGGGCAAGGGAGGGGATTGTCCTGCTCTGCTCTGCACTGGGGCAGCCTCATCTCCAGGGCTGGGGGCAGTTTTGGGCGCCATGATATAAAAATGGCATTGAGCTCTTAGAAAGCATCAAAAGGAAGGCCACGAAGATGGTGAAGGGCCTTGCAGGAAGCCATGTGAGGAGCAGCTTAGGTCACTTGGTCTGTTCAGCCTAGAGAAGAGGAGACTGATGGGAAACCTCATTGTGGTCTTCAACATCCTCATGAGGGGACAAGTAGGGACAGGCACTAATCTCTTCTCTCTCATGACCAGTGACAGGACTTGAGGAAATGTCATGAAGCTGAATCAGGGGAGGTTTAGGTTGGATATCAGAGAAAGGTTTTTCACCCAGAGTGGATGAGCACTGGAACAGCTCCCCAGGGAAGCAGTCATGGCTCCAGCTTGACAGAGATCAAGAAGCATTTGAACAATGCTTTCAGGCACATGATGTGATTCTTGGGGTGTCCTTCACGGAGACAGGCATTGCACTCAATGCTCCTGATGGGTGGTTCCCAACTTAGCATAATCTGATTCTATAATTCTATGTTATTTCATTTTGTTACTTCAACACAGGAAGCCTTCCATTCCCATAGGTCTTTTTTCCTTGGAATGATCATACCAAGAATGTTGCAAAATACTGCGGAACATATAGTCTCCACAATGCCAAATTAAGCAGTAATTAGGATTAAGAGATTCAAGAGGACACCTAGTAAAGTTCATCCTATTTGCAAAAATAGTCCTTTCCTGAATCTCAGGAATATGAAAAAAAAAAAAAAATTGCAGTTTTAAAATTCAAGATTTCAGTTTGGAGCAAACTGCGTGCAGTATAGTACATGCTATCCTGAGGCCAGAAAATGGTGATTCCTAATAATGTTGACATTTTCATCATGTTACAGGTGGCAAGAAAGGACCTTGTAAAGAGTTCAGTTCAATGGGAATTTTTAATAGGTTCCGAAAAGGGCATATTTAGGTCAAAGGTATTTCTAGACTTTGAAAATTATAAGCTAATTGTTCCTATTCTGGCTTGTTAAGACAGCAGTGGTTATTTGCTATAAAGATAAGAATGGTCCTTAAAGTTTGCTTCTTGCCATTCCAGACCCATTTTAGTACCAGGTAAAAAACCTGCTTTTAACATCAAATTGTTTAATACTAGAAAATAAAACTTTGTAAACCAAAAACCAGTAAAGTCATACTTATTGTTGGTGTATTTTTCAATTTTAAGTGTTATTAGCACCAATGTGCACCTGGACATGTACTGATAACTGTTGTTGAATAAATAGCATCTTGCAATGTTATTCACATTAGTAAAATTTTTATGAAGACATGTATTTTCTCCTACATATTTGATTTCAAGAAAAAGCCTTTAGTACCCCAAACATTTTAGCTTTATACAACCTCATCAGGTAATCTGTGTGTTCAGTAGTACCTCTCCCTTTCTCTTCCCCTCTTTATCACTCCAAGTCTTCCTTTTATTCTATATATTCTTAGCATATCAGAAGGGAGATTATGGCATATCTGCCTAGACAGGAGCTGTCCAAAATCACTAAAGACTGAAAGTCATGTCTTACTGTGGTATTTAAATTAATTTTATTAAAGGAAGTTCCTCAAATTTTCACTGCATGTTTGTGTGTTATCAAGAAAACTTTCTCTAGGAAAGGAAGAGTCTTCTAATAAAGACCTCCTTTGTACAGAGGAACATTGTCTTGGCCTAGAGTAACTTGAATTTATTGTCGAGTGAATGCTTGGAAACAATTGAAGATGCAGGCTCTGCAATGCAATGACACCTCTTCCTACATTGCCTTACTCTGTACAATTCAGTGTTCCTCATCCCTGATGTGGCAAACCTATGATCACATCATTCACATCCCTAGTGAAAACATTTATTTCTTCTTCATCCATTCATGTCCTGATTAAATAGACAAAACAGTCATTTTGAGTGGTTGAATAGCTGACAAACACCCTTTTGAAAAGCCTGAGTGATTTGCCTGTTTTTGTGTGACCTCCTCCCATCACCCATTCAGTAGAATTCTATTCCTGTTTCAAGAGATCCAGTATTAATTTGTAAGAATAGACAGTCACATCCCTTTGTTTATTTTCTCCTTTTCTTCCCCTCTCTTCTCATAGGTGTAATAAGAACAGCTTTGCCAAATATGGACAGAGAAGTGAAAGAACAATATCAAGTTCTAATCCAAGCCAAGGACATGGGAGGACAGCTGGGGGGACTAGCTGGTACTACCACCGTAAATATTACTCTCACGGATGTCAACGACAACCCACCCAGATTTCCTAAAAGTATGTAGTATTCCAAAGCACTGATTTTCAAATAAGCGTGACTAAACTATTAATTTGGAAAAGTCTTTTAGACAAGCAACTGAGATCCTGGAAGAAGAACAGTATATGATCAAATAAAACAGATATCCTGTTTTTAAAAATAATATAAAACTCAATCTGAAAGAATGATTTGAATGTTTAAGAGGATATATGCCATCATTCCACAAAACCAGCCTAAGTCTAAGAATTTCATTTACTCTATAATAATGATTTGGGAAATACTATTTTGTCAAGGAAAGCTGCATGAACCCCTTCGAATTACAAAAGGTTATAATCTGAGACTTCCAGGTACCAAAGGCAAGCTAGCTCATGCTAAGCATTACTGTTATGATATTCAGGAACAGATTTTTATATGCCTTGGCCCAGAAGATTATATCTGTCCCTGAAAACATTTACAGCCTCAAAACAGTGATCATTCACGGATAATTTATTATGTTTCACATTAGTTTAAATGAAGCTTTTCAGAAATATGCTAATTTAAAGAGTTTTGTAGTCTGTGTATGATTAGGAGGATTGTCACTTACTTGTCTCCATAAATTTTCTGAAGTTTTGTATATTCCGTACCTTCAAAATGCAGAAACTAATCAAGCATAAATCTTAATAACTATGCCAAAATAATTAGCTGCTAAAATTTGTTAGTAAGGCAAATTCTTGTAATAATATATTGCATGAATCTGCAGTAAGATAATGGCAGCTTTTTACTTTGCATCTCTTCCTTGCTGATGAATTGAAATCCCACTGTATGTATTAGTAATGCCGCATAGGTACAAAACCACATCTGCAACTGTGAAGTTTTCTCTCATATAAAAATTATTTTATTTTACTCAGTCTGAAAATGTCTTGTGTTTTTGCAGGCATATAAGAAAGATCATGTTACGAGAAGGATCCTTTTGGTCCTTTTTCTGTCTCTTACATTCCTGTCTAGATGGTAACCATAAAACAGGCCAAGAAATACCTCATAAAACTTCCTTACTTTCTAATTATATTTAGTTCTAATGGTGTCATTATATTTAACAACTCTCAATGTATTTTTCTTGCAGCAGGTTTCCCCACTGCTTTGAAACTTATGTTAAATTTCAGAGTCCACATCCTCTGTCAGAAGTACAGAGAATAATCCTATATCATACAACAGCTTCCCCTCATTTATTTTGAATCCATCTTTACATAATTGCCTGCATGTTTATGTCTTTAAAGATTTCAGAAAACACTGAAAAATATTTATTTAGAGAATGTTGATTTCTCTTTTTTTTTCAGTATGGTAAATTCTCTCTGAGTTGTGAGAATCTGCTCCTGCTGTTTTGCCTGTACATGTCAGTCATATCCATCCTTAGCTCCCCTAGACTCTCTGTAGAACTTTGGGGTAAAAAAAAAAAAAAAAAAAAATCAGTGTTATATTATACCTGCAAGTCTTCTTGTGCCACAGTGGTTTGAAGCAAAATATTGCACATCATAATAGTTCCCTTATTTCATTCTTCAGGCTCTTGGGCATGTAACAGCTAATCCAAATGATTTGTTACTGTTGTGTCTGTTTGTTCCACAACTGCTTCTATAGCTAATTTAACCTTCTCCTGAGTCCTCTATAAAGTTATAGAATAGAAAAAAATCCACAGTTTTTCTATACTAACAGTAAAGAAAAAAATATATTAAGTTTTACATTTGTGATCTTATCTTCTCTGAGCACTTCTGTATCTCAGTTTTGGGTTGGCTTTACACAGTTCCTCTCAGGCTTTTGCCTCTAGATGTCTTAAAAGACAATTATTATTACCTTGTTTGCAGAGATTTATTCAAACTCATTTTTTGTCTTCATATTGTGGTTTTATAGATAAAGCTGGTTTTATGGTTCTTTCTATTGTCCTCTCTGAGACAGAACTTCATTTTTTTGAAAGATATGTTCTTGCTTTTATTAGCTATGTTGTTTTCCCTTTCAGATTTGCCTTTTAACGGATATGTGCATTTGCTGTGGGTCTTCCAAATGATATCCCTAGATAGTCCCTTAACAGTCTCAGCTATCCCATTCAGAATTTCTATAGTAATATGCCTCAGTTTTATTTATTTCCACTTGCTTCTTATGATTTATTTAACTGAATACAACGATCTTGTAATTCTGTTTTTTATGGTTCCTGCACAAATATTGCATTTAAACTAATTATATTTTTTGTAAATTTAGAATAACTAGGGAACTTTTTCTGAATAGCTAATGCTAATACTGTCCTCTTTTTTAAGTCTTAGTTGAAAAATATTCTTTCACAACCATTATTATTCCTCCACTGATAAAGTGTGCTGTGACTTTCCTGTGTATTTTGCTCCTTGATAATATGCTGCCTGACTGGTTTTCTTATTTTCCACAGATATTGAACACATGTTGATATTCTTGTTTAGCATTAGGCATTAAAGATACCTATACTAGTTCCCATTTTAACCCTTGGCTTTATATTATGGCTTTCTTTCTCCTCTTTACTGGTCTTAGTTTGATTCTGCATGAACTACCACACCCGTATTTCTTACTGGGCCATCATCTCCTTTTGTAGCATTCTCCAGTGAAAAATCCAGAATTCTCATCACCGCACCCTTTGTCTGAACTGCATGTCTTTGCAATATTTTTCTAATTTTTTGCTTTCCAACACCTGAAAATTCTCCTGAACCTTTCACTAGGTATCACAATGGTCATAGAAAAGTTTTAAAATTTTCATAAGCTTATTTTCTCATGGCCAAAATGAATTTAGTAATTTTTCTTATTCTTTTACCAGTGCTCAAACATTCCAATACTGTGACTCACTTCTCACTGCTTTTTCTCATCCAGTCATTTAAAGCTCTGCTTTTCAGTCTTTTTCTCTGACTGTACATGGTGAGTTTGAAATATGCTACTAAGAATGTACTTATCTTCAGGTTTCATTTGCTAGTTTAAATTTCAATCCTAAGACTTCTTTATTTTGTCAGACCTCCCATGGTATCTCCTTCTAATTTAATGACATGCTGTCAAAGCACTTGTGGGATGCTCCAAACCTGATCAATAAGCAAATCATCCCAGAGGGCCTCTTTGTACCATTCTTATTTTTATTGTCTTCATCCTCAGTGCTTGTTAAACTGCCCACAATTGCAGTCTGCTCCTTCCTTTCAGCTGGAACCTCTGCTGTTGGAAGACTACCATGGGTACAACAGGAAATAATGTAACTGTTTGGAGACTGTAAACTCAATACATTGTCAAGCTTCATGTGCCCAGTGCTCACTCCCATTCTGGTTTTCAGTTGTATATCTTACTTCCTTTGTTGTTAGGGGCCTTAGTATTTTATATTTTATTGTATGCTTTCATCTACTGTGGTGGTGCAAAAGTGCACGAGTTTCACATCATGCCACATGGTTTTCATGACACAGAGAAATCATGGTATATATCATCCTCTTTGAAGAAGATAAACTTATTTAATGCATGAATTGCAGTTATAACATCTTTGCCCAATTGTTGCTATGAAGAAGCCAAAAAAAAAAAAATCCCACACAAGAGACCAAACTTGTCCTGTATTTTGCATGTTAGTAGAGTTGAAAACCTTTTCTTTCTGTTATATCAATTGTCACAAAAGAAAAACTACAGCGGTGGCTCTCAAAAAAAAAAAAACAGAAGAGAGTAAGATTGGCTGTTTGTGTTAGTATTGAAAGTAACAAACACTTAACATGGCTTACAAGCTAAAATGTCATTGTGGGGACTCCAGTGTATTGGTCAAGCCTTTTGCATTTTTGAATGTGTTACAGGCAACAGTCTTGATCAGTGGGGATTTACTTACCCTGTTTGGTTAAGCAGTACGTGAGATGATATGTAGTGTGTCTGAAATTCACAGACACAAGACTAATTACAGCTAAACAAAATAACTAAGAGAAAAAAAGTGGAGCATAAATTATGTGTCGAACATAGCAGCTGTATTTTTCTTTTTTTTTTTCTTTTTTCCTTGAAAGCATTGCAATGATTCAGAGTAATTACTTGCCAGAAAATGGAGTTTGCCATTTGCTTGACTACCGTAGCTAAAAGGATACTTGTGCAGAATTTTAGTTTATATGAAAAATAAGTCTTTAAAATCTGATCTCCATAGGTGCAAAGTTCAGGCCTGGCAAGAAGTCAGGACTCCTAGGTGTTGCTGGGATTGAGACCTTCACTATCCCATTGCTCATCATTAGTCAACAAAGCCAAGAAGTGCAGACTGAAAAAAAGGACTAAAGGTCCTTTAACAGAAGCTGCTGCAGAGTTAATGTTTTTGCATCACATAATCACATAATCAGGATCACCCAATTAAATAAGACAATAATAAATTTCATAAGTTAAAGCTTAGATTCATTTTCTGAATTTAGTAAAGCTGGAAAAAAATCACATCAGAAGTAGGAGAACATATATTATTAATATTTGGAAGGAGCTACATTGATAAATAATACATTACAAGCTTGGGGAAAAAAAAAAAAGGTATCACGAAACACCTTCATCTCATTGAGGGTCCTTTAAGGAGACAGGCAGCTTTGGATGGGTTATCAGCATCCAGTGATGAAAAAACACTGACTATCCTGCTGAACATGGAATTTTTTATTTAGAACCTGTGCTTTTGAGTGTATTCAGTGGGGAACTCCCACCTTGCATGTCTCCTAGTAATGAGGAATGTAACAGAGAGGAAATCTCTGAACATGAATTTCTGTCAGAGTTGTTTGACCTGCAGGTATCTATTGGCCCACATTTCAGAAAACTGATACTTCAGTAAATGGATATTTTCTTTAAAACTAGTAGGAAAAATCTTAATTATTTTATTAGAAAAAAATTATTTTCAGAAGTGTTTTCTATCTTCCCTGGCTTTTCATTATTACACCAGCTTTCTGCATTGCTGTATGTGTTTCATTGTTAAAGATAGATTTTTATTTTTTTTGGTAAATATTAAAATAGATATTTCATACCAAAGTTTGATTTTTACCATAACAAGAGAAAAAAACCTAAGGCAAAGACTGAAAAGCTAAGCACTTTTCCTATCGTAACAGCAGTGTTCAAGCAATTGAACAAAAATTTAGTATAACACAACAGTACCATTGAGGAGAGAGGAGTGGACAAAAGCTGTGTACATGCAGGCATGCATCCTGGTCCAGAAGGGGACTGATGGCCTTTCTCTCTCAGCTACTTATGTACATGATAGCTGGCTAAGTAAAAAGATATTTCAACACATCATTCCTGAAAGCTAATGGACTAACCTTTAACTCATCCAGCAGGGGACCAGTCTGAGCAAGCTGCCAGGATAGCAGTGGCTTGTTTCCAATTCTTAAAATAAGCTTCAAGAAAAAATGGATGGATTATATTTACTTCAACATTTAAGTGACAAAAGCTATATAATTACTTGGTATAAATTATGCTTTATGGAATCAAACCAATTAAGTTGTGGATTAATATTTTCTAAGTATATTATGCTTCAGTTTCCCAGTCTCTTTCTTTTGTTCCCTGCTGACAGAGTGAGTCTGAATGCAATTTAGAGAAATAAAGCCTTATATGCTGAGCAATAAAAGCAAACATGAATCATTTTAGTCAAAGGAATAGTATGTAGTTTTATTTTAATATGACATAAATACACTGTTAGAGAATAAGGCCCTGATGTAGAAGAAATGCAATTGAATTTTATAATTTGTACAGTTTTTATTCTGATTCTAGCAAATAAAGGAGTATTTCAAGTGTCTTATGAAGTCAGCAATAAGTTTGATTTCTTTTTAAGGTGGGTATTTTTTAAGGTGACACCTGCTGAATTTGCTTTTTTGAACTCAAAAGAACTATTTGGATAAAGCTGTATTTTTATCACATCATTCCAGTTAACAGAAGTCAATTTTGTGAGAGAATGATGAAAAGCTTTTTCTCATAGAAGAGAAATTAATTAAGGTTTGAATCCGATACTTGAATTTTGTCTACTTGAGCATGTCTTAGCTTTAAAAAAAAAAAAAAAAAAAGAAAAAAGCATCTCTGATAGTCAGAAACCATTATCACATGATTGCTTTGCAACCACATCTAAAATATTCAGAGAGCTGTGGAGCAAGGCATAGGCATCACAAGGGCCATTTTTTTTTCTTTTCCCTGGTCTTTTTTTCCCTGGCTTTTCTTTCCCATTTCCACCCCCCCCCCCCCCCATCAGTCTTTCCAAAAGCATCTCAGTGAAATCCATCAAGATTGTTTGCAAATTTCCAGAAATGCTAACACATTTGGAAACAGAAATGCAACTATTTATCTCTCGGGCAGTGACACCTTAAATAATGCAAAGTTATAGGATCATTCCCATGACCACACCAGTCCGTACTGTAGGAGTTTGCAGGCAATTGGATTTGGATTTCACCAGTGGCCAGTACAGTGCATTCCACAGAATATATTAAATCCTCTATTGGAGACAACAGAGGAAACAATAATCTTAGTGAGAAAAGTTCATAAAATAGACAATTCAGAAACAAACAGGAAAACATCTTTCATTTCTGCAGTTTCAGGAATTTCAGCATAAACACGAACTTGCCCTTTATTCTCTTAGTTATATAACCTTGGCATGGTACTTGAATGAACTATTAACTGCATGATCTATTATATAGACATATTATGTATTGTATTAGGAATAGCCTTTGCATATTATTACCCTTTAGATGACATCTATTTTATGTGATTATTTATTGGTTTGCAGCTTATTTTAATAGCATACTCTCAAGTACTACAATCTATAGAAATATTTAAAAGGAAAGAACAACCAAGCATAGAACTGGGAATAGCCTGTTTATATATACTTATGCGTACACACTTTGTAGATTGAAAATTCTTATCATAGTTACTCATTTATATATTATTGGAAGCTTGGTACATCACAGAAATTCCACATGCATTAATTATCCTAAGTTTTACTACATTAAAGCTAGTCAGTTTTTAACTCAGTAAACTAAATGTGGCTGATTCCATTCAAGTAGCTTTGAACAAGTCTAGCTCAGATTACATTGAAAAATTGGTTTAGAAGCAAAGCGTAAGCAAGAGATCTTCTGGTCCACAAGAGACAGAAAGGAAACTATTTTAATGCTTTCTGTCCTCTTCAGTCCTAATCACTGCTTTGGACGAGTGGCTTACGAGAGACAATGATATCTATTTTTAAAGATTTCAGAAGAATGCAACACAAATCTCACCCAGTAGTGCTTTAGAAATCTAAATGAAAGGATCATGCAATTAATAAATTTTTCTGTTCACTAATCTAAAAAAATTAAATAATGAAAGCAGAGATTTGATTTAAAAATGAGTGAGGAAGATTTATTCCCTCCTTACTTGGACAATTTAGAACCAGAAAACTTACTTTTCTTTAAGTAGAAAACTTACTCAGTATTAAGGTTCAGTTCTGCCTAATTAAGCATTTAACAAGTCTGCATGAGTTTCTGGGAAGTTGTTCTACTCTCTGTTATTTAGATATGGAAGTGTAACTTCTCTTGGTATTTTTGTGAAAAGTTCTGCTTTATATACAGCACTTGCATCTTTGTTGGCTCTCAGAATGAAAAAGAGTCCATCTTTCATTGATTAAAGAATTTGCCTGGCAGACAAGATGCCCTAATTCAGTTCCAGCAACTAATTACCTATGATATACCAGTTGGGAGATAGCTGCACAGGACAGGTGGACAGATTCATTGCAGACTAGCCTGCAGGCAGAGATTAGTTGTGAGACTGAGCCAGAACTTGCTTTGAATCAGAAAAGGAGGGAAGGTCAAATCCTGATTTCTCCATCCTTAATTTTCTAACCTCTATGCCATAAAGCATAAAAGGAAAAAAAACCACCAGCTTGGTCTTGTAAACCAAGACTAAACAAAAAGTATGTTGTTTGATGTCAAAAAATCTTATGCAAGTCTGATTTTCATTTACCTGTGAGTTTTGAATAAATTAAAACTTACTTTTGAGTTAAACATATACTTTAACCAACCATTTCAAACAATGATCGAAGATAGGAATGCAAAGGCTCCAAGAATGGGCTTATGCACTTGCAAGCCAGTCACAAAAACAGCACCCATTTTGGATTACAATACCTTTGATTCACTACTGCTTTAGCATCAGTAAAATTACAGTCAAATCAGTACAATAATAAATACCAGCTGACCAGTATTTGCACAGGTCTCTTAGAGGAATCGGAGGAGAACCAAGGATAGCTCTTCCTTATTCTGGGTTGTTTCCAAATCTCACACATATTTGCATTTCTTTCTTACCTCTCTCATTCTCCTTTGGCCTCTCTTCCTTCCTCATCCTGTATATCCTTATTTTCAACATGCATTCTTGTCTTCACTCTCCTGTGAGAGATGCATATTTATCCTTGATCTCATTTTCATCGTATAACTAGATTGTGGACATCTCCTCCTTCAACTCCATAAGCAGGGGTGGTTTTTTTGGTCGGTGTTGGGGCTTTTTTTTTTTTTTTTTTTTTTGGGGGGGGGGGTGTGTTTGTTTGTTGGTTTGTTTGTTTTGTTTTGTTTTGTTTTGTTTTGTTTTGTTTTGTTTTGTTTTTTCCCAATGTGAAAGAGTTTATACTTTGCTGAATCACTTCGGCTCTGAGTTTCTCCATATTTTGCTATAATGAAATCATGAGTCTTCACCATCCCATACAAGCCCTTTACATCTTCATCTTACTTGATTAGGCTGATACTTGTCACACAGCTCAGTGACTCTGGCCTGTAACTTGAGTTACATATTTGACAGATAGTCATAGAAAAGCCTCTGTATTTTTCTTTTCCCTGCACCACCATTTAATCAGTGAAATAATGGACATTTTTACATAGACTAAAAGAAGATGTACAATGCCTTATTACATTTTGTTTTTCAAAACAAAAGAAGAACATGAAACTATCTGGGAAAGTTCCTGAATATTTACCTTGCTTGTACTGTTAGTCTTAGAACAGTCCAGGGCACACTTTTTACTAACACCAAGTAAAGCTTTCTCAGAGAAATTCAGGGCATTTGGAGAAATTAGTACAGATCAGGAACTATTTTCTGCAATCACTTTCCATGAAATTGACCTATTTTGGTGTGGGTAAAAGAATTTAATAACATGGAATTAGGCCATTTATATTGTCTGGATTTTGGGTCACAGAGTACAGTTGGTACATGAAATTTCTTCATACATTTGTAGCTTGTTTGAGCCTATGTTTTGCAATCCAGGCCATGCAGCCCTCTTTGGATCGCAGTATCCCACAGTTAAGTAGCCTTCTATCATCATTGGCGTGAATCCAACATAAAGGGGTTAAAATTTAACCTCTATAAAATTTCTATTTAAACTATTCCAACCTTCTCTTTTTTTTTTTTTTTTTTTTTTTTTTTTTTTTTTTTTTTCTTATTCCTTTCCATATCAGAATTCTTCACGCAATTTTTAGCAAGAACTTATTTTCCCTCCAAGGTGCATGTAACCTTAGTAAAAACTCCCTGGAAACGTCTTCTCTTTTTTGCAGCTTTCATTGTTGCTTGTTCTTAATCATAAAGCATCTTGAAGAATGAATCATTTTATTCAGACTGAATAACTAAATTCCCAACCAAAGAGTATTAATTGGAAAAAAACCTGAGAAATAAACTGGAGGGGGAGCTATTCAGTTGCCACAGATTCTCAAAACATTAAATGTTTAGCACATTCTTGGTCTGCTGCACTTATATTGTGTTTTGGCTCTCAAGAATGCTTAGGTAGCAAAGGTTATCTGAGGAATGTTTGGAGTACGTATTGAATAAAACAAAAAACCTACTTAAAGGTCTAAACTGAGAGAGACTGAACCCTTAGCTGTCAAGCATATCATAAGCCCAAATATAGCTATTTCTTTACACTACTCCATAGCCACTGAAAATTATAGGCAATTCCTCACTGGCTGAAATGCAATGCTCTGATTGCAATGTAAACATTAGTTCAAGAAATACAAATGTGTCAATAGTGGTCAGAAGTTAAATATTATCTATTTGTTATAACATTCTGTTGTTAATTAATTTCCTTCCTATCATCATCTCTAAGTGGTAATTGATCATTAACTGGAAGATTAGGTAAATTGTTTTTAAACACTGTAATTATCATCATAGTAGATTAATAGCATTAATAATGGTATTTTACATCTGCTACCTTATGTAGACAAGGTGTAAATAAATATATTCAACAACCTTTGGCAGGAATCATGTCATTCATTCCACTACAATGTGGAAATTATTCATTCAAAACACAGAGAGCATTTAGATTAGATGCATGAAATTACTCTCAGTAACCTTGGTATGTCTTAAAAGCCCCATGAATCTCCATCTACTCTCATACTGAAAAGTAGCTAAGGCTGAAGATTTAACAGCATGGGATTGCCTTGCCAATCTTTTGAAAATTGGTTCCAAAGTGACTCACTGACAGCAATGTCACTTGCTTTGTCACTATCAGTTCTGGCAGCATCTGCCATTTTCCCTGAGGTCTTCCATCCAAGTAAGAAATCAGCATATACTTTCTGCATCTGACCATGGTGAGCTTACTTTCTGAAAATTTAGGGACTACAGGGCAACGTAAAGTGAAACAGACCACATGTAATTATCTAATTATAATCAAAATAGTTTAGGCTCATGTTTTTAAAAAATATCTAAGAATCGCCATTGTATTCCGATTTTCAGCAGTGCTCCACTCCTTGTAAAACCATTAAATAGGATGCCCAAGTGCTTGCAACAATTCACATGTTCCTCATGACAGCAGTAGGAGCTGAGCTGAAGATACCAAGCTGTTTGTAACTGTCTTGTGTGAGTCCAAAATAGGTCTTTAGTACATTTGCATAGAGAGAGCTATAAAAAATAAAAAGAAAATAACAGAAATATTCTACAGTATGTCTTTTAAGTTTTGTCTTGAATTCATGACAATTATTTTATTCTTGGTGGCTTCTATGGAAAATTTGTTGAATTTGTAAATGTCATTGCCTATTGCTCACAAGAGAAGGACTGTAATTAAGCACTCACTACTTTTGCATTTCATTGGGAAATGAGAAGTATTTATAGAGAGCTTACTTGAAACACTTACATTGTAAAACATAAACATTACTTGTGATAAGTTGAGCATACATTCTATAAAGTATAAGAAAATACAAATGCAAAATATGACATTGCTATCTTATTGTATCACTATTTTCTTATCTATATAACACACTAAATCACAGGCATTTAAGGAAAATGTATAGAGTAAACTAAAACTGAACAGAACATAGTAAAGTATTATGAACTTGTACTTGATGATTTCACAATTTCATCTTTATAAGTAATTTTTGGTCTCAGCCTGTGCCTGCATTTGGAAGAAAAGTAATATGGAGTTAAGGGAAAAAAATTGCGTGAAGTGTACCCAGTGAGTATGTAAAAATCAAATCTTCACAAAGAGTTTTTTGAGTAATACAGGTCTTAAGCATGCTTTGTTTAGGTGATGTTAGGGATACAACTGAAGTGTGACTTGTAGGACTTAAGAGAGGAACCTAATTTCCTTAGCTGATGGAGAGAAAAATTATTCATCCAATACAGATGATTTAGAGCACCTGGCTTAGGTCCTAAGGTAAATGGTTCAACCATATTCTTGAGTGAAAGAATTGTAGTAAAAGTTGTGTTATTATATCCTGTTCCAGAGTGATAAAGAAAATATGAAAAGGCTCCAGCAAGGTATTTAAGAAACAGGGATGTTAAGCAGAGCATTACAAACTCTATATCTCATCCTTGAAAATGTACTTTTTATCATGTTAATGTTTCACATATATCTTTCTATTTAAATTTTATAGAGGGAATAACTGTATTGATTTACTTCACGGTGATGGTGTGATCACCGGAATATTACCAGCTGACCTACCTGATAAACGTCAATTATATGAGGCCTGGGATTCTGAAGAAGAAAAGACATATTCTCCTGAAAACTTTTTTTCTGTCTAGAAGACATGCTACACCTTGATAATTCTTTATAACCATAATTTACATTAAAATAAAAAAAGATTCAAGCTTTTAGACTACACCTGCAAAAAATTATTGTTCGCATTGGATTATTTTGTTTGGTGGTAATTTCTAATTAGTAGACTGGATATTAGCAGAACAATTCTTAGTTCGTTATGATACAAAATGAAACTGATCATGTGGAACTGATTTTCTTCAAAAGCCCTCAGAGTTACAGAAAGCTACATTAACACATGAATGCATCGTCAAAGTCAGATTTTTCACAAAAAAAAGTGATAAAGGATCTTTATATGCAGCAATACTATCAGGATTAAAGCGGTTACTCAGGAACTTGATTAGTTTTCATTACTCTTGGAATATGGAGACACCATATTGTGTGGAAGAAATTCTTCCTTATAAAGTTGAGGAATTTCTAGAACGGAACATTTTTTTCCCCTCTTGGTAAAACTGTGCTACCACACAAAGATGATTTAAGATCTTCAAGGAAGATTGAGTATTATCTTTGCTTCAATATCACAGAATCATAGAATCACAGAATATCTAGGTTGGAAGTGACCTTTAAGATGATCGAGTCCAACCCAGCCCTAACACCTCAACTAGACCATGGCACTGAGTGTCATATCCAGTCTTTTTTAAACACGTCCAGGGATCGTGACTCCACCACCTCCTCGGGCAGACTATTCCAGTACCTTATCACTCTTTCCATAAAAAGCTTTTTCCTAATATCCAATGTAAATTTCCCTTGGTGCAGCTTAAGACTTTGTCCTCTTGTTCTGTCAGTTGCTGCCTGGGGAAGGAGACCAACCCCCAGCTGTCTACAACCACCCTTCTGGAAGTTGTAGAGTGATAAGATCACTTTTGAGTCTCCTTTTCTCCAGGATAAACAACCCCAGCTCCCTCAGCCATTCCTCACAGGGTTTGTGCTCCAAGCCCCTCACCAGCCTTGTTGCCTCCTCTGGATGCACTCAAGCATCTCAACATCCTTCCTAAACTGAGGGGCCCAGAACTGGACACAGCACTCAAGGTGTGGCCTCACCAGTGCTGAGCACAGGGGAAGAATGACCTCCCTGCTCCTGCTGACCACACCATTCCTGATCGAGGCCAGGATGCCATTGGCCCTCTTGGCCACCTGGGCACACTGCTGGCTCATGTTCAGCTGCTGTCACCAGTGCCCCCAGGTCCCTTTCCTCCTGGGCACTGTCCAGCCACAGTACCACCAGCCTATAACATTACAGGGAGTTATTGTCGTCAAAATGCTCAGCACTTGGACTTATTAAACTTCCTCTGGCCAGTGGTGAGGTGATTAAAAGAAGGCTTTAGGGAGCACCGTGAACAGGAGCAGGCAAACAGGGGCATGGCACGTCTCTGAGGGCATGGCACAGCAGTTTGCGCAGTAGTTTGTACAGGCAAGGCGAGCAGGCAGAGTTGCAGGTTTCTTCCTGCTAATGGGGTTATTCGTTCATTGTTTGGTGCAATCTTGCTGGTTGGTTGGTTGGTTTGTGTTTTTTTTGTTGTAATTAATGGTTTTTGCATGATCAAAAGCCGCAGTAAGTAAAAGTGTATGTAGCCAAATAGAATCCTCCAAGAAGGATGCGTCTGTCCAGGCCCCTTCCTGTGCAGAGTGTTTGAGTATTAGGACACGCTTCTGAGTGTGCATGGCTCCAAAAACCTGCTTCTATAATTATTTCTACATTATGTAGTTGAACAGAGCACTCTCTGTTGCAACAAGCATTCTCAATGCAACAACCAGCGCATTTTGAAGGCAAAAGCTGTGTACTTGACTATCTTGAGATAATAAAAATGAACTGGTATCTTCTATTTCCTGAACCCTTGCTCCAACAAGGGGGTTATTAATGTCTGTGGAATTATTTTCTGACATGCAATGGGGAAATTTATTTTTAGAAAGCTATATAACAACACCACATTATCAGTAGAAAAAAAACCCAGCAAATGAATATTCTGAATATTCAAATGAAAATACTGAATATTTCAGTATACAAAAATGATACCAGTATAATGGGCATAATTTTCCATTTAGGAAGGTGGAAGGAGGATGGCCTCACAGAGTCAGCTAGCTCACCTCACGGGGTGATAGAGTCCTTGCTCAGGAACTGCCAGCTCTACAGAACCTCAATCATGTGAATTACCTTAAACTAGGGAAGGATCAAGCTCAAAATGGTTTTATGTTTCTGCTCATTTTCCCTTAAAGTAGTGGTGACCCTTGGACATCCACAATCTCTGCAGCATTGACGGATGCATTTTTCTAGGTGTGGACTTCAGAATCCACAGAGGAGAACCAGAAATTTTTAAGCATGGTTATGTTACATCTAATGAGGCCATAAACTCTTACCCAGAGCAGTGTCTTAAAGACTGGAAGGAGCCTTTCCATAATGAGGATTTACAAGCCCATCCCAGATTATGCATGGTCTGCATCAGGCATATGGTGAAAAAGCCTGGCTTCTTCTCCCCACACAATGTCCCAGCTTCTCTGCAGGACACAGAGCCACATCTAGGAAAGTCATGAATGCATCTTACTGCTGTGCTAAATCACATCTCCTAGTTTTAGGAGTATATGCATCAAATGCTACTATTTATTAGGCTGACTAGTTGTAGCTGATGCAGCAGGTTTAATGTATTGAGTATATGCTTATGTATTTATGTTATCCTTTCCCTTGCCTATTACACTGTAGTTAAAAAAAACAGTGAGAAAATATGAAATGTTGTCTTATGATTCTTGCTAAACAGACATAAATCTTTGCCTTTACAACTTAGGTCATGATAAAAATTAAAATGCCTTGATAATTTAAGATAACAAGAAGATTACAATACACTATGGGTTTGTGGTTTTTCATTTGTTTGCTTTTCCTAAGCAAATATTAAAGATTTAGAAGAAAGAGAGATAAATTCTTTATTTCAATGATTTTTCCTTTAAGAATCATGCTATCATGATCCACTGGAATGCAATACTTTGGCAACTGCCAGAAAGCTGAAAAAAGTACAGACAAAGAAAATTTAGGAGAGTTTAACCTTGCACAGTACAAGTATAGTGACAGATTAGAAAAATTGTTCAAGTAGCATTTACAGCTGTTTGATTGAAGACCACTATTCATTTAGCTTAAGTCTTTTGGTGAAAACTTGGGTTATTTCTTAATGGTTGTTTTGCTGATAAGAAGTAATGATGGTTTTCATGTGCTAGTCCTATCAGACCAGAAAACCTTTTTGGTAAATGAAGGTGTAAACTTCAAGTGTGGAAAAACTACACAACAAAAAGCCTCTTTGTAAGTGAAAAAAAACCCAAAACAAAACCGAAACAAAACGAACAAAAAAAACCCACCAAAAACAATCAAACAAAAAAGCACCTAACCTCTTTGTAAGTAAAAATCAAAGCCCAGAATAGCTTTTGAGCCTTAAAAACAAAAACAAATCTAATCACATCAGAGATGAAAATGTGTGCTGTATTTCAGTCAATATGACTGATTACCTATCACTTACTTAGCTCTGATTTCTTCTCACTGTGCGCTTTGGAACCATCTTTGTTTTAGAAACTCAGAGGCAGCGTGTATTAATTGCTAGCTCACCTCTGCCTCATTTTCCTGAATGATTTTGGGGCTAAGTAATTAGTCCTGTCAGTTATTTCAGCTTAAAAGCTCATTTATTTTAATGAATCTGTATCTATCTATATCTATATCTATCTATATCTATCTGTCTATATCTATATCTATCTATATCTGTATATATCTATCTATATCTATATCTATATCTATATCTATATCTATATCTATATCTATCTATATCTATATCTATATCTATATCTAATCTATATATCTCACTATGAAATAAATTTTTTAATCACTAATTTATTTTCATTTTCCTCACTGATGTCACTCAACATGAAACAAAAAGTCCTAACCAAGCAACATTTGTTGCTACCAGCTTTCCTATATATGAAAATATCCTGACTTGCATATAATACAAGTGACTAAAATTAGCAAAGGGGGAGCTAGTTCCAGAGTCCAGTTTTGTACTGCATTTTGAGGAAAGTGAGAGCTTACTCCTTTGGTACATCCCAAGAGACAGGAGCAAACTTAGAAAACATATTTGGAGGAAATTTATGCAAGAAGAAATGTATTTGTTGGCAGAGAAGTCACATCAACAAAACTTGACAGAAGCGAGCAGCGTAACCAACTGCTGCGAAAGTTTGTCTGAAGTCCTTGTTCCTGGAAGCTGAAGAGAGCAAGGTTTTCAGGGCCTTTGGAAGTAAAAGGCTATTACTTGGGCCTATTTCTATATACCTCTATAGCAAATGGAGGTAGTAGTGTATACAGGCAAAATGGACAATTAAAAAAAAAAAAATTGCTAAACTGTCACAGCAAGTCCACAGCAAGATGTAATGTCTGCTGGAAGCTGAAAAATAAAAATCTACAAAACTGTCTTTCTATCTGATTTGATGTACAGCATATATTGATAATTTCAGATGTCCTCCCTACAAACACTGAGCCTGTCTGAGAGCAAGAAGCATTTCGACAACACTCTCAGGCACATGGTGTGGTTCTCAGGGTGTCCTGTGCAGGGTCAGGAGTTGCAGTCAGTGTTCTGATGGGTCCCTTCCAGCTCAACATATTCTAGGATTCTATTATTTGAGGGAGAGGAGGAAAGGAATCAGGGTTTCATGCTATGTATTATATTCTCTTCAAGTTTTTCTGTGAGCTGGCAACAATATACAGTATTTGTTTTCATTTATTTTATTCTGAAAGTAAGTTGTCACAGTAGAACAGTTAACAGCTTCCATATGCTCTGAAGATAATATTACAGGAGGGCAATGGCACTGTAATTACATACTACGTCTTCAGAAATCTGACTCCTGCAGGGTTGAAGATTGCCTCAGATTTTCAAATTAGTCTGGATGACCCCATTGAATTTCTGGAAATGATGAAATGCCAAGTCATTGAAAATAACTGATAAAAGCCTAAACAATCAGAAATTAGTATTTTAGTATTTTCTTTGACTTAATCTAAATCTCATATACTTTTCAGCCAGATACAATATTTTATAGGGAAATGTTTATTTTAATGAATCTAAATGATCTTTAGATCACTAAATATAGATCAATTTTTCAAATATGGAAAAAAAATCTATGACCATGTGCTCTTATATTTCACTTTTACTAAAATTGTGGATGTAAACAGCAAATGCTGCAGCAATGATTTCTGTTATCGGATATAAATGCCTGCAAAAGACCTAGACCAGGAATATCTTGTGGAATCTTAATATGAGATTCAAGTGTAGGTAAAGGCCTTTTTGATCTCTTTTGTGCTTAACTTGCATAGCAGAGACCCAGTGATTGTATGATAAATACCATGTTAATTTCTTTTTTTTTTTTTTTTTTTACTCAGAATCACTTACGTACAGTTAAGAAATAGCTGTGACTGTCTTGTCGTGACACCATTTTGTGTCACAATAACCTTTTCCTGCTGTTAGAACAACACAAAGAAGTACAGCTTCCTTTAGTATGTTCCCTTGGAAAGAAAAGTAGTGAAATGATAATTGCTTGGTCTTTAGTAGCTCAGTCAATGGGTAATACAAACCTATACATTGTGATGTCCAGAACTGAATGCTGGTACAAGCTGACTTTGCTATTTTGCCTTGTGATATACTTTGCATATTGACAGGCAGAGGGGGAGAGCAAATAAAAGAATTTTTTTTCAGGGTCAGTCAGACAATTATATGGGTAGCCCAAATGACTAGCTTACAAAAGGGTGAGCATGTTCCTAATCCAGAAGTGCTCATGCCTTTTTTGGGTTTTTTGGGTTTTTTTTTTGGTCACCTGAAAATATTGTAAAGCTGAAAAAGCTGATACAGCATGCATTGTAAGGAAATAAAGACAGGGAACAGCATCTGCTGTTGAATGTGAAAGTCATCTATCCCACTGTTACATAATACACAGCTTCTCAGAGCCTCATTTTTTGATGTGTGGCTGAACCACTGCCGGGTGGAAATCTCTGAGACATCCCCCTAATGTGCCTCTGAGACATCTCCCTATGGTGCCTCCCAATAGTCACAGTTCCCTGTCCTGCTATGCTGTTGAAAAAGAGGGGCAGATTTCCTCCTACGTGTCACATGTAGCAGAACCAAGCAGGCCATTGCTGATGTTTTCTGAAGGGGCTGCTCTGTGAGAACTGTGGAACATGACCCAGGAAAACAAAATTAATCAAAGGAAATAAAATGATGGAGCTTGTTGAGAGACAGGATGAAGTGAATCAAACATCTTGGGCTCAAAACCAGCTCCAAAAGTTGCTGCCAGTTTTGACAGCATAGATTGTTACATGAAGAAAGACGAGCTTTGCCTGCCCACTGTAAATACTGGTTTTGGAAGTGTTCACTGGCAGCTGAGCTAAGTGACAACTCCAGTGAGAGGTGCAGCTGAACAGGGAATACGGGCACTTCAGGAGCAGTGGAATCAGTCAGGGCACCATGTTACAAGCTCAGGTCTGCTGCTACTGCTGTTGCTAAAATAAGGCTGCCTCAAAACACTTTGGACTTTTTTGGTTAACTCTATTAAGTCTAGCATTTTCCAACGTAGCTGTTCCCCTGAATGAAACTGTTTTCTCCTTCCTTACATGCCAGTTGTAATACCTGTTTTAAAAGTGTGTGTGTGTGGTTTTTGTTTGTTCGTTTGTTTGTTTGTTTGTTTTAATTATAACTTGTAGGAAATAATTTGAAAGCAAAAGTGTTCTAAGCTAAAAATCGTTTAGCTCTGAAATTTTTGTAAGAGCACCCTCTGGTGGCTAATGTGTGAACAACAGATCATCAAAAAGGAGTTGTATATATAATACTGAGTTTCATAGAAGTGGGTGGAAACTTTTTCCACTGTTTTTTTCCTTTCAAACAATGTGCAAGTCATGATATATTTTCTAAAAAAAACCCAAAACCACAAACAATCCCACAAAAAAACCAACCAACCAAACAAGCAAACAAATAAAAAGTAAGAAAGCACTTATAAACATGTATTATCTATAAGTACAATTTAATTCAAGAGAGAGTCAATCACATGTGAAAATTTAAAGATAGAAATATAGATAGATATCTTGAGATATAGATGCTAAGGCCTTTACAGTTGCAATGGACAAAATCTAGACTCTAGGGGAAGTCAGTAGATAAAACTGGAATATATTTTTTAAAACCTTTCTTGGTTTCATCTCCTAATTTTAATTAGATTATTTAAGTCTTTCTATTTTGCACAGGCTCCATGTTTTTAATCAGAAACACCTGTGTTAATTACCAAGAAATCCCAAGAATGATGTCTGCCACTTTGTCACAGGTATCTTCCATTTAAAAGTACCTGAGACCTCTCACGTTGGTTCTGCTATTGGACGGATCAGAGCTGTGGACCCTGATTTTGGGAAAAATGCAGAAATCGAGTACAACATAGTTCCAGGAGATGGAGGAAATTTGTTTGACATCACAACAGATGAATATACCCAGGAAGGAGTCATTAAACTGAAAAAGGTATGTGGCACTGATGGGTGGATGTGCCTATGACTCAAGTGGTAAACTAGGTAAGGGAATTAAATGTTTTGCCATTTTATGTCATAAGTAGCACACAGCAGTAGTGCTACATAAGTAGTTTATATCTCTGGATCCATGGTTGTGATCTTCATTTTAAAAGGCATTGCAGTTTAGTTTTTCATTTCACATACTATCACATATGACGTTTCATAAATAATGTCATGGCGAAGAAGTAATTCTAATCTCTGTCTAGAAAGCACAATTTCTCTGTTATGGTAAGTTTTCTACCTAAAACCATACAAAAAACATTTTAGTTTGGAGCATGGAATAAAAGAGTTATATTTTATGTTAGATAAATTGTGACTTATAAGCATTTCATTTTGAAAATTTCGACTTCATGTTTGCTATTTTAATAATGAGTATTATAAAGTACTGTGGTGAACACAGCTTTTATTCAGGGTAGAAGAGTCCCAAATGGTTGCAATTAGCCATGTCCTATTTCCAGTCTCGTAATAGTGTACCAAGTATCTGGTTATCAGATACTCATGCAGGGAAACACACTACATCTCAGCCACTGATGTTGCTTTAGTGCACTAGAATAAGTTCAAGATTACTGAATTTGTGAATTTCATTCTCATGGAGAGGGCGTATTTCATTTAGAATTTAGTGATTAAAGCACTCAGTATTTGGAGAAATCCAAAATAAGGACTGTAACATTCTAACCAGTTATTATTTTTGGAGCCCAGGCATTTACATATACACCAATGATCAACTTGTTCAGTAGAAAGAAATCTGAACCACAAGTCATTTTGGAAGGCACAGTTATGTTTTATAGACCGCTCAGGCTAGTAGGTGCAAATTTTTTGAAAAACCAAACTATTAGTTGAACACTGTACAAGTGTCTGGGAAAGAAAGAATTCTGGACACTTTATATTAAGATAAGCTTTAGGAAAAGTGAAGTTTTAATTCTAAGAAAATTTAGAATGTAGGTGCTTAACTTCCCTCAGCTCTGACCATAGATCTATATTTGCATTATATTCATTCTAATAATGGAATTGCTGGCTTCAAGCTCCTGACCTGGGAAACAGTAAATTATCCCTGGGTGCATTAAAGGACAAGATGATGTAAAGTCACTGACTCTGTTTTCCTAGTTTTAATGACAAAAAGTGGAAGGCACTACACTCACAGGAAGAAATTTGTCAATGAGACACAAATTCTTTGACTTCTTCACACCCCTCCTTCTTTTCTGACTAAAGGTTTGAGTGTTCTGTTTCCTCCTAATAGGAATTTGTAGACTTTGTTTCATTTTTAAAAACCCTTCTGGTCGCCTTTTTCCCTCCATGCAGATGACTCAGAAATGGGTCCATCTGGAGCTGTCGGGCTGAGCAGCTGTATACCCCACCATATGCGCTACCAGTCAGAAAGTGCAGTAAATAGGAACCATTAAAAAATTAATATTTGATCATCAAGAGCAGGATTCAGTTCTCCTTGCATTTGTCCTAAGCCTTCTCTGTGCTTCTTGTTTTTATGCACAACAATAGAATTTTCCATACTTGTGGTTAAGTGTAGGTATTACCCACTGCTGGTTGTCCAGGTTGGCAGTGATGATATTGATAAGAAGGTGCCAGGGTAATTAAAAAGGACTTCAAGGCTCTGGGTCGATTGTTGATGGGACAGGAGTGCAGGCAGTGTTCTGCTCAGTTCCTTCAGTAGCAGAGATGAATGATGAAAGGAACAGGAAAACCCGTGTTATAAATAAGTGGTTTAAGGGCTGGTGCCATTAGCACAGTTTTGAGGGTTTTTTTTATCATGGCACAACTTTTACAACGCCAGGCCTTCTAGACTCAGATGGGCTCCATCCATCTAACAAGGGCAAAAGGATTCTAGCCCATGAGTTGGCAAGGCTGATTGCGAGGCCTTTAAACTAGTTTTGAAGGGGGAAGGGAATGAAACCAGGCTCTCCAGAGATGAGCCTAGGATTGGTTAAGTCAGAGTCGAGGGTGCAATCAGCCCAGCTGAAGTGCATGTACATTAATGTACCCAGCATGGGCCACAAAAAAGAGGAGCTGGAAGCCATGGTACAGAGGAAAGCTACGACACAGCAGCCATCTCAGAGACATGGTGGGATGACTCACTTGACCAGAGTGCTGCAATAGACAGTCACAAGCTTTTTGAAGGGATGAGTGAAGAAGCAAAGGTGGTGGGGTGGCTCTGTACATTGACAGGATAGAATGTTAGGTCAGCATGAATGAGGTTGAGTGCCTGTGGGTAAGGATCAGGGGGAAGGCCAACAAGGCAGACATCGTGGTGGGAGGCTGTTACAGACCACCCAACCAAGATGAAGAGGTGGATTTATTATTCTATAGCAGCTGGAGGGTGTTTCAAATCACCAGCCAAGGGTGGGGCTCCACTAGCCCTTCTGCTTACAGACAGAGCGGGATTGGTGGGAGATGTAGTGGTCAGAGACCACCTGGAGTACAGTGATCATAAAATAACAGAGTTTTCAATGTCTGGTGAAACAAAGAGGACCATCAACAAAACTTCTACACTGGACTTCTGGAAGGCAAACTTGCATCCTGTCCAGTATGCTGATCAGAGAGTACCTGGGGAAACAGCCTTCAAAAACAAAGGGGTCCAGGAAGGATAGACATATTTAAAGAAAGAAATCTTGAAGGTGCCAGAGCAGGCTATCCCTATGTGTCAAAAGATGAGCTAGCAGGATAAACAGCTGACCTGTCTGGGCAGGGAGCTTTTGAAGAAAGTAAGGAGAAAAAAGAGGGTATATCATCTTTGGAAAAGTGGTCAGGCAACTCAGGAAATGTTTAAGGACATCTTTAGAGCATGCAGAAAGAGAATTAGAGAGGTGAAAGAAAAAATAAAATTGACAAAACCACTTCTATATCCAGATACTTCAGAGTTGGTCATTGTATTTAGTCTTTCCAGGAACAAGATAGGGCACAATCTGAACAAAGGAACTTTTACAATAGTAGAACTTTGATCAATGTTAGCTAATGTAAATGATAGATCTCTGACACTGAATATGGGGGAAAAACTGTAATCCTAATCCCTTCCTAATCTTCATCATAGTGAGAGGAGACAGTGAGAGAATGTGAATATCAGGAAATACCAGCTTTGTTTTATGCAGGAGTATGGAAAGAAGATAAACTAAACATACAGGGCCTTCAGCAAAGTATGCCTTTATACTGACCCTACACTTTATCTTTCACAAAATTTTTCTCAGGAAAAAGATCCCTTTCACAAAACTTTAAATCATCCAAGTGTTTTAAGACATTTTGAAATAATCTAAAAATCCATCCACTTAGGTTTTTGCTCTATCCCCCATTAAAAAAGTGCAATACGGATTCTTGAAGATATTGTTCACTCTGTTATCTTTTTATAGCTTCACACTTGTAGTAATAAAATTGTGTTTTCATAGGTTGCAGTTTTCAGATTATAGAAGTGCTGGACACTCACAATTCTATAGACATCTATCAAAATATATACTACCTGTGCAGTACAAGCCTACAGTAGCACTATTCATTTGCCTGCAGAGAAGCAATTTTACATTGCAAGACGTTCAAAACACTGACTTGACTTTGTGGGATTATACAAATATTTAAGTACGTATTGAAGTCTTTTTTAAAGTGAAAGTGGGTGAATGAATAAGACCAACACATTCAATTAAGAATTATAAATAATAAACAGCAAAAGCCTCTAATAAAAAGTTTAAAAGCAGGTTTGTGCTTTCTTCTCTATTATAGCATATTGTGGTGCTGTAAGTGCTTCAGTAATTCAGTGCTGAGCCATTTCCAAATGATTTATAAAATTTGCTTTTATTTTCCCTGAAAATTTTCTTGCAGCCAGAAACTGTCCATTATTGCACAAATGCTTTTTTGTTCTGTTGTTATGCAGAAAAACATTGAGACATTTCTATATCAAAAATGATAAAAAACCAAAGCCTCCCTGGACTACCTTTATTTTTGGTGGAAAATATATTTGATGAGAAAAATATTGCACAGACTAAACTGTTCCTTTTAGCACACTGTTGACGGATGCAGAAGGCCATTCTCTGTCTCAGGGATGCTAAATGGGTAAGAACAGCTACAGATGGACAAGTTACAGATCTTAGTCGCTTTTTTGTTGTTGTTGCTCTATGATCCTATGTGTCTGATTACTACTACCCTTGTGATAATTACATATATTAAAAATGAAACAGCTTTTCTTATATTCTGCTAAATAAATCATCCAAATGCCATATAGCACCACTGTGTGGTTAGTACTGTAATATTTTTGTCTTTCAAAATAAAAAATAAAGGAAAATAGTATCCCTAAAAAAAGGGGGAAACATGGCTTAAGGGTAGCGCTGTACACAGTTCTCTGTAAGAGTCAGAAATATTACTGTGTTAGGAATATAATTCCCTACCTTGTCTAGTATTGTTTAATACAGTGTTTATTGCATTTGGCATTTAGTTGGTACCGTCTATGGTACCTGAAATCTTCAGCAAACTACAGTGGGTGTAAGCTATAAGAAACATGGTGACAGAAGGGGCCATCTCCTTCATGCCGGAGCCTAGTGGCCTGAGATGGGTCAGTTCCAGGCAAAGGGCTGATTTTGAAATTTGTAATGATGAGGCACAACAGTAAAGGAAAACAGAAGGTTCCAACCTTCTCTGAAAAGTTGTCACGAAATTTAATAAACCAAGGATGAGTGTATACAATAAGCCCATTTTGTGCAGAAGCCTTTTAATTGGCTCAGCATGTGCTAATCCAGAAACTGAATAGGATTCAGGCACTGAACTTGTTCTGCCTGTAGACATCACTTTATTAATTTGTGCAGTGTTTCATTAAAACCTTGGGAAACAACTGTTTCTAGGCTTCACCTAGAAGCCTTGTTATGATCCTACACTCCTCCACAACACTGAGTGAACTTCTCCACATGGTTCACTGGAAGATCAGGGGATAACCACATCTTGTTTTTTGTAAATTGTGCACCATTACTAAAACTAACTGATCAGATGACAAAGCAGTGGCCATGAAACCCCAGCATGTCACAGCATTGCACAATGAGAAATAGTAACTTTAGTGATGGTAAAATAGAAGAAATTGGGGGACAATGAAGAGAACCAGAAGGTACAGGAAAGTATTAGGAGTATGTGCTTCCTTTTAACCTCAGGAGACACTTTTTAGAAGCCTCTAAGTGCAGTTAGCAAGTAGCACTTTGAATGCTGGCTAAGCTCAGTTGTGTTGCCCATGGGACAGCCCATGTTTGTAGCTCTGGGATGTTGCTGTAATGTAAGAGCAGCTTGGGAGCACCTGTACCACTCAAGAGTGAGCATAAGGCAGGCTCCTGATGTCCTTCAGTGAGAACCGCATTAAATCTACTCCTTGCTTTCCTGCCAAAACTCTACAGATTGCTCATCACACCCCACCTCACCCATTCTTTCTCCAAAGGCAGAGAATTTCCTCTGCAAGCGTGAGCACATGCACTGTCTGCCTGTGATCATAACTCATGAGTTTGTGGGAGTGGAAATAGTGGTTGTGCATTTTGAGGAGGAAGAGCAGGCAATATTAAGTCCTTCAGTATAGGCAGAAAGTGATGAGCTGTGTGCAGATACAATCACAAAGAACAAGAAAGAGGAGATTTTCAGTCTTTGTAGTTAGTGGATAGAGCTATTTGGTTTGGTTTTCCCTGGAACAGGGAAAGACATCTTCAGAATGGGTGAGATGCTTCAGAGCAGCAAACAACTGAACCCTGATACTGGTCAGTTACTTCCCTTCTCCAGATACAAACCAGACACATATTTTGCCCACTTCCCATCAAATCTTGAAAAATTCACTACAGATCTCATTTTTACTGTGCATTCTCAACTCTAAATAATGAATTCTCTTGGTTGATCAATATCTTACTTTGCTAAACCTGCTCTGTAATACCACTTATTTCCTTATGCTATTTAGAATCTAATGCAGAAGTCCGGTTACTGAAACTTAACTGTGCATACAGAAACTGTGTCAGTGCACAGCAAATTGTCTCATGTCAGTATTTCACAAAATGCATAGGTGCTCAACCCATCTGAAGGGGAAAGTTTTTCCATTTTTTGAGACCAGCACATGTGACCCAGAGCTATTCTGCAATTGCACAATGCTTGTATGAAGTCAGGTCTGAGTTATTATGCACTTCATGTCAACCGTGTCCTACTATCCATAACTATCCATATGTCCTGGGGCTTAGAATCTCATCCCAGAATATAGCTTTTCCATCACTGTAGGTGAAAGCCTCTATCAGAAACAATACTCTTGTATTTCTTATGTGTGGATAAAAAGCAGAAATTTCTGGAGTTTCCAGTCCCACCTCTTTGTGGAGCAGAACAAACTGACAGGGTAATTCTTTCTCCACCCTTGTTGTGCTCATCGTTAGAATTCATTATATCTTTCAGACCTTTTTTTTTTTTTTTTTTTTTTTCTTTCAATTCTTTAATTCCTTCTCTCTCTTTCCCACTATCTAATATTAAATTTTAGATATAGATGCATCTATATAGCACCATTTCTTAACTTCTGCCTTGAATGTGGAAAACAGTAATATGTAAAAATATGTTTATTTTTAATACAGAGTTTAATACAGAGTAGACAGTTTTTGTGCTGTCCTAGTCACACTAAATAAGTCCATTCATGGTACTTAAAGAGTTGCAAGGTAAAGTGATTTGTCAGTATGTATTTGATTTGGGGATTTGTAGAATGGCTTTGCTGAGCACAGGTGTGTATGTGCTGATAGCACTTTACTAGGCAGCTATATAGAGCAGCCTGTAACCTCAACATAGGGAAAAGCAGATGAGGACAAGTTGAGGGGCCCAAATACATCTGTTCTGTCAGTGGTACTTAGAATATCAATTACAAATACTCCAGTTATTGAATAGTTCACAGTTAATAAAGCATCACCCTGATATTAACAAAAATGTTTTTTACTGCGCAAAAAAAAAAAAAAAAAATCTACAAAATAAAACCATATTCGAATTTATCTTCTGCACGTAATTACTTTTAGAGAAAGAATAAGTATACTTCTTGCTTATTAAAAAAATCCATTAATTCATTTTATTAAAATCTAATTAATTGAAAGACATTTAAAGAGCCTTATAGGGCTAGTTTGGGGGTTTTTTTTACAATTCGGACATTCTACTGTGTTCGTATCATTAGCAGCATTCCAGATTTTAAATGAAAATGGGACTGAGCACCCTCAGACAGTTATTATGTAACAGCAAAACACAGTGGTGTTTTTTTGCTGTTGTTATTTGTTGCTTGGTTTGGGTTATTTGTTTGTTTTGTTTTAATACAGGTAAAATATCACGTGGACCATATGACTCAACTGTATATATGACTCATATATATCTATATGACTCAACTGTTCAAATATAGGAAAAACAGAACTCATCAGGAGATTGTAGCATGCAATCTGAATACACACAAGACGATAAAACCATGCTCTTGATACATTATATATGTTGTACAAATTCTTTTTGTCTTTGAAATTAAGTCCTAGGTTTACCATTTGCAACATTTCCCAACTCTCCATACATTTAAGTTGCTGTTTAGCCTCACTTAGGCTAAAGGCTAATTTTTGCACGTTTGTGGGAGTCTGTCACTGACTTCTTTCTGTCATGATGGCTCATCACTTTCAGCCTGTCTCTTCTTATTTTGACTGCCATCTGTGCTTTGCACTGGCCACATAACCTCTGACTATATTTATCATCAGACTCATAGAATTCCAGAGACGATTAGTTGCTCAGAGGTTAAAGTGAAAAAACTCTCTTCTTGGGATCTATTTAAAAATATACTTTAGTATTTCCCCATAATGCTGGAGGTTCGGGAAGTAATGCAGCCACTTTGTCTGCTTCTTGTGTACCTGTGCAGTGAAATATGCCAGCCTGAACATACCAATGGACAGAACTCTTTGAAATCTTATTGCTTTCTGTTCCCCTTGCATCAGGAAATGTTGTGACTGGGCACTGGCCATGCCCTATGATCTGGTATAAGTGGCTTGAAGAGTAATTTGGTGAAAGACAGCCTACAAAAATTGCATTAATTTTGGCTCTTTCCATTATACAACTCTTTGCAAATATACTGATGTATTACAGGAGCTAATCTGAAAAGTTTTAATATGATTTTGGTGGTATGAAAGATACATACAAGATATTACCCAGAACTACTACTATGTGGGAACTTAGATTTCTTGCTTTCTCTGTCTTAATAATTTCTCTCTAGCTTAACCTGTGACTTTTTCTTCTCAAGACTAAGTCCTTAAACTTCAGATTTCTCCTCTTGTTACATTTTTTAAAAGTGTGTTAAAAATATATATAAATATTGGGAGAAGATGTTTTGGTGGGTTTTTTTGTTTGTTTGTTTTTGGGTTTTTTTTGTGTGTGTTTTTTGTTGTTTTTGTTTGTTTGTTTGTGGGGGTGTTTTTGTTTTATTTTGTTTTGTTTTGTTTTTCTTTTGGGTACAATTGTTTTGGCAATGAATAACACGTGTGCATGAGTAGTATAGAAAATAAAAATACAATGTGGCAGCAATTTATATAATGGACCAATGTGTCTATTTTTAGTGAAAGCAATGTCTTAGGGTTTCACCACTGGGGCATGAGATCTACCAGACTTAATTTTGTCTGTTTCTTCTCAGGCTTAGTTTCTTCTTTCTGTCAATCCAGACACAAAGGTGCAGCACATGCTGGCTTTTCTGGTTAATTTTATCTGTAGGTGGATGGTTGTGTTTGGTAGTTAATTACTTTCAAGTCTGATTATTTATATGGCAATGATATTTACATGGCTAATTTTAAGTCCCCAGCTCAAAAAAAGACTGAGCATCTAGTCTACTAAAATTATGAAGTCTTTCATGAGAATTTATAATTATGGTAGCTGTTCAGCTAATGTAAGTCAAGGTTACTCAATTGATTTTAATGGTCATCTTGCCAATTATGTCCTGTTGTGATAAAAACAGGAAACTGAATAATTTAAATCTATCCTGGCTGTGACAACTGACTGAAAACATTGGGGAAAAAATAACAGACATTGAAATATTCTTCTTCATACCCATGTAAACCTGCTCTTTTTTCCAGATAACATAATTGTTTCCCGTTAGCAAATTTCCAGCTTAAGAATTATAGACAGAAACCACTAGGTGCCAGTGTTACCCAGACTTCAGGAAAAGGCTTTGTTAGAAACATTAAAAAACAGCATGAAAGCCAATGCAGATAAACCCTTTAAATGAAAATAAAGCTTCTGCATCTTTTCAACTAAATGAAACTGCATTAAGGGTTTTGAGATTATTACTTTTCTAGAAGTAAAGGCACTAAATTGATATGCGATGACAGAAACACACATCAAAACAACCTGATTGCAGGATACATTCCATCAAAACCCCACATAAGTACACAAAAGCTGCTGTGTCATCTTCAAGATCTTATGAATTACACCTAGGATCATAATACAGAGCCAAAGCCTGCATTTTGCAAAGTACATGCAGCTCAATATGGCATGAGTAGCAGTTCACTGCTAAGATTGACATTTTACAGGAAAACCTTGTTTCAGATCAAGTTAGAATTCACATTCCAAGTCATACCTGAAGTTTAGTTTGACTCATTGGTATATATCAGTTTTCATTTGGGCTCGTCTTCATCACTGTCATGGTCTTCTGAAAGCTTTTCCTGCTAAAAAAAATGAAAAGAAAAAAAAAAAATCTATTTAAGGAGCTGGATCAGCTAGAGGCAGCTGATTGCCCGGGCATGGGAGTTGCAAATGCAAATCTCTGACTAACCTGCACTCAGCTCATTTGCAAGAGATGAATCTCACTCATTTAACTTCAGACATCTACAGTGTAACTGTTTACATCCATGCCAGTCATCCTGGTGGTTTTTTTTGGTTTTTTTTTGTTTTTTGTTTTTTTTTTTTTTTTTTTTTTTATGTAGAGAAGCAGTAATTTCCTGACTGATTCATCTGGTCTGTTTCAGAAACCACCTTAGCATAAGATGAACTGCAAAACAAACTAAAATGATTGATTAGCTCAGAAGATGAATTTTGCACTAAATGCATCTTATGTTTTGTCAAATTAATCCAGCCACAGTGATTTTGCAATATCTAATTTTTAGTCAAATCTAATGTATTGTTTTTGTTCTTTCTATAGCCATTAGACTTTGAAACGAAGAAGGCATACACCTTTAAGGTGGAGGCCTCCAATCTCCATCTTGACCATCGATTTCACTCAGTGGGTCCATTCAAAGATACTGCCACTGTGAAGATAAATGTGTTGGACATGGATGAACCTCCAGTGTTCAGCAAGCCCATGTACACGATGGAAGTCTATGAGGATACACCGGTGGGAACCATTATAGGTGCAGTGACAGCACAAGACCTTGATGCTGGCAGCAGCTCAGTTAGGTAAGAAAGCTTTTCCTCCTTCAATAACTCTCTGACAACCCAAAGTGGTGCTGATAGTTGGATGCACTGGCAAAGAACTTAGTATGAAGATATAAAATATACTAAGTCTGTCACTGTAAAACATAACAGATGCTCTAAAGAAATATTGGAAGGAGATGCTCGTTTGGGTGAATTATCTGGAAAAATACATTAAGTGCTCACAGCCTCTTATCATACTGATCATGTAAGTTATCACACACTGACATGACTTCAGAGATGGCTTATTAAGACTAACGAATAGCGTGGTGTCTGGGTGTCACAACCCACTGGTAGAGGACGTGATATTTGATATAAATTCTCCTCCAAGCTGAACAAAAACACGTCAGGGAACTCTGAGGCTTTAATTGTACAACCACCATAACTCTGACTCACAAGGTGTTGGCTAAGAAGCCCTCAAATCTTACAATGTACTTCCACAAGAGTGGCAGCCCTTAATTTTGTAAAGTGCACTTCAATAAGTTCTCAACTCCCACAACAAGATCCTCAAAATGTGCTGGCTCACAAGCCATAACACATCTGCAGAGAGAGTGAAGGTGCCCAATCCATGACTTTTACAGTTAACCTGGTGCACACCTCTTCCCTAAAGTAGATTTTTCACACTGCTTTTTTAGCACATGCACAGCTAGCTCTTCTCCAGGAAATAAGTTGGGAGGTGGAAGCTGAGAATGAGTCTCAAGGTGGAGCAGAAAGTTGGCTGAGAACAGCCCAGCCCCACCTCTGCAGGATCCTCTCCTCTGATCACACCTTTCCTGTAGCAATGCTCAGAAAGTTTGAGACAAAATGTGCTTAGGTCTGGTTCTCTACTCTGGGACTTCAATAAAAATATCTCCAAAGAACAGTAGTGAAAAAGAAGGTTTTACATGCTGTGACTGTTTGAATTAGACCTCAGTGGGTGATAGCACTGCACCTTTCACAAGAACCACTTAATCCCTACATCTGGCAAAGAACAAATGCTCTGACAAGTAATCATCACATGTGTCTTGGGTGAGGCACTGGGAACATGATTGCTGACCAACATGCCTGTGTTCAGCACAAGGAAACTCCTGCCAGGCAAATTTGTCATCTATTGCCATAGCTTATGAAATAAAAAGGAGGGGGAATCTGGTATGCAAATGTAATGCATTGATTTTGACAACCTATTTACAGCCACATTAGAAAGATTAAAGTGAACCAGAGTCATGTACAAATAAGAAAGCTCCTTAAAGCTTAGATGTGGTCTAAGATACAGGCAGTCATTAACACATACTTCCAGTACCAGGTTGTGCTGGGCCTACCTGATATCAGGAGACATTTTTATACCCAGGTTTTCATAAGAAATATTGAAGACATAATGCATGTCATCAATCTTTAAATATTAATGTTTATCAAATGGGACTACAACAGAATAGAAAAATATCACTAGTGTCTACCAAGTGCATGCACATTCATGAATATTTGATTAAAAAATGAATTTGGACTTTTTAAATCCATATTTATTAATTACGTGTATTTTGGCTCAATACTTATATTCTCGAAATATACAATAAACATGATAGTTGTAATCATATGCAAAAATATAACATACTACAGTGACTTTGTTAAGCAACAGTTTAGCTCCTGCTTTGTCAATTCACTGTTAATTTTTGTCTAAAACTATTACTACTGCTGCTTTTTTAATAGAATCTTCATTTATTTTAAATATAGAAATTTATTTGTTCATGAGTTTGTGACACATTCCTTCTCTGAAAAAGGATCAAAACCTTCACTAACAAAGACTGAAGTCTGAACCTTTTTCCCTGGTGGTAGCCTATGAAAATAGCCCCAGTGAAGTCAGTATTCTGTTGAAAATCATACTCTCTTGCAACCAGATAGAAAGCCTTTAATCACACTGTTGAGCAGTTTTTCATATGACAGTGGAATTATTTGGATGTATAAACAATCTTCAGTAAGAGGTTTTTTGTTTCACAAATGCTCCTAGGAGACCCAAGTGGTTTTTACTGATTCTGTATTTACAACTACACAAGAAAAAAAAATCTCTTGAAGGTTTATCCACGTACTGTGTTCACTGGAATATTGAATCCTAAGCCATTTTATAATGTCCACATCTACGTTTCTTAACCCTGAAATCACTACTTGAGTGTCCAAATGCCCATCTACAGTTAATACCCTTACATTTTAGTGTCACTGCTCTTCTTGCTGACCCCCTACACCAATAAACTGTGTAAGTCCTCCCAGAGTCACAATTATGAGTTGATTTGACTGGTTCATGCCCACAGAAAAACATGAACTATGTCTCAGAATGTTCCGGTGTTCTTCAGTGACATGACTTTTGGGCAGGTGTGGGCCTACGTGACTTACGTTTAGCGTCATATTTTCTACCTGTGCAGCGATGTCCTGCCCCAGTACAGCAGCTCAGATGGATTTGCCCTTATGTTGCCAGTTAGTCTTCTTCCATTGCTGCAGCCACCACCACAGGACGTTAGCCACCACCCAGGGCCACTTTTCTTATTCAGCCATCTCTAGGGCTAGTTGGATGGCTTTTACTTTTGCAAAGAGACTTGACTCTCCTCCTTCAGCAGTCATTTGTGTAGGACTCCACACAGCAGCTTTCCACCTCCAATCATTTCCTACCATGCAGAAAGATCCATCAGTAAATAGAGCATGGCTGCTTTTGTTTTGGGACTAATTGCACATGATAGTGCTTCTCAGGCACTTTGAGCCTCCTTCCTCCATATGGCCATTGTGCAAAGGGCATCCTCTGGATCTTCAAGGACTGTCTTGGGGTGATTTTATGATGATGCTTTATTTCATAATCATCTGCTTATGCCCAGAAGCACTTGTTTTCTTTTTTTTTTCTTTTTTTTTTTTTTTTTTTCCCCATTGAACTGTTTCAGCTTTTGTTCTTATTTTATCTTTTGACTTTTGTTTTGTCTCTTATGGGGAGCTGGTGGAGAAGCCGCCCCAAACTTGAGACCTCAAAGAAGCTGAACCAACATGAGAAAGGACACTAAAACCCATCAGCTTCTCCTGCTGATGAGGAGACTAATGTCAGAAAGATTCCCGTCTATTATGCCCCAGTGGCTACGCTGACTCTGGTTCCTCCCCTCTCCTGAGACAAAGAAGCCTCCATCTTTGCCTCATGGCTATGTCATCTGGTGGGGGAGCTGGAGTTAAGCTTTTAAAATTTCAATATCTAATATTTATTCAATCCTCTTCTGTGCCTTGCAGGCACCCTTTTGGTTTTTTATTTGTTAATAAACAGTTTGGGATTTTTTTTTCAATTTCACCCACTAGGATTCATTTCCCTCATTAGGAAAAAGGATTATCAAAGCCCTTCTCTTTAGAGGAAATGCTCATTCCAGGGTATTTTCTCCTAAAATTTGTCCCTAAACGTAGACAGGGGCATTGACTTTTTTCTTTACTACAGACCACTTCCAGAGCTTCTAATTATCTCAGGTACTGGGTACGTTAATCTGCAGTGATCCACTTGCCTGGGGAATTCACAAGATCTTCCTTAAATGGATATTGTACCCTCATGCTTTAGAGAGGCCATCTCCAGAGACTGCAAATTGCTCTTTCTTTTTCAATTCCTCCTTCAATTTCCCAATCTCTAGCAAGGGATTTCAGCTACTGTGGCTTCATGACCTTCTAATTGATGACTGTTAGCCCTGTTATCCCAGCTTCCCCTGGCTGGCAACTGTAGCCTTTCCGCAAATCTCAAAGTTCTGATGAGGTCAAGGAACAAGTAACTTCAGGTTCCTGTTTGATTTGTTTCTTCAATTTCTTTGGTGAAGGACCCGCTTTTTCATCTGACCTCTCCTCTCCTGATTGTCCTCCTTCTTCTCCTCCTTCTTCCTCTTCCTCCCTTTTTTATCAATGATATGGACCTGTAGCTTGCCTTATCCATTATTTTATTTTCACTAGCAATGCAAGGAGCTGCTGTGGTTTGAGTCCCTGTCTCAGCTGTGGTGTCCTCTAATGCAGTTTGGGTTCCTGCCTCAACTACAGTCCTCTGCAAGGACTGAACAGTGGTTTGGCAGGCACAGGTCAAACCCCAGCATAGGGCAAGAAGCTGCTGGCTTTCACTTGGGTGGGCAAGGCACCCTTCCATCATCGATGGGTCAGTTTGCCAGGGTTGGTTATGTCCAGGAGTAAAGTCACAAGTAACTGGAGGTCATAACCACCCTATGAACCCATCCAAATCCTTCCACACACACTCCCAACCAGGAACTGGATGCCTCAGGGCACATTTAAATATCTCCATACTTAAAGTTTGTTTTCTCTTACACCAGGATGACTTCAGATTCCACAAATCCCATAGTGTGCCAATAGTATTTGTTAATACTGTTAAGAGTATTAAGCAGCTTAAATGAGGATGAGCAATGATCATGGGAGCCTGCATTATAAACCCATTCATATCAATCTTGGGCAGGGAGAGGGAGAAGTGTTTCCTCATCATCCACAGAAGATAGCTCCCCCCACATAACAAGGCTGCCACGTCAGGGCAAAGCAGAGAGCCATTTTTTGTGTTAACATGCTCCCAGCAAACTCAGCGAAACAAAGAGGTAAGCAGTGCAGCTGACAAACCTCGTGTCCCACAAAGGAGCTTGCTACTTGATAACTGCTATTACTATACCATACAATATAGGTAGATAGACTGATAGATCGATAGACAGATAGACAGAGAGACAGAGAGACAGAGAGAGAACTGCCTTTTTCTCGTTCCCTGGGCATTAAAAAGGACAGTGGCGGGTTGACCTTGGAGAGATACCATGTGCCCACCAAGCCACTCTATCACTCCCCTTCCCAGCTGGATGGGGGACAGAAAATAAGGTGGAAAATAACTTGATAAGGCAGTTTACTAAAGCAAAAAGGAAACTTTGTGCATGTATAAGCTAAGAGAGAAAAAAAAAAAAAAAAAAAAGTTTATTCTCTACTTCCCATCAGTAAGGAATACTCAGCAACTTCACAGGAAGCAGGGCTTCAGCACACATAGTGGTTTCTCTGGAAGGTAGATGCTGTAAATTATAAATGCCCCTTTCCCCCGCCCTCCCCCTTCCTCCTCCTTTCCTTAGCTTTTATATCTGGACTGATGTCATATGATATGGTCCATCCCTTTTATTAATTTAATTGGTATAGTTGTGTCCCCTCCCAGGATCTTGGGAAAAGTGGGAGACACAGAGCTGATGTTGTACCAGAGCTGTTCAACAGTAAGCAAAACTCTGGTGTATTATCAACACCTTTCTAGGTACTAGTCCAGAGCACAACACTGTGAAGTCTGCTATTGGAAAATTAATTCCATCTCAGCCAGACTCAATACACGAATGTATAAGTATTCTCAATATACCATAAGTTTAATATCCTCTAAACAAAACAAAACAACACATCAAAAACAACAACAACAACAACCAAAAAAAAACCAAAAACAACCCAAAACAAAACAAAAAAAAAACAACCACAAGACCATAAGTTAGAAAAGTGTAAAACAGTTTGAAGGTGTTAGCTGTTTAAAATCTAGATGATCTCATATAGCTAAAGAATGACTTCATCAATTTCATCATATTGCAAAGGAGTCCAAGCAACTTCTGAGTAAATATGCCCTGTAAACAAACGGGATAATGTAAGTCATGCTCTTTGAAGATGCAGCCCATACAAATTACTGGATAGCACTGGTAGTACTACAACTACTGGTTGTAGTTTCTCTACAAATTAATTAATTTTCTGTGAAATGATTTCCTGGAATGTTTTGGCCATTGAGAAGTCTATAACAGAAAAAAAAAAAAAAAAAAAAAAAAAAAAGAGGTCGACAGTCTGCCAAACAATAAAGACTGGGATAAAATCTGCACAGTATGCAACAGAAGGCAAAACTCCAGAAGGCAAAACTCCAGAGAGCAAGGCAAGCTAGAACAGCTCGCATGAAAAGAAACAGTATGTGTTCAGCAACTAAATCCATGTTATCAGACAAAAATTTTATGTCTGTTATGTTAGGCACATCAGGAAGGGGGAGATAATGACTAAGGATGAAAACCAGATTCAGCTGTTAAAGAAAAATACTTTACTGGAAGACATTGAAAACTGAGAGGGTTATATTATTTTTCTTTTCTTCTGCTACTGGTGTCAAATTTTTAGACAAGTCAGAAGCCCTAAAAGATTTGTTTTGTAGGAAGGTATTTCCTAGAGATGTTGGAGTGAAAGGGCACAGAGCATACATTCAGTAGTGAACAGGAAATTAGGCACAAGGAGAAAAGAGCTGCAGGTATTCAACACCTGCAAGGGTGACTGGCTTTGCAGCTGTTTTGGAACATTATCCCAGTGCACATAATTTTCAAACTGTGTTAAATCTGGAGCTTATGTGTCTCAAGTGATCTGTTTTGTCTTTTCCTATTTTATCCATAGTGCTTCAAGAAATGCTCAGCATACATGTTAAGGTGAAGTCCTATGTACTTTTTGGCCATTAAAAATCCCAAAGCACTTGAAAAAACAGCTCTGATCTCATTGTCTTCTCAGACTTCTCTACTACAGTTTGAAGATGACTGGGAGGAAAAGAAAAGCTGCTGTCCTGTACTGTGTTACAATGTCTGTAATTTGTAACTGCAAGTTTTTGGTAAAGATCCTTGTACTTCCAAAAGAGGGGTTTTAGGACTTCCTAAAAATCACTGTTTTATATGTCCATACAGCATGAATGTTATAGACAAAGCTGTCTAAGTAACAAGAATGCAGAAATGGAGGACGAGGCTGAATTACCTGCTGTACCTACCAGTGAGCTCCGTCTAACAGTGTGTGAGGAGTTCAAGAACTTTGCACTGACATGTCTGAAGTTGTCAGATTTCCATGGAGGTGATCTTCTGGCATAAAGTATAAGAGGGTTATTTTCCCTGATGTGAATCCCAGATGACTCCAATTAACAATGAGTTTCATATTCTTTGCCAAGAACCTGTCCTTCAGGTCTTCTCTGCTTGACTCAGGAGTTTTGCCTTTTGAACCAAAAGAACCACTCAAAGCAGAAAAGCTGTGGGGACTGTGCATTTTCTTGACCAAGTCCAGAGTCATGAAACTGTGATTTTGAAGTAAAAAACCGTGTCTACCATCCGTAAGTCAGTCCTGTCCTCAGTGTCATGGTGATAAGACTCTATTCCCTGCATGTTCTTCCAAAGGAAAAGCCTTAATCTTTTTCTGAACTAGTTCACAATGGTCCATACACTTTTATGAATAGGTTCAATTTTCCCAGAAAAATACTTTGTCATGTTAAGATCAAGAAAATAAAGATTTCTTCCTGAATCCTAGAACACCATATCTTAATACACAAGCACCAACAAGATGAATTAAAGTATATAAGAATTTGACTTTTCAGTCCCATAATTCTTTCAACTTTTTATACCTAACTTTTTTGAATTCACTTATTCTTCAAAAAGAAAAGTCCCACCCTGTGACATTAACATGTATCTTATTGTTGCATACATATATAGAAAATCTGGGACATCTAGTTCCAGCACCTCAAGCATCTTCATTTAATAACAGATTAAGTTACAGCTATTTTTCTGTGTATGGTATCATGCTGGAGAGAAACAAGTCAGCTTTGTACAGATGGGAGATGTTGAAACTCATGAATTTTGGTTCCTTTTCAGCTGCTCTGGTGGTCTTGCACACTTCTTCTCTGGTGCCTCCTGTGGGTTTCTGTTGCAATTTTAGCTATACTCCATTTTTTCCATTTTATGAAACCTGTCACATGCTCCACTTTTAAAACATCTATTCCAAGTTCTAATTTTCCCAAACTATCTAGTTCAAGTCCCTGCAGAACTACTTCTCTGTTTCTGTTGCAAATGCCTTGGTATAGTTTTCTGTCCTCCTACCAGCCCACTGTTTTCTTATATCTCCTATGCTCTAATAGTAGTCCCCTATTCCACAGTCTTTCTTTCTCCCATGGCTGGTTTCTGTATTTTTAGTGCTGAAACATCTCCCATTAGCTTCATTGGTGTCCTGCTCTACCCTCTTCTTTTCTTCTGCCAAGGACAGAGACCTTTTTTGATCTCAAGTGTTCCCATGTATTTGTTTCACTTGGTTCCAGCTACTTTATCTTCTTTTGAAAACTATGGAAACTGGGTTTCCCTACAACGTTTTCTCTGAATCCCAAGGTGTATATCTGGCAGACACATCTCTTTCCTCACCATCCTTTCCTTTCCATTCTCACTTGGCTCAGTGAGCACTAAGCTTCCATATACTCAACATCTAACCCACCTACCTGCCTTCCAGCAATGCTGGATATGATATAGGGCAATGAACTCATACTTCCAGATGCCACTTCTCCCCACTTTCTGATTCTTCCTCAGTTGTCTGTTTTCTAGCTCCTAAACTTTGTCTTCATGACCTCAAGGAATCACATCCTCTACTCCACCGCCCTTTTCCTGTGAGTTTTTCCCCTATGGTCCCAAGTACTGCTCTGCCATTCTCTAGGTTTGAATGCCTTGTCTTCTTCCTCAGCAACTGTGTGGTTTTAAGGAACTGGACAGAAAAGTGACTTATCTTCAAACCGAAGGCAGAAAAATCTTTCTTTTCTGTGTATAAATTGTCCATCAAAAGCAGATGTTTTCTAGAAGAACAGTTTCTACTTTACCTTTACCATGAAACAAGGTGTGAATAACAAATTATTGTGGCAATTCTCTTCACAGTAGTTTAAATGATTACATTTTCTTTTACACTTCCATTGGATTAGATGCACACAGACAGTTATCACAGCTCAGCTGGTAAGTGGCTCAGTTGTATCTGTTCAGGGTCTGTGGTACTTTGATTCAATAATTGGCTTGGAGTTACTACAAAGAGAAACTACAAAAAAGGTGTGAATTTGTCTTAACCTTAATCTTAAATCTATATGCTTAAGGCTGAAGCGATCACACATGATCAGTGGGGAAGGTAAATGTAGTCACTCATTAGCCCTCTGTGATGCTGCAGCAGGTTCACTTGAAACAGATGGAGTTGTGCGTTAAAAATCCTTCTTTGCAATTTTGGGACACATGCAGACTGCCATTTTGATCTGTGTGGGTTTTCTCGAGACTGGTAGGAACACGGAGCAAGGTAAGTACTTTCTGGCACAAGTCAGCAAGACTGCTAGTGAAAAAGACCTTCCCAAATAAAAGACTGGTGGGATTCATTTGACACGTATAAATTTTCCTAGATCTAGTCTTGGATGCACTTGAAGTGTGAAATATTGTTTTATAAGTCCAGCAAGTAAAAAGCAACTGAGAACAAAGTCTAAAACTGAGAGAGGCCAGTAACCTTTATTTGCAGTCAGTAATTCATCAACTTACTGGAGCTTGTGAAAAACAGGAAGTGATTTTCCGCTGGCATATGCAGTCATATTGCACTGTAAAATGTCAGTCACGAAACTGAACTGAAATAGATTTGTAGACCCAAGAAGTTTATGGACTACAGATCTCAGTGAACGGCCTGTTTGTGAAGGAAGTGGATGCTGAAAATCAAGAAGTATGCATTCAGATTCAAGGCAAGAACAACCTGGCAAGGAAAGCTTTTAAACTGAGAACAGCTAACTAGCCAAAGTGAGGGGAAAGGAACAATATGATCATAATAGTTCATAATAGTTTCTGTTTTATTTCACAGCACTTGTGCCACCTGGTGATGCAATTTTACAAAGCCAGCTCTCATCCCAGAGGCACAAACTGTAATTTTACCTCAAATAATAGTCTTCCTGGTTTTTCATCAAGAACTGTTATTCCAAATTTCTTCAGGAATGGATTTCTCAAGGATTCTAGAAAGCAATTCTGAGATCAAAACAGAGCTTTAATGGCTACAGCAATTATAATATCACCTCAGTTGATGATATTGACTTCTCAGGGCTTGACAGAGAATTATGATGGCTCAGGACTTAAAAATATGTCTAAGAAAAACCTATGTGCTACACGGAATTGTGCTAGTTAGTAATCTGCACTTTGGTACCCAGGTCCACCCTGAAGCTATCTCACTTGTACAGAATAATAAATAAGCTTCCCAATACTTTTAATTTAGGTCCTTTATCTCTTTCCACAGGGATAACTACCATTGCAACCTAGTCAGATTCCAAGTCCTTTCCCTCTGAATTTATCCTTTAGGTCTGTTTATTAGCATTGACTTTACTTTCCTGTCCTAAAATACTCAGCTTATTATTATCATTAAATAGTTATTGAATAGAATTTCTTATATTTTATATATTATCTTATTTTTGCACTTTGTTTGTTGTTTTCAGTTTAAATAATCAAGTTTAAAGAACAGGATTTTTGAGAATTTTACACTTTTTGAGATCTCTGTGTTTTGAAGCTTCAGTCATATTCTGACTGTAGATAGAAACAGATCTCAGATATTTCTACTTTTACTGTGTCCAATTTCTGAGCTTCTGAGTCTGAGAAAGACATGGACATACTTCAGGGAGTCCAACAAAGGGCCTTGAAGATGATGAAGGAACTGGAGTATTCTTTCTATGAGGAAAGGTTGAGCGAGATTGGAATGTTCAGTCCAGGGAAGGGAAGGCTCAAGAGCATCCTAGCAGTTATAAATGCACTTAGTGCACATAGGAGCACCTGAAGGGAGGGTGCAAAGAGGTTGGAGACATCTTCTTCTCAGTGGTGTCCAGAGGCAGGACAAGAGGCAATGGGCACAAACTGAGACACAGGTTTTCTCTGAATATCAGGAACAGGAAGCACTTCTTGCTGTGAGGTTGAGCAAGCACTGACACAGATTGCCCAGGAAGGTGGTGGAGTGTCTCTCTGTGGAGATATTAAAAACAAACAAACAAACAAAAACCACCACCACCACAAAAAAAAAAAAAAAAAAAAAAAAAAAAAAAAAAAAAAAAAAAAAAAAAAATTTGGAGTTGGTCCTAGGTGGGTGGCTGTAGGTAACCCTGCTGAAGAGAGCGTTTGGACCAGATGACATCTAGAGGTCCCTACCTCTACCCTTCTCTGATTCTGTGATATCTATCTTTAATAAACTGGAACAGATACTGTGGAAAATAAAATCAGAATCATCTACGAAGGCACAAAAGACTGCTGTCAGCAGTGACTGAAATAGTAAGTATATAGATCTATAAGAACAGATTATTTTAGAAAATAAATCTGAAAATAGTGTGAAGGAAACACAGCACAGAAATTCAGCTCAGATAGGAGGAGAGAGGAACCAATTTTAGAACTAAGTGATGGGACCTGGTGTTGCTCAGGTCAGACCATCAGCATACGAATAGGAGCAAGATGTTTATCCAGCAAATTTTGTCTGGTGCCTTCATGAAATTCATAAAACCTTTGGGAAGGTGACTTCATACTTATACTGACCTCTGCAGATTCTGCATTCCTTGATACATCAGAAGCTTGGGGAGGAGAATTGAAAGAGGAAAATGCAGCAAGCTCTGCAGCATCAGAGCTGTTCTGAATAATCTCTTATTTTATAAGCACTTCACAACATCAGCTTCAAAGCAGGACAAAGAAGCCTCCAATTCTTGACTTCACTGTTTCCCCTCGCAGATCCAGCTGACAATCCAAGTGAGTCCCAACTGATGATCTAAGCAAGCAGTAAATCTTTTACTACGTGCTGCAGTTTTCTCTAGAGTCAGCATGGTTATTTTATTTGCTTTTCCTTTGATTGTCTCAGCATCAGCATTTTACTTCAGCTTTTTAAATGGATAAAAAATATAAGATATTTGTTCAGATTTTGGTTCCAAAAGATATAGAACAGAGGTAATATTTACACATTTACATCATGCAAAAGAAAACAATCAAAGGTTATTTCTATTGGATATATGCCAATAAAACAGCTTTCCTTTATAGTATTTATGATAATTAATGCCTTAGAACTTTATCAGAAGATGAAGCATTCCAGGCCAGGAATGGGAGCAGCAGCCCAGGAAGCACCTCTGTCTTATCCTTTGGAGTTTATGTCAGATGCACCCAAGTGCAAAATAAAGTTTAAGCTTCTACTGGGGCTGACTACCTGATGGAGTCATAGCATCTGCTCTCCCCCTCTCAGGTTTCTTAAGGGTTGAGGTATTCACTCAGGTTTACTTGCTCCATCTTTCTACATTCACTCTGCCCATTAATAGATATATTCATACACACCCAGACACTCATCCCAGCATGCTCTTTCCCCACCTAAAACCAGCAAAGCAAGAGTCCTTCTCTTCTTCACCAAGTGTGAGTTGTGCCCTCCGGTGCCTGGGTACCTTGTGAATGCAGGTGGTGGGTTTTTCCTGTTATTGGCCAGATGAAACAGGGAAAGAACAGACCACGGGCAGCAAAGCAAAGGGCTAATCTGCACCCTTCAAAATCAGGGTGAAATGGTGTTCAGGGTCTGTAATGTGTGGTACTGGTATAGAAAGTGCTCTACTGCTTTCCCACGATATCAGGATTGACTGCTAAGCTGGTAGTTATGGTGTTAAATCCAACATGCCTTCTACTGCTGCCCACAGTACAAAAACTGAAACTTAATTCAACTGCAGGACAAAGCTTTCCCTCTGCTTGGCTGTCTTGCAGTTCTGCCTGCTCAATGAAGCAGGAAAAATTATGTTGAGACTGAATAAAAACAATGTATTTTCCAAATGACAACAGCTTTTGATAAGATACTCAGCTGGTAATGAGAAATGCAGAGCAGACAGTGGAGCTGGCTGGAGGGTCAGATAAGCAAATGAACAAAACCTTTAAAGGCAGAGGGAAGGGAAATCACAGGAAGCTGTAGACAGGCAGAATTGGCAGTTTGAAAGGGCTGATAACAGAACTGCAGCACATTTTAGTTCCTGTATTACCTAGCATACTTTACTAAAATTCCTTTGTAAGATTTATAAGGCTTATGAAATGTTTAACAGCTTCCCTCATTTAATTCTGACCCATCATTAGTGTGGCTGTCTGCAGCCACTGCTTTCCTGTCAATTAATTTGGCATAATGAGTGATCATCTCCAAAGGAGGAAAGTATAATTTATTTGCAATGATACTACGAATTCCAGACCAAGCGAGATACTGACTGCTAATATCACTAAACCTTCAACCTCCTGATTAAAACCACAGAAGTAGAGAGCCACGTATGAAGGACTGTGAACCCAGTCAAGTAGTATGCCTAAGACTCAAACTGTTTTTTTCTTGTGGGAGATTGTGTGTTACATGAAAGACATGAAAACAATAGACAATGAACAATGGCACGAAGCATTCATACCATTTCCCAAGGTGTAGCAATTCATTTGTCCTTCTCAGGAAGCACCACCTGATGGGCAGTATAGACAACACTCACGCTCCCACACTTGTGGGAAGACTGAAGTACGGATCACAGGATAGCAGTCTGAGAAATTCCACTGCTGAGCTCCTTTGGAAGAGGGTATAGAGACAATTTATTTGGGCTTCTGTCAAACTAATCCCAGAATTCTTTGCTTTTTAAGGCAAAATATTTTAACTAATGCAAAACTCATCATTCTTAAAAGACAAGATACATTACCTCACTGGGATCTTCAAAAGCACTCAGCCCCGACTATCACAAAAGCTTTACCTCAGCGTTTTGAGCATTTGAAAATCTCTGCAAAATCATGTAGAAATATGGCTTTTTGTGTGAAATGCTGAAAGAAAAATCATAGTAAAACTGACAGAAATATTTTAGTATGTCAGTAAACTTGGGAGTGTATTTTTTTAGGTGTGTCAAGTGTGATGTGGCATAAAGACAATTCTGTCACTTCTACAGCATCACCCATACAGGCATCTCTAATTTTTGATACTTTAGAACAAAGCAATGCCTCTAAAAACTTTCTATGCATGCTCCCCTTATTGATTGGGTGTTATTATGTAGCAGTAAAGGCACTTAGAGCAAGTTAGACCAACTACTTTGGCTGCTCATTTTTGGTTGCATTTTATTACGCAAACTTAACATAACACTTGAGGTGGTTTTTGACATCAGTTCTGCAAGCACAACTGAGCAATGACCCATTTGTGGCACTGGTTAGGTCATAAAGCAGCTGAAAACAAATGACAATTTTACAAACTCTCCCTTTTAATTTGAAAAGGAAAATGTATTTGGGAGAACCACGGGATAATGCTGATTCCAAAGCAGGAATTGAGGTCAGGATAGAAGATAGTTACTTCACCTGGAACAGTGGCAGAAGCCCTTCTGTGACTGTGTCTGCCTGGGCACTGTGGAGAAATGTCATATTAAGATTTCATGGCAGTACTTAGTAGCGAATGGCAGTGCTGATTCCTTTTCACACTTCAAATAAAACTGGGTTTTGTCCATTGAGGGGGTTTTGTTTGTTTGTTTGTTTATTTGTTGCTGTTTATCCTCAATTTCTAGTATGCCCTCTAAAAGAAAGGAAAACAAACCCAACATATGTGAGACTATTTTGTATTGACATGGGTAGGGATCTGATTGGTATCCATGACATTACTGAAGGAATATGATCTGACAACAGACCAGTCCAAGTTTCCTTTGCTTTGAACTCTAATGCTTCAGCAGTGCTCTGAAGTTATTCAGAAAAGGTACAGAATATTTCTGCTGACATTAAGGGAGATGGCTCAATAAATTATTTAAAACATATTAAAAGCCAAACCCAAACAAAACAAAACAAAATGAAAAATAAATGTGCAACCTTGTGGAACAGCATCTGCTACATAGGAATCTCCTTTTTTTTTTTTGTTAATGACAGGCAAATTTTTCAACAAAACTTCAAATGTTATTTTTATGTTATTAGTGTTAGATTTTTCTAATAGCTCTTGATATGAATATATCAGACACAGTTTTATATGGAAACAGGTAAGTTCGATTGCATTTACTTCCTTCAAGCAGAATATCACAATATTAAGACCAAAGTATTAAAAATGGGAGTTCTGCACAAGAGAAGCCCTATCTATTTTCATTATACTAAGAAATTTATTCAACAAGTACTTTTATTTTTTTTTAATAACTAATATTTCACATATATAATAGTGTGTATGCATACAGCACAATAGCTGCTGGGTTGTACAGTGTAAAGGGCACTTAAAAAATATTGTGATTGTATTAACACAGGACAATGTGAATGGTATGCAAAACCTGCCTGCTACTATTGAGCAAGTAGTACATGATAATTTATTTCATATTACCATGCTGCACAGAGGAGAAAAAATATTCTTTAGCATTTCTGTGCCTGTGAAACTGTGTGAAACAACATTTTCAAGTTAATAGAAACCCACAAAAACCGGAGTCAGGGGTAATCTTTAAGTCAAAAGGAGGTATGTAAAAGGAACGAAATTAATATAACACTGATTCAAGTGCACTGGCCTTGAGAAAGACTGGAAATTTAACAATGCTATTTAGTTGTAAATACTCAGATGACTGCATCATTTAGCCCAAGAAAATAAAATATTTTGTTAAATTTATCTGTACCTATTTAAACTTAATGGCTTCTTTAGGCATGCATGAGTTACAGCGACAAGCAGAAATCTGTCATTGTTGACAAACTTGCTGAAGCAGACAAATGCCTGTCAGACTGTGCTGACAAATTCTTGCAACTGAAGAGTCTCTGTGCCCTTGTGATGCAGCAGCTCACACAGAACATCTGACTTTTCCCACAACCCGTTGTTCCACGGGCGGCTGGGACTCTGAGAGCAGGGACACATGTACTTTTGTATCTTTTTTTTTGCAATCAGAAAAGCTTATGCTGGAGTATTTGATTCAATATTTTTACACTGGGGACTAATTTAAAAATTCTTGATTGCACCCTTAGCAAAATCATGGAAATCATTCCTCTTTGTTAACTGGAATGGGAGATACTTCCAGTTATCAGCAGAAGTGTTTGGCACTTACCTTTGAGAAGAGCAATAAAGTTCTGACTTAGAGTTTCTCATATTTATGCATTTAAATTTGGTGATAGGATGTGTTTGAGTTTTACATAGTATTAACTCAGTGAATGGATTTAAAGTTGCAGGAAAAAAAAATTAGTGGCAGGATGGGATTTTGGAGGAGACATAACTTGTATCCTTCAACACATTGCATTCTCTAACTTTTTAATTTCCTTCAGGCTTGACTTGAAGTCTGACATTTTGTTTCTCATTGTAGAAGTGATTTTTTCCGTTCCCCTACATTTTAATAATGTCAGTCTTTAAAAGATCCAGAAGGCATTGTTATATTTTAAAATATTTGTAACTGCAGTTTATGATGAGCATGATTGGTATGATGATACTGTTTCCTATTTAGCAGAGCTTACAATTACAGAGACTATAAGGATTATCATTTCATCTTTCTAGAAATTTCCTTTACTGCATAGTCTCTATTATATTACGCAGCTTGCCTTTTTGCTACCAAGGGACAGCACTTCTGTCATTCCTTTGTGTGTGCAGCATAATGTATATCACTGACGGAAAGATTTTGCTGCAAAACATAAATTTTCCCTTCTGAGTTTTGGCCCTTCTCTGTGTTGAAAAAATCCTACCCTCCCCATTTTTCTGTTGAAGCTCTTCAGTTATCTGTAGGCTGTTATCCTGTCTCCCTTTTTTCAACTCTTATCTAAGCTAAACATATGTAAGTTCTTTTAATCTTTCCCTATAACTTGGAAATTCCTAGACCCAAGACAGTTTTCCTTACTTTTCTGTAAGATTCCTCTATTTTTAATTTTTTTTTAATATTTATCTATTGACATAATGCCCAGGACAAAATTGTATTGTAGAGGTATCATATTCTCAACATCCAGTTATATGCAGAGATTTAATAATTTCAAGCCACAGAACATGATTATTCTACTAATGAAAATTTCTTTGGGCTTTCACATAGCCTCATCACACATAAAATCTCATTTGTATTCTTCCAGTCCCCCACCCCTTTTGTCATTCCTGTTTTAATGCTTCTTTCATCTATTTTTATATATGTATTGGAATTACAAAAAAAACTTAACTGATCATAACACCCAACCAAATCCTCTTAGTCTTCATTTGCATTTCTAATGTTTTTAGGCTACTGCTTAATATTTCTCATATAATGGGTGGTATTTATATATCCCAAGTTGTCATGGACCCTGAATTTCATTTAGTTGCAGTTTAATATTTAAATAAAACTTAAAACGAATGTGGTTTAAACAATTTAAGGTCATGTACACAAATAGTTACCTATCACGTGAAAGAAAATTGTTATTTCATCCCTTACTTTTCTTTGCAATATTTTTCTTTTGAAAAACCAGTGTTCTATGTCACTAGGTACTAGAGTAAGCAATGTGTTTTACATCAGCACAGTGAGTTGAGACAAATTAAAGTATTTTTATAAAGCTTCTATATCACCTGGTTCTTTCTCCCCATCAAACTAAACTAAAAAAAAAAACAAAAAAAACCCAACCAATAGGATTTTTTGAGGAAATGCTTATTGAACACAAAGGCACAATGATCAGAAGCCATTAATATTCAAATGCCTAATTTTAGTTGTGTTGATCTTATATTGATGGTGCCTTTTTTATCTTGCAGCTTATCTATTGTCTATGCTTTAGCACTCTTTAAGGTCAATCCTTGAGTTTTACCTGTTAGTCATTTGGCCTTAATCCTTCCAGTGTACCTTTAAAGCAATCTTCTCTTCCTCTAAAACACACACATTTTTAGATGTCTTACCCTGTTTATTTCCTGGCTTAAATTACATGTTCATAACATCAAGGACAAGCATTTCTCATGATAGGCAGGAGAAATTTTCCTCTGCTCATTTTTAACGCCAGAAAATGCATCCTGGGTCCTAAGTTTCACAGCCTCCTTAGCATTCTGCCACCTCCCATCCTTTCAGAGCATGTTTTCACGCGGGTTTTTCCAGCAGCACAGGACAGCTGTCCAGTTCTTTTATTTGTGGCATAACAGTCTGAAGCAACTACAATTGTCTGCTCGATGGCTCAGAGCTCCTGTTATCTGCACAAGGATGACCTGCTGTCACTCATGTATTCAGTAGCACTCCATCAAGCACTGCCATCTTCTGTGCTGCAGCAAGAGTCAACTCAGTCTTCCTTGTTATCCTCCTCTCTTTGCAAGGAGATGTGCCCTCTTCCAGGGGAGTGTTCTGTGAGAGCTCGTGAGGGACACACAGCCCCACTGTCTCACCAGGGTGAATGACCATGGTTCTTGGGGCTCCTAAGAAGTCAGTGTGGGCTCTGTGTGAGTCTTACAGGCTTGAAACGTCTAATTTTATAAACTGAATATTTCCATTCTGTCTCTTCTACCCTACATGATGTCCAAATGCAGCTATTCTTGAGAAAACTCAGACAGTGTTAGCAAAGATATATTCTTCCATACACACCCTGCCTTTAACAATATAACCTGGAATACACTTCTCTGCTGGAAAGAATATTCAGGGAGACATATAAGTAATTTTTTTTTTTTCTCTCTCAGTGAATATGGATGATATCAACATGCGGTACTGAGACCTGCCAGGCAGGCCTGTTCAGAGGCTTCTGAAGAATGATTCTGCTTTGTCCCACATCAACAAGTCCTCCCTAACTTTTCAAAGAAGGAAATACCTCATAAGATTAGTGCACTTATCCATGGTCTGTCTTGCAGGCACTCTGAACAGTCAAATAAACCAACCTCAGTTGCTTCAAACTGCTAGACCATGACTGGAAGATCTAGACAGCTGTCCTAATACCAGTATTTCAACAGTGTTCCTCTGTGTATCCCAATCTCACAAGAAATGTCAGGCTTTATGTCCCAGATATCTGGGTTTATCTCTAGAAAGTTACTGATTTTTCTGGTTGAGGCCTTTTTGCCATTCCTTCTCTCCTTCAAAGCATTTCTTCCATGTTAAGGACAGAGTTCAGGCTATGCAGCTGCCCTTAGAGAGGGATTAGCTGTTGCTGTCCTGTTTAGAAAAATCGCACACTGACCATCAGTGTGTGAAAGAGTGATTTTTGCCTTTAGAAGAAAAGTACATTTTCTTAGGGTCTTTGCCAGAAGTAATCTCCCCTTGGGGTGTCCCAAAAAAATTCCATTTCAGGACCAGATAGGTGGGATCCCATTCACCATTTTCTTGAGATTTTTAGACTTACTGATGCACCTGGGAGCAATTCTGTGTCCAGAAGATCTGCCTGTAAGAGGTTTTTCTGCTAGGTATGTTTTCTTGGGTACTGTACATGGAGAAACAATGAAAGAAGGAAGAATGGATGCCTGTTTGCAGCTTTTTTCTGTAAATTTATCTTGGTTTTTTTTAGGCAATACATCTCCAATAATTCTGCCTATACCTCTCTCTTCTGTAGTTGCGGCAGTTTTTTAGAGAGATCAGGCATCCCATCGATGGCAAAAGGAAAGAGTCTGCTCTTTGTCTGGGGGGAAGTAGGGCTTTATTTTGGGTTCCTGCCCCTTTAGCTCCTGAGCCCAGCCTCCTCCAGTCCCTGTCCCTGTCCCGCGCCAAAGAGACTGACCCTCCTCCTCTCAGGGCTTTTACCCAGGGGGCAGGGGCTAGAGGCAGGGACAAGCCACTGCCCAATCAGGGATAAGGTGGGAGTGGAACAGAGTTGGGTTACGTTCCAGTGCGGGAGGATGGGCACGGCCAAGCAGGGACAAACCACGTGATACAGTTTCCAGGGAACAGAAGAAACATTACAAAACCCAGTATAAAAATTAAATACAATATAAACTCAATGAATGCACTGCAACATATAGTCTAATTGAATATGTAGATTTTTTAAATGAGAGGAGCTGAAACATGATGCCTAATTTAAGCTTATGTGCTGCATACGGAGCAAGAAGGAAGGGATGTCTCTAAAGATAATGCCAAAATTAAAATAAGTAAATAAAAAATCTATCTGTTCTAACAGTGATTACATAATAGTTTTCACACTGTTAACACAGTGAAGGTGAAGGCAATGAATTTGGAAGAGCTGCTACAGTTCTGCTTTTATCAAGTTGTTCAATTTCCATTTCCATGGAAGCCATGAGGAATTTTGCCATAAGTAGCAGCAGGAATAGTGTTAGTCTTGCAGTGCTTAGTGTGGACTTTGATCCTGTTGATGCTTATGCTTAGGAATAGGCATACTGGGGCTTTGCATGCAGTGAATCACCTGTGTGAATGCTTCCAGACAGACTATCAGATTCTGATTCTACAAATATTCACGCTTGAACTTCACTTCAAACACAACAGAGTTCATACTTAATATGTTTTCTGTACTTTCAAAGCCTCCTGGTGAAGGAGGCCATCCCCTACACAGTGCTTTGAATTAAGGCCTGGCTCATACTGTGATGTGCAGAGTACTCAGGCAAAGTTAATCTACCTAAGGGGAAATAAAAGCCAAGTTACTTTCTTATGCTTTGAACTCATTTATTTGTGTGTTGCTGCATATTTAATCTGGAAGAAATCATAATTTATTAAACATGCAAAGCCTGACAGAGTAATTTTGCTGCTCCTGAGAGAGTATCTCAGGGTAATGATATTTCTAATAAATGGTTTTATATATTTTTCATAATTTTAATGTCAAGCAACTTTTGAACAAAGAGAAATTAAAATATAAATAGATAATAATATATTCAAGAAAATGTGCCTTCTCAACTATGTAAAAGGATTCATGCTGCCTTTAGCAAACTATTTCTGAGGCTTTTCAATTAAAGCTGTAAACTGGTAATGATGCCTGTCAATTGACAAAATAACCTATTTCATCTACAGATAGGATTTTTTTGGTGTGATTTTGACTGAACAAAATGTCTCCAACTGAGCATATCTCCTTATCTGTGGCTTTTTAACTCTTCAAAACTTCCAGAGCTATTGGCATTCTTAGTACCAAGTAGAATTTCTTTTTTTTTTTTTTTTTTTTGTGAACATGACATATACTCCTTTCTACCTTTGCTTCCTTCTAGAGAAGTATAGAAACACAGTGTTTATCATTCCATTCTGTCTATATTAAATACATAAATAGTTCTAATTAGGGATGGAAAAAGCAGCTTTTATTCTTCATCTCACTGGTTTACATGAAATGGTGTCACAGAAGTAGTTCTCTAGGCTTTATAATCTTCTGAATGTACTTGTTGAGTGCCATTTTGTTCTTATTGCTTACTGCTCACGAATGGCTTTCTCAATTTCATCCTGCCTAGTTTTTGAGAAACACTATCAAGGCATGAAGAGACTAACAATGAAAAGGAAATTAGTAGCTGGCAGCAATTGCATCAGAAAAAATATTATTCTGTTATGACTACAAACAGTAGCATCAAATGTGAAAATAGACTTTCAAATTAATTAGGATTTAAAGGAAATGGGTTTGGAATAATTATCACATTGCTTTTAAGCAGCTGTGTTTACAGGTACATCTCTGCTTTATATTCTTTGGTAGAGAAAAATAAGAAATAAGTAGACATTTCTAGTTTTAAATCTGTTCTACGTTCATACTTCTTGACAAATAAAGACTCAGGAAAACAAAACAGGACAAAATAATAATTAAAAAAACACAAACAAACAAAAAACAACCACAAAGAAACCCCACAAAACAGTGATATTTCCCTTTTCCTCACAGGTCCAGTGAAAAGTACTACTTTTCAAAAAGGCAAATTGCTGCTTATTGATCCTATATATTTGTGGGAATAGGCATATTCTTTGCCATCTCCCTTGCTGTTACCCTGACAAAGTCCTTTAGGACACCCCTTTGTCCAGCCCACTGAAGCTGCAAATGGATGTAAAGAGACTGGATCTGGCACACTCTCCATCACCATCCATACCTCAAGCTGCATTTCACATACCTTTTCTCTTTTTCCCTCTAATCCTATATAGTGCTTCCAAAGTGGCTGCTATAAGTAATTAGGGTCACAGAAGATGTGCATCAACATCTTGGGATTTCAAGGTTTTCCAATAATCTGAACCCTGGGAGTACTAAGTCTTTTATTATATCTTCTTTCCCCTTGAGCATTCCAACTTGGCAAAAAAAGAAATAAACAAATAATTTTTTATTGTCTTCATCCTGTGAGGATGGTAATAGCTGTGAAGAGAAAAATAACAAAACCTGAGGTGGCTAACTGCTGCTATGATAAATGAGTAATCTCTGCACATTTGCATCTACTTTCTTTAATATTTTTCACATACAGATACTTCATGGATTGGAAGAACGATGTGGACAGCTACTTTACAATAGATGCTACTGAAGGAACCATTGCTACTAATGAATTACTGGACAGAGAAAGCACAGCACAATACAATTTCTCTATAATTGCAAGTAAAGTTAGTAAGTATGACACAAACCAAATTAATATGCTAAAAGGGCATTTTTCTCAGAATGTAATGCTCAGGTATAAATGTAATGTGAAGAGTGCTGAAATTGCCAAGAGTTTATTTAAGAAGGTTTGATGAATATAATTTTCCCAGACTCATGAGGATAATTGTGGTGTTCAGTCAGTACTGTTTAGTAGCATCTTGCTAGCAGACCTCAAGCAACCACAGCTCCCTTAGAAGCTGAAAAAATTTTGTCTGAATGGAGAGTGCAAGGATCTGTATGGGTGCCTTCCAGTTTTGATTTCTGATTTTGTAAGTAATTTCTTTTGAAATTAGGTTAGTCAAATAACAGGTCTGTCAATGTGCTTTTTGAAGGCAGAAAAATTAAGAGTAATTTGATACTCAGAAAAAAGGACTCTAAAATTAAGTCAAGACTTAGTGCCCTAAATGAACTAAATTTTGTGCTGCATCTCTGTTTCTGTCTCTTCTCTCTGCCCAAAAATTTAATGCCTGACCCCTTATTTTCTTTTCCAATGTGATTTGTGGTGGGATAATTTAATTTCTTCTCTTTGTGTCTTCTGCATAGCCTTTTTTTTTTTTTTTTTTTTTTTTTTTTTTTTTTTTAAATAGGAAGTCCCTTCTTCCACTATATCATGTGCCTGCAAATTTCTTCATTGCCAACCATGTGTGTGGCATTTCTCATTCACGGTCTCGTCAAACTGTAACTCTCATAGGTCTATCTCACGTTTTGAGTACAAGTCTTTTGGTCACTCAGCAGTTGTGCAAAGGCCACAGAATTCTTTCTGTTGACATCAACACGCTGTTGTTCTGCTGGATTTCTTACTCATTCTATGTTGTTTATGTGTCAGAAAACACAAGTTTCTATAGCAAGGAACATGTTTTCCTCAATGTATTTCTTGGCTGAGTCTTCAAAAGTTAATACATGCAACTAACAGGAAGAGGGAGATTTGGGAAGCAGAGATGGTTATTATTTCAGATTAAAAAAACCCCAAATTCTCAGTTGTAGTTATGTTTAAAAGAACCATGAACTGATTCCTTGGAACCTGAAAATATAAAGAGAACATCCATCAAATGAACACCCGATTTTTATTCATAGATTGGAAAAGACATACACTGACAGAGAAGCCTAAATTGTCAGAAGTGGTTGAGTCCATGGAGATACATACTCAGGTATAAATTCACAGAAAATCCAGAAGAACTGTAATTTGTTTCCAGAAAAACTGAAAGGCAGGCAGATGCAGAAAGAAAGTCTCATCATATTCTACGTTTCAGTAAAGCTTAACTATTTAGATTAAGTAGTGGGCAACGGTCATTAGAGATATGTAAATTTTTTTTCCTGCAGTAAGAAAACAGTTTTAGTAAACTTGATTGGAATCTATCTATTATTCCCAAGAATATTTAAAGATGTGTAAAACTCTGAAATTAATTTTTTCATGGACATATATATACCAGTATGACATTGAAGCAGAGCTGTAGTAAATAATACATATTTTGAAATCCCCAGTTTTATCAATTGCTATGTTAAGAATCTGCACCTAAAATATATCTGTGTTTCATTGCAGCATATCCCCAAATATTTATACTATATGTTGTTATCTAAAATGTTAACAACAATTTCCATATCTCTACTATACTAGTAACTGGCAAAATCTGGGAGGATTTGAGGCATAGTAGCTGCCAAAACATTATGTGCAATTGGCTGACTAAGAGCATAGAAATAAAGGTGGAGAATTGAGGGATGACACACTGCACAAAAGCAAAAAATAATGTTTAGAGAGAAAAAAATTTGAAAAATATTGAGGGGATATTGTTATATTTGAAGAATTATTGATATAAAAAATTGCTGTCCAGTGCTGACATAGAAACTGAAACAGTCATCCCTTATCATGGAGAAAAACACACTGGCTACTGCCTTGACCTATACATGACTATGTGAAAAGTGGCCCAGTATTGAAATTTGCTGCACGAACTTTCTGCAGAGAAGAACAGACATTATCATTATTGAAGTATTTTCACTTCCTGGTGACCTTATATCTCTATAAGGATATATATATATATAAAAATATCATTATAAAATAGGAATAAATAAGTAGACTCATAACTAGTAGCAGTCAGATTATGTTATTTAAAAACTTCATTGCTAAAATTTTGTTTTCTCATTGTGAGAGAATGGCAACAAAAACACCTCCCACACTTTTTAGGCACATCCTATGGTCATTCTATAAACTACCTTTTCTTGAATTGTCCCTGAATGGAGATGTTTTTAAGCAGGAGATGGATGATTGTTCTGTAGACATGCTGATGATGAGACAGACATGAAGGCAGACAAATTCAGAACATCCATAACTCATTCATAGATATAGAGTTCAGGTTTTATATAGAAAAAATTGCTTGAGCAGGTGGAGGAGGTTTCAGACTCAGACTGTTTTTCACCATTTCACTTCCCAATTCCTCTGTACATCTTTTCATTACACGACTATATGTCATTGTAGACTGATGTTTTGTTTCTTAATTCTTAGAAAAACTCAACATCCTAGTAGCCTGCATAGTTTCTGTTTCTGAACATTTTTGATGTCACAGATTCTGTTTAAACTAATAAATAATCATGGCCCTCATTCATTTCAGACACAAAGACCCACTGGCATGAAGTAGCTAATTTCTAGGCCTTCTTACCTTCTGGAGTCCCCACATGTAAATCAATCCTTTAAGAGTACTCCCTGCCCTTACTAATTCCCAGAACATGCATGTGGATTGTCCACAAGACCACTGGTTATCCCAGGCCAAAACTGTGCCCAAGGCTGCTATAAGAGCATAATGGCATAAAAACATCACAGCCCAGTGTTCAAATTTCCTCCATATGCTGCCTAATTTTCTAGTATGGAAATGTTTTTTTCCTACTTTACAAAAGAGGAGATGGATAAATTGCCTAAGAGCTTACTTCTGCTTTCCTGTCCTCAAGGAATAATTTAAGTGTAAAAAGAAAGTAATAATACATCCTGTCAAAACCATCTTCCCAACTCAGCTATGTCTAGGCCCAAATTTTGGGAATGTTAAAGAAACCTCACCTTACATCTCAAGATGGAGTTGATTGTCTCCTGCAACCATAACTGGGATTAAGGAATCAGCAGTTCTCAACAGTCAGTATCTATTTTCTCAGATACCTTGAATTTTCACAAATTCATTATTCAAATAATATTACATGTTTTCTACAGCCATAATAACTTTGAACCATTAAGATGTCGACAAATGATGGTAATCAAGCAAAAAAAGGAAACAAGATGGTCACTGTCTTACAGACAGGAAAAAGAAGTGAAGTAAACTAATTAATTAAGTTGATAAAATAAACTAACAAAGCTAATTAATTTTCCTATATCTTGCAAGCAGAATTGCAATATGAAATTGGTTTCTTAATTTCTAGGCTCATGATTTAACCAGTTTGTCTTCTCATCTGTGCAACCTGGGTTTAAAAGGCATAAGCAGATGTTTTTAGTGACTCACTCACTGACAATAGCATGTACATCACTATTGTGTTCACAGAGTTCATAAAGGCTTGGTGTTGAGAGAAACAACAATCAAAAACCAGAGAAAATGGAGGTGAAGTCTGCAAAGTAGTATTTTAAATGCAATTCTTCATGCTTTTGCACATCAAGTTAACAGGTCTTTGGCATTACATATGAATTCAAACCTGTTCATGATCTTCTTGCAGTCTTCATTTCTATACACAAGTAGTTAAAGTGATGTCAGTGCAAACCAGAAAGAAAATCATATTAAAAAAATTAAAACCTGAAGTAGTTTCATCTTAGCCTCTGTTTACTTTCATATCTGACTTTTCCAGATCATTTATGCAAGGTAAAATTCAACTTTGCTGAAATACTTAGGAAGAGAAGATTTTGGCTTCTAAGATATCTGTCAAAGGACCACAGAAAATAAATCAGATACCAGCAGTGAGAAATAAATGTAGAAAAGTGTACCCATATTCATGTATATTTCTATAGTGTGCTATCCTATTGTGATTTTGAGGGAGAAAAGACATCAAATGCTTTTGTTAATTTAAAAAATATAGGTCACAATACTACCTAAACTGATTCAAAAAGCAGGAAAAAAAAGTAATTTATACAAATTACTTCACAAAAATATGACCTAAAAGACTTCTTAAAGAAACTGACAGGTCTAACACAAATTATCAAAATCATCTGATATTTCCATGTACATGATGCATAAATTTTGAATACATTCACTGATTTATAGGAAAGGTATTGTGAACATATTCCTAAAAGGATATGAACATCTATGCCTGTATTTTGGTGGCAATGCATTAATCTCTAATCTGTTTGAAAAATGTCTCCTGTACCCCAGTTTCTCAGTGTTGTACTTCAAAATGAACACACACACACACAAAAACATCTGAAGCAAAACCTGGGTTACTCCATGTGAGTTGATGTGTCCTTTTCAGTGAGTACTGCTAGAAGGGAAGTTTTAGACGATATTTTTTCTCCCAGTAGCTGTGTGAATTTGACTGTTCAGGGATTTTCTGATCTCTCTATAGAGGTCTTGCCCTCTATTGAATAAAATAAGTTCTTATTTTTTTTTTTTCCTAGTATACAAAGGAACCAATTCAACTGTGAACAAAATCTGGTCTAGATTTCTTCAGCTCTTCAGGAACTTTAAGAATGAGTGCTTAATTCCTAGTTGCCAGACCAAACTGTGTCTTTGTACTTCACAATGCCCTTCTCCATAGAGATATTCTGCAAGTAGGGATAATGCTGAATTAGAAATTAATAAGGATTCAAAGAGATGTCATTATATATTTTTTCTATTAAATATTAAATATTTGTCTATTAAATTCATAGGTAGGGACTACAAATGTGTGATCTGGGTAGCGCATCTTTGTTCCCAAGTCATGTTTATAGCATGATCAGTTTATCTACTACTTGTAAATAGGCAAAACAAAGTCCATCTTGCAGCTAGACCTATGCAACTAGGAGATCATTGGGGAATACCTTTGGTTTTAACAGAGGTCTCCTGAAACTATTGCTGCATTTGGTAGTTCCCTAGAATAAGGAGGAAATCATGCCAATTTTTTACAGTGACAAAGTGAAGATACTTTGCCCCTTGCTAATGTTAGTTATAAACCAAAGAAATGCCAAGGATTATACAATACTTATACAATACAATTAAACTGCAAAGAAAGTGCCCAATGCAAATAATGTGAAGGGTCAATTGTGGACCATGGAGATGATCAGAGGGTTAAAACTCGTCTCCTATGAAAACAGGCTGACATAATTGAGCTTTTACAACCTGGAGAAGAGAATGCTCTGGGATGACCTAATTGTGGCCTTCCAGTACCTGAAGAAAGCTTACAAGAAAGCTGGACTTTTTACAGCAGCATGTAGTGACAGGACAAGGGGGAATGGCTTCAAACTGAAAAAAAAGTAGATTTGGATTGGATATGAGGTAAAAATTCTTTACAGTGAAGGTGCTGAGGCACCAGCACAGGCTGCCCAGAGGAGTTGTGGGTGTCCCATCCCTGGAAGCATTCAAGACCAAGTTGGAAGGGACTTTGAGCAACTGGTCTAGTGGAAGTTGCCTCTGCATGTGGCAGGAGGCTTGGAACTCCATGGTCTTTAAAGGTCTTTCCCACCAAAGCCATTCTCTGATTCTCTGATTCTCAGACTCTATGATTCTATGACTCTATGATTCTATGATTGATTCTATGATTCTGTGATTCTATGATTTATTCCTGAAGATTCAAGACAACTTTTCTTGTACTTAAACATGGTTCCATGTTGTTATTCCTACACCACCCTGATTTATAGCATAGACTTTTAAAGTAGTTAACTGTTTCTGCCACTCATCTTAAGTGAAAAATGGTTAAATAGTTATACTTTTGACTCACCAGCTATAATATTTTTCATGTATTTGCTATTTTTCAGGAGGTCTCAGAATAAAGTAAAAGAGAACATTATCTGCTTTGTATTGAACTAGTGTCTCTGTTTTGTCAGACATTGCATTTGCGAGTAAATTTGTTTATAAAATGCATCTAGTGACTGATGAAGATTATCTCTAGAGGAAGGACAGTGGAAAGAAGAATGGTGTATACTCTTGTTTAACATTATTTTTGCACAAGAGGATTTTCTGCCTGCAAACAATTTTGCTGTTAAAGAAATACCTTCCACAACATGGCCAAATAGTTGAATGCTAGCTGTGCATGTTTCACTGCTAAATGTAACATGGATTCTGTCTGTCTTTTAGCAAGATTTTGGTTTTTTCATATCTTTCTCTCTTTCTTCTAAATTGGTATGCTCTGCTTGTCTCCTTAATATCTTGAAGATGTAAACAATGGCTAGGCAATAAATATTGATTTTCTGCATTTAGTTGTGGAAAACAGAAATCAGTTTTAATCACCGGAAGTGTTTTCTGCAGCCTTAATGAAAAGTGATCTGAGAAAAGTTTGCATCCTTAATAATAGATAAAACTTCATTTTTTCCCATTTATGCTCTGATAAACATAATCAAGCTAATTGATTCCTTAACCCATGAAGAGCAATGGATCAAAGTCTAGTACAAATTGACAAGAAGTTTAGTTCTGTTTTCTTCTTAGTTCAAATCAGAAATCAATGGAAGTCAAGGCTTATGGGAGTCACAGTACTGAGGTCACAAGTTCATGACAGCTTATGAGACTGGTGATGACAACAAACATAACACTTTTCTTCTAAAATTATTTATAGGTAACCCACTATTAACCAGCAAAGTCAATGTTATAATAAATGTTTTGGATGTCAACGAGTTTCCTCCTGAAATTTCAGTTCCATATGAGACATCTGTATGTGAAAATGCCAAGCCAGGACAGGTATTTCAAATTTATAATGCTTGCTTTTTTGCTTTTTCTTTCCTTATTATTTATAGCATTAGAAATTTCTGTGTTTAAAAATTGCATCATGTTGGAATTCTTCTACAAACAAAATATCTGTGTAGGAAATACATATTGGAATTCTGTTTGTTGATTATTATATTTTATTTACTTCTCTTGTTTTGTTTTAGTTTTTGGTTTTTTTCTACAATTATATGGGCCTGAGACATGCTTTACTGTGCATTTGAAAGCTATGGGAGGAGAAAGAATCCCTTCCTTCAAGGGTTGTAACTGACAGAAGTAATAGCAAATAAAGTGAAGCATAACCATTCAACCAAAAGCCATCACTAGCACTTTAATATAAAAAATAAATATTAAATACCATTAATATACAGTAAATCTTTCTGATTTTCATCAGATATGTCAAAAGAGCACCTTCTGAGTTCTCTGGTGGTTATAGAATTCAGCCTTCTTTCCTCCACTGTCCAGTGTATTAAGGGAATAAGAGTAATCCAGCAAGATTTCACATTCAACAGTTTCATTTGTTGTTCACTTTGCACTTCTACAAAACTGCTTCTTTTAGAAGAGTGAACTGACTTGAGAACTAATCTGGTTTCAGGTGATACAGACCATCACTGCAGCAGATAAAGATTTGTCACCAGCTGGACAAAGGTTTTCCTTCAGACTGTCATCTGAGGCTTCCAACAAACCAAACTTCACAGTCCATGACTACAGAAGTAAGTTGGTTACCCATATCTCCCTTTCAGAGTAGCAGACTGTAGTTACAATGACAAATATGTTTACTTTCAATTACAGTTGTGTCTACAGACCTAACGTTTTTCTTTGACATTTCTAATTGCTAGCTATCTGGGACTTTCATTAATATAAATTCAGGTCTTGCACCTTTTCTTATTTTTAGGGGCAGGAATTGTCAGAACACCAAAGGCTGAGATTTCCCTACAGGCCTTCAAAAACACTGCTACCTGTTTTATTTTCTTCCTTTTATCATTCAATATCTCAGGAAGAATCCCTATGCCAATGCAGGTATACCTTTAAACAAGGCACTATTGCTGTCTTGTTTAAATACTATAACTTTGCTAACCATTTTCAAAGTACCCAGATACTGTGCTTTCTTGAGGATGCATAATCCTGCAGAAGAGTGAGTTCCAAGTATGTACAGTGCTGCTGAAGTACAACACCCTTAGTGAGTTGGAGATTAATGCAACTGACATCCTTGATTTTTCTCCAATTTTTTGTCATAAATGAATATCTTTTCTTTTTTTCCTTATTAACTTGAACTCTTTTGTTGAATGGCAAAGAACAAACCAAGATAAAAAAATTAACTTTCTTCTACTGTAAGCATCTTCAGGGATGTAGTATTGTGTACAGACATAGCTGAAACAAAATAAACTGTAGTAAATTTTCACTACTAACTACTTTAATCAAATAAGAGAAAAATAAGTATTTGAGCTATTACATGATATTTAAATAACTGTGATAAGCTGTTAATGTAAGAGGATTTACATTACACTTCAAAGAAAGAACACCTAAAGCCATCTGACAAAGTTAAAAAACATTCAACTGTGTAGGTTATAAGCATCACTGTCTAAAAAAGTATATAATTCTTAATTTTTTTTAATTGCTGTTTTATTTTCAAATTTGAGGTTACATCGATTGTGAGATAAAGGTTACTTTCATGCAAATTAAATGACCCAAACCTTTAAAAGTACTAGAAATTAATAACACACCAATTGAAATAAAATAATATATTTTTAGCCTTAAAAAATAATGTATTTAAATTATGTATATGGCCCACATAATTTTTGAATACATGCATTATTGACATTGTTATGTAATAGAAAATTAAGCCAACAACATAAACTAACAACTATTAATTCTGAAGAAACTTCAGGAAGAAATAAATTTATAAAAACAAACTGTGTTTCTTTTCTCTTTATGTATAGCTCTCCTGGGAAGCTGATACAATGAAAATGGTTTATTCCCAAACTTAATAGTGACTTTTATCTTTGTGTGTCATAGATAAAAAGATTGGACAGATGAGCAAGAAACTTCACTTAAGGATTTGTAAATAGAGAATATAGTGAAACCATTCATAATATTGGAGACATGAATAATAGTATCTTATAAAACCAAAACTATTTAGATCTAAAGCATTTTATAAAGGACATTCAAACAGTTTTCTTGAGACAGACAGCTCAATCAATATGAAAGACAACTTTACATCAGAATCAAGTTCCCTTACTTCTGTTCTTGGAAGATTAGGGCATTACTCCTCTCTGGAACATATTTCAAGGCCCATATGGGTAGAATCTTTAAATTACATAGTGTTCTAATATAAATACTATGCATTTCTAAATATATTTTAAAATTTTTGGTAACAATTTCCTTACAGAAAGAGATTTAATTTCTTTTTTCTTTTCTGTTTCCTAAAATATCCTTTAACTTCACCAAGGTTTTTATTTTTTTCAAATAGTTACAACCTTTTGCTTTAAATAAAAGCCTTCTCAGATTTAATTAAACAAAAGAATCTTTAAACTTAGTGAGTCTATACAGTAATTACTCTTTTGTAAAATGTGCTTAGCATATGAGTTTGGTGAAGAAATTGCTCAAATATTATTAGATAATTAAATTTCCCTGTTTAAAACAATAATGTTGACACTGAGATTACTGAGACTTTGGATCTCAGTAATCTGTTAATGAAGTTTCACTACTGTATAAAAAAGTGCAATATTCCAATAAAAAGTGGAAACCACCAAGATACAGACACTTAAAAGCATTTCTTAACACTTAAAAAAAGAAAAAGCATGTTACTTGTTACAATGTAAGGAACAAAAACACCCCATAAAAATAATTTTTCATTATTGATGATTTACAGAGGTATTAGAAACAATTCTGTCCAAACAAAAACCCTGTCTTGAAATATCTTCTGCTTTTTGTTTGCCAAAAAGGTGGAGGAAGGTCTGCTCTGTGCACAATTTAGAGGTGTAATAACAGAACCTTATTTTCACTATGGAAACCTTTTAAAAACAAGTGCCATTTTCTTTTAAGTTAGCAATCATGTTAGTAACAAGCATGCACTTTGTAAAAGATTTTTTCTATTTTTTGAGGACACAGTGTTGTTCACTGTGGTACAGTTAATGCTTTTACAAATAAAGGTGGCATTTAAAATATATAACTTGATGAGGACTGGAGTGACACAGAAGCTCACGGTTGCCTTTCAGCAGCTCTGAGATCAATCCACTGTGTTAATAGAAGTGATGCCCTGGTGGAGCTGGAGGGTTTCCAAAGGGACTGCAGATCTCCCTCTTCCTGCTTTGCTGGCCTCACTCTGCTCTGTAGAGGGCAGCTTCCATGTAGAATACACTCCATTGCTCATTTAAGAGACAGAATTTCCTTTTCTCAAGCATATCCTATAAATTAATTTATTGCCAACAAGCCAAAGAACCAGAAGCTATCTCAGCTCCTCTAGCCTCTTCTGTGTAGAGTTCAAACACCTGCCTGTTCTTATTCTTAACAGAACTTTGAATAATTGAAAGGGGTCATAAAAGAGCAATAAAAAGTGTTCAAAATTAAAGTCAGGAGGTTGATCTGATTGATTCTTCTCAAAGGAGGATAAAAATTCATTAAATTGCATTGTAAGCTATTAAAGTGATCTTCAGTGTTTCAAGTAGAAGAAAAAATAAAAGAATATAAATAATTCTAATAATAGAAATATTTTAAAATAATAGAAATAAGACTAAACTGAATGTCTTCAAATTAGTTCTTACACTTTTTATATAGTGATTAATATAGGTGATTAATCATAGAAAGAAAAAGCTGAAGATGGAAGCTGGTTTGATTCAAACTATTCTGAGACATTTTTTCCTTTTCAAAACTAAGTGTAACTGGACTTGACCTGTCCATGTCTGAGTTTGATAAAAAGGAGGTGTTTAAAGGATTTTTTAGCTATACACCTTTTCAATGGTGTCTAATCATAACATACCTAATTTTGAATATTTAGGCTTCCTTGTTATTGTTCTTAATCATAACTCTATACCAGTATCTGAGTGTGAAATTCAGAGCCCTTAATCCTTCTACCGTGTAACAAATCTCCCAAGCATGAAAACCATCATGTGACATCTTGTAAAAAAGAATATGAGTTAGTTGGAAAAAGGGTAATTGCAGCAGGTTACTTTCATTTAGTTCTGTCATCTCATTAATTCCCTGTTCAATTAATTTTGGTTTTGCTTTTAATGTAATTCCTTTAATCTTTACATCATTTTTGTGCTACTTTGTTTGATTTGGGAAAAGCAGAAATAACTAACTGGGAAGAAATGACAAAGTCTGGAAGTGGACTAATTGATGGAAACTACTGATTTTCAAGTACTCAGTTCATTTCTCTAGTTACTTTTAATGGGGCAGGAAAGCTGAAATAATTGCATATTGTCCAGGCATATTACTTTGTATTTTTAAGGAAATTAATTAGGTGATAGACACATGATTATAAATTCATGTGCAACCAAAGTCCTTTGGACCACAGGCTTGGAATGTAAGGAGATTAGGGGGAAAAAAAAAAAAATCCAAAACAAAACAAAACAAAACAAAACAAAACAAAACCAAAAAAAAAAAAAAAAAAAAAAAAAAAAAAAAAAACCCCACCCCCTGAAAAGTCTTTGGAATCATACTTGTAATGTTTTGTTTGGGTTTTTTTGGTTTTGTTTTTTGTGTGGTTTGGTTTTGGTTTTGGTCTTTTTTTTTTTTTTGGTGGGGTTTTTTTTTTGTTGTTTGTTTTTTGGTTTTTTTTTGTTATCTTTTATCATCTTTGAAATTTTAGCTGTTAAAAGGTTAACAGGAAAAGTATATTGTTCAAGGCTCTGCAAAAAGCAACTGTACCAGTAGGAATACAATACCTTCTGTAATGGCAAAGCATGGCAATTACACAGTGCATGTAATTCACCAAGTTTCAAATAAGAAATACCAGCATATTACTGAAGGTGATACAAGCTACAATATGAAATGAAGTACACAATAAAAATCTTCTAATGACTGTCATGTTTTACAGATAACACAGCTGGGATTGAAACCAGGAGAAATGGCTACAGCAGAAGGCAGCAAGAGCTGTACTTTCTTCCAGTAGTAATAGAAGACAGCAGTTACCCTGTCCAGAGCAGCACAAACACTTTGACTATCCGTGTTTGCAGATGTGATTCTGATGGCACCATCCAGTCCTGCAATGTGGAAGCAATCTTCTTACCAGTCGGCCTCAGCACAGGAGCTCTGATTGCAATCTTGTTGTGTATTGTTATACTTCTAGGTTAGTTCTCATGAAACCTTGCAAAGTGTTTTACTCTGATTATTCACTAGTTACACCTAGTTTTTAACAAAAGCCATGGAAAGTGTGTGGCAGTTTATTTCTAGGATAATATCCCAAAGCACTGATCATGACCATGAATCTGCTAATCCATGCATTATCTCTTAATGCATTAAGAGAATCAGTTTTCGGTGGAATGCAAATAATTTTTTCTCTGAAATTATTTTAAATATCTTTATTAAAAGACTAATTTTTTTAGATTATTATTAAGGCAGACAAGTCCTACTGACAGTAACAGCAGTAAGGACATAGTAAGAGCCTTTATTTAATTCTTCATGCTCACTTAAGCAAAAGAAGAATGAAGAAATGGAAGCGGAGAAAATAATTTTAACATAGACTGCTACTGGCCACATCCATATAAAGTTTTTTAGGAAGTTTTTCTCGGGAATACTTTTTTTTATTTCAGGCAGACATGGATTTCATAAGGTGGCATTGTAATTTGTTCTACTTTCTACTTAAATACTTCCTTACTTACAGCATATCCAAACCAGTTAGTTAGTACTCATATGCATCTTACTTGCAATATAGCCTCAATCAACTGTTAATGAAATAAAACCAGGTTTATAACTTACACAGGCACAATGAGGGCTGTAGAAATCAGTCTGAGGTCCTGATGCAGAATATAACATGGATATCTCATTGCATTTGAATGATGCAGGTGCCACTTAAGTAAATTACTAAAGGCTCAGGTTTGCATAAAGAGTTTCTGAGTAAGAGTGGGTAAAAGTCAGGATTTCTGCTCTGTGTCAAAAAATTATGTTGTGAGAAAAATATTTCTTTTTCAAATCAGAACAAGAATGACAAATGGTCACACTTCCCATGGAGTAGCAGTTAAATTCACAAATACACTTATTCTGAAGAATTTAAAACGAAACCAAACAACCAACTAAACAAAATAACTTATGTCAGTGTTTTTGAAGCAAGAATAATGCTGTCTCCTTTGTCACATTTCCATTTAGAGCAGGATGGATACCCCACAACTTCTCTGGGCAACATATTCCACTGCTTGACATCCTGGTGGTAAAACCATTTTTTTTTCTCACATTTTAATGGCATTTTCTGCATTTCAGTTTATGCCCTTTGCCTCTTGTCCTGTGACAGAACACTCCTCAGAAAAGCCTGGCTCTATTTTCACTTCCATCCATCAGGTGCATATTCACATTGGTAAGACCGCCCTGCACCTTCTCCAGAATGAGCAGACCTGGCTCTCTTAGCCGATCCCTGTGTGGCAGATGTTCCCATCCCTTAATCACCTTTGTGGTTCTACATTGGACTCACTTCAGGGAGTCCATGTCTGTCTTGTAATGAGGAGCCCAGAACTGCGCCCAGAACTCCAAGTGTGCATAGGCAGAGCTGAGCAGAGGGCAATGACAATCTCATTAGACCTGCTAGCAATATTTCTCTTAATGCAGTCCCGAATGCTGTTGATCTTCTTTGACATAAGGGCACATGGATGGCTCATGGTGAACTAGCTGTCCACCAGGATCACAAGGCCTCATCTATCAAGCTGCTTGCTGGTCAGCTGGCCAATAGCATCTACAGTATGCAGTTACTCCTCTCTGTGTGTGGGACTTGGACTTTCTATTTATTGAACATCATGGAGTTCCTTTTGGCCCACACCCTCAGCCTGATGAGATCCCTTTGAACAGTGGCACAACCACACCTTTTTTATAGCCTGAAAGCTTGCTGAGGGTGTACTCAATCCCATCATCCAGGCTATTTATGAAAATATTAAACAAAAGTAGTCCCAGTACTAAATCCTGTTGTACTTTATTAATGACTGACTTCCATCTGGTCTTTGATATATTGCTTACAACGTTTATAGTCTGGCAGTTTGGCAGCTTTGCAATCCACCTCACCATCTGGTTGTATGGTCCACACTTTCTCAGGTTTTCTGAGAAGATTTCTATGAAAGTAATATCAAAAACTTTGCTAGAGTTAGGATAAAATTATTGCACTTTTCTCCCTTCATCAACCAGTCACCTCATTGTAGAAGGCTATCAAGTGAGTTAAGCACAATTTCACCTTCATAAATTCATGCCTGCTACTCTTATGCCCTTTCTTAGTTTCCAGAATTATTTTCTCCATCACTTTCCTAAAAATCAAGGTGAGACTGACTGGCGGCTAGCTCCCTAGCTCATTCTTCTTGCCCTACATGAAGATAGGAGTGACACTTTCTCCAGCCATCAGAAACCTCTCCCAGCCCTCATGTCCTTTCAAAAACTATCACAAATAGCCTCACAATGATAGCAGCCACCTTTCTCATCATTCATACATATATATCACCATAAATCATGCACTTGCGTGTCCAGTTTTTCAAGCATTCTCTTACCTGATCCTCTTTCACCATGGATAAGTCTTTCTTATTACAGACTTTCCCTCTGGTCCCAGAGACATGGAACTACTGAAGGACAACTTTACAAAAAAAAAAACCAAACAGAGTCAAAGAAGCTGCTGACTGGGCTGGCCTTTTCTGTGTCATTTGGCAGCAGCTCTCCTGTCCAATTCAGCAGCTGACCCACCTTTACTCTACCTTTCTACCCTTTTTTTTCTGTCTTACTTGTACAAGTCCTTCTTGCTGCCCTTCACGTCCCTCCTGAGACAGCACCATGCAGGCTTTGTCTTTCCTAACCTCATTCCTGCGTGTTCAGACTGTCACTGTATATTCCTCCTGGCTCACCTGTCACTGTTTTCAACTCTTAAATGCCTCTTTTTTTATCGCTGAGTTTAGTCAAGAGATGCTTATTCATCAATGCAAGCCTCCTGCTACCTTTTCTTGATTTCCTGCTCCTCAGGTTGGACCACTGTTGAGTTTAGAGGATATGATACTTGAAAATCAGCTACGCCCCCTTATCTTCAGAACCTTGTAACACATAATTTTTTTGAAGCAGATCCCCGAAGAGGTCAAAATGTACTGCCTAAAAAGCTAAAGTAGGATTATTTTTCCTTTGTTTCAAAAATTTCAGATTTAAAATTAACTTTTTTTTTTTCAAAATTCCATTTGTTTTTTTTGTTGTTGTTGTTAGGGGGTTTATTTTTTGTTTTTTGGGGTGTTTTTTTTGTGGTCTTTGTTTGTTTGTTTGTTTTGGTTTTGGTTTTTTTCTGTAATACTCTGTGGGTTGGGTTTTTGGTTTAGGTTTTTTATTCTTGTTTTCAAAGTGTAAATTTAGGGTTCTTTTCTCTATTTTGCTATGGAGAATATTTTAAAAAATCATATCTCTGTCTCTCTGAACTAAAAACTTGAAATCCTGTTCAATTCTATTTGTTTGTAAAGCAGGCCAGCAGAAAAATTATTTGGCATTTTCTCCAGCAGTACAGCAAGCACTTAGGAAAGTTAGACCCATATGCCAAAGAGGAAATATTTTTTCATTGGCTAGAGCGCTTCTGTTTCTGCTCTTTTCTGAGGACAAAAGTCCCTTTGATTGCTTGTGGCTTTCAAAGAAAGATATAATGATGTGTCACCAGAGAACTAAATTATTTCTGTGCATGTCTTAACTTCAGTTGTCTCTCATTACAGTCATTGTGGTACTGTATGTAGCACTACGGAGGCAGAAGAAAAAGGACACCCTGATGACCTCTAAAGAAGACATCAGAGATAATGTTATCCATTATGATGATGAAGGTGGTGGAGAAGAGGACACTCAGGCTTTTGACATAGGTGCCCTGAGGAACCCCAAAGTGATTGAAGATAACAAAATACGCAGGGACATAAAACCAGACACCTTGCGTTTTACACGCCACAGACCACCAGCAGAAGATAACACAGACATAAGAGATTTCATTAATCAAAGGTTGCAGGAAAATGATGTAGATCCATCTGCACCCCCTTATGACTCCTTGGCAACCTATGCTTATGAAGGAAATGGATCTGTTGCAGAGTCTCTCAGCTCTATAGACTCCCTCACTACAGAGGCAGATCAGGATTATGACTATCTGAGTGACTGGGGACCTCGCTTTAAGATCTTGGCAGATATGTTTGGAGAAGAAAGTTATAACCCTGACAAAGTCACTTAAGTACAACTACAACAGTGAAACAAAAAGAAAAGCAAACCAACAACAAATTTACAAGATAAACCTAAGCTTTATATAAGACACAATTACTTTGATTATAAAAGACAGCAATTGTTTCCAGCAAGTTACTACATTTATCATACCGTCAGTTTTGGTTTGATTTGCAAAAGAATGATAAATCCCATAACCTACACAGGTTTTTGTTGTTGTTATTTTGTTACTCTGGAATTACACTGAGACAAGCTCAGGCCTACAAGGTGCAGTTTACTGACCTGACTTAGAAAGAAGGGAGCTTTCTGGCATCACGGTGGAAAAGTGGTAGCTTTTTCGTAATTCCACTAAAGTGCCTATTGAAACTTTTATCATTTAAGTGGTAAACTGTCTGCTGTGATGGTGTTACAAAACTGAATTGTAAATCAGACATGAACTTTAAGACAAGAAGCAATAGCAACATGCTGACTTCTTTTAGAAAAAAATGGATATCACTTCCTGGAATATCTAATGACTAGAACTGTGGGGGAGGAGGGAGGTGTGTACATTGTGTTTGGGGGTTATGTTTGTTGTCTTTTTTTAAGAGAAAACAGTATGCCAAGACATCGTATTTCCTCTTTCATAGTTTCATTGAAAATTTAAATTTAAAATGCTATTGCTCACTCTGAAGATGTAAAGCCCAAATTAAAAAGGAAAAGATCTTAGCATACATCAATGAATATTTAAAATGTTCATACAAATACTACATTTTTCCAAAATAATAAAAATATGAAAGCAGCTATTCCTTGATGTGAAGGAAATTTTCCTTGTCTTTCCCTCTTCTTTTGAAATAAGGCTATTATTAGAACATAAAAATGGAGAGGGTTTTTTGAAACTATTATTGTATTTTTAGAACCAAGACACCTTTTCCATTGTAAGTATCACTAAAGAAGTATATGTAAAGAACTCCACACCACTTTCCTTTGCAGTTAGATTGTTGCTCTGTAGGCACCATAAACATATATAAATATAAGGTTTTTTCCATTGATTATTTGCTACAGTTCAACATTTCACTGTATTTCACTGTCACACCCACAGGAAACATTTTAGGAAACCTTTTGAGGTTGGACACTTTCTTAATTTTGTTCTTGACAAAATTTAAACAGAAGCAGAATAAATATATAAACCAGCACTTTTGTCCACTCTTTATGTACATATCCATGCCTAATGTAGCTGTGCAGATGACAGAAGTTCAGGTGTGCAGAAGGCATTATGTTGTGGAAGACATCTTGCAAAACTATTTTATGTGACTTTTTCTGATGATCTAAGGCATAGAGGTTTTTGTAAGACAATGGTTTATGGCCCCCTAAGTGCACATATCCTTATATTCTCCTTCCAAAGTCTCTGCAGTGCTAGACAATCTCATGATTAATGGCACTGCCAAGGTCAGCCTGAATCTTTCTTGAACCAGAAGTCTATTATTCACCTCAGGTCTATAGCTCACCTTTTTTATAGCTAAAGAATTAATGACTATCAGACATACTCAGCTCACAAGTTTGATATTAACGTGCACAAGTTTCCCTCTATCCTCTGGGGGATATGTAAAGATATTTCAATGTTATATAAATTAATGTCTCAATGAGACTTTGAAAGGTGCATATTATAAATGAGTTTGGGATCATTCAGTACAATTGGCTGCATCAAAAGCACAACTGGCGCAGCTTCTACAAGCACCGTGCTGAGGAAGAGACAGCATATGGCAACAAGGAAATTCTGTGGGTTTTATTGTTGTCAAGAAAGGTATTCTATATTCCCAAAGACAGGCTAAACCAATAAAAGCTCTCTCCTCACAAAACAGGAAAGAAGATGAAGTGATGGAGCCCATTTGACAGCATAGAATGGGGAATATTATATTTTAATTATATAATATTATATTTTAATATTATATGGGGAATATTATGTTTTAAATTTTCACACATCTTGACAGTGTATCAAAAGCAACTTGATACTGCACTCTGTTTTAGTGGGCCTAAAACAGAGCACTGGATAAAAAAAGATTAATGTTTTCAACTAGTCACAACTAAGATTCATACAAGAGTCACACCTAATTAACAAAGCTCTCTCATGTGGCTTGTGCATGGCAATGCTTCCTATCCTGTTGCCACAACTAAAACAAACATCTGACTTCTCATTTTCAGATGTGCAGTCCTGTAGCCAAACTCTGCTCTTAGCAACACTGTTGGTCCTTTATATGCCTTTCAGTTGTAAAATCAATGCAAGGGAGGGCAACGTTTGACCTTTTGACACCATGAAGCATGCTTGATCATGAGGAAATTCTCCGTATTTGTAGTGCATACTGGCTGAACATTAGTTGTCTTGAGTAGCTAGGCATTTGTTTGAAGCTGGACAGTCTGTATGTGAGCCTGACTTCCAAAATGGGTGGATAGAAAATGTGGTCTTTAACATGTAGCTGCAAACAATCTGTATGTGACAGTGAGTGGCTGTATGTTAAATTAATACCAAATTGAATATTAAGTGTATATTTTTGACATTTAAGATATTTGTAGCTGAGATGCTGCTATAACATAATTAATACACATCCAGGAAGACTTTCGGAAAAAAAACCAACATAATATGTAATTACTAACAAAATTACCAAAAATATATATATAATTAAAATATTTGAAGAACACTTTTGAAGAGTGATCAAACAATTTTAATATAATAGGGGTATTTTTTTGTAAACAGTTCTGTAGAACTGAAGGAAAGGAATTGCTTTTCATTTATTAATGACCTGGGATTCAGAAAATTTGTGTTTAATTCCATGTTCTTTCACTCCCTTTCTAGAAGATGCTTGTCAGGTTTTTAATACCTTATTTTTTAAAAGAGAATTGGAGAAATATGAAATTTACAAGAATTAAAATATGTCAAGGCATCTAAGATGACATGAAGTCAGTAAGATTAGGGAGCCCCAGTGCACATGCAAATTGTATCGGTTAATTGCTTCTAGTTTTACACACTATATCTTGAAAAAAATCTCTACAAATCCTTGCACAGTCAAGATGTTAAAGTGGATGCCTCTCTTTCTGCCAAAACCTCAAATTCTATCAGAGTGTCAAGAAGCTAAGAAAATATATAAAGGGTGCAGAATTGAGAGAATGTTTTTATTTTAATTTCCAAAAACAGGGTACTAGTACATACACATTTAACATCATCTCAAATCTCCCAACAGTGCACCCCCTGCAAATCACAACATTCTGTAGAACATTTTCTGCATATGAAGCAATTGAAATACTTCACTGTCACAAACAATTCCACTTTTTAAGTTAAATACTTATGGCATACACTATGAGTGCTGAAATAAAGAGATAAGTTTAAAGCATTCAGCTAAGAGTGGAAGTATGTAAGGAAAGTCAACTATTAAAGTTACATCATAGATATACAGAATCAAAGACAAATGTATAACAGAACATCTGAAAGGAATTTCAGGGAAGAAAGAAAAAAAATTTCATAACACAGATCTGCAGAAATTACAGTGAGTCAAAGAGCTAGGCTTTGAAAAGCAATGACAGTAGATTATGTCTCCTGCACAAAGATACGTCTGAATATTTTATACTTTTGTGATTTTTACTTATTTTAAATATTGGCTAAATTTCGCTGTTCAAAATACAATCATAGTTACTGAGGATTTCCTCTAGGTTTTGGAAACAGAGTTCATTATGATGCAAAGACCAATAAATAACCCAATAATTTAATAATAATGTTGTTCTAGAGATTACCTTCAAAATATTCTTGCCTTAACCATAAGGTTTCCATATCCACATAAACACAGCCTATCCTTTACACTGCTAAAAATTTGGTTCTGCAGATGTTATATTCATACTAGGTTTACCTCCATTATTGATGTGAGAGCTATTAAGACTGTGTTGCTATGGAATAACAGATCTCTACTGAATTAATACAGGAAGAAAAAGTAATAATTCACTGGGTTAAAGACATTTAATATTACATTAATGACTGCATTTTACTTGTTGAGATTTGAGATTGTACTTTTTTTTCAGTTATATTATTACTTTTATATTATGATTTTTATTAGCATAGACATTCAAATACTGTGTGTTTAAAAACACATTTGAGCTTTGAAAAACTTCATGAAAGCAAGTAATGAAACGAACCTCAATAATAACCCTACTGAGGTGACAATTAAGTGTAAATGAAAATCGAATTTCATATTATACTCATTCATAACCTTTTTGTAATGGATAATCTATGATAACCTGAATACTTTTCTGTTATTATTTAAATCAAGAATCAGATAAGTTGCCATAACACCAGCAACCACTGCTATTTTAAGCAAAACTAAGATAAGTTCCTAGAGTTTTTTTGGTGGGTGGGTCTTTGGAGTGTTTTTTTAAACCTATTTATTTAATTCATAGGCTTCTTTTATTCAACTTTATTTTTCAACTAAAATCCCCAGGGGTTTTGGTTGTTTTTTTGGTTTGGTGTTTTGTTTTGTTTTGGTTTGGTTTTGTTTTGTTTTGTTTTGCTTTGTTTTGGTTTTTTTGTTTTTTTGTTTTTTTTTGTTTGTTTGTTTTGTTTGTTTGTTTGTTTTGTTTTAGTTTGTTTTGGTTTTGGGTTTGGGTTTTTTTTGTTTTTTTTTCAGGGAAGTCTTATCTATGATGGATTATGATGGACCTCATGGATGGAAGTAAATAAGGTGGAGCAAGGTGTTTCTCAGAGGTGTGCAGTGACAGGACAAGAGTTAATGGAGTTAAAATGAAATGCGTGAAATTCCATTAAATGCAAGAAAAAAGGTGTTTTACTGTCAGGCTGTTGAACATATTTTTGTTGACCATGTTTCCCAGAGAAGTTGTCATGCATCCAACCTTGGAGACCTTCAAAACTCAACTGGATTTTTTCCTGAGAGACCTGCTGCAATTGACCCTGCTGTAAGCAGGGAGGCTGGACTAGATAATCTCCATGGTATCTTCCAGCCTCATCCATTCTGTGACTTGTGATAAAATCATACCTAGACTCCTTAGCTCTAGTAAGCTCAATAGCAGTAAGGGCCTAACTACATGTCCTGGTTTAGGGCAAATTTGTGAGAAAACCTCTGAATGGGGTCCCTCTGGGGAGCAAACCCAAATGGCCCCTTCCCCCAACCAGTCTGGGAAAGAACTTCCTCAGAGAAAAGTGGGAAAAACTATTTTACTTAACAAACAAAGTGCCTACAAGTACAAGGAATGAATAATATGAAACAATAAAACCTCTTGTTCTGGAGTGAGATGGCAAATTGAGAAAGTTCTTGCCGTGGGTGTAGCTCGGCTCTCTCAGTCTCTCACCAGTCCCAGTCTCTCCGGCGCTGCTGGAAAATGCCAAGGTCCAGGCCCAGGTTGGCCACAGGTGCAGCCCCCAGTGCTCCCCTGGGTTTTTCAGTCCAGAGCAGGTTTAAACAGTCCCAAGAAAAAAAAAAAACACAAACAAATATTCCAGGAACTTCTCTGCCCTAGCTAGCTAGAACTAACTAAAAGCAGAAAGATCTCTGTCCTGCAGTCTCTACAAGCCTCTGCCAAACACCCCGTCCAGAGAAGAATGTGGAGGAGTCAGGCAGTTTTCTCCAAACAAACTCCGTGCGTCTTCTTGCTCTTAGAACCAGCCTTAAAGGCACAGAACTCAATATACAGCACAAACAGAACAGATGACTGGGGATACAAACATCAGAAAGTCACCCTAGGACACTACATAAGCAGAGTAGAATCACAGAATCACACAGTAGTTTGTGTTGGAAAGGGACCTTAAAGACCATCTAGTTCCAAACCCCCTGAATGGGCAGGGACATCTCCCACTAGATCAAGTTTCTCAAAGCTCCATCTCTAGTAACTATGAGTTGTTTCACTGAGATAGCTGAGGAGTGAAGGAATAGAGTAGCATTCCATACAGTTACTAGCAATGACAATAGAGTGGAGAGGGATAAATTATTTACCGTAATTTCCAGTAAAAGAAAAAAGGGGCATCACATGAAACTAGTAAATGCAAGGGTGAAATAAATAAATAAATAAATAAATAAATAAATAAATAAATAAGTACCACAGATGTAGTTCTTCATGTGATGACTAGCTGAGAGAGCCATGGAGGCTCAGAGTTTACACAGGTTGAAAAAGAGGCTGGACAAAATGCTGAAAAACTGACAGCTTGCAGGTTGCTTAATACATAGGAATCACATCTGGCTGAATGTGTTCTTGAAGAGTGCTTGATTAGCATCTGGCAAATCCCATAACCTGGTTGGTTTCTTGGTGTTTTGCTAGGATCTCAGCTTCTGCCAGTGCTGAGTAAAAGTTTACCGCTCAAGTTTGACTGACCTATTTTCTTATTATGATTTTATTGTGAATTTACCTGATTTTCATATCAACCTAATTTTCCAGATCACATAGATAAAAACAGTTTTTTCTTATTTATTACATTTCACATGCTTATATGCATGCATATATTTTTATTTCCCTAGATTTGAACAATTGTTATTGCCGTATTTCCTTCAATTCTGCACACCTTATATAGACCTTACATTCTTCTTTCTTTAACAGGGACGCTGTTAACACTGATTGCTGTTAGGACTGATGATGCAGTTTGGCTTAGTCTATATTAAAAAAAAAAAAAAAAAAAAAAAAAAAAATCATTACTTCATAAAGAAGATAAGCTCTACAATATGTGTCCTCTTCTGCATGTATTTCACTTTCTTAGTTACTTCCCTGTGTTCAAAGAACACCTGAAAAAAGAGAGGGGAGAATGAAGTAACTGACTAGAAAAGGGGCCAATATTAATCCACTATTCTGGAATGCAGACTACTGCTCTCCTTTTACGTGTTGTAATGTTAAAGGTGATTTATTGTTTTCAAATGTTGGACTTTCTGCATTTATACTCAAATGCATGTTTCTCTACTGTATGCCTCTGTCGAAAAGGACAAGAAGCATACAAAAAAGGTGTATGGTGAGGAAATGAGATCATATTAAGAGAGATCACAAATAAATATGCCTTATAAACTTGTCTTATATTATTTGGTCACATGACTGCAGAAAATAGTCATATTTTTAATTTTATATTTTTAATTTTATCCTTGGAGTTCATTTTCTCAGAGCAGTAACTAAAGGTAGAGGATATATTTCATATTATTCAAATGCTTCCATTGCCTTCAGCCCCTGCTGCTTTAGGTTGTTTGGGTTACTTTGAAGTTGGATCTTTTTCCCCCTGTGTATTCCTAAATGACTACACCTGAAGTTTCACACTAGAAACATCTGACCAAAAAGTAAAGGACACAGGAGGACAGGTGCAGAACTGTAGTTTGGGTTTGCATAAGATGTTTCAGAATGAACAAACATCAACCTAATGTTCTGCCAACTTACATAGGCAAAAATCAGACAATGAATTCAAAAAGGAAAAAATTAACTGAAATAAAAAAACCTGTAGAGAATTTTCTCGTATTCTACTGCAGTATATAAAACACCTCTTCTCTGTGAAGGGAAAGAGATACAAAGAGTAGGAAATTAAAGATTCTGGAGTTGTTATATCCTCTTTTTTCATGGCTATTTGTATTTAGCATCCGTTATATATAAATAACAAGCTAAAATTCCTAGCTCAATTTTGTTTTTTAGTCTTAAATAAAGAAAAAAAAATTCTATGAAATGAAGGGGGTTTTGTCAGTGACAAATGAAATATAAATGTTTCAAATGCAGTAAAGCAAGATATTAATCTTCAGTTCATAAAAGGAGAAATTTGAGGACAAAAATTCAGTTTATATTTGTTCAGGTTTGATGAATAATGAATGTTGCTCCTAGTAATGCTGTCCCGAAATTGGTAAGTGCTGCATTTTTTTTCCTAGGACTAATTTTTTATAATTTCAATTCTGTTTATTTAAATTGAAATTTTATAGCACATACATTAGTTTTTGTGCTTGATCCAAATGATATGACTGAAAACGCTTAATATCATATGTAGCACGGTAAGTAACTTCAGACAAAAATGATTTAATGAAGCAATTTGCTGGCCAGAGTTGTTCAAAGACAGCTACTGAACTGTCTGAATTGCTACCTATGTGGAAGATTGTGCTTTGTTACCCAAGCTGACAGCAGTGCTTGAGTTCCCTCTTGAGGGTTATGGAGAGGAGAATGCTCTCCCGGGGTTCAGGTTTAATGAAACCGTGTCTTGACAACTCTATGTAATTGCTCTAGAAAACTGTTGCCATGAACAGAGTGAGGTCCCCATTTCAAATACTCAGCAGCAGAGGAATCTTGAGTATGTGGGAAAATCTAAGTGGGACCACTCTTCCCTTGAAATGATCTGCAAGGGACTGTAAGGCAGAACATTTTCCTTATAAATGGCCTCCAGTGTCATTCTGTAATTCAGAGACCATGCATGCATTTGCACTAGAGCATTGCGGGATTAAATAAAACAGCCTAACATGGATCAGAAAAAATATTGCATACCAAAATTGTTCTCTCTCTTTTGTTTGGAGTCTCTGAGCTGACCAAGCTCCATCATGCATCTTATTTTTTCTATATACAGAAATCTGCTCTTTTTTTTCTGCAAGTGACAGAGCCCCTGTGGTGTATTAGCCACAGTCAGTAGCAAAGCACCATATAGCCACTTACTCACCCCCCCCCCCAATGGTTTGGGGGACAGAATAGGCAGAGGAAAGTCAGATAACTCATGGAAAAAGTTAAAGACAGTTTAAAAAGTGAAGGAAAGTGAAAAAGGGTGGAAAAAATATCAGCCAAGTGATGTACTCACCTCCTCTTCCTACATGGAGACCAATGCTTAGCCAGACTAAAAACAAAGACTGCCTCCAAGAAAAATCTTTCCCTTCACCTTTGTTGCTGAGCATGACACCATACGGTATGTAATATCCCTTAGGCCAACTGGGGTAACCTAGTCTGGGGTAACCTGGGTGTCTCCTCCCAAAGTCTTGTGCATCTCCAGCCTCCTCACTGGAGCAGCAGAGTGGGGAAAGTAAAAACTTGACTGCTCAGCAATAGACAGAAGATTTGTGTTTATCAGTACTTCTTTGCTCACGAGTCCAAAGGGTTGCTGTGAGAAACCCTAACACCATCACAGCTGGACCCAGCACAGCCTCCAAAGGGGCGATGAAGAACAGCTAATCTGAAATTTCTCACTGACACCTACATGTCATACATGACTTCATTTACACACAATTGAAAACCTGCTCGGAGGAGTATTTTTCCTCCCAAGATTGTGCCAAGTTCTCAGAGGAGAAGTTGTCCATAGGCTTTCTTTATTAACCAGGGTAAGTTCTCTGTGGAGAATTTTCAGGTAAGGTAGAAAGCCAGTGATAATGCTAACATATCTACATTCTGCTGAAATTCAGGAGGAAATCCTGTTTTCTAAATCTTCAATTGGAATCCTATTTGCCACAACCTTACTGTATCACACAGGCTGCAGAAGTCTCTTGTAGAAATCAACCAAAACAGAAGAAAAAACTAAGCTTGCTGGTGACAAGAATTCCACTCTCTCTCATGCAGTAGCACTTAAAGCATGCACACAAAATTGAAGAGACTAATTTTAAAGCACTCCGAAGTCTTCAGCAAATAAAGTATCTTGCTTCTCAAAATAGGGTATTCAGGCCATTATTGCGCCCCTCACACTATCTGCTGAAACTATATAAAAATTGTGTGCTAGAGAGTAGATAATTTAGCAGGCCAAATCCATAAAACATTACCCACCTATTCCATAGGAAAGACTACACTCACAAGCAATGCACTCTGCCTTCTGGATTCTCCTCCCACAGCTAATACTTTGAGCCTTTTACAGGCTCAAATCCCTGGCAAACTCTTCTTCCCTGTGTGGACAAATAAAGACATTTCATTCATTGTATTTCTTCCAGGAATTTTTCTTCCTTCGTCATGAAGACTAACATGTCTATTTTATAAGAAGTTTGGACTATATTAATAAAGAATAAGTACAGGCTGGTCTTTGGATGTTTCTTAGGACTGGGATTGAAAACGCTCCAGTAGATAAGGACCATAAAACAGAACAGCACAGACTTGGAAAAAAAAGAATGTAACTTAAGCAAACAGGATGCCAGCTCAGCTCTGCAAGGCTGACAAAGTAGGAGTCATACATTATTGATCTCACTCAAGAGCTGGGGTCAGTGAATGGCCACCTCAAATATTATGACACTGGACACTGAAGATCAACAAAGAAGATCCCAAAAGACCATGCAAGGACTTCTGACAAGGAGTCTGACTATGTACAATAAATTAATACATATGCATCAAGTAACAGGGAATGACTTATGAATATGTAATCACTGTGCATGATAAAACTCAATTCACCTGCTGCTGGGGCACTTAGCTAGAAGAAGGAACCCCAGAGTGACATATACACTGCAATAAAGAACGCTCAATTTCTAATATGCAAAACTGTGTTTAGAAAGTAGCTGCCTGGATGATTTTATATCACAGAAAGGTCCTGCCAGGTACATTCTAATTCCCCCTCAGTGTTGGTCTCATGCATTGGCTGCTCTGACTCACCTACACACAGCTAATCTTGAAGTATTAAGTTGAATTTTCTCTGGCCTAGAGTTGTTTTCTGGAACCATTCATTAAAAGAAAGAAAAAAAGTGTTTCTAAGTGTGCAACAGCTCTTCTTTTAGTCTATGCTGCACTTGCTGAATCTGCAATATTTAGCATAACTGAAGAACTTTGCTCTATTTGTGAAACAAGAAAAACCTTGTAAAATGAACTACTGTGCATAATAATTATTAAAAATATGCAGAGAAAACTTTCCTGCCTTTCTCCTGCAATGCTCAGATACCAAGAGCATAAAAAGTAAAATTTAAAATAAAAGGTATATCCATGTAAAATCCATGTAAAAAAATGAGATATCAGAACACTATTTTCACTGTGTGTGACAGGACATATGGGTATTCTACACAACTACTTAAAGGTTCAAACATTTTTAAACAATGAAACTTAATATATTTTTAATATATTTTTGCCATATGATGTGTTTTGAATGCTTAGCTTTGGATGTCATGCATTTTTTACAGTAATATAAACACCTTGAACTCTACTGGAGATACTCCTGAATTGCAGTGACACAAGCCACGTAAATTAAAATGATGGCTACTATGAGTTGAAAAGTGTGTTCTGGTGTATGGAAAACATTTTCACTGATAACATGTTAGGGTTTTTTTGTTTTGTTTTGTTTTGTTTTGTTTTGTTTTGTTTTGTTTTGTTTGGTTGGTTTTGGTTTTGGCTTTGGGTTTTGGGTTGTTGGTTTTTTTTGTTTTGTTTTTATCTTTTATCCATTAAATTTAATTTTAAAATTTTATAAAAGTGTGGTAGATTAGTTTGGCATCTCCAGGCACTAGCACAGAAAATATACTTTAAACAGGAAATGTGTTTAAAACTAATACATGAAGCTTCCTCAACCATGACTTTAAAGCATTTCAGAAAGTTTTAGTATGATTCACAACAAACAGAAGAGAAGATGTGGGAAAGCAGGCCACAGAAACAGAAAGAGCATAGAAGGTACAATAATGCAGTAAGCAAGGACATGAAACAATAGTTTGAGTTTCTAGGTTTGGCTAAGATATGCTAAGCAGAAAAATATGCTTACCAAGATAGTAGAAGGTTTTAAGCTTAATAATGGAATATTGTCTATTGTTAATAGAAAGAATACAAACAAACATTGTTTGAAGCAGGATTCCAGAAAAAGATATCTGACCTTCATTGACAGCTTTCTTAAAACTGCAAATATGTTAAGGAATATCCCTCTAGCTTAGAGCTTGGGCCCTGGCCATGCCTTGACTTTACCTAGAGGGGAGATTTACCAACAGAACCAGGTGTTTTCTGCATCACAACAATATTTGAGTCACTTTTGACTTGACAATTGGACCTTATCAATATGACAGCTAGACCCAGTTTTAAAATTACCTTGGAGAATCATTATCCAGAGTTGATTCATCCAGTTCTTAAAGGATTAAAGGTGAAGATTCAGCTGTTGCAGACCCTGGGTGACAGTACAACATTTTAGACAGATATTGATGAATATCTGCTTTTATATGTGTTATTAATTACATGTATTATTTAACTTATCATTACTTACTCTAAGTTTCTTGCTTTACTGCATACGCCATTTTATTTTAAGGTTAAAAACAAAACGGGGAGTCGTCTCCTCAAGAATGCTCATAAAAGACATTGTATGTTCTTAATTTTTTAAACTGCTACTTGATTGATTCTAATTCCCTAATTGTTAGTAATTTCAGTAGTAATCTGCAACTACAGCTCAAACAGAAACCCCTGATGTTAAAGCTAAACTGAAGTGGCTCCCAGAGAAGAACATGAAGTCATGTCACGCACAAGAATGCACTGACAACTCCATGAGCAGAATAGCAATAACACAGATGTGAGCGGCACAGAGACCACAGTTTTGCTGGACATGCTGCGTCCCACATGAAAGGACTGTGAACCTTAAGTTTTATGTGAATGTGAAAAGTGTGGGAATTGGTGTGAAACTTCCGGGAGTCTGAGCCCAGACAACCAGACCTCTTTGAGTTTCCTTGGCACTCTGGCCCAATGGCGACTTAATGGATAGAGACAGCTTTGATATGTCATCCAAAAAGTAATTTTAATAATACAAAAATAACAAACAATACGGCATCGATTGTATTGGAGTGAACTGGATCAAGGCAGTACAAGGGGTAAAAAGCACGATGCCAGAGGTAGAGTCTAGGGTTAGACAATGGTATTTATGCACCGTCCTGTGGCTGGGGAGCTAAGGTGCGGTCTGAGGGAAGGGTCCAGTGGGGGACAATGATTAAGAACATTAAAATTCTTGCACAAAAAAATCAACATATGGTAACACAGAGAACTGAGAACTTTCTGGTAACAATTTGCATAGGGAACATGCCAATAGGCCTTTTGCTTATGGCACTGAGAATGGGGTTTCCCAAAGCATTTTTCCAGGGTTTTCTTTTCTCCTGTGGAAACTGTCCTCTACATCACTGGAATTGTAGAGCTACTTTTGCAAAAATGTGGTATCCACTGTGTTATATTATAGAGTCAGAAAAATTGTATTTCCTCATTAAGTTTGTGAAACAAGTATACCAGGAAGATTACTCCTATTTGCTTTCACCTTCCTATTTTAGAGGAGGAGTGCTGGAAAGAATTTGAAAAAGAATCCCAAGATATCCAGATTTGTAAAACTGAGTGTAAACAGAATATTTTAGTGCCTTATTATTGGACAGTCTCTGAACAAATTCTGGAAAATACAAAGGCAGAATGTGCTGAAAGATTTGCTTAGGAATTGAAATATATGGCAGTCTTTTGCCAAAAAGTAGCTCATGAAAGGTATAGAGCAAAATCAAGTGTTACACTAGTGCTGGCTGGCTTTGCTTGCTTCTTGCAATGCAGATTTGTCTGTGGAACAACCGAAAACAAATGTTTGAGTGACCTTAGCCAGTGCAGGAGGTTCGGACACCATCTTTGTCCAATTGTCAATTGTCCAATTCAAACCCAGAAAAACCTTTTTCAACCTGTCTAGTCAGTGTGCCCATAAAAGATTGACCAATACCTATATATTATGATCCCCTGACCAAAAAGCAACTTAATAGGAAGCCAGGTCCGATTGCCAATGGGAACAATCCTGTAACTGATTGGGACATTTGGACCAAAGAACTTTCTAAAGAACTGGAGATTCTTGGTTTTTGACAATGGACTTCTGTCTTACATTTTCAGATAGCAGTTGGCGAGAGAATGATTCTCCAAAGTACAGTGTTACTCCCAATTACCCTGCTTACAGAAATTCGAGTTTTTGGTGTAATTACTGGGTGGACTTCCAGGACTGACCAGTATCTACAACAATCACCTAAAGGATATTTGTTCATTTGTGGAGATAGGGCTTGGCAAGGCATTCCATCATGCCTCAAAGGTGGTCCATTCAGTATTGGACAACTTACTGTGCTAGCACCTCATGCTAAAGCAATCATTAAGAAAACACATAGAGGAAAAAGATTTGCCCGTCAATATAAAGAAAATTGTAAAAGTGATTTCAGACTCTGGAAAGCTGTGAAGAGTTTCAGCAGTTTTGCTTTTGCCCCAACTTGTTTCAGCAATGACCTTGAAACAGTTAGATCAGGTTGGATATTGCCTGAGTAAAGAAACCAATGCCACATCTATTGCAATCAGTGATATGCTGACAGACGTCATCAGTGCTAGACATTACACCCTTCAAAATAGAGCAGCAATTGATTTTCTTTTATTGGCACATGGACATGTTTGTGAAGAATTTGAAGGATTGTGTTGCATGAACCTGTCTGAGCATTCTGAATCCATCCACAAAGGCATGCAAAATCTGAAAGATTTAACAGCTCAAATCAAAGAAGATGGTGGATCATGGTTAGACAATTTGTTCAAAGAACGGAGCTTTGCACGTTGATTGGCGGAACTTTATAAAGTAGGTTTATATGTGTTGGTTATTTTAGTGGTGTTACTAGTAGTTCTATCTCGTATACTTTGGTGTGTTCAACAAATTATGGAAAAAATATCAAAAAAGTTTTTATTGTACAAGGGAGAGATGTAGGAAATGGAGTCACAGAAAGTTCTCAAATTCTTACAAGGGTAGTGGATGCAAGTACAGACATAGATAAAGCTTTGAATTAAGACCTTAGAATGGATGAAACTTATTAGAATGAGGAGCAGCAACTACTACCAGATTAGACTCAAATCCTTGGAATAGATTGGATCTCTTACAGTATTAAAATTGATGTGGTGTAAAATAACAACACTTAAAGCAAGTAAAAAGAAATACATTTTGTAGAGATAATTTAAATTTTGCTGATGTGGCTTTGTATAGAAAGCTTGTAACATTGTTTTGCTAGATGAAAAAATACATATTATAGTAGAGCTATGTAATGCAAGGTAGTTAATAAGCGGCAAAGTTAAGAGTTACTCTATGGTTGTACCAAGAGGGGGAATTGTGGGAAGGCAGGCCTCAGAAAGAGCAGAGAAGATACAATGATACAGTAAGAAAGGACGTGAAACAATAGTTTGAATTTTTAGGTTTGGATAAGACGGACCTTAAAACTGCAGAAAAATATGCTTAGCAAGATAGTAGAAGGTTTTAAGCTTAATAATGGAGCATTGTGTATAGTTAATAGAAAGTTACAAGCCAGCATTGTTTGAAGCAGGTGTGCACATGCTTTTAATGATTGGCTAGAACAACTGTCTGTCAGCTTTAGCAACATGCTATTGGCTAGAAAGTTTTTAAAATGCCTTGTAACAAAGAACTCTGGCTGCTGCTGCTGGCAAGATGTGAGCTGTTGTCATCTTTCAGTTATCTCACACTTTGTTATGAGACTGATGCCTCCATAAAGCTTGAGGAATGTATCCCAGTATCTCCATCCCATTTGTGAAAATCTCCAACACAGAAGCCACAGAAATAAAAGAGGTACAGCAAAATAGAAAAAAAAAAATGACAAGAACATTTTTTTAACCAGTCAACATCTTTCAAAATAAATCCCATTAAAAATAGAAAAATGTGATGAAAATTTTAAAGAATATTGTGTGTCCAGACAATAACACCCATTTTTCTAACCAGAGATTTCTTACACTGATTTTTTTTTTTTTTTCCCACATTGCACGCAGTTCACTAGACTGATTCTTTGACTACACAAGAAATAATTTTATATATCTGGATGTGGTTGTGTCAAATTGTGGTGGTGCAAAAGTTGATTTATTCAGTTTACACTGTTTTATGTAATTAATTTACAATTTTTCATAAGACGTTTCTGTAATGGTTTGTTCCATGTACCCCCCATTCTCCTCGTTGGTTTTTCACCCTTGTGTTTGTTATGTAATGTTCAGTTATCTGTCAATCACCCTATCCCTCACCCGCTGTTTTCAATCCTCTCTCTCTCCCCTTTGGGTGCCCTGTCTGTCATTCCGGGGCCCTACCCTGGATTCTGGAAAGCTCCAGGGAGGGTGTCGAGTGATAGGCTGGTGCCTTCTCCCCATCGGTGACTGGGTTCCCCTGTTATATGGTTACACCCCTGGTTCCACCCCAAGTTTTCCTGATTGGTTATTGTACTGTTATCACCCCTTGGTCCTCCCCTGTTTAAAAGGTCATGCACATCCTTTGTTTGGGGCTCTCCCGAGCAGCAGCGGTCTGGTGCGGAGCTCCCTGTTGGGTCTCCCCCATAATAAAGCCCTTTCAACCCTACTCAGAGAGTCGCTCTTCTGTCCGTCACCATGGTTGCAGCAACATCAGGTCCTACGCTGGGTGTGGGGAACCAAGTGCCCATGGGGAGGAGGGAGCTAGTGCGACTAGCAACCCCTGCCCATAGCACGTGAGCCGCAGTGATGCTGAGCTAGCCCATGGGCCAGCGCTTCCAAGCATGTGAGGGACACCTCAACATCTAATTTTATTTATTAAGTTGTATTTAAATAGTTCATTGATTATTTTATTTCCACCCAGTCATCAAGAAGTTATTTCAAAAAATTATTTTATCATTTAATTAATGCTAAACTGCTACATTTAAAACCAAATGTTAACCATTTTCAACAAGTATTGAAAATGATTGAAACAATTTTTTTAAAAGATTAATACTTTTCATTCAATACATTGGTTAATTTCTAAGCATATGAAGGAACTTAAGAGAATGAATTCATCATCAATCTGGCAGTTCTAATGGGATTAATCATTCCAGTACAGAGACACAGACTGAGATTACTCAGCTTGCTGCAAAATCAATAATTCTATGTTGGAATTGAAAATGAGGTTAAAAAGAATGAGAAGGAATTTGCAAAGACTTCAGAGCCTTTGTTGGTGTAAGACTCTGTTACCACCACAGAGGAGTCTATCACTGAATGTTTTCACAGGAGTCAGGCACAAGATTTTCTGGCCTGCAATGCCTGACTGGCTGAGTCAGCATGACCGACTGAAAAATGTTATACTGCTAAAACATTATGGTGGTTGCATGCAAACAGGTTGGAAAATAAACACAAGTGCAGCAGTAATACACAGCTAGATTTATTTTCATGTTCCGGATCTCAGGTTCAGTTTATTTCACCGACCTATTTAAAATCTCCTCTTCAGAATTATTTCCACTTTTATTGCAAATTGGACAATGGATCATTTGGATACCAAAGTTCTTGTGCTCTATGGGCAGTGATATTTCATCATTTCTGTAGGAGGTGGCCACTTCTGTCCTGAATTACTACTACATTGATCTGTTCTGAAGTGTAGGTAGGATTACTTCTCTGCTGGTACTCTTGATCTCTTAGAGGGGGATCATGAAATCATTCTGTCTTAGATATACCTTCCACATTCCGAAACATATAATTTATTTCTTGCCTGTCCACTAACTTACATTTTTGGCAACAATTTGCTGAAGCACCCACATTAGTCCTGCAACCCTTGCGAATCTGGATGTACAATCAATATGTTCCTTACCATAATTTTGTGGTGTATTGTAGCCATGCTACAGCCACTCACAGGCATCGAGACCCCCTTCTGCTCTAATTGTACCAGCTACACTCTAGCCTTTGCCTCTCTCATGTTACTTGATATGCTCTGTCTCAGAGGAAGAATATTTACAGGTGTTTTGTTGGTACCAAAAAACTGCTGAAGAGGACTTCCCTAGAGGAGAACACAAATACACATCTGAAAAACACTAGCTGCTTATAAAGCAAACAGCCTTTCTTCTTTGGGACAGGTCAGATACACACCTATGCCTGAAATGCAGTGTGACCGATATGCAGCCCTTTCTCCAGAAAAATGGTGGGATACAGTTAGAGATGGTTTATGACACATAGCAAGCACAAAAGGAGTACTTTGCTGCAAGGACTTGATTCCTTCACTCTACAGAACATCTGAGGAGAGCTCTCTACAGTACCCTAGAATGTGCAAAACAACAGTAGTGTAAGCAAAGACACAAAGGGCTATCTGACTGAAATACTGGATTCTGGTTCTGATCTGTGGGAGCTGGGACTTAATAGCTAGGGGAAGCATACTGCAGAAGGGATGTCTGCCATTCAACTCTACTTGCACTGTTTGAGCATTAGTGTCATGGTTATTTAAGTTTATACTAACATTTAGAAAAATAAAAAAGTAATGATGTTCAACTTCTCTATCAGGATAACAATGGAATAGTAAGAAGGTAACCATCTCATCTGTTTCTTTGTCTATGTGAAATCAGCCCTGAGATTTCAGAAAATGGAACTATCCTGGCTGACAACTGCTGAGTGCCATATCAAATCACAAAGCTGGTAGGCTTTACTATCTTAACTTGCAACAAATGCTTTACATTTCAGGGAAACATCTCGATTTTAACAGAAATTTTGACTCATTTATTTGTGTGTAGTTATGAAATAACTTTGTGTAGTGCAAACTAAGAGGGCTGCAGGCCATTCACACTTATTAATCTGAATTTTATGAATTTCTATTTATTTTCAAGCTCATTCTTTGCTAAGTAGAACAACAGAAAGTAAAAATACAGAAATCTGAAATGTTTACTCCTGTCATTTAAGCTAAGATTGTAACAATTGATAGAAGGGACTTCTCTTGGCCCAGATTACCTAAAGTATTCATTGTATGAATTTATAGAGTATTGAAACAATTATAAGACCCAGGGTATTCAGATATTTTGTAATTAATGTGATAGAAAAAGCAACTGTGAAAAGGAACTGCAAAGTGACTCACAAGAATAAACAGTACTCAAAAGAAAAAAAAATTACTAAAGCAGTATACCACATGAAAAAATTCAACGTTTTTGTAACTTAGGAACAAAGGAGAAGAGTTCTGGTTTTAATATCATGATTCAATTCCTCTCATCCATATTGTGGATAAAATAGGCTTTATAAATCTGCTTTGGGATTCCAAAGTAATGCTGGAAGTTCCTTTCCAAAACCATTGAACCTTTCTCATGGCAAGAGAGTGCCATCACCTCTGTCCAGTGATTACTAAAAGACTGCTGTGATGGACTTTCTACCATCACTGTTATCATCTTAAAATTTGTCTGGGGAAAGCAAAAGGGAAGCAGGAGAATCAAGAAGCCACTCCTGCATTTTCACTTCTGGCGACGGCTCATGCAACCCTCCCTTAAGAGTCTGGGTCTTTGCTGCCCTCATGTGGCTCAGAGGTCCAGGAGTCCTTCCAAGGCAGGAATCAGATCTCATTGTGTTCACACTGGGCAAGTGTACCTTTGTCACAGTACATCCAAACTTTGCGGGGTCTGATGGGATAGTGCTGCACTTAGAAACAGTATGTGTGGATAAAGAAACAAATTATATCAGGTACTATTGGAGATTCCTATTTGACTTATTTTTCATATTTGTTAAGATCTATTTCCATGGTATAGCATTCATGCATGTTTATTTTTTTAATGGGTTTTCATCATAAAAATAATATTGTATGTTGTCAATGAATTCTGAATATAAAAGCTGATTGCTCCTACCAGTAACAAAAATTTATTATGTGCATTAATAGTGAGATATAAAAATGTCAATCACTACAGATACATATAAATATATATATATATATATATATATATATATTTTATACACTAACATCAGAGATAAGAGTTCCTTCTATAATGAAGTCGTTTCAGCTTGCCCAAAACTTTACAGAAACAAGAAAAAAATGATTTGACAATCAAATACGAGATCAACAGGTGCTTACAGGCTCAGATCTCTTTCCAGGAGTACCACTAACTGCGAGGAAAAGCTTGAATCCGACGAAACAACACAATCTAATGCATATTGGCACTGTAGAGGGCTTTGTGCACTTCAAAAGCATAAATTAGTAGTAAGTACCCGACAATGGCTCTCCACACTTCATGTATTTAGTGTAATGCTTCTCCTGCTAAGTGCTCGCAACATTACTAAGAGCAATGTACTAGATTCAGCCAAGGAAAAAGTGCTGTACATTCCAAGTCAGCAAGAGTTGTGCCAGCTTACTTATGAGCCAGATTTAACTGTACACTTACTGGGATTGCAGGGACAGGTTCTGGTAGCAGAGGGTGTCCGGTTGTAATTTCTGTGAAAAGCTGCTAGAAACTTCCCCATACATGGCAGAGCCAATGCCCACTGGATCTGAGACAGACCTGCTGCCGGCCAAGGCTGAGTCCATCAGCAGTGGTGGCGGCACCTCTGGGAATGTGTGTTCAAGAAGGGAAAACGTCTTGCTGCACAGCAAAAACTGCTGCCAGGGAGGAGTGAGAATATGTGAGAGGAACAGCCTCACAGAGACCAAGGTCAGTGAAGACAGAGGTGGAGGATGTGCTCCAGGCACTGAAGCAGAGATTCCTCTGCAGCCCATGGAGGTCCATGGTGGAACAGAGATCCACCTGCAGCCCATGGAGGACCCCATGCCAGATCAGATGGATGACTGAGGCAGGACCTGTGACCCAAGGAAGAGGAGAGCCTGTAGTGGAGCCAATTTGCTGACAGAAGTTGTGACCCTGTGGGGGACCGACACTGGAGCAGGCTGTTCATGAGGGACTGCACCCCACAGAAAAGGACCCATGCTAGGGCAGTTTATGAAGATCAGAAGCCCCTTGGGAGAGGGACCCCAGGCTGGAGCAGCTGAAGAGTGAGGAATCCTCCCCCTGACAATGAAGGAGCAGCAGAGAGAACATGTAATGAACTGAGGGCAGTCATCGTTCCCTGTCCCCCTGCCCCTCTATGGGAAACAAGGTACAGAATTCAGGAAATAAAATTAACCCTGGGAAGAAGGGTGAGGGTAGTATATTTTTTAAGTTTTAGGTTTATTTCTCATTCCTGCACTGGTGTGATTGACAATAAACTCAATAATTTCCCCAAATTAAGTCTCTTGTGCCCCTTAATTGGTGAGTAATCTCTCCCCTTTCCAGCTGGGGAGAGGAGTGATAGAATATCTTTGACGGGCGCTTAGTGCCCATCCAGGGCAAAATCACCACAACTACTTAAGGCACAAAATTCAGTTTAGAGTTACAACCACCAAAGTTCTTTGAGTTAGTACTGGCTTTCTATTCAGACATAGAGAATGTAGTCTTTTACCTATGATCTACAATGCAATTGAGGGACAGCTCTCTTAATACTTTGTTCTGAATTGAAGGAAGTTTCCAATATTATGTTGTTGTTTTTTATTTTTTTTAAATCCTAAGGGAAACTTTTGTTAAATTGGAAAAGGGTGAAATATTTGATGTTATAAGAAGGGAAAACAAAATATAGGGAGAAATTATTTCACAGAGATACCCTCTATACATTAATTTCAAAGGGTCTGTCTCTCTCAGCCAGCCCCTCTCTTCTACTTAAATGGATCTTTTTGGTGTCATTTTCCTCAAAAATATTGCATAGGCTTAATGAATCAATATAAGAAGACATTTAAAATGTCTTTAAATTAATAACATGCTGAAACAATAGCATTTATTGAGTTCTGTGAAATGGACAGAGAAACAGTTAAAATTCAGTGTATTTTGTAGTGTATTAGCACAGGAAAATTGAATTGCATCAAGACTGCTACTAAAGAAATATATATGAAGAAATTCCGAGAGAAATAATTAAAATATTTACATTAGTAATATTGCCAGTATATGATGACAATTTTTAATGAGCAACCTTGCATCTTAAAAATATGTATATATAAAAGGTCCTAAACCAGCAGATAGTTACTGCAGAATATTTTTCCACTGTTTCTTGAAAAGCAGCAAGCACAAGCTATGCAATGTTACTTGCTCTATAATTTTTCCTACTGTGAACAAAGCATATAGTCCAGGCAGGTTTGAAGCATTTTTAAGCTGGCTAAAAAAACTCCCTAAAGTCATTATCAAGCAACTTTTGTAAACGTAAAAAGTTGCAGCAACATGGCATCTGCTGTTAGTATGAGTTTTTGTAGATATTCATGAGCTTGATTTGAGTACCCTTTACTCTGGCCAAAATCCATTATAATGTTACTTGGTTTCGCTTCCTATGAATCTGAGCTTAAAAACATTGTGTAAGAATTTATCTGGGAACCAGTGAAAAGTCAGTGCAGGTATCAGTGAGCAGGTTTTTTGTGCATTCTAACAGGAACTCAAGTTGCCAGGCAGATATAACCTTCTCCACCTCTGACTTCCAGCTGCGTTGTTTTATGTAGCTGCTAGTAATGTGTATCAATAGTTAGCAGTGAGAAAGACAGAGATGGCTGCTGTTGGTCCTTGCTACTGAAATAATAATGATTTCTAAGAGCAAAGAAGAAAAGCTTTTGCAAACTTCCATTTTGGCTCGATTTTGTAAAGCGCTTTCACATAAACCTTTTAGGCAGATCAGTAATATCTTCAATTCTCCAAGACAATATCCTGTTGTTAAAGGCAGGAATTTGTCCATACTGAACTGAGGCCATGAATGGATGGCAAACACAGAACAAAATGACCTTTCTCAACTCTCACAAATTTTAACTGTTTTCCATCTACCTGACTGGTAAGTTGGGCTCCATTTTAGGAGTCCCACTGACAACTGTGAGACTATGCACAATAGACCAGCAATCAGTGCCTCCATGTGAGAAGACAAGCTTTTGACAGATTTTTACTGTGTTAGAAAAACTCCCGCTGCCTGTTTTAACATGAAGAACAGGGAACTATAAGGATTACCGGCCTGAATTGAAATATAGAGGGTTTTTTGATCACTCTAGGCAGAAAGAATCCAGTTGTATAAACCAGCTGGAGTTTTCAACATTGTGCAAGAAATTATCAGAGTCTATGTCTTCTGCATCAGAAATGACTGAGTGTGTGAAAAAAAAAGCTATTTGCTGCACCATGGTAAGTACTTAAAAATTGTAAAAAACCTGTTGTGTATGTTACAAAACTGTATTCATATAAGTATTTCTGTCTTCTCCTTCTTGTTAAAGAAGGACAGCTTCATTCCTTACTTCAGAAAATAATGAATCCATGAAAAAAGTGTTTGTCAGTGGAAAATAAGATCATCAATATGCCAAAATGATAAATAAAATATAATGACCAGCACTCTTTAAAAGCTTAGAAAGAAGATCCATGGTGGAAAAAAGGGGGGATTTAATTACACGTAATCCTTTCCTCTATATCCTGGTTTCTCAGGATGATTTAGTCTCCTTCCCTACTCCGAAGTGCCAGGATCCTCCAATGACTAATGAAACCTCATTTTAGTCCAACTAGTTTTCATTGATTATGGAGGGAACCTGAAGAGAATAGGTGGGTGTCTTAGGTGTCACAGTTCAGTGTTATAAACTAAGTGGGATAATTCTAAATTTCTGGGAACATTTTCAATGGCTCATTAAGAGCTGAATAGCAGCACCCAAAAGAAATGTCAATTGTCTTAATCCCTCTTAATTTTTTCTGTCTGATGTAATTTCCCCATCAGTATGACAGAAATAATCTCACCAGTGCTCAGAGTACTTTTTATATTTACTAGTATGAGTATGCATAGTGCCCACAACCATAAGCTCCAATCAGACAGGCTCAGTTCTACAGCAGTAACCATGAAATTTAAAAAATATATTATATAATTAAAATCTCTCAGAGACTTCTTCTCCTTTCTAACTGAGAAAATGTCTTGGATTATGTAACCTAAAAATGCGTATTCTATTTCATCTGTTGAAAGCTGCTTTTTTGGGAGATGTTTTATCCTTCTTACTCCAGGGGGGAGAGGGGTGGATGCCTTCTGATAATGGCCCAGCCATTAAATCCAGGTGGGGCAGTGTTTCTTATCTCTTTCACCACCCCTCCATCCTCCATGGGAACATCTTCTGATAATGGATCATTAGGGCCCACCAATGACATGAAACATTCCATCATCCCATTGTGAGATGCTCCACACACTGGGGGAGGAGCCAACTGTTCCTAGCTAGATAAAAACTGGGACTGAAGGACACAAAGTATCTGCTTTTTCCCACTGAATGCCCGGAGGAAGACCGGACCCATCTTGTCACCACTGGATTTTCTACAGGACCATCTCTGCTCCACAGAACCACATCTGTTACTCCAGGAGGATTTATCTGGACTGCTTCCAACACCCTGACCAACAAGGGGCGAGGTTGTATCCCTGACTCTGTCAGTGTTTTCCATGATGTTTGTTTGCTACCTTGCTTGTTTTTTGTACTACTACATTTGTAATTTTTTTTTTTTTTTAATATTCCTAGTAAAGAACTGTTACTCCTATTCCCATATCTTTGCCTGAAAGCCTTTAAAAAAAAAATTGCAAAATTATAATAATTTGGAGGGAAGGAGGTTTTCATTCTCCATTCCAAGGTATGTTCAAGTTTTCTTGGCAGACAACTGTCTTTCAAAACCAAGACAGAATTATGACACCATCCTGATTCAGAAGGAGCAAAAAATGTATTAATTTTTAGGAAGAACATACCTTTTGGAATAAGAAACAGAAACTGTTACTCATCAGTGGAAGTAGTTTTTAAATCTGTTTCTCTTTAGCTTTTCCAGGTCGTCAATCCCTGTTTTTTAATAAGTATTATTAAATCATTTCTCTAAACAAAGAAAAGAAATTAATTAAAAAAAAGTATTGTCCAATTTAATAAAAATACCATGGTGATTCAAATTATTTATTTGTATTGGTTTAATTACAAATTAATTGCTCTCTGCCCTTTCTGCAGACTCTCAAGATTTATATAAATGTGGTTACGCCTTGGCTTTCGGGGTGAATAGGCTAGCTCAGCACCCCGGCTTTTCCACAGGAATGGGGAACCATGCTCCCACAGCAAAGCCTTAGGACGCATGGAACCTGTAGGAGCAGAGGCACACTCCTTGAGCCTTTGGAGTCCATGAGGACCAGGACAAAGGATACGAGGAGACCTTCTTCTCTCAGGTAAATCCACGTGTTCATTGTGAATGGGTCCACAAGGGAAGAAAAGGCCCAGAGCACTTCTGTGCATGGGGTTTTATGCAGGGGGTAGATACAAACAATTAACCAATGGGATACAACTGGGGAAGAGTAGAGGGGAGGATAGTATAATTTGGGAAACCAATAGGGTTATTCTGTGGGAGGGATTGTGTTACAGAGTCCAATGGGGCTTCAAAGGATGCATAATAGACATAGAACTTTTTAGATAAAAGGGATAGGTTTTACAGTACCTGACAGGGAGTTTTGGCAGGGCTTAGGTGATGGACAAGGAAGATGCTGGAACAAAGGATGTGGAAATTTATTTATTTATTTATTTATTTACTTACTTACTTATTCCTAGTAAAGAACTGTTACTCCTATTGCCATATCTTTGCCTCAAAGCCCCTAATTGCAAAATTATAATAATTTGGAGGGAAGGGGGTTTACCTTCTCCTTTCCAAGGGAGGCTCTAGCTTTCCCTGGCAGACAACTGTCTGTCAAAACCAAGACAAAAACGCATGTAGGCAGTACTAGTATAATATTAACTCCTTGACGGTGTCATGAAATTACAATCATAAATTAAAAAAAAAAAAAAAAAAAATATATATATATATATATATCAGTGATTCTGGAATCTTTGATTTAAGGAGAGTCATCCAGTCATTTGCTTACTCTGTCCCACAGCAGCTTGGAAACGTTCTTACAATAACTAAAATATGCTATGTAACTTGTTTATCTAAGAATTGCAGGCAAAAAATTAAGCCAATGCATTTTTATCTGTGCTACTCTCTACTCTACTCTTCATGCCAGATTTCCTCATAAGTCAACTCCTAGCCTAGATTCAGGACACTCTTTTCAAGATCTCCTATTCTTAATTACATTTTTGGAGAGCTTCACAAAGCAGTGTCCTACCTTTCCACCAGGTAAATGTTTGGGGACTATAAGTAAAGATTATATGCAGAAACCTTTCCCAGATTTTCTCAGTCTGTTTGAAGAGCCAATGAAGATACCTGACAGCTGATAAAGTCAGCTTTTGGGAATATTTTACCTTATGAAAGGGACTGTGCCACTTGATGGCGAGCCTGAAGAATGACAGGTGCTCTTTTCTCCCTTGTCCCCAGATTCCTATTAGCATTTTTCAAGCATATCACTGAGGGCATTATACAAGGATGTAAAGTCCTTAGTGAATATGTTATACTGCTTTTAATAAAGCACTGTGATAGGAGGTAGTCCCAAGAAAACTATCCCATTACTTCAGAGAAGTGACTTTTAAGCGAGAACTGCAGTTATCTGACAAAATAAAAAATAAAAATATTTGTCTTGTGTAGATGTAAAGTTCTATCCACAAAGAAAGTTTTTGTTTGGTTCTAGTCAACATTTAAACCAGTAATTATTCCTTTTACTATTAACACTTTAGAGAAACATAATTGGATGTTTGTTCAACCAGCAACTCAAAGCAATGTACTTAAGCTGAAGAATGCAGCACTCAATTATTCTGAACTATTGTTGATAGAAGAAGCAGAAGTCATTCACCTCTGTCAGAATGAATAGACTTTCTGAGGGAAAGATGCTGAGAAAAGTAGCATCTTAGAGGTGTGTAGATATACAGCCCCATTACAGAAGCCCTAATCCCATTTACCAGCTAACCTTCAATCTGCAGTTATTGATTTGACAGGTGGGATACACTGTGTTATTCCTTTAGGGATTTATCAGCCTCGTCCCAGAAATAATATGGTCAACTTCACTTGAAAAGGTGAATATTACAGCAAGACATTCGGTAAACCTGAAGAGATAAAAATGTAAACACGACTTTCAAATTTACAGAATGTTAATCTAAACAACAATTAATTGAAAAAGGTAATAATTCTGCTCAAGCATAGTTATTTGGGCATTCACTGTTTGTTTTAATTTTCATCATTCTTAAGATAGAACTTGGCACAGATTTTTAATGGAGTTTTAAAAAAGAGGAAAGAAAATTTCCCTATTCTCTGACAGCTCTGAAAATTATTCTCATCATAAACTGGTGGGAGTAGTTTAAAATTTTGTAAGGGTTGCTTGACATCAATAATACTTAATTCAGGAAAGTAATCTGAAATATTTTTAATGCTTCATTTAGGCTACTGAAATTTCAACAATATATTACAGATAAATTACATTTTCTAACCAAAAATTCTTATTTGGGGAAAAGGTAAAAAATAAAATTAATGACAAATTCAACTTTTGCTACCATTTGAAAACAATGGTTTCCAACTGAAAACTGAACTGAGAATTGTTGAAAATTTGGTTTCAGCATAGATATTCTAGGATAACCAAAACAAGTACAGGAATCTGGCAATGGAGGACAAAGAGACCTTCCCCACAATATCTCAAACAGATCCAACTAGGAGTTAGTAAATAATACACGTGCTGAAGTTATGTAAAACATTGTGGAAGAGAAACTCAGCTGAGTAGCAAATCGATTCTTCAAGACACTGTGGGAATTGTGGAGAAGAACAAGTGTCCCAGTAGAAGTCCCATGGTGAGCTCTGCAGTTTGCACCAGCTACGGTAGGAAATAAAGCCCTGCATGTATTTCCTTTCACAAACCAGGGAAATGAAAGAAACATGTCTGATTAATGGATGGAAAAGGTCATTCTATTTCCTACTCTCCTTGCGCACTCCCAGATGGAAACTAATCTTCACACTACTGTTTGCTCACTCTGCCCTGGTGGGATGGGAGATAGAATTGAAAGGGTAAAAGAGAGAAAACTCCTGAGCTGAGATAAAGGCCATTTAATAGGGAAAGCAAAAGCTACACAAACATAGCAAAACAAGGAATTAATCCACTGCTTTCCATGGGCAGGCAGATGTTCAGCCACCCTCAGGAGGGCACCGCCCCATCATATGTAACAGTGACTTGGGAAGGCAAACACCATCACTTCAAATGTCTCCCCTTCTTTCTTTGTTCCCCTAAGTTTATATGCTGAGAAGGATGCCGTATGATCTGAAATATCCTTTTGTCAGATGAGATCAGTTGTCCCCACTGTGTCCCCTCTCAGCTTCTTGTGCACGCCCAGCCTCCTGGCTGGTGGGATGGTGTGATGGGCTAAAAAGGCCTTGGTGCTGTGTAATCCCTGTTCATCAATAACAAAAACACGCCTGTGCCATCAACACTGTTTCCAGAACAAATGAAAAACACAATCCCATACAAGATACTATGAAGAAAATAAACCCTATCCAGGCAAACATGCATACATTTAAAGGAAATACTCTCCTTAAATACAGCATTCATGAATCACCTCGTGACAATTAATCACAGTCTCTGTTTTATTGCCATTAAAACCACCAAACAAAACCTCAGTGTTGACAATACTTCACTGAGGCATTTGGTAACTCAAGGCTTCTGTCATCATTTTGTTGTGCTGACAGATGGTTTCTTGAAAGGTGTCTTTAAAACTAGAAAAGTATAACAAAGAAACCTATTTTATCCTGTTCTCCTGGGACAAAACAGAAAATATAGGAGAAAGGGTAAGGCCAGATCACTGCCTCAGTCACTTTGGAGCATTATTCTAATTGCTTGAGAGATCATGTATGGGGACAAGACAGTAGGCAGGCCGCCTCTGGGTACCTGGACACATCTAGAGAAAAATTAATTGGGAAAACAAAGCCACTTACTCCTTACCACTGCTTACTACAGCACCAAGTTGGACTCCAAGCAGTGATGCAACAAGTGAACAATGCAGACGCATGGACTCTCTATAAGCTGCTTTCTAGATTGCCTCTGTGAAAAATGATTATTTTTTTATCCCCATTCAAAGATATGAAAGCAGTGAGAGTTACCATGATGAGATGACTCTATGCAGAAATTGTCTTAAGGCAATAATTTGCAATAGCATTTCTCACGTGGATAAAACTGCCAACTGAAATTCCAAGATTTTGTATCCATATAAATTTATATAGCTTCATTGCAATTTATCATTTCAACAATTACAGCAATGACAGTCTGAAATTGAGCGAGGCTTTCTCTCATGCCTCAGACTTCAAGCTGAGTATTTCATTTATGTGACACAACTTGCTAGGAAAACTACTGTTCTGGCATTACAAACAAAATCACCTTAAATATTGTTTTATAGATTATTTAGCACGGAAGAGTTTATGGCACACTCTCATTCTGAATTATTGCTGTGTTGCCAGAACAATGATACATATAACTATCTGGCTAGTTTTGTGCAGTACTTCATAACCAAGTTAGTCTGTGTCTTTAATTATATAAAGAACTTGATCAAGTTAAATTCCAGGTGTCATCTTTTAATTTTATCATTGCTGCCCACACCAGTTTTATGTTTTATGGTCTTATTAAGGATAATGTAATAAAATGCTGCTTCAGATCAAAACTCAGGACCTTTGCCTCTCACATACTCTGCATCTCAACTGAAGGCCACAGTACTCAAGGCAGTTTCATCAGATTATACCTTTAAATCCTTCAAAACTAAGCAAAGTAGCTACATGAATTTATATTTACTGTCAATTATGCAATTTACTTAAATACACTGCTTCTAGTGTAGGGAGAAAGAGCTTCTAGTGTTAATATTACAAAATTATTTCTGCGGATAAATCTGTGTAAACAATTGTTTGTGTTGATATGTCAACTGCAAAAAAAAAAAAGAAAAAACATTCATATTTAAGGCCGATAAAAAATAAATAATTTCTTACTTACTTCTTATCCCCTCAAAACATAGTTCTCAGTCAAAGTAAACACTGTCTATTGGAGCTAAAAATATAAAGTTTTGTTTTGTTTTCTTCTTGTTGGTGCTTTTGGGGGGTTTATTGAGTATTATTTGTTTGTTTTTAATGTAAGCAGATTTGGGGGCAAGACTTCATTTTGGAACAGGAAGTGGAAACATCAGATTGAAGCACTTTGGGGTTTCACATATACAGAAACACACCCTGATCTCTTACTTCCTCCCTTTGTTCTTCTCCCTGTTCTCATCACAGATTGCTCAGTAAGCCTGGCCAAAACTCAACAAGTGAACTTTGTCCCAGACCTAAATCTTGGGCTGTAAAGGCAAGTAAAGCAAATAAAATACATAATCTTCAGGGGGGGGTCTGGGTTTTTTTTGTGTTTGTTTGTTTGTTTGTTTGTTTTTTAGGCTGAGTACTTGTATGGTACTCCATAATCATTCCCATTAAAATTGCCACAAATACATGACAGCATGCACAGGTATGCAGTCAAAGCATCTAAAGCATCTCACCCTTCCTCCACCATCCTGCTAAAGGCAGATTTCTGAACATCTGTTGTATCAGTGCACCAAATCTAAGCCAGAAATAGAATGAAGAAGAAGGTCGGTATACAGTATCTATATGAGAATGCAAAGTCCAAAAGACAAAGAATTGCAGAAGAAAAGGTAGATAAATTGAAAAGGGGTAACTTATCCATAAGACAGTGGACAAAGAAAATTCTAAATGAAAGTTATTTTGTGAAATTATACCATATCTATCTATCTATCTATCTATCTATCTATCTATCTATCTATCTATCTATCTATATGTGTTCAGCCAGTTTATAACTTTCTGCTTTTTCCCATCAGCTTTCAACCCTTCTCTCTCCCCAGGCCACATTTGAGTGTGCAGCATTTTAAGTGCTCTGAATACAAGAATTTAATATAGCCATTAATATTTTTTTGCACACTAGGTGTGCAACATTAGCAAATGTTGTACTATTAAAGCTTTTCTGTAAAGTGTAAAAATCAAAAGCAATAAATTACTTAGAAATATTTAAACTCTTGTAAGTGAAATAAACTGGCTTTTGAGAACTGAAGGATTGCTGATCATTATATAGGATCTTTTCTATTAAGTAATAAAAATTGTATTTTATAAAGTCCCTAATGCATTCACACTCTAGCTACAGATTTCTACTCCGGCCTGTGGTGAATCCTGAACCCTATTCACATAATTGGCTATGATGGTGAGGTAATTTTGTGGTGCTTGTGTTTAAAGCATAAGATAAGAGGTTGTGTAGAAGTCACATCCCAGCAAGAAATTTTCTGTTTTGTCTTGTAAAACATTCATCAATATTTGCAGGGGTTCCATTTGTAGGGCTATCTTCTTCTGAAGCGTTACATAAGACTTATCCAGCAAGTTAGAAAGAGTAGACCCACTTCTTGTGCTTTACACTTCCCATCACTTGGCCCTTCCAGGAAGCAAGGAAAAGCAAGGAAAAGCAGCACCAGTGGTTCCCTGCAAATCAGTGATTCTTTCAAACTGAAAGCAGAGAAATGTGGGGGTAGCTGCTACATCTGTCTGCACAAGAAACAATAAAGAATTTAATAAGCAGGTTGAGGTCATGCCAAACACTAGAGAATAAAATAAGAGCCTTTTTTCCCACAAGATGTCAATTTAGTTTTACACTGTTGTATTCAGCTGTAACATTAATTAAAACCAGTGTTTCGTTGAATCATTATAAATTGTAGGGTTTTGTTTTGTTTTGTTTCTTCTAAGTGCTCTCCATCTCAAGCCTTCTGGGCACACAATGAATTGTCTATTGTTTCTCTCTTGAGCTTAACCAAATATATCTTCAGTTATCTTTCCTCATCCTCATTACTGCATATTGCAGTGAGAGCTTATCGCCTGATGAATATTTCCCATAAATATTTCTTAGCTAAGAAGAGAGTTTCCTGTCAGAACATTTATAAGTTCCTTGCAAACTTAATTTCTAATGAAAGAAGAAACAAAAGAGCTTGTTTTTTCTCTGCTATGAGTTTTTCTAATGCCACTGACTTTTCAAAAAGTGCACCTGAAAAGGACCAGCCTACTTCAGAAGGCATAAGATGAAAATCCATCTACTTATGAAATCATTAGAAACTCATCCAGAGAGTAGTGAAGGAATATTGTGAGTAAAAAAAGCAGGAAGTCCATCTGAGTGAATTTTGTCAAATATACTTCACCACTTCTTCTATGTTTAAAATTGTCACCAAGTTATCCAATACTGCACATCTCTCATTGGATGTTATTTTTGTTCCCATTCCTGAGCAGAGTTTTTTAGTGTTGGCCTGTAACAGTGCATGGGTTGCTACATCTGGTGAAAACAGAGGACAGCATTTTTTCAGAAGAACTAGGGGATTTACATATTTACTTATAATCTTCCACAGTATGAAAATAATTCAAGTAGGCACCCAGGCACTAAAAATATCCATGCATTTCTAGACACTCTGTTTTGAAAAATAATGATACAATCTGATCTTGAGAATGTTCGCAATGAGTTTTTTAGGTGAATGCTTTTGTTACTAACATAATGTGTTATTGAAAACAAACCACAGGGACAGACAAAAAAACCCACATCTCTCCCTTTCACCTAAGGATTTAATTATTCCCTATGAAAAAGTTTAAAATATGTTTGTATTTTTCTCATCAGTTTACCTCTCACTTTCATATTGGTAGTTGAGAAATCTAGTTCTCGCCTCTCCCATTGTGTCAGGGTTTGAACTTCTGATTTAAATGGATAGTCATCCTTATCTTAGCCCTTCCAAACATGATGTGGATGAAATGTGTGGCTACTTAGGATCTTAGAACATACTTTAATATTGACCTCATTATCTGAACAAATTCTCTGCTCAGAATCATTGTTTCTTTCTTCAGGGGGTAAAACTCCCCTTCTTTAGGCTAAATTGTGCTTATCCACAAAGCTGGACTGACAAAGCCAGCCTTAGTTTCAATAAATGACACCATTGCACAAGTACTCTTTTCTCGTTTTGCCCAGTAATTCCAAAATTATGTACCAGCAGGATACTGGGCCCAAACTCTTCCTCTTTTCTGTGAATTGACTAATGGTTCTGGTGAGACACTAAACAAATCCCTACAGTGTAGTATATGCTTGCAGCCATAAAGCCTTTTCTGCTCCATAAAGGATGATGTGATTCCACACAGCCCCCAGCCTACACTGTCCTGAAGTGACACTGCTGAGCCATTTGTGCACAGCAAGAAGTATGAATCTGTCTAAATGACTGTTATTAAAAGTAGAATGTTGTTTCATGAAAACAGTCGTTTCACTCCACATGAAAACTCTTGAGAACAGAAAGAAAAATAAAAGTGATGGGGACTATTAATGGAGTGAATAATACTCAGATCCTTTCTCTCTTAACTTTAATTTGTAAAGCCAAATTATCCTATCACAATAAAAACATGACACTATTTGCAATAAATATGCAACTTCAAAATTACCTCACACCTGTAGACTAGTTTAATATCATAATTAAGACTACATAGTTTCTTTCTTCTTTTCTCATGACAGTTTTTAGTGAAAAAAAAAAAAAAAAAAAAAAAACTTGAGTATTTAAAATCACAACTATGAGTCTTTAACTTTGTTTTCTCATACAAAATGAAAGTTTTTATCATATTATCCCACATAAAAAATGCTCTAGTTTAGTTCTGCCAATGAGACAATTTTGCCTGGCACCATACAGAGTTAGGCAGGAATTCCCTTCTCCACCTCCTCCTCACTCTATTAAAAAATGCTTTATTAAATGTTTGCAACCTGCATTTTCTTCCTGACAGAAATTAATTTCCCATCTTTCTCTTGTCAGTCATCACATAAACATAAACCAATCATCCACCAGACATCAGAAATTTGTTGTTCTCAAATGAATTTTCCTCAAATTAACTTTATAGAACTGCACCAGGAATTCACTTTTTGACAAAAAATCACTGTTTGTATTTTCTCAGAAGCAAATGCAAACTGCATAGAGGAAATTTCTCTTTGGAGTATTCAGCTTGTGCAACTAGACACCACCTTTGTGAGATTTATCTTAATAAAAATGTATTTATAATATGAATAAACCCTTACCACATTCAAAGTACAGTATAAAAACCCAGCAGTGTAATCTCATGCTGCAGTGCACACTTTATTTGTGATTCAGCTTGTTTTCTGTGGTAGAGGACTCAGAATGCAGTGAGCAATATAAATAAGTTAATCTTTCCCAGTATCCGTTTCCCTTTATTTGTCCAAGTAGAAATATCTGTATGGGGAAAAGAAAAAGAAAATTAAAAAGTGTGCCTGTCCAAAGGTAGGGTATGCAAGTGTCAAGAGAATAAAAGGTTAATAAGACTTTGCAGGAAAAATATGTAATCAGAAATGATAATTAGAGACATCATTCTGAACAGTCATTAGTACCTGTGGACACAGATTGCTTGATAACACCAGGGAAAGGTTTTGTTTCACAGAACAGACTGAAGCAGACTAGGCAAATTATAATGAAAGACTACAAATGTTGCAATGAAACAAAATGAATGGTTACTAATTTCTAGTAACAAAAATCTAATACCTCAGGATTAGAAAGGGAAAGATATTTTTAGAATGTTTTTGCGGCACATAGTTGTTTCATATGATTTAACAACTTTGTCTCAATTATTCCCGGCAGGGAATTTTTTTCTTTTCTTTTTTTTTTTTTAAGGATTGCTTACAGTTCTGACAATGCTGTACTTGATAAAACAAATTTATAAAAATAATTAATATATGTTCGCATTTATTTTTAAAAAATTGCAGAACCACTGAGGAGGAAAGGGACTTCTTAAAGTAACCTAGTCAAATCCTGCTCCTCAAGCCAAGTCAGCTACAGTGAGTTTTCCAGGTTTATGTCCGAGCAGGTTTTCAGTATCTCTGCAGACAGAGATGCCATAAAAAAATCTGGGAAATGTGATCTAGAGTTAACTGAGACTTAGACTGGTTTCTGATTCCCAGCTATCACAGAAACAGAATCACAGAATAGGCCAGCTTGGAAGGGACCCCAGTGGGTCATCTGGTCCAATCTCCCTGCTCCACCAGGGTCATCCTAGAGCATATGGCACAGGATTGTGTCCAGATGGCTCTTAAATAACACCAGTGAGGGAGACTCCACAACCTCTCTGGGCAATCTGCTCCAGTCACAAACACAGTAAAGAAGTTCTTCCTCATAACCAGGTGGAAATTCCTGTGCATCACTTTCTGCTCGTTGCCTTGTGTCCTATTACTTGGCACCACCGAGAAGAACTTGACCACATTCTCTTGACAGTTTGACAGCTTGACAGCTTTGTACGTCTTGTTTTCTTGCTGCCTTCCCAGGCCCAAAATAACTAACAAACTTCACGTAACTTTATTTCACTCACATTATAATGCTTATACCATCAATGAATATCACTAACAGGGTTGTAGTCTGCGTTGTTTTATATGTATGCTGCAAAAAATTCTCAGTTTGAAAGAATCTAGCTTCACTATGAGCAAATTGCAACTGAACTGAATAAAGATATTTTACAGTATTTCCTTGCACTATATGTAAAAACATGCAGAAAATTGGGTCAGACAGGGTGGGAAACTTTGCAACACTAATTTCAATCATAATAAGTTGTATCTTCCTGTATGTCAGAACAAGATCTATCCATCACTGAAATTCTTTACATACAAATCCATCTTGGGAAACCTAAAATAAATTTATTTCCTCCTTTATATAAGGTTCTATGAAAATTATTATTTTTTTTTCTCTTCCAACCCTTTGTTTCTTGCATTAAACAGACCTCTGTTTTATTTTACTATCATTTATCATTGGTGGAGATTTATGGAAGAATAGAACTATAAAATAAGAGGCTGATACACAAGTTATATTCTGGAAACAGTTGTATAATTGCTATCTTTAAACAAGTGTGACGATCTCAAGTGTCTAAGCTAGTCTTTCTGAACACTACAGCTGATGTTGTCTCAGGTAAGTGTTATGGTATACTATAAAGGCACTTTGCATTTTTTCATCCAGGTATTATAGGTGATTTTCCACTTACTCTGTGCTTTCTTTTGTTTAAATTTGAATTCTTGCCTGCTGAAAACACAAGAATAAGTGGAAAAAATACTGCACATCTTTGGCAACCTTCCATTAGTAGGAAATAAAAAAGAAGAGGCAGGAAGAGGATAATATGCTGACATGCAACCTAAGTCTCATTAATCTCTTCTGCTCTCTGATGAACACGAAAACAAAATCAAGAGGCAACTCTTCTGGCATTAAGAAAAACTATTACAATCTCAGCTGTTTTTTGTAAGGCACAGAAGGAGGGAATGACGCAAGAAATTTTTTCAATCACTTATTATAAAAGGTAAGTACTTTAATGCAATTAGGTAGTCTTTTCAAGGCAAGAGAATGGGTTTATCTCGTGCAGTGAAGGGGTACCAAGGCTTAAACTGATGGAAAGGCTACAGGTTTTGATATTTTGAAAGTGTTAACATTGCAGACCCTTACATTAACAACTGAGCTCTCCAGATGCTCCACCAAGCCACTTCTCAGACTGTTTTTTCATGGCTAGTACAGCAAGAATCTTTGAATGTGTTTAATTACAGCACTAAACTCTCACTTCTCCTCTCATCCATACACCCTCATTTGTTTCAGGGCTTATGATCTCTCTCACCCCTCCTGTGGTCTACATAGATGAATGGTAAGAAGTCTGAGTACTTTCTAGTTATTCTGTTCTGAGACCTCTGATTCTAGCTGGAATGTTTGTACAAATATGGTTGTTCAGACTAAAGTGTGAAAGGAAGACAAGTTTTATAAATGTCACAGTTTTAACACTGATAATTTAATAAAATATATATTTTAACAAAGAGCGGCATTTTTGAAATTATGATGGATAATCTGTGGATCACAAGCAAGACTTGTGACTCTCTAAGGGTATAGAGGGTCCTCTCTAGGACATATCAGGAGATGAGTGGAAAAGATTTGAAGTAGCTAATGCTCATTCCACTATTTAAGCACAGAGATTAGACATGTTTACAATTTAAAAAATAATGTACATTTATTAATATTATAAATGTTATTTCAATACAGAATCCAGTTCCTTTCAGTTATATCTCAACTGTGATTTCTTATTTTTCCTTTTTGCTAGAAAACTGCAAAGTGAAATTCACCAAAGATACAAATACCATAGAACTTAAAAGTGAATATTCTGGGGTTTGCAATGCAATTGTAGGCTCCTCAAGCATGCAAGATACATGTTGAGCCAAATATCCCTTATCAGAGTACTTTAGGCAGTCTCATTGCCAAGGACACATATTAATGAAAGAACCCAGAATTGCATACAGCTGACAGTACTGCCAGTAAATCTGGAATTTATCTGTTTAAATAGCTGGAGTAGCTCTGCAGTTATACCTTCTCATTTCACAGCAACAACTGGCACTGGAATATATCATAAGTCTGGGTTCTGTTTGTTTTAAACTTCATGGTACTTTTCCAGCTATAAAGAACTACTTCATATTGTTCATCCTGCATTTAAACTAGAACCACCCTTGAGTTATCATACTTAAATAGAATATTTTCCTGACTTGAAAGAAGCCATCATTTTTTCGCTCTGTGAAATTACTGAGTAGATATTGGGTTTGGTTTTGATTTTCTAGGCAAGATAATGAATCAGAATGGAAAATATCATTTAGAAAAATCTTTAAAGGAATTAATCTTTCATGCTGGAAAACATGAAATAAAGTGTAAACACCTGCAACAGAGAAGAAATAGATAATACAGATACTCTTTAGTGGATGAGAAGTCCTTTGTTTTTCTCAGTCATTGCACACGGAAGCATGTTGTGTGCTGCTAATCAGGAACCTGAGACTTCAAAAGGAAGTGAGAACATGCTGGTTATCAAACCAAACTTGTTTCCACCCTTTAACTGAGGATTTTCTTGATGAAATAAGTCCAGTGTTGTTGATAGAGAAGGAAATTTTTTTATATTATTGAGAGGATTATTTCCATATATGTACAAATTTAAAGTTTAATTGATAATCTTTTGGCAATCAAAGCAGTAGTGCCATACAATTTTCAGTTTTGTGAAGGTATTTGATCCTTGCTGGATACCAGATGTCCATCAAAAGTGTTTTATCAATCTCCACATCAGCTAGACAGGGGACAAAATGTATAACAAAATATATGGGTTGAGATAAGGAGAGGGAAAGATCACTCACCAATTGTTGCCATAGGTAAAACAGACTGCATTTGGGGAAATCAATAAAATTTATTACCAATCAAATCACAGTAGGACAATGCGAAATAAAATCAAAACACCTTCTATCCATACTTCCTTTCTTCCCAGATTTTACTACATTCCCAGATTCTCTGCCTTCTCTCCCACAGAGGCACAGCAGGTTGTGGGATTGGGGTTTTGGTCAGGTCATCGTACATTGTCTCTGCCACTCCTTCCTGCTCAGGGGCAGGGACTTCTCACTCTTCCCATTTCAGCCTGGGGTACCTCCCATGGGAGAGAATGTTCCATGAACTTCTCCCATGTGACTCCTTCTAGTGGGCTATAGTTCTCCACAAACTACAACAGTGTTTGTCCCTTCCAAGGATGCAGTCCTTCAGGCACAGCCTGCTCTTGCATGAGCTCCCCACAGGGTGACAATTCCTGCTAGAAAATCTGCTGCAGCATGGGCTCCTTGAGTCCATAGATACTGCCAGGACCCTGCTCTAGCGCAATTTCTTACATGGTCACAGTTTTCTTTGAGTATCTACCTGTTCTGGCTTGGGGTCTTCCGCAGGCTGCAGGTGGATCTCTGCTCCCCCATCGATCTCCATGAGCTGCAGGGGCACAGCTGCTTCACCATGGTTTGCACCACGGGCTGCAGGGGAAGCACCCTTTACCCATCCTTCTCCACAGCCCTTGATGTCCGCAGAGTTGTTTCTCCCATGTATTTTTTTTACTCCTCCTGTTTCAATTGCACAGTTTTTGCCCTTTTCTAAGATAGGCTATCCCAGTGCCACCCCCATTATTGTTAATGGGCTTGGCCTAGGCCAGTGGTGGGCCCTTCCTGAAGTGGGCTGGGATGGGCCCTGTCAGACAAGAGGAAGCTTCCAGCACCTTCTCACAGAGCCATGCCTGTATCCCCTCTGCTACTGAAACCTGACCACACAAACCCAGTACCTAGGTCCATTGAAATATGGGGGCAATACCAGGCCTTGACTCTGGATCCCAAAGTAGCAGATCTGTGCAGAGCTAAAATGCCCTGCTTTGTGCAGATGTGACAGCTTGTCTGAAGATAAGTTTAGCATCAGTCTACCAGGCAAGTGTGTACTAAGACTGTTTATCAGTTCTGCAACATATATTTACTAAAATAATATTCTGGTACTTATGGAAAACTGAGTAGTTTGACCACAACAATGTACATTTCACCAGCATTTAGTTAATATCTATTTTTTAATCTTCAGAACTTGTACAAAATAATGTAAAAAGCAATGGAAACCAATGGAATAAATTTAGACATAAGTATTTGCCAAACATTTCTGGCTTTGCTGCTAATTTCGTGGTCTCCTAATTTTATCTGGCTATATATCAGTTTCCAAACAGTAATAAATTCAAGGTTGTAATTGACTTTTCTCTGCCACGCAAATCTGTAAAACTACTTCAAATTGCTTCAGCTAGATGATAAAGCTCAAAAATGAGAAAGCTGTGCCCATCTAATAAGTTGTCAAAGGCCCGTAACATTTATCTACAGGTTCCTAGAAAATACATGTTCAATTTCTGTGGAAACAATTTTTCACTTGCATTCCCCAAGGTCAGTAAAACTCATAGAATGCAATTGCAGAGTATAAATGCAATTCTTTGAGCAACATTCCATTATGCTGATTCACATTTCAAAATTTACTTTCCACCTTCCCAGCAAAAGAAGTGACAGGATATAACAGAGGTTAAGCATGAAGTTAACTGCAAAATGGCAGTTATGGTTATGAAAAGGAAGGCACGCATCTGATTTGTAGAGGTCAAGTCATGATTTGTGTGGGCGTCTCAAGTGGCAGCTGAGGCTCTACATTGCTCCCATAGGAACACACCTTTCTGCCCTATTTTTAGAGCTTCTGATAAGTCTGCAACTAATGTGGATATATTTTGTACATTAAAAATTTCTTCCTCCAATTTAATTTTAAAGAATATTAATATTTACAAACTGATTTAAAAAATCTCGACAAGAGATGTCAGCATTAACAAACTTTCTCCAAATGTTGAGTGTCCTGTTCCCTCAAAAATGTAAGGATCAAAAAGTTTTATGAGAAAGTACCTTCATTTTCCAAGTTATTTCCTTACAAATAGAATTTTTCATTATACAAATTTGGCTTTCATCCTTCATATCATATACATAGTAACTGAGTTGATGCAAGGTGCAATACCAGAATGTGTTAAACCCCAAACTAACCTCATCAAATTCCTCACACTCAAGAGCAGGAAAATTCCTCAGTTTCTAAGAGAACCTGTTTGTGAATATCTGCTAGTCAAACTGGTTGCCAATTCCATGATATAATATGAATAGCTCAGTATTTTGGCAGAGGGTTGTTTCAACAACCAATGGATATTCACCAAGGATATTGGGTAACATTTCAATCTAATTCTCCTGAGTATCAGACATTTCTGCTACTTTTTGTTGTTGTTGTTTGTTTTTGCTTTTCCCCTGGGAACTGTGGCTCTGTATGCAGCCATATTGAAAAGAATGATGCAATTTGTACAAAAACCATCTGTAAGACATGAAGGATACCATTGCCATGTTAATCTATAACCATCAATTAAAGATATACATCACAAAATGCAAAACAAAACCTACTAGTGTTATAGTGTGTTAATTTGGTTTATATTGTATTTCATTAGTATATTGGGGTTTGTAATGTTTCTTCTGTTCCCTGGAAACTGTATCACGTTATTTGTCCCTGCTTGGCCATGTCCATCCTCCCACACTGGAATGTAACCCAACTCTGTTCCACTCCCACCTTGTCCCTGATTGGGTAGTGGCTGTCCCTTCCTCTAGGCCCTTGCCCCTGGATAAAAGCCCTGGGAGGAGGGGGGCAGTCTCTTTCGCACAGGACAGGGACGGAGCTGGAGGGTCAGGACCCAAATAAAGCCCTGATCCCTCCCGGACAAAGAACAGACTCTTTCCTTTTGCCATCGACGGATGTCTGTTCTCTCTAAAGAACTACAACATACTAGCTAATCAAGTTGTTCAAACAATGATGACAAAAGGAATTTTCTTGTTGTATCATAGTGCTTTCACTTATTCCCTTCACTACTCAACAAAATTTTTCTAATAATATCAGGATGAGTTTAAGGCTTTATTTTCCCTGTGGTCTGTAGTCTTCCTGTGCTTGCATTACTGAAAGATTTAGGTTTATGTGCTGGAGAAATAAAGGAATTTGTGCAAAAAAAAAAAATTTATTGTGTATCTAATTGCTTTAGATGTTTTCTGTTGCTCATGAAAGAATGAATCAGTCAGATTCTACCTTTTATTGACAATAACACTATAGTACTTTTTTTATTGAGAATAACTCAATAATATTGAGTGTTTATTGGAACGGTGTTTTATGTGAACAAATACTAGACTAGCATCCTTCTCATCTATGGTATAAGGCTAGATTCAATCCCTTGGCAGTGTTACAACTGAATAAGATTTGTGGAAAAACTCTGGAGCATCCTTTCAGCTGACAAGGAAGAGTATAAGTTAGGAAAAAAACATTGAAAATATATTAGTGAAGGACAGCATGATACAGCCATGCATCTCTACACTGATACCATCTTTATATCTTGACAATAATCAATATTCTGCTCTAGGTCAGTGTACAAAGATTCCTGCATATTGCTTACTCCACAATTCTTAAAGATATTTCTTGTATCAATAAAATAAGTTTGCACCACATGAAAGAAGTACTGAATATAGAGCAGGATGCTCACCATACATTACTGCAAGAAAGGGTAAAACATTTTATTACAACAGTTGCCTGGGATTTTAAAGGTGATGTTCCTGACTGAGGAGTTATAAAAACGAACAGCAGATCCTCCACATGTTTGTAGAATCATGCATGTAGAGCCTGCAGAGATGTAAGCTACATTTCCAGCTCTGTCGTGGGTTTGCTCATACTTGGTAATTTGTGTGACTTTGCTGCCTCCCTGATAAAGTGCATTACATGGGAAATCGTGCTGCTGTTCATGTACCTCTCTTACTACTGCAAGTAAAGGACAGAGTATTATTGATTTTAAATAATGTATGGAGTTTAAGAATTTTAAAACAGGTTTAAGCATGGTCATTCAAAATATGTATCTATTAGAAAATATTTTAATGACAGCTTTAGAAAGATCAAAAGGAAAATATTTTATCTTTTTCTATGATTCTGCATTTTTTCTGCAAAAAAAAAATATTTCAATACTGAATATCTAAATTTACAGTTATTGTACTTTTTTCACAAAAAAGGGTTCTTAGTAAATGACAGTATGATTTACAATGTTTCACACTTGCATATTATTGTGTGTGACTGCTACTTCATTTCATCTACTGAATAATGGGCATAAATATAACATGCAATTTATTTTTCTCTGATCAGAAATGGTAAAGCAGGTCACTGGAGATTTTTCCCCCATAATCCTTCTGATGATGTGATGGTTCATCAGTCCTTGTACAGTGGCTGTGAATGTGATATAAAGATTGACTGGAAGAATAGAAAGTAGAGATCTCCATTTAGGTAACACTATGAGTAAATTATAACCATTATGACCCTGAAAAATACTATGAATATTTGGACTCATATACATCATTCAAAGTCATTCAGTAATCTGTATAAGTCATATAGAAGTGATTATTTCACAGAATTCTTATGCAAATTATGTAATCTTTTCATAAAATAAGAAGCTAGAATAAAAAATAAAATCTGATTTTTTTTTTTTTTTTAATTTTTTTTTTTTAAACTGCAATGCCAGCAATCTGAAACTGTGGCATAACCCACCAGCTTTGTTGCACTGCATGTGAAAATGGAGTAACTTGGAGTCAACTCAAGAATGGTTATTTAAGAATTGGTATGGCTAAGAGCTACATTTCAAAAGAACCAAAGGAGAAAAATCCCAGCTATGACTATATCTCACTTTTAATAGGCTAGGCAACACTTTATAAATTATCATTTCAGTCAAAAAATTATCAAATTTGGTGGCTAAAAAAACTCATTCATGTATTCATTTATCAAATGTATATTTATGAATAAGTACATATACACATATATAAACAGGAAGTTTATCTTTTTCTTACTTACATGTGTGACTTAAGAAATCACTTAATTTGCTCATGCTTGCTCATAATTCAAAGCAGAAAGCAGTAGAATACAGGCAAACAGATCTATCAATCAATCAATCAATCTATCTATCTATCTATCTATCTATCTATCTATCTATTCATATCTCTCTGACAAAGAATTAACCTGAAATCAAATCCTTTGTATGAGCACAGGAATTAATATCACAGAATCACTGGATACTCTGAGTTGGAAGGTAAGCTTTAAATTAGTTGTTGTTGCTGTTGTCGTTTTTGGGGGGTTTTTTGGTTTTTTTTTTGTTTTTTGGTTTTTTTGATTTTTTTTTTTTTTTGGGGGGGGGGGGGGGGGGGGTATTAGTTAATTAGCCAACTTGATGCAAGGGCCAAAACATCTCATCACCCAAATATTTTGATAGTGTATGCATCATCTTAAATTATTACCAAACTGAAATTATGTTTTTTGGATCAGATGCAATGTAAATTTACTTTTTTATTTGAGACCATTTCTTACGGTTTATTAAAATGGACATAATATAGCTTCTTCTGATCATGAAAGTTGTACAGCAGAATGCCATAATGAACAATTAAATATCTGACATTGTTGCAGTGTGTTAATTGGGTTTTTATTGTGTTTCATTTTTATATTGGGTTGGTAATGTTTTCTTTTGTATCCCCTGTTCCCCTTGGAAACTCTATCACATGGTTTGTCCCTGTTCAGCAGTGCCCATCCTCCCATACTGGAATGTAACCCAACTCTGTTCCACTCCCACCTTGTCCCTGATTGGGCAGCGGCTTGACCCTGCCTGCAGGCCCTGACCACTGGATAAAAGCCCTGGGAGGGAGGCAAGGCGGTCTCTTTGGCATCGGAACAGGGATGGGGAAGGAGCTAAGTAGGAGCTACTGGGCTCCGGACTCTGCAGGGGCAGGACCCAAAAATAAAGCCATGATTTCCCCCCACCCAGGGAAAGAGCAGACTCTGCCTTTTGCCATCGACAGTCTGCTGGGTCTCTCTAAAGAACCGCCACATGACATAAACCAAAGATAAGATTATTTTACTTTGTCATTTGATCCACAATTAAAAAAAAAAAAAAAAAAAAAAATTAAAAAAAAAATTTAAAAAAATAAAAAAAAATAAAAAAAAAAATAAAGCACCCAACTTTGCAGAAGGAAATCTACACTGAAAATAGTAGAGGTCACTCAGAATAGCTAAAGTATGAAATAATTACTATTTATCTACTATAATGTTAATTGTTTAAACTCACTGGTCTGAAAATTATGGTCAGTTAATATTCTTTCAGATGAAATCTTGCTAAGGTTTTAGAATAATTCATAATAAACTTAATTGAATGAATAATTGAACAGCTATCATTTTTTCCTTTATACAGGATGCTAATTGTGGTCAAAGATCACTTAGAGCACAGCTACTAGACTATGTATGTATTAAACAGAAATAATAGAAAAATATGCTTTGATAGCCTAATAGATATGTAATACCTTGAAAGAGATAATTGTAGAAAACCTTAAATTATTCCTATGAAAGTTTTTTGAAACAGATCATGTTATTCATAAGTGACACAAAGCCCAGATGATCAACCAGGAATTCCATCATCCTAATATTTGTTGGAAGCACGTTAGGGTTGAGCAAATACATCCAGGAGATATATATATATCCAGACAATTGGTCCTGAACATATGTCTTGATGTATGTGACGCGTAAACTAAAATCAGGGCATAGTCTTCTGAACTGGATAATCCCAAAGGAAGAAGAATTGATGAAGCTATGAAAGCAAGCAGCAAATATCAACAGCAGTGAGAAAGGACTTAAAGCCCTGAAAGAATGTAGCAACACAAATAGTGGACTAGCATCCATCAGAATGATCCAACTGCAGAACTGAAGCTTTCCAGAAAACTACACTTTCAACAGTGTTTTAGGCCTTTCGCTATTTCATTGCTTTACTTCCATTCCTCATCACTTTCTTATTTACATCTCAAGACTAGATAAGAAACAGCTTACCCCTCACCCCTCCTCTAGCTAATTGAGATGTCAACATACACTTGGACAAAATTTGTCAAATTTGTGCAGAAAAAAAAAACAACAAACAATTTTCTTGTACTCCAAAATCTGTAAGTCCTGTAGTTAGAATACTCATCTAAGTTATAAAAGGCTCATCAGCATGCATAAATGCTCTGTCACACAGAATGCCAGACTTTGAAAGGCAAGTTCTCAAGCTATCCCCATGACCCACTGGGATTTCTAGATTACTGCCTTAGTCTCTCCCTCATATGTTTCTACTTTGTACTAAAATTATTCACTGAATCCAGCAGAGATGACAGGGATGGTAAGGTTATTATATGATACCAGAGCAAGGACTTAAATACTAAGTAACTGAAGTATAGACTTCAGTAGTTAACTATCACTTCACTGATGTTCTGCAAAAAGGTTTTTCTGTTATCTGTGATTTTGATTAAATATTTTCCATTGAATCCCAGGAACCTCTCTCAGGTTAAATTCTGTTCAAAGCAGTTTAGCCCTGTGAAAATCCTCTCTGAGACCAACTAACTGACACTGGTATCCAGCTTTACTTGAGAATGGAGTAATGGAGTTCACAGATAATTGAAAAGAAGATTCTTGGGCTTGAAATGTTTGGGGGGCAAGCACGGTGGGGAGAGGGGGGAGAGGGGTGGATGTTGGGGATTTTTTTGTCTATTTTTTTTTTTTTTTTTTTTAAGACAGCATCCACAAGGTGATCTCTATATTCTTGACCCCAAAATAACATTTAAAATACTAGCTTTGCTTCGGATCTAGGGGTGTCTCAGAATAGTATTTACATACTTAATGCTAAGAAGATGCTTTTTTGGTTGAGCAAACTCAAAGTACTTAAACTTCACATTTTCAGAAGTGTGTAGAATGTTCTCTATAGGTACTAGTTGCCATGCTGGGAGTGTGAGACTTCTTGGCAAAATTATCTTGTCTTAGAGAAAAAAATGACAACATGCCAAATTACACAGGGAAGACAAAAGATTAACGAAAGATTAGTGGAAAAAAAATACTGGTATCTTCACTGAAATTCTAGTACAAATATATATAACCTATTTACATCTTCATTTTAATAGGTGACAGTTTTCAGAACTTTTTTAATATCAGAGCAATTTTCAGCTCACAATTTCTATTTACTACTTAGTTAAAGATGTACTTAGGTTTGGAAACAGATATCAAGAGGAAATATATAATAAAAATAACATCTCATTCCCATGCAGAAAACATCATAGTTTATATGGTACATGCCAGCTTACTTAGCCATTAAAACAATTAGGGGGTTTATAGCACAAAAAAATTAAAGAAAGTTTCACATTTAAGGCATTGTGCACAGCTTAAAACTTTGTTTCAAGTTGGCCCAGCATAAAATAATTCTAAAGAAAGCTTTTATTTGTATATATATATTAGTCTATATGATTTCCCATGAGAAACATATGGGGTGTTATTTTAATGAGCTACAGTAAATTTAAAAGTTTGCATATGTTTAAGTCCCAACAGTGTTTTGGCAAAGTCTTCTAGTTCAATGCTTTTAATTTCAATTTTTGTGGATAATTAAAACAAACAAACAAACAAACAAAACACAATAACAAAACAACAACAACAAAACTCCAAACAACAACAACAACAAACCCTACATCCTCTGAAACAAGTGCTCCAGTTAATTTTGCAAAACATTCTTCCCCCCTTTTAGAGGTCCCCCTCCAGAATCATGCTGTTTAAAAGCATCTTTCGAAATTCATAGGTTCCCCATTATAAACGTAACCAGATAACATGTTTTAGCTTCTGCTATATAAAGGAAATTACGTACATAATGAGAAATTTGTATATTGCATCCTGTTTTCATATAGAAAATAATTCAAATTATTTACAAAATCTGTCAGTGTTATAGACCTTAATGTATAAATTTCTACATTTCTACTAATTAAATAAATGTTAATCATTTGCCTACAGCTTTCATCTTCTTTTCATTATAAATTAGTGCAGTCTTAAATTTTTTTGTTACTTATATAAAATGAATGTGGTTCAGGTGATGTATTGCACCTTCCTTTTCTAGAACACAAGTTTATTGAGGTTAAGAACAGTCTTTCACAATGTCTGCCTTATAGTGTGTTTGAAAATCACACAGGGCCATAAGGATGCCTGCAGAAGAAGACTGAGGAAAAATGCATATATCATTCTAGAAAATATTGAGAAGAAAATAGTATATTTTCAAGTGTTGACATGAGTACTATAATTAAGTAAATGCTGTTCATACCTAGAAAAATTATGAAAGAAGTTTTAGGGGTTTTTTTAGGAAAATAACTCAAAAATGGTAGACCATACTACTAGTGTAAACTGAATGTTTGTTAACTTTCCTTTTAAGTTAATAGAATATGAGAGGTAATTAATAAAGGGGCTATTTTAATCATTATGTACTTTTAAACTGAGATAACAATGAAATAAATATTAACCTGCTATTAAAAAATAGCCCAGACCTCATGTTAATTCATACATGATATATAATTTATTACAAAATTAATTCTGCTAATAGAAAATACATGCTGTTTCAGTATTCTGTAGGAAATAAATCTGTTCAACAGTGCAGTGGTTTTACATTTGCCAAATTCTGTTTGTCAAATTTAGTGCAGTGGTCTTAGTGTTTATTCTCTTTTTTTGCGGGAGAATATCAGGAGAAGCAAAGCAGGCTTAAGCTTAAAAATAAACAGTTTTATTAACATACACTCAAAGAATGGTAAAGAAAAGTAAAAAAAAAAAAAAAAAAAAAAAAAATTAAATGAAACTTCAAAACACTCATCCCTTCCTTTACAAACTGCTAACTTTCCTAAAAATGACATAAAGAGGCCTATAGGTGTTATCAGGGGGCCGGCCAGCACTCCAGGTCTCCATGGGCCCTGGGGCTCTGGAGAGATTTTTTCAAAGTAGTTGCTGGTTAAGCTGCAACCTCTCCTCTCCTGCTGGGAGCAATGGAGCCCAGCCAGGCCTTGGGGCCAGCTTCCCCCCACAAAGTCGGTGTTACCTGTTCAGTGTTACCTGTTCAGCTGACCAGGAGGAAAAGGACTGATCTGAACAAACTAGGATTTATATGAATAATTCACAAAGTCACATTTAACATTCTCAGTGGTCAAAGCAGATGCCAATATCCCAAACTAGTCTTCTGATAGGTCCTTGTCCAATTCCAAGGTCCTGACAGGGAAAAACAGTCCACATTCCTCCCTAACTGAAAAGAAAACTGCGCCAACCCATGACAAGGGTCATAAAAAAGAAGGTATTATCCTGGTTTAGTACAAATTTTGGAGAAAACCCCTGAATGGGGTCCCTCTGGGGAGCAAACCCAAATGGCCCCTCTCCCACAACCAGTCTGGGAAAGAACTTCCTCAGAGAAAAGTGGAAAAAACCATTTTATTTAACAAAGTGCTTACAAGTAAAAATAATGAATAATATGAAACAATAAAACCTCTTGTTCTGGAGTGAGATGGCAAATTGAGAAAGTTCTTGCCATGGATGTAGCTTGGCTCTCTCTCAGTCTTTTATCAGTCCCAGTCCCTCCGGTGCTGCTGGAAAATGCCGAGGTCCAGGCCCTGGTGGGCTGCAGATGCAAGCCCCTCAGTGGTCCCCTGGGTTTTTTTCAGTCCAGAGCAGGTTTAAACAGGTCCAAGAAAAAAAAAAAAAGAGAAAAAACATTCCAGGCAACTTTTCTGCCCTAGCTAGCTGAAACTAACTAAAAGCAAAATGATCACTGTCCTGCAGTCTCTACAAGCCTCAGCCGAACATCCAGTTAGGAGAAGAATGTTGTAGGAGTCAGGCAGTTTTCTCAAAACAAATTCCGTGCTTCTTCTTGCTCCTCCTTTGCTCCCAGAACCAGTCTTGATGACACAGAACTCAATATATAGCACAAATGGAACAGACAACTGGGGATACCACCATCATAAAGTTACCCTAGGACATACAGTAAAGTCTAATATATAAGATAATTCAAATAGAAGGAATAAAATGTTTAAATATGCAAAATTGCTCAGCCTATACATCTCAGCTGCAAAGGGTTATTTTTTTTCTCACGGTATAGCTACAAATATTCCTGCTTTTCCTTTTGCTTTCCTAGTTTCCCTAGAAGACTGTATCCTAGAAGGCAGAACAGGATAGTGTGATTTAGTGAAAACCAGAAAAATTAAGCCTTTTTGTTGGTCTGCAAAAACACAAATCTCTTTTTGTAAATTGTCACAGTGTCCAATTCGCGCTGACCCGCGCATCCACAGGCTAGCTCAGAGTTTCACTGTGGCAACGTGGTATGATCGGAGCGGCGGACAAAGCGCGCCGCTTCCTCCCTGTGGGATCTTGGATCCCACCGTCAGCGACGGGCACGTTGATGACGTAAGCGACCCCGGCAGCTAATGAAAGGCGGACTCTTCTGAGCAGGATGTAACGTAGGTTTATTGAGGCAGAGGAAGCGCGGGGCTCTGCACGCTGCACCTGCTGCCCAGGAGAGACCCCGAGGCCAGGCGTGCGGCAGTTTTTAAGGGGGGGTGGAAACGGGGGTGGCGACAACCGGTCAGCCAGTCACAGGAATCGGGGGGTTAACCGGGGGTGTGAACCATAGAACTGGGGACCAACCACAAAATGATGGGAGGGGGTCTCCCGGGCCCCAGCCTATCACTCGGCACCCTTCCCAGAGTTTTCCAGAAGCCAGGGAAGGGTCTCTGAGTGACAGACAGGGTGATCACGAGGAGAGAGGGGGGGGAGGTTGACAGCGACAGGTGCAGGGAAGGGATGAATGACAGAAAACGTCTGGTTATACAGTAGACAAAACAACCAATGCAGAAGGGAAAACCAATGCAGAACACAGGGGTATACAGTGAACTCAACCATTATAAAAATAACTTTAAAAACTTACAAAAATAACTTAATAACTTAATAAAAACAATTCTCACACCACCACAGTAAATATTAAAATACATTTTATGTGAACTTTAACTGGAGAGATTAACACCAAAAAAAAAAAAAAAATCCTTTTGAATGTATGATCTGTTTGAAAAGAATTAATGGGAAGCCATTGAAATACTAATAATGACAAAATATTTCAAATAATCTTATTGATATGCACTAGCTGGAATAAACTAAGTTATTTACCTGCATTGCATAGACTGATTTAAGTTGTATATAATAAAATGTACTATTTTTGCACCTTTTCATCAATTCTGTATTCCTTGTGTCTTCTTTAAATAATATTATGTGTTGCTGTGTGTTGTTTTCATATCGTATTTCATTTTTATATTGGGCTTTATAATGGTTTGTTCTGTACTCCCCTGTTCTCCTGGAAAATGTATCCTGAGGTTTGTCCCTGCCCTTCTTCCCTGTCCATCCTCCCACACTCCTCCCAGTCCCCTCCTATGGGCCCTGTCTGTCGTTTGGCTGTTCCTCCCAGCTTCTGGAGAGTTTGGGTAAAAGACATCAAATGATAGGGCAAGAGCTGAGGAGATTCTTCCCTTTATGTTCACCATTGGTTTCCTTGAATGTCCCTCCAACCCTGTTCCACTCCCACCTTATCCCTCACTGGGTGTTGTTTTGTCCCCTCCTTTAGCCCCTCCCCTGCATATAAGCCCAGAACATGATGCCTCAGCTATTAGGACTTGGTTTGAGCTGTCGTCTGAGGCAGAAGTCCAAACAGGATGGAACAAAGACTGGAACGAAGACCTTGGATTCACCCTCAGATCAAGTCTGGCACCTTTCATACACCGCCGACAGGCTCTCTCTCTCTGTCATGATAAGGGGAAAAGCCCCTCGCCTCTCCCTGGGTTTTTAGGACCCAGGGGTGTTTTCCTGTCTTGTTGCAGTCTCGAGCTAGCCTGGGCAAATAGGAGTGGCTAGCTCCGTGAGAGACAAGCGACAATTATGTTAACCAAGACATTAAATGCAGGAGTGTGACTTCAGGCATAGTGATAAATGTGTCTTACTGACACTTTTCTTCTCCATTCTATTTTTAATATTCTAAATGCTGTGTCAAAATCCATTACCACCACTTCCTTGAATAGTTCCCAGCCCTCAGAAGTAATCTAAAGGAAAAAAAAAAAAAAAAAAAATCGCCTCTAGTTTCTCCACACCTCAGTTACAGGAAATAAAATCAAGTGAATTGTTTTCTTAAAAGTCATAAGTGAAGCAAGGAGGTGGTTGCTGGTATGACTGAATTTTACAGTACAGTTACAGCTACTGAGTGTAAGAACATGTATTGGTTTCAGCCAGGGTAGAGTTAATTGTCTTCGCAGTGGCTGGTGTGGGGTTGTGTTTTGGATTTGTGCCAAACACAGGGTTGATAATACAGAGATATTTTTGTTATTTCTGATCGGGGCTCACACAGAGCCAAGGCCTTTTCTGCTTTCTGAACTCTCCTGCTGGTGAGGAGGTTAGGGGTGCTTGGGAGGCTGGCAGGAGACACAGCCAGGACTGGTGACCCAAACTGACCAGACCTTGTAAAATGGTGGGAAAAGGGAGAAAGGATGAAACAGGGGAAAGATGGGGGGCGGGGGAGGGGAGGTGGACACCTTTGGAGTGATGGCTTTTGTCTTCCCAAGTTACCATTACATCTGGAATATATCCTGGAGATGGCTGAACACCTGCCCATGGGAAGTAGTGAATGACTTTTCTGCTTTTCTTTACTTGTGTGCACAGCATTTGCTTTTCCCTATTATACTCTGTTTACCTCAACCCATGAATTTTCTACCTTTTACACTTCTGATTCTCTCCCCAGTCCCTCTGGCAGGAAGTGAGTCAGCTACTGCTGGCTGGGGTTAAACCATGACAGACCATAAATATAACTCCCAAAAATATTATTGTGTTTATCCACTTCTGGATAAAACTGATCTACAAAATACATCAGAAAACATGTTTCAGTAATCCTTAATGACACAGAAGGAAAATGCAAGTAGACAGTAAATTCTTATAGCAGTCTTCCAGTACCTAAAGTGGACTAACAAAGGATGGAGTGTGACATTTTACAGGGGCATGTAGGGACAGGACAAGGGGCAGTGGCTTTAAACTTAAGCAGGGTAGGTTTAGAGTAGATTTCAGGAAGAAATTCTTTACTGTGAGGATTGTGATGCATCAGAAGAAGGCTGCCCAGCAAAGTTGTGAGTGTGTAATCCCTGGAAGTGTTCAAGGCCAGGATGGGGCATTATTATGTCAATAATGGACATTGAGCCACCTGGTCTAGTAAAAGGAGGGTGGCTCAATGGCACCCATGGCAGGGAGGGTGGAACTATATGATTTTGGAGTCCCTTCCAACCTAAGTCATTCTGTGAATCTCTGAAACAGCTCTGAATTCCAGCTGGTTAAAATATACCTTTGGCTTGAAGCTTTGCTTTAAATCTGTTCCCTAGTTTTGCATATTCTAGCAGTGGATGCCTAAACAGGCAGACAGTGCCAAAGCTAAACAAAACATGCATCATGTCCAAATTCAAAAAGAAGATTTTAATTCCATGGCATTGTCCTTCAAATGTCAATCTGGATAACTGCAACACCTGGACTTTAAAATGAACTACAAAACATAAGTGTCAGTCTAACAGAGATGAGATGAAAACTACAAAGCATGAGCTTGGCATGAGATCACTGGAAAATCAGACGACAAACAAAAGATAAAATGATGACCAGGGGAGACAAACTAAAAGTTTACAGAATACAAAACAAGCCACATAGCTAGAAAGTAATTTTAAATAAAAGATACTGTAGGAAATTGCAAATTGATACTAAATTTATTTGTATTAAAATGTTTGGTTCTTTTTTTTTGGGGGGGGGGGGGATTTTTCTGTTAATGTTTTTGTTGGCTTTTTGTTCTTGTCAACTAGAAATTAGCAATTTTCAATTAGCAACTGCTGTATAACTCATTTGCAATGATTAAAATCTATTCAGAAGCAAGAGTTTTGATGCCACTATATGTATGTATATTCTGTGGCACAAAACCAAGTTGACTGTTTCCTCTATACCTACAGAAGATTGACATCTCTCTGATGAACAATTTCTGAACTATGATATCAATGCTATCAACAGCAAATTATTTCCATTTATCACTGATTCTTCAGGGGTTTATAACACTGTGCATTAGGATATGGAAATTAACCAAAATTCAGTACACTAGAAATTACATCAGATGTTAACATGTAGCCTAAAATCAAAAGGATAGATTTTAAGAAAACATGACAATGGGTAAAGCTGTACATATTCTAATTTTTTGTACGCCCTTTCAAATCCAGTATATTGGAACTGTGAAGATTTTTCATTACTGTGCCCCAGTTTACAGAATTTTGAGTTACACTTTTCCCTCTAACAGACTCTGTTGTAGAAATAACTTATGTCATGCAGAATCATATTCAAGTCATGCAAGCAACAGTTCTTGCCTTCATTAGGCAATATTAATTTATTCCCAGAACAAATAGCAAATTCAAAATTTAGACTAATAAACAGCCCTCCATTGCATTTTAAAAACCAAAAAGCTTAACACTAAAAATTTTTAAGTGAGGTTGCACTACACAGTGTGATGTCCCTACTAGAACACAAGAAATGAGAACACACTAGGGACAGGAATTCAGCGAAGTGTTGCACTAGAGGAGCTATGTGATCATTGAAAGAGCAAAGTCATATCACTTTTTGCTTGCCTTGTGAAGCCAGAAGGAAGGTAAGAACAAGAAATCAATAACAGGTTCTTTGAATATAAAAAAAAGGCACATATCCCTGCTTTGCATCTACAGTGAGTGGTGCAAGAATAGAACATTTAGAAAAGAACCCAACAGCATAGTATTTATCTTTAGGAAACAAAGAGTTGATGAAGTTTCAAATGACTGATTCAAGGATTTATAAATACTATCCTGAAAGCTCCATGCATAAAACAGATTAAGTACTGTATTATGGAAGTACATTATCAGCTTCACAGCTGCAGTTGTAATTAGGGATTTTTTCACAGCTACTACAGATATTTTACATAACTCCTCACAAGTGCTGGCTAAGAGCTAAGAATGTGTCTTGGGTTTGAAAAGACAGGTGTCTGCTATGGAGAGGCAGGCCTCTCTAGGAAATGAGGAATTTGAATCCTTCCCTCCGTGTTATTATAATTTGGAAGATTAAAAAAAACTTTTCAGTCAGAGCTATGGGGAAAAGGAATAACAGTCCTTTACTAGTACATATAACAGGACAGACAAAAAACAACAGCAATTATAACAATAGTAGAACAGAACCAAGAACCCCGAGGGCAAACGGTGGAAGCTCCGGCGCTGATGGCTGGAAGCCGGGCGCGGCGGACTGTCCTCCGCAGGCAGGGGGGTGTCCTCGGCAGGCAGAGGTGGCAGTGCCAGAGAAGCCGCAGCGGCGGGACCCGGGCTGACCCAAAATCCAGCAGGACAGCGAAGAAACTCCGAATTCCTGGGCGCTCTAACAGATGGTAGAATTCCCAGGACCAGACTCCTTCATTAACCGTGGTCTCCAGCAGCCAGCAGCCCCTGATCTCTGCTCCCCGGAAGACCAGAGACACCCGACCCCCACCCTCAGCTCTCTCGCCCGGAGCTTTTTTTTTCCCTCCCCCAAACTAAGTGATCAACTTCTTTTTGTCCCGGTTAAGTACTCAGCATTTAGTCTCCTAGCAACTTGGGGGGGGAAAAATTCTACAGGAGACTTAACCCTCAACAGAATGCTTTTGGTTGACATAAAAAGAACTTAACTGTTAGAATAACCTGCAGATCAAGAACAATTATCAATAGCTAGGAAGGTGAATGAAAGATAGAATAAGAAGTTTCATGTTCTAAGTATTTTTGGTGATGAACATAGCTATCTTTGACCCCTGCTAAAACATAACCTACTGTATTTAATTCTAGGTCTTCAATAACCTTCCTCCCTGCCCTTTTTTTTTCTTTTTTTCTTTTTTTTTTCCCTGCTCACTTCCTACCAAACCATTAAAATTTATTGAATCCACTTGAGAACAGTCGAGTCCTCCAATGCGTATGTTTCAAACAATTTTCCATCCTCACACAAATATCTACAAAGTACGCAGAATTTTGAATGATTGATTTACTTCACCACTTTTTTGAAAAAGCACCAGGTCAATAGTGAGATGTTGTTAAGCTATAGGTGAAGTAGGTTTTGGTACTCTCATCTCTGGAATCTAACTCTCAGCTGTCCAAGTGATTTTTTATAAATGTCCAAAAACTATTTCTCTCCTCAGTTAGAAGACTGCTCCTCATTACCTCTCCCTAGAACAAAACCATGAAAAATCAGCAGAGCTATTCAGGTTAGCAGTACCATTCATCCCTATAAAAATATGCAGTTAACTGAACACAATGTGTTACATCTGAAGAGACTGTCAGATCTAAAGAAATATTCAGCTAAATAACTATCATTTCATTGCCATCCCTAGGATGGCATTGACTCAAACCTGCACGGAAAATAATCAAGTTCCAGACTTTACATTTAAAGCTCTAGAGCTGCCCAGTTATGCGTTTTTCCACAGAGTTTTGACAGAAGGCAATCCCATTTGGAAATGTTTCAGGATTAAGAGGAAGTTTCTGTAATGCTGAATGTGCAAACAGCAATTTGATCACTGTCAGAATTTTTTGCACTGAAATAAAAATGTTTGAAGTGCTGAAGAATAGAAGTAGAAAGTAGAAGGAAAAAAACATGTTTTCAAAATGGATTAAAATTTCTAGAAAACTTAATTTTACTCAAAACTATATTTTTGTTTAAATCTTGGCAAGAAAAATTGACCAACTCTAATCTCCTGAAAAACCTTTGTTCCGTATGGATTTTCACATAATCAGAGAGGCTTTCCAGCAAAACAATTTTTTTAGTATTTTTCTTTGCCTATCTAGTTGAGGAGGATAAGTAATAGAATAGCTTGGTTATCACCACTTCTCCAGCAAAGGTCAACATCTAAATAATGGATGTTGAAAAACTTCAAGAAGCATAGAAATTCCTCATCACACTATTTCAACATATCTAAAAGGCCATTAATAGGGTAGATGAATGTTGCTGTGTGTTATTTGGTTTCATATTGTATTTCATTTTTATATTGGGTTTTATAATGGTTTGATCTGCACTCCCCTGTTTCCCTGGAAAATGTAATATCCTGAAGTTTGTCCTTGCCCTTCCCCCAGCCCATTTCCCATGTTCTTCCCAGTCCCCTTCCTTGAATGTGATCCAATCCTGTTCCACTCCCACCTTATCTCTGATTGGGTATTGGCTTGTCCCCGCCCTTAGCCCCTCCCCTGGATATAAGCCGCAGACCAGGTGGCTTTCTTTCTCTTGATTTGGGGCCCTTGGTTCAGGCAGTAGGATGGGGCTTGTGACCTAGGCTAGGTCTGGGGCAGGAACATGGAAGAAAGACTGAATAAAGCCTTGGTTTCACCCCTCGGATCAAGTGCAGACCTCTCTCCTTTGCCGTTGACAGGGTCTCGCTCTCTCATGCTAAGGGAAAGGTTGTCAGCCGCATCCTGGCTTTTGGGACCCTGAGGAAACTCCTTCTAACTGTGGTTTGTCTCTCAAGCTAGCCAGGGTGAGAATGGAGCCAGGCAGCTCTGTGAGAGAGACAAGCCACAATGATACAGGCCTTAGATGATAAATGAGCTAGATTAAGAGTTGGTATCATAGTCATCAGAAGAAGAGAAAGATACTTTTCCATTCACACTTTAAAAAAGCATTTTTACATGCACTGAGTTGGTGGGGACCTCACTTAAGTCCTCGAAAAATATCTGTTTCATATCAGTGGGTGACAGAAAAAATTCCTCTGGCAGTATTATATCAGTAATCCTACTTTAGTAATAAGAATTTTGAAAATACAGTCACTAAGTGTACTCTTCCTCTGAGAAAATATGAAGAAAAGCACTGTCTTAATAATAACTCTGTCATAGCCACAACCCATCTGTCCACATATATAAACTGAAAATAAATCTGCTAGATAGGAGTTCTCGTCTTGTTTTTCTCTATCCTCTAGTGTACACGAATGAGATCGCTGAAAACACACTGCAATATGAGAGTCAGTGAAACCATTGAAAAGTTTGTTATTGCTGGGAGTTCAGGAGCCCTAAGAAAAAAGGGGTTTTTTTTTATTTCCAGGGACATACTACGGTATGGGGAATTTTTAAGATAAAGGTTTGTGCAGGCACATTTTAGGCATGCACAAATTGAGTAAGAAAAGCAATGACTGAGAAAGAAGTTCAGTTTTAATCCATGGAAACAGAATAACAGAATTATAGCAATATTTCATTATCTATAAAGTTTACTAGCACATCAGAAAACAAACAAAAAAAAAGAATTATATTTTATAAAATACCATCAGTAAGTAACTAGACCTAGGCCTCCTGAATTCCAACATATTATCAATAGGAATCTGCTGATTCTCATTATGTATTATACATATACATAATGAGTCTTATTATGTATTGAAATGGCGCATAGCAGTTTAATATTCTAAAAAAGTAAAGGAAACAAGTATTTTTTTAATATATCAATTACGACAAAGACACAGTGACTTTGTCCACACTCATAGCAAAAAAAAAATCATTCAGAGCAGTTCAGTGGCAGATTCTCAAATAATGTGCTATTTTATCACCCTTCAGACCAAGCTGTGTCTCTAACAATGTAGTTATACATATTTATTCACAACTACAAAAAGAGCCAGACCTTCCTTGAAAACTTAATGCCTTAATGCATAAATCAAAATAAACTATACAAATTGTCAAAAGATAGATGGAAAAAAATTGATAATGGATTTATTATGTCTGAAATTACACTTGGTAATCCTTAGTAAACCATGATTATCTACTCATTTCTGTTGGTACTCATCCCAAAACACATTAACTTGAAATATCATCATATAGTCAGTTAGGCCTAATGCTGGTTTTCATCTCCTGAAATCTTAGATATTTGTATCATTTTCTTGTCACTCCCTCAAGGATTTTGGGAGCTTCATGGACATTAAATTATTTTTATTAGCAGCCCATCAGACAGTATTTGTGGCATTTACCTTGCATTGATTATTTCTGAAAAAGAACTAATGGTAATATGATGGATCAGTTTTTCTCCCTCACCCTTTTTTATCAACACATCAAAGGCAGGAGCTTTAACTGGTATCTTTTAATAACTTTATATAAATATTTGTAATGTCACTATGTTTCTGGAGCTTTACTTTTCTATGATGAAAGTTATAGGTTTTCATTCTTCTTCCCTTCCTGATCCACCAAAATATTAACTCTAATTTGCCTTTTGTTCATCTCTTAATATATAAAGTTGTATACATATATATATATATATATAAATTCATATATAAATGCAAAAACTGCAAGAATAAAAGAGGTAACCAATGGCAGAAAAATCCCATTCTGAGTAAATGGTAGAGCTGCTAAAGTGAATTTAACCTAATTTTTTTTGAAAAATAAATAAGCGCTAGAAATAATTTCTATTTCTCATCCATCTAGTCTATACAGAAAAAATTACATGTTCTGCTAAGCTCTTGCAGGAAATAAAATGTTATAATTTTTTATGAGAATTTGCAGAATTTATGACAGCAATCACTTTAAAGCAAAAATTACTAATAATCTGATATCTGCATAATTTGATGTGGCTTGTCTCTCTCACGGAGCCCTCCAGCTCCTTTTCGCCCAGGCTAGTGAGACAAGCCGCAGTTAGAAGGAGTTTCCTCAGGGTCCCAAAACCCAGGAGGTGGCCAAGAATCTTTCCCTTAGCATGAGAGAGTGAGACCCCATCGACAGCAAAGGAAGGAGGTCTTGCACTTGATTTGGAGAGTGACACCAAGGCTTTATTCAGTCATTCTCCTGTCATCCTGCCCCAGACTTAGCCTGGGTCACAAGCCCCATCCTACTGCCCGAATCAAGAAAGAGGCCAGCTACATGGTCTGTGGCTTATATCTAGGGGAGGGGGCTAAGGGCGGGGACAAGCCAATACCCAATCAGGGATAAGGTGAGAGTGGAACCCGTTTAGATTACATTCAAGGAAGGGGACTGGGAAGAACATGGGAGATGGGCTGGGGGAAGGGCAGGGACAAACTTCAGGATATTACATTTTCCAGGGAAACAGGGGAGTGCAGATCAAACCATTATAAAACCCAATATAAAAATGAAATACGATATGAAACCAAATAACACAGCAACAACTTGATTTTTAGGTATACTAGCATGGTCTTATTTTTCCTTTTCCTGAGCCTTACGCTTGGCCCAGTATGTTTTCCTGTTAAATCACTTGAGCCACAGACTGAGGGCTTTCTCTTAACCAGCTAGCACCCTATACCATCAACTTTTAAGAACAGTTCCTAAATACCTACAGGTAAAATCTTGAGTTTTAATGTAGGGTTTTTTTTTTTTGTTTTTTTTTTTTAAGCATTTTTGGATGACTTTTCTTTAAAGAAAATAGAAGGTGCTCTTAGGCAGAAGAGAGAAAGGACAGCCTATGACTCAGTCTTTGTATGGAAACAGACAAATCCAACCCTGACCATTTAAAACAATAATGAGTTGCTTAGCTCTATTCAATCTACATCTGACTATATTTTCAATTATTCCCTTGAAACTTCTCCCTGATATCTGACTTCATTCCTCTCTATAATAGTGTCACTTCTTCATTGAAAGCATTGTCAAGGGAAGTGGTTGAGTCACCATTCTGGAGGTATTTAAAAGACATATAGATGTAGCACTTAAAGACATGGTTTAATTTTGGACTGGCAGTGCTGAGTTAAAGGCTGGACTTAAAGTTGATCTTAAAAATATTTTCCATCTTAAAGAATCCTATGATTCTAATTTTATGGCAATAGCTTCCCTCTTTTTAAGGTTTGTTAAATAAAATAATGTAATAAGCATGAAGTAATCAGATGTAGTGATGATGAGGGTCATGTTAATACATGAATAAAGGGGATGGATTGTACAGTCTTTATTGGGATAATGAATACTTGCCAACATAAGCCATTCATATTTTTATAAATTCTTATGTAAAACAGACCTTTCACCCACCACTGTTATACATACCAGCAGGAATAACCCCCTTCATTATAGAACTCATGAACTAAAAAGCTCACAGATTGCAGTTAATAAACTCAAGCAGAAATCTCAAACAGCAGAAGAAAAACAGTAATTTGTAATTCTGTATCAGTTTACACACCTTGACCCCTTTAGATGAGAGAAACACTAGAAAAGCACAATACCAAATATTCTCAAGAAAGAACTGTGCCTCAGAGGGGACTGAGCTACCTTATTCATCAGTGAATCCTGTGCTGAATATTAGACAAGCTTAAATATTAAACAGTTTTATTAGTTAAGTCAATTAAACTCAAATAAATTTTATTGTATGCAAGATTCTGAAGAGATTTGAGATTCTTTCTTAAAACAATAGAATATATTTTGAGCTACCTTATTCATCAGTGAATCCTGTGCTGAATATTAGACAAGCTTAAATATTAAAAAGTTTTATTAGTTAAGTCAATTAAACTCAAATAAATTTTATTGTATGCAAGATTCTGAAGAGATTTGAGATTCTTTCTTAAAACAATAGAATATATTTTGAGTACAAGCAGTAACATTTTTTTAAAGACATTTTATTCTACATTCAATGACATGATGCATTAATGTGACAGTGTGACCAAATAAAACATGTTAATCAAAGGTAAGGTGTAGCTGGTTCTGTCTCTGCACCGGGCAGATGCTGGCCTCCGGCTAGCTCATATCTGCACAGCTACAAGATGTTCCCAGTTCAGACAGGCACGCAGGTTATCTTTACCTGCTGGCTCGGCTTCTCAGCAGCAGCTGGACTAAATAGTGTCGTGACAGCGGCAGCAGTAGAAAAGGATGGCTCTCAGCTTAGCAGGTTAAAAGATGTTTATTCAGGCCGAGCTGCGGGAAGTCCGCAGCTGGTCCAAACCTCAGGCCAGAGAGTCCAGAGAGCAAGAGAGTGAGAGAGTTTGAATCTCCCTCCCCCACCTTATAACTGGGGGAGGGGTTCAGGGGGGTTTACAACAAGACAACAAATCAGGGGATTCAGGGGGTAACAAGGTGTGCCCACCCCCAAGCCTCTGACCATTGGCACCAAGGGCAAAGGAATCCCGCCCCAGGGGACCTATCACCTGAAGCCCTCTCCGAATGGTTTTGCAACCTTGGGAGGGGTCCCGAAGTGATAGGCAGGCTGTCCCAGAGCGAGGGGGGACAGAGGGGATGGTCCAGGTCAGGTGAGGGTGGGAGGACTGACACAAAACACCTCGTTATACAGAAAACACAAAAGGGGATGGACTGTTACAAAACTGGGGATACAGTGAACTGAACTATAACATAAAACTTCTTATAAAAACCTAATAAAACAATTCTTGCACCGCCACATCAATGTGCCAAATGGGTACTTAGAAGTAGTTTTTTTGTATTAGTAAAGTATTACTTGATTATTCAATGTTACGGAAGATACTGTGCAATACCTCTGACAAGGTGAACACTCAGAATTCAAGCAAGGGGAGGTAAGAACTTCCCAAGCCTTTAACCTTGTAAGAGGAGGAAGTTAAAAAGAGGGAACTGAAAATCAAAACACTGGTAAAAATAATCCTTTTAAACAATAATGTAATAATCCTGAAAAATACAGAATTAAACTAGATTTCTGTTGTGATGTAAATAGAATCTGGGAATGGAACATTGGATCAAGACTATTCAGCAACAACAACAAAATTCTAAAGACAGGAAATGCATGTAACCAGAGACTGATATTAGAAACTAAATTTTTCACATTTCCTTGAGAAATCTGTTAGTGCCACAATAAGTAAGATTTCATAATCCAAAATCAAGAGGGAAATATAAACAACCAAATACTTGAAACTCTGTTTTGCTGTCACTGTTTGTGACAGTAATGGATCTGCCTGTCTTTGTCTTGACCCAGAATCTTTTCCATCCTATTTACTCCCCTTGTACTGGTGAGGATGGGGAATGAGAGCATGGCTGTGTGGGTGTCTGGCAACCAGGTATGGTCAACCAGAAAACACAGATAGCTGTAGATGATGCAATTTGAGAACAAAGTAACCTGAATATCCTGTTACATATTTGGCTGATGTATCAAGACGGTGATGTGTGATCAGCATTTCAAGGAGAATGAAAAACAGGAAAAGTGAGAATTGCAATGCTACTCTCCCTGTGAAAGACATCAGAAGCACAATACAGGAATTAGAAAAATAATAAAAGATCCAGTTTGTTTCTTCTGTCTGCATACACTTTGGATGGTTTCCTCTCATTCTCAGCAATGTGATTTCTCTGGTTCATGTTGTATTGCAGAAGTGTAATTTGCAACCTGGTCCAAGAATAGCATGCTTTTTGCATAATATATTGCAGAATATTGTTGATATTGTCCTTAAATAAAAAATATACTCAAAAATATGCTCTTCAGTTGCTTCTGTCATTCCATCAAATGTTTGGATTTTATGGATAAGAGCACATTGTTCACATGCAGGATGGTAGAAAGGCATCTATCCCACATATCTCTATGTTTTTCTTCAACACAGTAGTGAAGACAGGAGGACAATTATAATTAGATTGTGTCTAAGCACCATTTATAGAATACAGTATTGCTACAATAAACTACCCAATATTCTCAGAACTGTAATCTTCAGAGATTGCTAACTGACCTTACCCAGAATATATGCATAACCTTGAAAATAAATGACTCAAATACGTTGAATATTCCTTCTTATTTTAAGTACTGACATGATTTGAAAAAAGGATTTTATAGTTAACATTTCTACTCACTTAGTTTAACTGAAAGAGTTTCTTTCTTTCTGTCATGATTTTTACGGCAATTTAATACTAATGCATACATATTATCTTCTGCCTTTCATCAGCTGAAAATGTCATCACTGAAATAAACATTTTTTGACCATTAGCTCGCTTAAAGCATTTGATCTTGTCTTTTCTTTAAAATAAAAATTCCAAAGGGATGAGTCATCTCCTAATGCTCTGAAACAGCAGGGGGAGCTTTCAGTTTGTTTAGAACTCCACAGTGTTTTTAATTTATCACTCAGGAAAGTGTAACTGAGCTGAAATACAATGTAGAATAGATTTTTAGAAACATTAAACAATTTTTTATTGTATTTTCAGGGCCAACATCATACTCAATAGATAAATAAACAAGAGAAAAAAAAAAAACAAATCCACATGTCATCTCACATATACAAAGCCAACCCTGCTTACTTTTTCATGGGCAGTTTGGTCTTCTGGGAAAGGGACAAGAGTTTCAAGTCCCTTGAGCGGCACTTTATTATGAAACTTGTCTCACAGCTGGATGTATTCTGTACATCACAAAGGTGTTTCAATGGTCATAAAGCATCTAACAACAGACTGAATCTTGTAAGACTGAATCTTGTAAAACTGGTTATACTTGAGCATATATCATCAGACATGACCACAAGAGTCTGAAAAACTGCAATATAGTTCTTGTTTCTAAAACAACTGTTTCTGATTCTTAGTATAGTAACTGTTTTTCCAGATAGTTTCTATGTAAATCTGCTAAGCATACATGTGTTCTTTGTAAACAAGGTATTTATGTATTTATTAATTATTTTAATTTGACCTCTTCTGGCATTGATGCATAATAATGTATGTTGTAGTACCATACATTTTTTTCCTTATCTAATTCGCATGAGAATATGATATTGAAACTCAAAAGAATAGAGACAAAAACTGTGAAAACACAACATTCATTGATAATTTCTAATTTCCACTCAAAGCTGCAGTACACCATCACTCAAGTTAGTCAAACCCACAGAAGTTGCATTTAACTATGTTCATTTATTTGCATCTTGACTTGCCAGTAAAATTGGACATGCAGCCACAGTACTAGTTCCTTACCTTAAAAACTTTTGGCAAGATGTCCTTTTATTTTCCTCTTGTATTCAACTGAGTATTTTAATTATTTTTTCCAGGTAGTTTCTACTTATTTTAGGGAGAAATCTAGAAAAAAATCCTATCTTTATCAGCTTTCTATTTGCTTGTATTTATTTTAGTCTTTGAACAGTAATATTTTCATCCTGCTGTAGCCAGCATTTCTGCACAGTCCTATAATTTAGGTTCCTAATTTTATTAATTTTTAAAAATTTGAGCTCTGAAATCTGAGTTCATTTTCAAGAGTTTCAAGAATGATGCTTAAAATTAGCCAATTCAGGAATTCCAGTATGCTTTTATTACAACCTTGGTTGGTGCAACTACTCATAAGCTGATCAGGTCTCTGAGGAGTTAAACGTAAAAGACTCTCCCTTCAATCAAGAGAGGAAAGACAGACTCCATGTTTCTAAATGTCTCAATTTTTACTTCCTTTTTCATACCTCTTACCTGTTAGAGCCATTTTCTTCCAGATGCATGTGTCAGGTATGCTAAATCATTTGTCTGTATCACATCAATCTGTGTGCTGTGTACTTCATAACATCTATTAAAATATTCCTGCCGCATGTGCTCTTCATTTTGTATATCACTGAATTCCATATCTCCTTCAATTCTGGCTTTCAGCTTCAATGTTTTATCTTCTTCATCCAGCCTTCCTTCCACCTTAATTAAAATTTACAACTGGAAACAAAGCATATATCTGCATTACCTAAGGAAAAGAAACTGATTCCCATAGCACATACATCTATCTTCGTTATTATTATCACACTTGTTAGGAAAATTAATCCATGAACACCAGAGGTTTATGTCCAAAAAGGAGGCAGAGGAGTCCTTTTACTTTATTCGAATAAAGGGAGAGGCCATGGGGCATTTCCCCTGGGGTCTCTCAGTTTTTCGGATGACGCAGCCTCCTTTTTATCTTTATTTCCTGGCCGCATTGCCTTCTCTCTTTCCCCATTGGCTGAGGTACTTGAGAGGTACAGACTTCCCAAAAGACCTAAGATTCATCTTTTAATGTATAAACCCCCGCTAATTTTTAATTTTTATGGGATTTATGGTTTTTCCCCATTGTTGCTTTCATCTTTCAATATTCAATTTAATTTACAAACAAACTTATGGTTTGTTTGTAAAGGCAAGTATCTTCTTTTCCATTCATCAATCAGTAGAATCCTTCCCATTGTTTCTCTTATCTCTCAGTGCTAGTTTTATCTACTAGCAGACTCAGGGCTTCTTTGTAAAGACAAATCTAATTCCTCTCACACTGGGATATATTAATGCTTACTAATAGATCATATATTACTACAAAAACGAGCAAAGTAATCCTGCAAAAGAGCTGTGATGTAACTGTATTTTTTATTCATGTCTTGGTATTAACTTCTACAGTCATCAACACATGAATAATTTTAGATTCCCAGGCCACTACTACAGCTGATCTTCTGTTAAAATAGCTGCCATAGGATGAACAGGCAGCTTGAAATGAACAGTTAAGATTAAGTTTGTTAACACCGCTGTCAGAATGGAAAGCTGGTTTGCTCTGACATCCTTCTAAGTCATGTCAGGACTTTGTATATCCCAAAATCCCTTGCCTTGTTTGTTTGGTTTTGTTTGTTTGTTTGTTTGTTTGTTTGTTTTTAATCATCTGTTCTGTTTTTAACTTTTAGACACATGATTAATACTAATGTTAAAAATCCATGTTCTCATGTGTTATGAAATCTAAGCCCTTTGATTTCTACTGGAAGTACTCACACTCACAGTGATTAGAAAATGACAGTCAAAGTACTCAAAATAATTCTTTGTTACACTTTGTAATTATGAGCAAATTATTTAAATTCTTTGGTCTCCCAGTGACTCGTCTCAAATAAAATATTTTCTCTTTGGGATATGCAGTTGTTGAAATGATAAAATCTGTAGGAGAAGGAAAGTATGCAGAGGAATATTATTAAACTTAATGTGGGGCAAAGGTCTGCAGTACAGGCAGATCTGTGATTCCCCTGAATAAAATGAAATTTAATGATTTATAATGTTATAATGATCAATGTCTTGGGCTCCTGACTTTTGCAAGGACTTCTGAAGTGACTCATTGAAATTAAGATTTTCATTAAACTACAATCATAAATCAGTTTGTTAACATACTGTTCCAAGAAAAGAGAGAGTACAGTGGACCATTTGGAAAAAAATTAATAACACTTCACTTTTTTTTCTTTTTTTCCAAATGTTCTGTATGATGTCTAACACATTTAAATGTTCAGATAAAAACACACACTAGAGGAGAACATCTATCAGTTTATATCATATAGCATGGAAGTTTTTCACCATGTTGACAGGATAATATTGACTGTTTAGAAAGCCACGTCTAAACCAGATATGAACAGTTCGAGACACATCCAATAACTTTCCCCAAGGGCAATGAAAAAATATATAAAAATTCATTTACCATTTGGTAAAGGTAACAAACATAAACAGGGAGGAGGGATTATGATGTAGCCAGACACCTACAAATGCACTCTTATAAACTTCAAAAAATACCTTTCAAGGCCTCCAAGTGCAAGATAGTATAGAAGAACTGATGCAGAGAAGGCTTGTCTAACCTCCAGGCATGTAAAAAGACTAAGCTAAACTTTGATGCAGCTCAAGCAAACCAAGGGCATGATGCTGGGCTTTCATGCCTTATGCAAGAGCTCCAGAGGGTAAGCTGTTACTGTACCTCTGAAGAACTTCACAAGAAGATTAGGAAGATTCTTTGTATTTCATCTAGGATTTATAAAATTAATTTAAGAGCTGCAAAATTTCTTCCCTACTTTGGTAACAGTTTTAACCACTGTTCTGAAAAGCTATTCATAAAGCTGACAGACAATGCTCTATGGGTCTCCTTTCATGCCTATAAAATGTGTATTCTGAAGAGAACTCCATTTACAAAATGAAAGAAAAAGCTTCTGAACTTACAGAAAAGGGCTTGCTCTAGGACTTGTAATAGAATTTAAGCAGAACACATTACTGCCTTTACAGAGAAGTCAAGTACTTAACAGCAACAACAAAAGAATATGAACAGTGTGTGGCTGAACTTAAGCTTCCTGAATTAATTACTCTCCCATCCTTTAAAGGGGTAAATAGAAAAAGCAGAGTGTGACAATGCTGTGCTCAACATGAAAATACTGAGAGAACAGATGTGTGTTAAAGCTGCACTTTGGTTCACCTTTCCTTGTTACATAGGCAGGGGTTAGGCATATAAACTAAGTTGCCCTTTGTTCCAACAGGACAAAAAAAATCATAACTATTTGGGGGGGGTGTTTTGGTTTGGTTTTTATTTTGATTGGTTGGGTGTGTTTTGGATTTGTGGGTTTTTTGGTTGTTGTTGTGGTTTTTTTGTTTGTTTTTTTTTGTTTGTTTGTTTGGTTTTTTTCCTGAATCACTAGCAGATTCTACTGTAGTAAGATCCAGAAAAACAGAAGTTTCTTAATCTTTTAATCAGAACTTCCATGGCTAAGGCTACCTATTGCCTTCCTACAGTCGAAATGAAGATTTATCACTTAGAATTGTAAGAATTGTTAAAGAAATTGCAATAAAAAAGCAGCTAATCTGGAATTAAAAAGAGGTAAATAGGCTGTTTTGGTTTTTTTTTTTTTTTTTTTTTTTAATATAATAATAATTTCTGTACAGTCTTACATATCTTATACACTTCCACCACCCCAGGACCATTAATATAAGCTCAATCAGCCCAACAGCAGAAAGCATGTCTCCAAGTTTCTAGTGAGTTTCTGAATACCCTCAATGTGGAGATACTCCACATTCTGGAAGCAGTTTGGCTTAGCATTAATCTAGAATAAAAGTAAAATCTCAGGCAACTGCATAATCCATTTTATCCCTCAAGTTGCTCTCCATATAAAATGCAGTTTAGTGAATTAATTTCATAGTTCTGTGGAAGCTTAAAAAAAAAAAAAAAAAAAAAAAAAGGCAGAGGTTATCTTTATTGAAGTGATTGCTGTGATATTACTCAAGGTTATATATAATTTGACTAAATATTTCTTCACAATACCAGGTACTTCTGCATTATGAATTACATTATTTATTCTATTCCGAGATTAAAACAAGGCACAATGCTTTGTGAATGGTAATGATTTCAGATTTATTTGGAGGAGTAATGTAGGGTTTCAGATTTATTTGGAAGAGTAATTTTCTTTACTACAAATCTCTGGACAAAATGTATTTGCTTAACTTAATATCTACTACCTTGTCATTTGCATAACTGGTAACCCACAACTGTATAACATACTCCTAGTTTTTGGGGAAAAAAACCACATTTATTTTGAGTTTAAAGTCTTGCAGCAGCATTTTTCAGCACATTTTAAGGGAGCTGGAATTCAAAGGAAGAAAATGTTACAATTCACACAACCTCAAATTATTTCCTCTAGGTCCATATACTAAACAACATTATCTCACACACACACACACACACACACACACACACACACACACACAAGAAATTTGAAAGCAGAAAGTATTGGATTACAGCTGCTGAACCCAATACTCACTCTTCTTTCCCTAAGGTAATAAACCTAATCATAAGACATGTTTGGAAGCACACAGAGTTCCAAGAATATAAAAAACCCCCTTGTTTAGTAGTGGTGGATAAGAAAAAAAATCTAGGAGTTTAAGAATTTCTATGGGTTCATCCCTATTTTAACATAGAGTTTAAAAATATGATTTATCATGTTTTTAACACTCACTATGATTAAATAAATTAATCCTCAACTTTTGATAGTTTTTATTCTCATATCAAAATTCAAATAAACATTCCATTTTGAATTTATATTTCAGATTTTAAGTATATGGGTTGATAACCATATATAATCAAACCTGATGTGTTCAAAGTGTATTCATTTCAGTAGAAACATTACTTCTTGTCAGAATACCTCTCTGACAGTAGAGTTTTTCATCAAATTTGTAAGGTGTGCAAAGTAACTGTGGAAACATATCAAATACAGTTTGCTAAATTATACTTTTTTTATCTCGTTATGTATGAAGTATATATATTCAACCCACACATAGAAATGTTTTTCATTTTATCAATTTAATCATTCACAGAAATACACATCTCTACATCAACTCTGAATATTAAAAAAGTGGATTTTAGATGGAGTATACTAAATGCAGGCAATTGTGTTCTCTGATAATTTCTCTATAAGGTGTTGCATTGTGCTCTGTGTTATTTATTATTGTATTGGTTTTTATGTTATTTTTGTTGTAATGGTTTGTTCTGTACTCCCCTGTTCTTATAAGAAATGTTGTGTTCCAAGGTTTGTCTCTGCCCCTCTTCCCTGTCAATCCTCTCATATTCCTCTCAGTCCCCTCCTATGGGCTCTGTCTGTCATTTGATTGTTCCTTCTGGCTTCTAGAGACTTCAGGTAAGGACATCGAGTGATAGGGCAGGAGCCGAGGAGGTTCCTCCCTTTATGTTCCCATTGGTTTCTTTAAATGTCCCTCCAACCCTGTTCCACTCCCACCTTGTCCCTCATTGGGTGTTGGCTTGTCTCCTCCCTTAGTCCCTCCCCTGCATTTAAGCCCAGGTCTCCTTGCCTGGGCAGCTCTGCTGGAGAAGCTCCCCTAAGGTTTGGAAGTCCCCAGGTGGGACCGAATAAAGACCTTGGACTTTTACCCTCCAGCTGAGTCTGACACCTTCCTCTGCTGTCGACATGGTCTCTCCCGTGATAAGGGGAAAACCCCCTTAGCTGCTCCTCTGGTTCCCAGGATCCAGAGGAGTGTTCCCCGACTGAGAGCAGTGTCAGAGCTAGCCTGGGTGGAACGAGCTGCTGCTCTGAGAAGGGCACTGTGACAATAAGGGCTGTCAAAAAATCAACTTGCATAATGACATGCATAATGATCAATTAACTGTTAGTAGTAACTGCTATCAAAATTAATCTTAAAAGCACATCCTTTTTTTGTGTGCCACATTTTTTTAAAAAATTTCAGAGACCAGGCAAAGGAGAACCTATTTCATACTAAGCAACTTGCTCCTACAGACAGCAAATCAACCTACTTCAGTAAATTGGTAAAAATGTCTCTTTAGTAGTTTAAAGACTTATGACTTTAAAAGGGTAAAAAACCCTGGAATAACAGTGCTGTCATACAGAAGACAGTTAGAACCACCGTTTTATATATAACAAGAAAATAGAGATGTCACCCAGAATACTGGGTCCAATTCTGTTCAACACCTTCATTAATGATTTTGATGGGACAGAGATAATACTCAGCAAGTTTGCAGATGTCTGGGATGAGTGGCTGACACACCAAAGTGTTGTGCTGCTATCTAGGGGATATCTTGAACCTGGAGGAAATGGCTGAGAGGAACATTTTGAAGTTCAGCTAGGGAAAGAGCTATAACTTGTGCCTGGTAAAGAGTAACCCCTTGTACTAGAATAAGCAATAGGCTGACTGTCTGGAAAGCTGAAGCACAGAATAGGACTGGGGTGTCCTGGTGGAAACTAAGTTGAACATGAGTCAGCACTGCTCTCTCCAAGAAAATGCACCCAACCTTGTATTCCTTGCTGATGTAGGTAAAGTAATGACCACGAGGGTGAGGGTCAGTCTTGTCTCCCAAGTGAAAAGTGGTAAGAGGAGAAGACCTCCCATTTTACCGGGGGAGATGTACACAGGATATTGGGAAAAACTGCTTTATGGGAAGGGTTGCCAAACATTAAAATAGGTTGCCCAGGGAACTGGAGGAGTCACCATCTCTGAAAGTATTTACAAAATGGGTAGATGTAGAGTTCAGGGAGGACATGGTTTAGTGGTGAACTTGGCAGTGTTGGGTTAATGATTGGACTTGACAATCTTTAGGGTCTTTTCCAACCTCCATGATTCTGTGATTCTGTCTGGACTAAAGTTCCATTGGCAGCACAGAACACAAGATCAGTTTGCATAAAACTTTGCTTCAGTTAAAGAGTACACAGATAGTGACAGGGACATATGTTTGGCAAGGATAAGATATTCAAGGCTACATTGCAGGACTATAGGAAAAAAGTTATACATGGTTATCAATAAAGGAATGCAAAAAACTAAAAAAAAACTAAAAAAAAAACCAAAAAACCACACACAAAAAACAAACAAACAAAAAAAACAAACAAAAAGAACCCCAAAACAAACAAACAAACAACAAACAAACAAACAAAAAAAACCCCAAAAAACCAAAAAACACAACACAACACCCTAAAAATTTTATGTGACAACTCCCTGGCATAATGGGATATAATCAGAACAATTGAAAATTTCCTTCATTTGCCAGAAACCAGATGTTGTAATAGATCAGTAAACCAAAAAATTAGAGAGAAAACTGGCATAATGCATCCATTTATTAGTAAGCATCAAAAATGTTAATTATGCACCTCTTAATAAATTGAAGTTCTTTTAGCACTATGATTTTGTTGAAATTAATCTTACAGACTGAACATTAGCAGAACTTGTTCATAAAAATCCTAACAAGGCCAGCTCAGTTGAGAACACCAGCATATTGTTCCTCTTCACACAATAGCATATTTCACAGTGAAGTAATAAATACTTTCTCTCAAGAATATGAGCTATTAAAGGAAACTATAGCCTCATTATTGTCATATCTGGGTCCTCTTCCAGCATTCCTACTCATGATGCTTTTGAAAGAAACCTTGGTCAGCAAGACTATAAAAGTGAAATTGCCTCCAACTTTTTCTTAAACCAGGCAAACCAGGATGACTTCCAGCTACTAAAGCAGCACAACATTAAAATGCTGAAGCATTGAGATATTTGTATAATTCTTTACGTTCTTGTAAGTGGATCATTTGTAAAGATTATGACTTAAATTTTTAGGAACTCTTCTCCACCAAGCTTGCTTTTGTTGTGTCCTCTCTAATAAACCTTACAACGCATAGAAAATGGAAGTCATATGAGGCAAAGAGAGATATAAGTCTGTAATACTCATACTAGGACTGTTTTTGTCCCATCTGGGTCGCCAGTTGTTTCTGCCCATCCCAGAGACGCCAGTTGTCTCTGCTCATCTCAGGGACGGCAGTTGTTGGGGGCTCCTTTTTAGGAGCTTAAATTCCCCGGCATTCAGGTGGTTTTAGAGTTCTGGCCCTCTGCAAAGCTCTGTGCCAAACGCAGGAAAAGACGGAGTCTTCAAGGTTACATGCTTCGTTTATTAGTTCTTATCTTACAATTTTCTCAGTGTCCAAAAGATGTTTGCCGCGGCTCGGACATCTGGTGACTCCTCCTGTCTCTGGGCTGTCCTTATCTTTTATACTAATTGATACGTATTCTTTATTTACTATTTCTTACCAATGTCTATCACTATTACTAAAAAGGTCATCTTTACTCTGACCCAATCCTCACTAACTACTTTGTGCCAACGTCACTGCAGAAATGGAGTGAGGGAACATGAAGGAAGAAGAAAGAGACAATGCCTTAAATTCTCCATCTTGCCCCATTCACTTCAATGCCAAAAATCTCAAACCCACTGTTTTTTCACTCTGTGATATACTAAACTACTATTTTTACACTCTTGTAGCCTGCAATGCTTCCTGCAGTGCAAGAAGCCTCTCCTATGGACTGAAATCAAATCCAGTGTCTCTCTGAGCTCTAAGCTCTGGGCTGGGGTCTCAGACCCCCCTGCCCAGGTCCCTGACCCTCCAGGGCAACCAAAGGAATGCCCTGGACTCCAACATAGGACAAATTTCTTTTATAACAAAAGCACTTCAAGAAATATCCACTGGTGCCATACATCTTGTGATGCTTTGCTCTCCACTCCATGTGCCATGACCCCAATCTGAACTTTATTTGCCATGAGTCTATTTTTAAATGCTAACCACCAGTGCCAGTGACTATCATTGGATGTGTCTGGTCCTTTTGTCTGTAGCTGACTTATTGTGGATTTGGAGGAGACTGATGACAACCCAAGAGCCAAGAGCTAATGTCAGCAATGCACCTGCCTAACGATAGTGCTGGTCCATGGTTTGACTCAAGCCAAGTTTGGAAGAAATTAACATCTATAGCTGGTATGCAAATATGACTTTAAGTCAATTATTTTACCCTATAAATACTGGACAGCCCAGGGCATGCTGAACTCTCTTGCATGGCAGAGAGCTACCTGCCAGGATCTCCCCTTGAGTAGAGATGCTTCTCAAGGTTACTTCTTTAGACTGGAAGACTCCTTAGCAGAGCAGATCCTTGGTGAGTAATTCATACTGAAATCTTTGGTGACATAAAGGATTGATTGTGCGTATATAGTATTTTACATGTAAAACACTGACCAAGTTTGGGACTAAATCTGGACCCAGCTGCACCTAAACTCCCCTCTTAGGAGGAGTATAGAACATAAGAATGTCCTTTCTGAAAGTCATAACTCTGTGGGAGGGTTTCCTTGATAGTTTTGTCTGAACCTGTCCTCTATTCAGTAAATAGCCAAGTGTACCTTGTTATCAAGTCTTGTTCAACCACTGTAGCATTTACTATCAAAATTTGTTGATTTATGTCAATGAACATATTGCTCCTTCTCTCTTAAGAGTGAAGTGTGTCAGTCCATCCACCATTCACCCCCAGAGGTCAATTTAATGATGCATAAGAAGTATATTACCAATTTTGATTTTCTTCAGTTGGAGAAAATGAACTCACTTCCTTAATGACTGCTGGCACTTCTATGCCTTGTAATCCTTAGCTTCAAGAAGCCATCTCATTATCTGTTATGGAGCACAAATGCTTGAAAAACAGCATCTTTTATACTTGCTGTTCGTGTGCAGAATAATTCAAATAGATTCTTTAACCATTCCAGCATTACTTTAAGGAAGAGCTGTTATTAGTAATACCAGACAAGATATGCAAGGTTTATCCCATGATTAAGTCAGATTTATTGGACATAGGGTAAGTGACAGTATAGTTTAAGAGATGAATTTTAAGTAATGTCTGTATCGAAAACTCCTAAACACAAAATAACCCCAAGGGCATAACATAAGGAGAATAATAAAAGCATATATTCACAGCAACACAACTAAGCTTATTTTCTGCTGTATTGCACTGTTGGTTCACTGTAGCTGAAACACTGCAAGAAAATTATTTAGGAGGAGTGTTCATTAAAATATTCTCTTTGCCTTCTGTGTGATACAAAAATGTCACTGATGGGCATTTTACAGATATCACAGCAGTCAACAGGACAAAAATAGAATATTTTGGAGACACTTCAGGACAAAATTATTTCTTCACAAACATACCCTTTAAAGACTCAAGAAACTGCTAGGCCAACTTAGCCTACCTGTGGCTAAGGGAATATCTTTTCAGTGATCTCAGCAGTGTCTGGGAATGGGGTTCATGATAAGTCTGACACGCTTCCTTCAGAGAACTATTAACACTGTTTAACATAAAATTCAGAGGATGAAAGAAAAGTCATTTAAGGTGCTTTCTGCTGTAAGGGTGAGTGGGGCACCAGCACCTCTCACTATGCACCAGACTCTCTGATAATAAGAAATATTTTTAAAATCTACAGTAATACAGTCATGATAGAGAGTTTGGTTGTTTCAGTGGGGTTTTTTTTGGCCAAAATCAAATATTTTACATTTTGAGGTTACATATGGCTACATATTTTTTTCCTGATGATCCAATTCAGAATTATCAGATTTAGGGTTTCAGCAGAAAATGCAGAGCCTCAAAATCAGAATGTTTTCTGTAGCAATAGTAGCTGTGTTAACACATCTTTTACTGGAAGTCTGCCTTCTTGATTTTCCTTTAAAATGCCACACACTTTCAGAGCATTCAGCCTACAGTCAATGACATATCTGAGTGTCAGTATTTGCCACTAGGTAAGAGCCTCCACAGCCTGGCAGGTCAAAGCTGCTCTAGGAATAGTTTTCACTGGAGACTAAGCTGCATCAATTAGTTCTATAATTTAATACCTGGTAAGTCTTGGCCTTGAGATGATTGAACCTCTTGTTCCTAAGTCAAAAACTCACCCCAAATTTTGAGAGATTACTAGGCCAGCAGTTCCATTATTCCCTGAACTAAAAATACTTTGAGAATAAGTGGTTATTTTTTTTTCAGATACTACAGATTAAGTTTATAAAGCAAGTTGGTGCTTGTCATACCTTGACTACCAGGGACAGAACTTGTCAATTGAAGCTGAGACAGATGCTTTTGAAATGTCATGTTCAGAATCTTAACATTCTTTCAGTAATACAAAGTAATTCTTCCCTCACTGATCACTTTCACATATGGGAATTTATCCTTGACACAACTACAAAGCTTTTAGTACTTCATGGATGAGCACACAGCACCACTGACACAGTTCTTGCAATGAATTATCTAAAAGAAGTCATCACAAAATACTCTTGGTTAACTATTAATACTACATATCCTTCTTTGTCCATTTTCTCCAGACACATTCTGTATGGTTCTCCCAAAAAGTTCACATTTATACTCAACAAAAAACCTCAAAAACTTTTCTCAGTTCTTTAAAAGAATTTATATTTTATCCTTTCCTGCTAAAGCTTTAAAACTTCTTCATTTTGTCTCATGTAGGTGCCACTTGGGTTAATTTTATACTTTTTCAAGGTTATTTACTGGATAAACTTTACAATAACATTCCATTAAGTAGTAATCTTTGCAGTCTGCAGGAGATCATAGCACACTGTGCTGGAACACAGGAAAGGCAGAGATATTTTGTATTTCACCAGGATTTATAACCATAAAATCCAACCCTATTTAATATGGATCATGCATACTATAGCATTAGTACCCCTTTTTCCTTAAAAATTATTATTGAGTTTTCCATGCACAGATTCAACAGGTATCAGCTTCTTTTTCTTCTAAATGCCTTATCCCATATATAGGAACACAGCAACAAACATTTCTGTTTAGAGACTAGCAGTGTAATGACCAAAAATCTGTGTGCATCACAGGAATGGACTGGAATCAGTCTCATTTCAGGTGCTCATTTCTAACAGTGGTAGAAACCGGCAGCTGAGGCCCAGGCAGAGCAACCTCTTACTCCACTGTTGTTGAGAAGGGCTCTAAGAGGTGGCAAATTCAGTGTAATTCCACAGTTCTGCTGAAGTCAACTGCAACTGGACAATCAGTTGTCACACAAAATTGATATTAAAAACAAAGTCACTAACACATAATGACTCTATTAACCATAGAATCAAGATGCAGATTTATTTTAAGTGGTTCCCCTTGAATTTTTTTATTAATCTTCAATCTCCTTGGAATTCTCCTAAATTGCAATTAATGCACTTTCTCAGATCTCATCCACTACTTGAGATATGTACCAAAGACATTGAGGCTAGTGAATATTTAATTTTAAAAGCATTTTTATTCCTAGAAGGTTGCATCCAGATCCATCTAGGAGGACCATTGTACTGAAGACTTTTAAAACCATAACTTCCCATAATCAGCAGTGTAAGCATGTACTACTGTAGTTAGTAGAAATTTCAAGAAACAAAAATTCTTTTAACATATTATCAATAATTATCATAGAAATACATTTGAATATGTGTGTCACCATTTTGAAATGCCATGAACATGTTATAGGAACAAAAACCCCTTAGATAGTATTTGTAGGATAGATGCAAGATTATTCCACAATTAATATTTATAAATGCTATCACAGAACTTCAAAACACATAAATATACTAAAAATAATTCACAAGAAACATTGTGGTTCCAACCACTCCAATCTCCCAATATCTACAAGGGAAAAAAATGGATGTGAAGAGTTATTGATAAAATTGGTCTAGGCTTCACTCCATTATATGAAAAATTGTGATTTTCTCCTAAGAAAATGCTGAGATCTAGGTCCCTGTACAAATATTTAATCTTAAAATTATTTGTTCATTCAAATTTATAAAACTTAATGCCTTGATGAGATATTTACAATGTGCCATAGTATTGTGCAAAATATGTTTCGAGTATTTCAGCTTAAAAGACTAGAATTTATTCACTAATACATATGCTGAAAAGCATAGAATTTGGTTTAAATTTTTAAACATAGTTCGTACTGCAACCCTGAGATTAGCTCAGTTGGTCAGAACATGGTGCTGATAATGCTGAGGTCATGGCTTTGATTCTCGTAAAGTCCATTCACTTCTCCTTTTTAATGGAAGAAAGTTATAAAGAAGAGCACAGCATGAAAAAAAAAAATAATCATGTTTAAAAAATCCCCAGTTTCTGCTTACATTTTTATAGGGATTACAATTAAAAAAAAAAAAGGAAGAAAATCCACCACTGGTGTGCAACACCAGGGTTGGCGACTGCCAATCTCGCCTGCACACAACCACGGCAAACAGGATGCAATTGGCTGATTGTATATTCTCCTGACCATTTTCCATATCTGGTTTTACAGAAACACAATAAGCATATACATCTATTAGGACATGACAGTCTGCATTTGGGATTTCTTCTGCTGACCTGAATCATTAAATTTACTCATGACTTTTTAATTTTATCCTTCTTAAAAAACTAGCTCCATTCAGGTGCAGAGGAGTGTCTAGTGCACTGTAGTAAGAGACTGTAGCTAAAAAAGCATTGGGTAAACACTTATGAAATCATTCCAATTTTAGCTGTTTAAATACATAATTTAACATTAAATATCTTCATCAAAATTCCCAATTAACAGTGCTGTGTCTAAAAGTTTTTTCCTTTAGCATATAAGCACAATTTCGTAAATTCTGAGCATTCAAACTCGAACTGTGTAAGGACAGAGCAGTGGTTCAGCTGCTTACTAAAGAACAAATTGCAACTCTGAAACATAAAACTAAAGAAAAGAATTTTCTAGCATAAACAAGCAAAGCTTTCACTAAAATATTACAAAGACTTTGGCAAGATAATGGTAAAACCTTTGTGTTGTTAAACAATCTTACTCATCTCAATACATAAATTAAAACATCTGATCTGATAAACAGCAGCCTATGAAGTCACCTTAACTCTACCAGAAGCCTTAGACATGTGAAGTATCTCTTTCTCATACAGGTTCCCACCGAAAACTCATATGCCATGGACTCTGCCCTAAGGAGTAGCATTCTCTGCTCACAGAAAATAGAAGTTTCTGAACACATTCCTGTAAAAACTTTTTTCCTGACATACGTGTAAGCCATGTGTAAGCTTGAATTAATATATACATGCTGTTCAGAGCACATGGATGAGTAAGTACATACAGCTTTAACAAAACTGTAAGGAAGTAATTTGAATCATCTGGGGAATTTGAAATAACTGCCTCCAAGAATTTTTTAAAGTTCAAGGTTAATTCTGTGAAAGTAATAAAATCTGTACAGAAAATTTTGCTAGAGTACTTTAGACTCTAAAAATTACAAATCCAAATATTTACATATGCAAAAATGAAATGTTCTTTTGTTATTCAAACCAATTATATTTTGTTGAACTCCTTGTTGTGCTATCAGTGGATGAAATGTCTGGATTTCTTCCCTTTAACCATGGAGCATGATCTTAATCAGAGCAGCACCATGAAAATCTGCATTGTCAACTTCAACTGGTATTTAATCCTAGAGTTTCAAGGAGGAAAAAATTAGGATAGACATAAAACTAGAGGAAGAAACAGTATTTTATCCATCCTTCATGTAATTTTTACTATCCAGTCTCATTTAAATGTGGTACCATCTTTCCATAGAATACTTTGTGCTGCTGTGCTGCCAGAACCTAATAAAGAAAAACAAACAAACAAACAAACAAACCAACAAAACAAAACAAAAAAAAAAAACAACCAAAAAAAAACCAAAAAACCCCACAAAAATGCTGTAGCATAAAACTCAAGCTTTTTAACTCAATGTCTGCAGTACAAAACAACATCCTACTTTATGTGCAAATCTCAAATACTGTTACTAATTTGTTGCATCTGAATTACTTTCTGATTTGCTTGAATTCACATCAGTTTGTTACAGTCAAGAGCAGTCAGCAGTTTGTTTTCAAGAGCAAGTCCTTCTGCAGCACAGATACAGTTCTGAGGGTTTTTTCTTTGTCACTATAATAGGATTTGTATAATTTGAAATGTTTGCTAATGTGATCCACCTTAAAATTTTTCCTCCCGCTGGTTTGCAACTCCCCATTGCACTCAGATTTACTAAGGTCTGTGTTGCTTAGGTTGGATACTTGCCCGTTCCTAACTTTTTTTATCCCTAAAACTCGTTTTGCTCAGGTCCAAGGGGGCATTCTGCTGTTGAACAACTGCTGAGCATTTACCAATTGTTTGTAGGCCTGTGGCTATCACTCTCACCTGTACATTTTAGGCTTCTGCTGTCACCCCACAGCTGCATCCTTATGCTCTGCATTTTGTTCTAAGGCTGTATGTTTTTCATTATTTTATGCAGAAAAATTACTTGTTATTGTGGCCTAGTAGTTACAAACATATAATAGCAATTACTGTTATTCCACACGGTGGTACAAGGCTAAACAAAAAATTAAACCAAGAGAGGTAATAGTTACTTGGCCATTACACAGCTGGTGTTACAGCTAAACAAGCTGAAACAGGTCCATGACCAGGCCAATCCCAGATAAAGCCTGACAGGTCCAAAGGCTCATGCGATTCATGTAACTGGTGCCAAGCCTCTTACCAGCAATGGCAACAACAGAATTCCTAAGCTGGACAGGGCTGCACTGCAAATAAAAAAAAACCTTCTGGGAGCAGAGAAAATCCAAGCTTGTGGAGCTCATTCTTCTGCTAACAAAGACCTACACAGGTGTTGTTGCAAACGCAAGGTATTTGTCTTTGATTAATTGTGTCTACTAGAATAGGGGCACTCTACCAATAAATACATGTAAATATGCCAATGCAACAACTCCCAAAGAAGGGCAGAGGAAATAAATGTCAACAATGAGAGGTGTTGTGTGTCTGTAAATTCCTCACATAATAGGTACGGTTTGGATAAGGCATAGGCTGCTTTATGACAACCTGAAGTCTCAAAATCCCTGTCTGTTGTCCATAGAGAACAAGCAAAATCAATTAAAGGCTGCCAAGTAGTGATTAGAGAGCACAAATAAAATCATGATTAGGACGTTTTTCTTTCGTCCTCTGAATAACTTTTCAAGAACATTTGGTCCTCTGCACTGACAAATGATTTAGGGTTAAGAAATATGCTTACAATAGAACTCTTTTGCTAAAGTACACAAGTTATTGTTTTTTGAGATTGTCAGTAATGTATTTTAGCCACAATATGGGATGAAATATTCAGTGATTTCTTCTCCCCCTTACAAACACACTCATCACAAAACAGAACTTAAGAGGTTAACATGTAGTTGTACTGAGAAAAAGAAAAAAAACAAAACAAAGAATGAAAACCAAATTCTAATCCATTATTCACATAACCAGACTGTTTTCAAACTAACATTTTTAGTGAAATTGCATATCATCACCCAAGAGTCACAGATGGCCTGTGTCTGCTTAACATCTTTGAGTTTAGTATGGCACTGTCTCCAATTTAGGGACTCTAAACACGGGTGGAAGGCCTAATTTACATACATTGTTGATTCGGAACAGGGTGCAAAATCAAAGTTTTTCCAGAAATCAAGCACACAGATTCATAAAAGTTTACACTACCAATACATTTTAGAACACAAAAAAATACCAATTAATTGGCTACAAGTTACTTAGTTGTCTTAAAATTAGAATGTTACCCTTTATTTGTTAAATAATTTTCTTGCTTCTCATACTAATTAGGACACATGGTCAATCTTTCTCTCCTTTTTGAGTCGCTGGGTTTCTTGAGTCAACGGTCCAAGAGTCGATGGTTGCAGTCTCTCACTGCCAGATGCCATGAAATGGCACCTATCCCTCGAATTAGATAGGCACAATCCTGTTTCACAACCACTTTCTCATTCTCTGTAAGTCCCTGAGCAAAATGTTAACTGTTTCTGGCTCTCAAGATGTCAGCATCAGTATCTTTTTCAATTAATTTCCTCAATGCATTTATCTACATGACCCATCACCCCTGAAATCCTCTGTGAAAATCACAATCATTTTTTCTATTGTTTAGTCTTCTGGAAGTAAACTTGTTTCAAGGGAGATGTTAGGTATCTCAAAGGCAGCAGTTCAAGCATTTTGTTTCTAATTTATTTTTTTGGTGTGTGTGTTTTTTGTAATTATATTGGTCAATATATTTTAAAGAGCTTTTGGCCTTGTAATTAATCCAAATTAAATCTACAGGTGGAAGTGCTATATCAGACCCTCCATGCAATCCATGTGGGATAAATAAACATGCCTTACATGCCAATGTATCGATACTCTGATTAAAATATTAAACTAATAAAGTATCAATAATATGTTCAAAGATTTACTTGCTAACTTTACAATAAATTCTTCAAATTTTCCAACTACTTTCTCAACAAAACTAGAAATCTCCTATATCCAGGTTTCACTATATCCACGCTTCTCTGTTGCTGTGATCGCCAAACTTATGCTCCTCAAGAACAGATGTGAGTATTACTATAGTGGGTTGTCAATATCCTGAATTCCTCACTGGCATGGACACACTTGCACGGCCCACTGTTGGCAAATAGACTGAATAACAACATGGGTAGGATTAGAACAAGTGTACACAGTATGTGCATACAGATCAAATGCACAAAGCTTGGGAGTGTGTTTGGCCAAAACGGATCTCATTAAATATCATGGCTGGAAACCAAGTGCCTCCGGGGGTGTTAAAGGGCATGAAAAACATCAGCTAGAGTAAATGGTAAATAGGAAAATTCTAGCATATTTTGGAAATAAATGAAAAGTTCATCTCAGAAATACACAAGAAACAAAATTTTGTAGCAAAAGAGAGGAAGAAACCTTAGAATAGGAACAGCAGCTGGCACTGGAACTCATCCTTCCTGGCACTACAATCTCCACTCATGCTAAAGAGGATGACCTCCCCATGGGAAGACATGAGCAGCTAGTTTCCAGATCATACCCCAGCATGGTTAAAATTTCTGGTGTTCAGTTGAAGAAAGATGTTTATTAACAATTTAAAAGTGCTTAGGATTCCATCTTGTCTGTAGTACAACATATATTAATCCCAAATACATAAATCAAGGACAGATGGTTAACACAAGTACATAATAAATTTATTAATTGCTTTGATTCCAATTTAAGACTAAGCTAGGTGAACTGAGCTGTTTTTGCCTTGTAATAGTTGGCAGGTTTGTTATATTGATAGCAAATTCCTCATCTTTTAGACTAATTTTATGCACTCTAGAACATGTACTATACCTTGTTTTTGTCTGCAGTTCTGTGTTATACCTGGACTTCATGTATATGGCATGTTTTACATATGCTAAATAGCTATTCTGTATTTATTTTGTTAGTTCTGAAAGCAGTTCTCCCAGTTCAGCACTGCATATGTTTAGTGACCAGTAATTGACTACTGACCATTTGCTCATAGCTCTTGACCTGTGGTTTCACCATGTGCCCACATGTTCTATCAGCTCACACCCGTATCTCTCTAAGCTGCATTTTTATTCTGTCATCATCTACAAACCATTCTGTATATAAGAACTCCATACCATTACTACCTATTGCAGCCTCCTGGAGGAGTCATGGCCCCAACAACAGCTATTTAGCAATGCCAAGTGCCTGCTTTCTATTTTTGCCTTTCTCTACTGCATATAATATCCCAGACTCCAACTCAATTGCAAAGATCCAACTCTTTTAGTTGCCTATTTTTTCTTCATTTATTTAAAACAAAAAAAAAAAAAAAAAAAAAAAAAAAAAGTTTTCCCTTTTCAAAACTGCCTTGTAGCTTTTGCTTTTTTTATATTTTTGCAAAAATGTTTAATTTTAAACATGTTTAAGCTCTCACAACATGACCCTCATGAGAAGAAAACTCCATGAAAGGCTGTTTTTCCTACTGCGATTTCCCCATGAGGCAGTGATGGTTCATGAGCAGCTGGATCCACCAGCATGGCATGCACTAATCCAGGCAGCAAAGGAGCTTGCTTAAACATTGATGAACACACTGATTTTGGTGTGTTTTGCCTACTATGCTATAATCACTTTCCATAGCACCTTCTCCAGGAGAAGCCACAAATCTGGGGACTTCTGCTGCTCTACTACTATGTATTTAAAGAGAGAAAAATATGCATAAATCATGCAAATGCAAATACTTGAATTACTAATGTTTTCCTACATGATTATTTTCCAGAATTTACCCACAAGTGAAATATTTTTGTCTTTATCTCCTTACTTTTCAATTTTTTTTTTTTTAATTTCTACTTATGTTTTTATAATGATTTTGAGTCCAGTGATATTATGCCTTTAAGCTGAGTTTACTTTAGTTTCTCCTGGTATTGAAACATATCAAGATTTCATTACCATTTTTCCTTCCATTTTCATGCTATTTGAAGCATTAATAATTTAGCTTTTTCAAAATATGACCTATTTTCCTAATGTAGACAAGCCTATAACATTAGCTATCTATGAAGAAAAATAAGTGGATTCAGTTATGCAAATAGCAAATGAAAAAGAGGATTGAGTTTCTCTGCAGTATGACTTTCATTTCTAAGAAGTTGTAAAAGATAAAGTATAATGGAAATATGAGGGAGAAAAATGAGAGGAGCTTTTATAAAGGGAAAGGCTCTCTGAGCTATCTACCAATATTCTTTGGAGAAGTCAGAACACACAGAGATAAACAACACAGCCATCCATCCAAAGGGCATCTTTTTAAAATCTCTGCAGCTGATGTTTGAAGTCTGGCAGCACTATGGCATTTTAAACAAACCATTGAAGTCATGCCCCATCTACAGATTGTTATGCAGCTTATAATTAAAATGAAGCTCATCTTAGTTTGCCTTCTTTCTTTCTCTATCTTTTCTTTCTTTCTTAGGAGGGAGGGAGGAGGGAGGGAGGGAGGGAGGGAGGGAGGGAGGGGGAGGGAGGGAGGAGGGGAGGGAGGGAGGGAGGGAGGGAGGGAGGGAGGAGGGAGGGAGGGAGGGAGGGAGGGAGGGAGGGAGGGAGGGAGAGCGGGAGGAGGGAGGGAGGAGGGAGGGAGGAGGGAGGGAGGAGAGGAGGGAGGGGAGGGAGGGAGGTGAGGGAGGGAGGGAGGGAGGGCGGGAGGGAGGAGGGAGGGAGGAAGGGAGGGAGGGAGGAAGGAAGGAAGGAAGGAAGAAGGAGGAAGGAAAGGGAGGACAGGAGGCAAGGAAGGAAGTTTATATCGTCCTTCCTTCCTTCCTTCCTTCCTTCCTTCCTTCCTTCCTTCCTTCCTTCCTTCCTTCCTCCTTTTCCACAAGTATATGGAATGGCACTATTTCTTTTGGTCATTCCTACCAAGTGAAAAGGTTGTCCTAAGCCTTTTAAAGATATTTTAAGTTTTGTGTATTAACAGAAGTATTTTAAGTTTTGTTAATTGTCATTGTTGAAGAGGTAGAGATGTAAATCAGTGCAAATAACTTCAAAAGAATATCAGACTGCTAGTCATCAGCACTCAAGAGGATGATAGAAAACGCTGAGAAGGGGAGACTGAATTGTCTCACATTCCTTACTCTTTCCCACACACAAGGAGTGAAACTGCCAATTCAAGAGAGAACATTTCAATATTACCATATATTAGGAATTAAGATCATCAAATTAAGTTCAGCTGAAGTCAAAAAAGGTAATTAGGGTTATATGTTACTAGAAAAGGAATAAATTCAAAACTGTAATGAATTTGTATCTGTGGTCTCCCATGTTTTGAATATTGCAGTTATGATCCTCAGTCTTAAAAGAAGATAAGAAAAAAGATTTGTTTTGGTTATAGAATACTTGTGAATAAAGAAAAGACATGACTACTGAAGGGGTATCTGGCCACCTATCCCAAAATCGTCCATGGCCTGATCATACCACTTCATGTTGGTAAGTTTCTGGTTGTGTGTTTCATTGGCCAATTCTAAGTCCAGGAAAACACCACACTCAGTGAAGTAACTTGCTCAAAAATTCATCTTGATAAGGCCAAACTCCAGATGATTTTACAAAAATTTCTAGTTCATTACCTCTGGCAATAAATATAGTGATAGAAATTCTACCACTGACTGGGAAGTTACAAAAGAACCCAATGGGATGCTAAACTCTTGCAGTTTCTCACTCTCCACAATCACTCCCTTATGTTACAATGTTAGAAAACAGATTTGATTAACCCAGTACAATCTTTTTTATATCAGCATAATTTTATGGAATGGCTAAACCCAGAAGTCTAAGTATCGCTCATACAAGAATCTAAAGTCTCAATGAAGCACTATCTTATTCAGTTCTATAGATCATGTAATAGTTTGTTGGATGACTAAAAAGAGCTATATTGGCATAAGCTGTTATTTAAAGGTAAAAAACAGCTGGCAAAATATTTGTTTTGCATGTGATGTTGATGTTCTAAACAGAGTTTACTAATACCAGGTGGCCACAAATTAACTTGAAAATTGGGACTGCAAGAGGGAGTTGTTGCAAACCAACAACAGATCAACAGCAGAAATTGTAGGACTTAGATAGGTATGCACAGTTTTAAACTGGAGTATAATTGTTTTATTGTGTGGCTTCCAGTCTCTTATCTATGAAGCTTAAAGTTAAACCACTGAGATTAAATAATAATAAATACCCAGAGGGTAAGCAAAAAGGATGGAAATTACCCTTGTAAAGGAAACCAGGGAAAATGCATGTCCTTGTCTGGAAGCATTACACATCTAGGATGTTTTTATTACTAGAGTGTCCCACATGAGGGTGGAAGGATCATGCTGACACTTAGGAATGAAGACAAGTAACTGGAAGTTGTGTTAGAATTTGTATCCTTAGGATGTAGATGACTACAATCACATGAAAGATTTCAAAGATGTCTATGCTAAATTTATTCTGGTAGGTTGACATTTGTTCAATGATTAGCCTTAGGTTCTCTGAACTGAAATATAGCCACAGAAGGAAGTATAAAATGAGTACAACAGTTGTGCCAGAGGCATCCCTTGATCTTTCCCAGTGCTTCCTGTATCTTCAAACTGGGCTGATTAAAAAAGCAAAGGATAGGGATACACTGTCTCTCCCTACCTTCTTACTTCACCTCAAAGACACCACCACAATGTTGTCCAACAGAGGCAGTGACTGATAAAAGTTTGCTTTGGAGGAAAGCAGAGTGTTACTTTTGCTGTGCTGGAATCACAATCCTAGAATACTTAGTCATCCATGTATGACCCAAAAATGGTGCAAAACATCTGTCCCTTCAGCCAATCCCTCAGCCCCCACCTCTGAGACCCCCTGTGCTTATCATCCTCTCTGACTGCGAGTAACTCTCTCAGAGTGTCCTAGTGAGACGTTAATTTTGAGGAACTAAGGATTTTTTTAGGAAAGTTAAGATAATAAGTTGCTGAATTAGCTGAAGTAGATAGGTAATCTTTGTTCGCAGTTAACAGAAGCCGGATCTTAGATAAGCTACCCCGGATCTTGTAACTCATTTCTTGTCAGGTTTATGTTTATGTAGTTGTCCTTGTAATGAAAAACAAAATGTGGTAAATAGGACATAAGATAGCTGCAGATTTCCTGCTTAAAGGACCCATTGAACACAGGAAACTGTAAGTTCTACCAAGGAATCATTTGTCACAAATGCATTGAAAAGGTAGAAAGGTCAGGACGAGGAAGACTCATCTTACTTCCTCATTTTGGGTGACCCCTCCCCAGAATAGACCCCCCGACTCATTTTAAGAAACAAACTATGCATGCTTAATAGCCTTTTTGCCAATTAGCATACGAAGCGAGGAATGGGAGGTGACAGGGGTATGAATATGCATTTGTATTTTGGATATTCAACACTTTTGTAAATAAAAGACTTTATAATTACCTGTGAATTTCGCAGTGCGAATTAGGGAAATATCCTGCGTGCTGCCCGGCCGTAATAAACATACACTTTCTAACTTTAAACTGTTAGAGAGTTTTTGTCCGTCACAGTTGGGTATCGATACTAGATCAATACCCATATTTCTTTAATAAATCACTAGGATGACTTTATGATGCTTGTATCACCAACTGTTTGTGCTGTATATTGAGTTCTGTGCCTTTAAGACTGGCTTTGAGAGTGAAGCAGGGAAAGAAGCAGCACTGAGTTTGTTTTGAGAAAAACTGCCTGACTCCTCCAACATTCTTCTCTGGACTGCAGACTGTGTGTTTGGCTGAGGCCTGGACAGACTGCAGTACAGAGATCTTTTTGCTTTTGGTTAGTTTTAGCTAGCTAGGTCAGAGAAGATCCCTGGACTGGGTTTTTGTTGTTGTTGTTGTTTTGTTTGTTTGTTTGTTTGTTTGTTTCTTTTCCTTGGGACTGTTTAATCTGGACTGAAAAACCCAGAGGAGCACCAGGAGCTCAGCATCTGGGGCCCATCAGGGCCTGGACTTCCAGAGGGCCTGATAAGAGACTGGAAGAGCTGAGCTAACCCATGGCAAGGACTTTCTGAATTTTCCATCTCACTTCGGAGCAACAAAAGGTTCTATTGCTTCATATTATTCATTTTTTATGCTTGTTAAATAAAATTGTTTTTTCCACTTTTCTCTTAAGAAGTTATTTCCCTGACAGGTTGGAGGAGGGGCTATTTGGGTTTGCTCCCCAGAGGGACCCTATTTGGGGGGTTTCTTCCAAATTTGCCCTAAACCAGGAACCAGAGGAAGAGGTGTTGCAGAAGTACCACACCCTTTGTCAAGGGCTTTGCTGAACCGAACTCTCTTCCTTTTGAAAGCAAAAAGGCAGGAAGAAACCAGCTAAGATCTCTACAATGATAAAAGGCTTTCATTTTTATTAAATTCTTATGACACAAGCAGTCTTCTCTCTTCCAAGAATTAACAGACTTATATATTAGATTCTACAACTCCCATTTTTGTTGGAAATCTGCAATAAAAAGTGACCATAAACAGTATTTTAGAGAATTAAACCTCTTGACTTGGTTTATATGGAAGACCGGAATTTTTTAAGACCCAGATATTTAGTGGTTTTGTGGTTTTGCTAGTTTGTTCATTTTAATAACACATGGAAAGGCACAAAAGTAAAAGTATTGTAAACGTATAAGACATAATCATCCATAAGATTTTTCTACAGTTTTTATTTAAGATAGTATTTGAAGAAAATTCTTTAGTATTTAATCTAGAGAAAAAAATACACTACAATATTAATGTCTATTTAGGCTTTTGGATAATAACAATACTCATCTTCCTTTTTCCAGATCATTCTAGATGCTTCTGCATACCAAATTAACTATTTTCAATGAGAAGAGGGGACACAAGACAGAGATCTTTGAAAGGGTGCATGAGAGCTACACTCAGTGGTGTTCAGACCTCTAATTTCCTGCACCCATATATATGTAAACTGTAAGCAAACTATAGGTTACTATTAATTTACTAACAAACAAGAAATGCACATTGCTGTAATGCCTCTACATCTTGATAATAAATCCCACATTTCTTTAGTATTTTCTTTTCCCTGCTCGCTGCTGGAGAGATAACAAAATTGATCTAAATGTTTCCTAGAGTCTTCACTTTCCCTACCCCATCACAAACTCCTGCTTCTGCTGTTGGCTTAAATTCCCCTAGGAATGAAAAGACAAAAGCTCCAGTTAAACAATTTACTAATTATTTTCTGCTGAAATATCATCTTTGATCTTTTTGCCTTGTCTGTCATATTTTGTACTTTATTTAAATAAATAAATTTAAATTCCTAACAGCACAAAAATTATCAAACCACTGTGACTGCAGATGATTTATATAAAAATGTCTTAAATCTTCAGAGCTGGTTTAAAGAGCCAGCTACAGCAGTGGCTGTCACAGTCCTGTGATTTGTGGGACAGAGACAAATGGAAAGCAAGCAGCCAAGAACGGACCTAGTTCTCATCACTAGTAGGTTACTTTACTTCCTGTCATTTACACAAATGCAAATTCCTCCAAACAAAAACACCTATACATTTTTATACAGATTTGAATATTTTAAAAAATAGCTTTTACAATAGAGATCTCCAGCTTTTCCTCATTCCAGATGTTTTTTTCCAACAAAAAGGAGAATAATCATACAGATTGTAAAAATCCTTGAAGAAATAGTTTCAGGTCTAATATACTAATAGATAAAAAAAAAGAAAAATAACAGTGACATAGATACATTAAATCCATTCCTATTCAATGCATTATTTAAATTTCTTCCTAAATCCTTTTCTAAACTGGGTATTATAATATAGCTAAGTATCAAAAGTTTGTCATGACTATCCTGTTGTACCCCACAAGAAAAAATATTTTCAATTTTTTCTGTTTTTAATTTAATATAATTTCATATTTTGAGAAGATTAAAAAAGAGAAATTTGAAATCAAGGTTTCAGAAAAATAATAAAAGTAGTGATATTAATATGATGAAGAAAATTAAATGCACTTTTAGAATTCTGCAATTTTTTATCACCTTTACTTTCATACTTTTGTTTCATTTATATTCCAAGACCTAGACACAGAACTGACACTCTTTTACCCTGTTATCAAAGACAAGCTATATTCCATTAGGAAACTGTTCAAAATTTATGGAATTGAAGTCTGTATTTATAACAAATGTCTCCAGTTATACACTACTAATATAACTGTACTCCAAAACTCTCTCGAAGCATGATACCAATAATGCATTTTCTCCTGGAAAAACGGATGAATTAAATGTGGGGCTGTAAACAGAAATTACATTAATCCATCTTGTAGCTCACAGTAATGTAAATTTCCTAACCTTCTCGTTCATATTGCTACAAACATGCCATTAATCTGTTACGCCCTGAACTTCTGTTCTTTATACTGCATAAGAGCAGTAGAGTAGATAAACTATGGGCACTGTATCAAGAGGAAGGAACAAATTATAGTTTTGACACTTACTAAGTGATTTCCCCATTCCTTTTCTATTTATTTCTTCTGCAAGTTATCACTTAAGTACTAACACTTCCATTAAATTTTCAAATGGGCTTTCTCTCTGTATAGAACTTGTGGAAATGAAATAAATTATCTGTCTCTTTGTTCAGAGTGGCTGCATGAATGTGCTGTCCCTTGTTTTATGCTGGTGTTTTAAATTCCGGAAGAAGAACGTCTCCAACATACCTGTCCCTAACACTGTGATTATTAGACTACTAAAAAGAATAAAAATAATATGTACTTACAGAAATTTATCTGAATAATAACAAAATTTATAATACAGCTTGGTGACAAAACTATTTAAAAGGTTATTAGACTTTTCACTGCAGGTTTTTCTTGTTTAATCTCTGACGAGCAAATGTTAAAATAGTGTCATGTGACTGTCTATCAGGCTTGCATGGGCAAGCTTTGGAAGCAGAGGGGGGACTACAGGGGCAGCTTCTGTGAGGAACTCCTGGAATCTTCCTCCATGTAGAGCAAAGCCAAACCCTGGCAGCTCCAAAGATGGACATGCTGCTGGCCAAGGCTGGGCCAATTAGAAAAGTTGGTAACACTTCTGGGATAAAATACTTAAGAAGAAAGAAAAAAAAAAAAAAACAATAAAAAAGAGTTGTTGTACAGTTATAATTCCAGCCAGAGAGTATCAGGATGAGAACATGTGAGAAGGACAACTCTGCAGACACCAAGGTCAGTGGAGAAGGAGGGGCAGGAGGTGCTCCAGGTGGCAGATCTGGGATTACACTGCAGACTGTGGTACAGACCACGCTGAAGCAGCTGTGCACCTGCAGTCCACAGAGGTTCATGGGGAATGCAAATATTCACCTGCAGCCCTTGGAGGAGACCCATACCAGAGCAGATGGATGCCTTCAAAGAGGCTGTGACCCTGTGGGAGACCCATGGAGAGAGAAGCCCATGCTGCAGCTGCCTGTAATTGAAGGACTGCACCCTGTAGAAGAATGGCCGACTCTTTCCAATAAAGTATAAGATTTTCAACAACTTTCTGTTTATCAGTATAGCTACCAATTATTGTAAAATAGTAATGGAATGCAGCTGTAATACTTTGAATATCAATGTATTTCCTCAGCAATATAAAATACTCTATAATTCCTACATTTTAGACTCACCAAAGAGAGAAAACACACACAATCATGTGCTATTGTTTCTGCAAATGCCATACTCTGCTTTCCTAGAAGACATTTATGTGCACCCAAATTACTACAGTTTAAAGTCTCCTTATAGATCTTGTCTTATTACTTTTTCCCAGAAATATTTGATAGTCACATATTTTTGTTGACAAATTAACTATATTTTTTTTTTCCTGAACTCAACTATTCTAAATTTTTATCTCTAATTTCTTTCCTCATATACTTACTTGAATTTCTTACCCACGTCACAGCTGTTATTCTTCTGATCCTTTTTCTCGACACTATTTGAATTACATCAGACTCTAATCTTAGCAAATCTAACATCCATTCTTGAAATTTCATTTCAATTCTTTCCTAGCAAACCCTTCTCCACCCTTCCAATTTTTCCTGGACTTTTCTGAAATTTCTCTGTCAGTTCCCCTCAGAAAATTTGAAATGTTCAATGGCAGAAGAGGTTGCTAATCTGAAATTCTTTCACTTTACTTTACATGATCTGGCAATATTTTTTAAATTTTCTTTTTACGGGGGAAATATTTTTTTTTAATTTTCTTTTTACGGGTTAGCATAGATTTTGCCAGAAAAAAATGCTTGTTTTCATTTATATTGCCATCATTCAATCTAGAAGAGGAAATAAAAGTTCAATTTAAATTTCTGATTAATATTTTAAATGTTCTTTCACTCTAAGGATAAAGTCCACTCCAGGTTTCATGCTTCACATAATGTATTGTCAGATGTAAAAAACACCAAAAGATATTTTAAAAATAAATTTTTTGAGAGATAAGTATATATTTTCTACAAATTATTCAGCATTTCTATTTTTGAGTCTCTCACAAAGCTAATTGAAGCTGTCAACTTCATTAAAAATGTGTTTGTTATTGGGGGGGAGAGTATTTGGGTTTTTTAACTGTTTGGAACACTACATGAGATAATTAGTTGACAGTATTGTCCATGGTGTAAGGCCTGATTTAGAAATAATTATGCAAGGTGATATATCCATTCTTGTAAATAGCTGGATTAAGGATTTTTTTTTTTTTTTTTTTTTTTTTTAAGGAGCTTGCCTGATATTTAGTGATCCAATGACAAAAAAAAAAAAAAAAAAAAAAAAAAAAAAAAAATTTTAGAGGTTTTAGAAATGTGTTCATTTCATACAGATTATTTTTCTGCAAAGCACTGACAACCTAACACATACAAGACTTATGTAATATCAAGCTGCACCAGTCTGAAGATCTGAACATTCTCCTCCGCTGCTTGGGTAATTCACTCTACCCGTTTTTGCAAAGAGTCTCATGAAAAAGACATATTCACTGCCTAATTTTTCTACCTCGAATTAACATCAGTCTTGACAAAATCACTTGGAAGTTTTACTTTGCTTTTCTTTCTCTACAATGAATTCCTGTTGAATACATTCTTATTTGTCAAGTACGCTTTGGAATTTGAAATATGGCTCAAATATTCTATTTTTCTCTAAAATTCCCTTTTCATCCACTGAAAGTAAAAGAAAACAATTGAAAGCTAGTAAGACAGAACTAGCTATCTCTAAGAATCTAATAGAGCCTTAACAAAGTATTAGTTTCCTATTGTAAAATCTGGACAATCAACTTTTATCTTAAAAACATATCTCCAAAATTTTGATTAAACTTCCTCATGGCAGTAACCTTGAGCTCTAAGAGAATTTTTAAGGATCTGATTCTCTATGCTCTGTAAAATACTTTTCTTGCCAAAATCACTGCTCACAGATCCAAAGTTAAATTCCATTTTATTTTCAGTTACTCTGAATATTAGAATGGAAAATCAGCACCCTTGTGAAAAGTGGTAGCCATTTCACATTTACAAGTTCAAGAGAACATGGAATCAGTAAAATATTCTGTCCTTAAGTTAATTAGTGCTTATAGGAGTGGATTTGTAGCTTTCCTCCCAGTATGAAATCTGTACCAAAAAAACCTTGTTACTGGCCCCAGAACTCTGGACCTTCCACTAGTGCAGTAGGACCTTGCACATGCCAGTGCTCCCAGCCAAATTGTTAATGTACTGACCAATCTGGCAGCTGTCACACAGACCTGAATCAAATGAAAACATGCATCATGAGGTGAATCCCAAAGTAGACCTTAATTATTTCTAGCACCATTGATTAGTTCTGCCTGACAGGAGTGTTAATTACACACTAGGTTTCTAGAAATTAATACTTAAAGTTCTACATCCAGTTTCTTGCCATATGCTGAATTTTTGCAACCATTCCATCTTAGCCATTTTTTGAGAAAATAACCACAAAAAAAATTGTTGCACGTGTCATTTTTATTGCTTTTTTTCCCCCCGAATCTCTATCCATTAGCTCAGTAGTTCAGCAATTTGCAATCCAATGTCTATGTTTGACTTAGCAAGCTGCATGATCTTGGGTCAGGTTTACCATTAAAACTCTTAGGATTTGAAAAAGAACACATAAGAAACTGCATAACCTAGAGTCAGGCCAGATAAGAAGAGTAAAGCAGACATGAGTAACAGTTTAGGAGGAAAACTACAAGTTTGGAAGAGCAGACAGGAAAGTAAAACAAACAAAGGAAATTGTGAAACAGTGAAACCACAATGCTGAGCATTGGTTGACATTGAATACTGATCCATTCCAGGGAGCAACACACTCCAATTCTTCCTAATCTAAGACTATCTGTCCAGCAAAGGCTCATCATGAGCATATTAATGGGCACATTAACCAGGCAAAGCTGTAGGAACTCATTAGTTCTGACTATCTGTTCTATGAGTAGCCAATATGTAATTGCTTGTTCTCTTCAGCTGTCTGTATCTTCTTTACAGAATTTCCTTCATAGATTAAAAGCTTCCAAATCTAAAATAACCAAAAGAGAGAAGGTTGCAGCAGACTCATGCTTTGGAACAAGATCACAAAATCTGAAAACATGATATTTATCTGGTTTTCCCACTTGTAGTAAGAAGTTACGGGGCATATTTTGAACACATTTTTAACATTACTGACTATACAAAATAACAGAAACTTTGATAGCACTGGTTAGAGACCCACAGACGTATAAAGATCCTAATGCTAATTGTGGAGCATTTGTGTCATTCTTGCATTCTAAAAACAGCTCACATTTTTCCAACATTTTGGAAGCAGTGTATGGCCAGACTAAGATCTCAGCAGAATGTCTGAATATGTTGTCTACATCCTCTGGCTACTGGGTGTAAAATGAGGCTTTGAACATGTATTTGAAGACTGTCATTAATGTACTTAAATAAAAAATTGAGTGGAACATGAAAGCTCCTAACTTGAACATTTTGTTCTCTGACACTTACACTATTGTTAATGCTATATTATTTTTTTTTTTACCAAAACACCCCAAAGCAAAAAGAAAAACCAACAAGCAAATCCAGCAATGTTTAGATTTCTCTCTTTGAATGTTGTAATTTCTTCTTTTTATATTTAAGATTTAGGAAAGTTTTGATGATGCAAGAAATAAGGAAACAAAAAGTGGAAAAATCTTTTTTGTTCTGAAAGTTCTGTGCTACTCTGAATCATCAGAGTGAATTTCAATGTTAACAATTTTAAAAGGAACTTGATAATCTTGAGCACTTCCCTGCTATGTTATTACAATCTGCACTCTGTTTAAAGTTTAATTTTAAAAATAATTGTCCCTTATTAAAATCTCCCACATTACATTACTGCTGGTCATGCAGAAAATTACTTTGCTTCAGGAGACAAAACCATCCAATAAAATAATTTCTGTCCTATAGATGAAAGAAAATTGGTATAATCACAGTGCAAAATCTTGCAAGTGCTTTGTTTACTAAACTGTGCTGCAAGCATCAAGAAGAGGACTTAGTGCTTGTGACTCTCATGCACTTCACTACTTTCTTGAAACTAGGAAGTGGTCTCCCAGGTCCTTCTGGCATTGTTTATATAGTATGGTCTAAATGAAATGGAAAATAAACATTTTTAAGTGACAGAACTATCAAAACTATTGGAAAATGTGAGTGTAATGATTCCATTTACAAGAATTTTCTATACTTCCATTTATGCATTTTTTTTTCAGAATGTAGTGAGTTGATGGTACAGAAGAAGTTGGAAAAAATTATGTTTGTTTCTTTTTTCTTCCTAGAGGTTAGATTAAAAGAAGAAGAAAAAACATGAAATGCACCTCAGGGTAGAAAATTAAAATTATAAAGTAAAACTTCCAGATTTTTAATAATCTATCAGTCTGAGATTTTTTTTTTTTTTTTTTTTTTTTTGTGGTAGTAGTGATACATGCAGCAGTAGAAACACTAATATGATTTAAATAAACTGAAAATTATAATACCATTATGTAAGAGACTAATTTTTTACCCAAGAGAAAGTAATTTTTATGATGGCAAGGCTAAAATTTCCTTTTATTCTTATTTATTCTTATCCTATTCTACCATATAAAAGCTGGAATTCTCCATGTACCTATCCCTCCTCTACACCAACCTACTTCAGAGGCTGGAGGAGAATTTGGTTTGAACTATGAAAACCTAAGTGAGCAAAGATCCTGTGTATTCTCTGACAGATGCCTGATTTGGACTCATATGTTTGTGCTGTGAAATGATTAAACAAACTATATACCAAACAGCAGCAGCGAGGCTGCTCCACAAGGGCTGCTGGAGCAGCAGCAGATGCTGGCAGCACAAGCCATGCTCTCCCTAACAGGGTGCAGTCTGGCAGGACCCAAGTAGGGCTGGAGTGGGGATAACAATCCAGGCAAGGTGAGGGGATGAGTCAGGGCTGGGATCCCCCCAGAAAGTTTGCTCAGAAAGAGCAGAAGTTAAGACTGAACACAGGGACAGCCACACAAGGTGTGATAGGATGTCCCAGCCTGACAAACTTGCGCCCAAACAGGACTCCCAGACCTGGTAGAGGACACCTTAAAGACCCCAGTGTGGCTGGTCAGGGCAAGGAAGGCTTGTTGGTGGAATCCAGATCATTACACCAGCAGAAGGAACTGGCTAGGATGGATGTGCTGGAACTGAGATCTCAAATGCAGTTCTCAGAGTATGTTTTCTCCAGCTAATTTTGGTTTATGAACCATGAGGGCAATATTGCATGACCAGACCCATTTAACATTTTTGCCAGTCCCTTGGTGTGGTGGTTTCAGGCAGATTTTGGGAGAAACCCTCCCATGGGGGCCCCCCTCCCCTCCCCCAACCGGTTCAGGAAACGACTTCCTCAGACAGAAGTGGAAAAAACCTGTTTATTAAACAGGCAAAGCACTCCCAGCACAATCCCCAATGACAAGAGCTTCGTGCCGCTTACGGAGGGATAACAAACTTAAAGAAAGTCTCCTCTTGAAGATAGTCACTGTGCTCCACTGCTCTGTCTCCGCTGGCATTGGGAGAAAAGGAGATGTGCAGGGCTGGTCTTGGTGGGGTGGGTCCCCTGTGGAGGCCCCCCGTTGCTTCCCCAGGTCCTTGGTCTGGAGAGGTTGGAACAGTTCCAAGGAGAGGGCAAAAAAGAAAAAAAAGGAAGGAAAAAAAAAGGAAAAAAAAAAAAAAAATCTTCAGCTATTCTACAGTGTCTAACTACACTAGCATTAAACTAACTAACTAACTAACTAACTGCCGGGGAAAAAACAACAGAGCTTCTTTCGTCTCGCAGTGTTCCAACTCCCCTGCTTCAAGGTCACTCCGAGGAGCAGAGTTTTCCTGGGGAAAAAAATCCAAACCGCGCTTCCCCTCTCCTTTGCACCCAATAGACAATTGAGGGATACACAGTCACCCTAGGACACTTGGCAAAAGTATTAGCGCTCACTCTTAAAGATTATAGATAACACCAAATACAGGGAAGCTGGACAGTAACTCTAGAGTGAAGGGGCACTATTCATACATATCTAATTAACCTTGAGGAGCAGGTCAACAGGAAAAGTAAGAAATTTGGCAAGGCACATGAGGCACTTGTGCAAGGACCTTGGCAGGTGCCTGTCTGGCTGGGAGCCAATTGCAAAATACCTGCCAAGTCTCTTGTGGGTTTGGTTTGGTTTGCTTTGCTTTGTTTGTAATCTCCATAGCTTCATCAAGGCTACTTAATTATAAATAAGAAGTACATCAGCTGCCTGATGAAACAATATACTATGTGGATTGATGACCAGATAGCACAAGTCCATTGACTTACATGAAAATTCAAGATCTTCTTAGCTCCTGACAATATAGTGGATTTCTTAAGCCTTGGAATAAAATTCACTGCAGAAAGCACAAATTTTCCAAATCCTTCCTCCTTCAGGAAGGATTTGGAAAGAATTTCAGATTTTATGTTTACTGTAACTCTAACTTTTCCTTTATCTCAGCACTTTTAGCCTTTTAGTTTCTGTTGCTGATAACTAAGGGAAAACCACTGGTGAATTATGGATTGATTGCATAGAGGTGATATTGTGAGCAAGCAAGGTACCCACCTACTTTGACCCACTGGCAAAGTTAATTTGTATCAAACTGCCTTTTAGATGTATTACTGCTCCCAAATATGCATACTGAAAAGGTGAGACCATTAAATAGATTATTACACAAAGGTAAGTTGTAGTAACCCCTCTAAGACATTTAAGTATAGGATTGGTAATAAAATGTAATGATAAATTATAGTTTTAATAGCTCTTGAAGAATATGTTCCAATAAAATTTTAGGGGTTCAGTAAAATGTGATACCTAACCCTCAGTAAAATACTGCTAGACTTTCTGTATTAGTGCATAATTGTAGAAGGTTTTAGTAATTTCAAGGGAAAGTTAATATTTTATATGAATATTTAAATACTAGACACATTATTAGAGAGATGGAGACCAAAATCTCATACTAAGTGACTGTTTAGTTAATTCCATTAGAATTTCACCCATTTGTGTTCGTTCTAAAAGTCATTCCTAAAAGTAATTCCCTCCATGCTAGAGGGCTAACCCAATCTTTAAAAAAAATGTCACCACTTTATCTGTGTGTTTTTCATTATTCATTTCACACTTATATTTACTACTTAATAAGAATGATTATTTATTGAGACCTCAGTTCATCTCTCCTGGTCATTAAACATTTGTCCTTCTTACAACTTCTTACAATGATCAGCAAGTGATAATATTTCATCACATGATAGGGCATTTATATACTGAATAATAGGATACATGTTTATTCTTGCTAAAAATTATGTTCAGGACTGCACAGATTGGTAAAATAAAATATTCTAAAATAAAATAATATTTCTCACAAATGAGACTCATAAACAGCAGACTTTTTTATTATCATTATTATTCACAAAATCCCCCCAAGTAATTTTAAATATATTGAGGATTTTTAATTAAAAAGTATAAATTAGCATAGTGTCTTAGTAGGTAACTACTTCTTCTTGACTAACTATGGTTGCCAAAGTTGCAATTCACATTTTTATTCTGTGAAGGAAGTTATAAATCCACATTATTTCCAATGGAATTAATATTGATTGTAATTGGCCATATTAGTGCATTCCTGTAATTACAATCACCACTCATATAATATAAGTAATTGGTCTAGCAAGGCTTCCAAAATACATCCTAGAGAGAAAAAAATAGTTAGATTTTTGTGAATCATTGTCAAGTACCTAATGCACTAAGTTGAAACAAGAACTAGCTTTTAGCAGCAGCCAGTGGAATGACTTACATTTTCAGATAGGTCAAAATTTTAAAAGCACTCCATGCCAATGAGGTCAAAGATAAAAACTTTCATGTTTTCTGTGAATCAAAATCCCTACAGAAGCAGAAACATATGTTCCTTTTAAGATCAGACAGATGTTGTCCAAAACTGTCCATTGTTTTACCAGTTTCTTGCTGGTCAGCACTAAGCTGCAGTAAAGAACTCAGTAAAAATCACGTTATTTTTAGTCTGAGAGGGTCGCAGCTCAAATCCATCCTTGGAGATCACAAAAACACTGAGTAAGAAGGTATTTCCTGAGCAGTCCTGAATGAAAGTTTTTCTTGAAGTAAGCAAGGGGTGATAGCATGACTTCAAAAACCTTATATAAGATTTTCAGAATTTGCCTGCCCAAAACTCCCAGACATCTTTATAAGATTTCTTATGTAGAAAGAAAAAGAGAGAGGAATTAGGGAGAGGAATTCAGTGTTAGTGATTGACATAGGAGGGAGCAAATCTGCCTATGATTTTTCTGAGTCATTGCCTTAGAGAAACCTAGGAACAAGGCTACGGAAAGCAGCTAATCCATTAGTGTGTCTAACTACTGTAACACTTTTCTTCTAACTATTGATTTTTAAGATTTGCAAAATATATAAACAATCAATCTGTGAGTCTTCTTAATTATCCTGAGTGATCCGTATGTTTCCCCCATTTTTTATCTAGAACAGAAAGTGCCTGCATAACAGAGCCTGTGTCGAAGAACTAAAAAGAAAAAAATTCCAAACCATTTAGAAGTCATGCTGAAAGAGTAAAACTGTGTAACACTGGAGAAGTTAACTTTGCACTGTAGTGTACTCAGAAAATTGATACAGTATATGATGCTATCTGTTCTTCCATTTAATGTTAAGAGCCTCAAGCTGTAGATAATCAAAGCTCATTTTCCAGAAAACTAACAAAATGCAGTTTGACAGATTGCTTCTTGTTAACAGTGAAAAAAATATTGCACATACTGACCTGAATTGATTTCAGATTTACTTTTTTTCTTATAATAAGGACTAGATCAGCACTTTTTATCTCCTGACATAGGGATATCAGAAGAGTAATACAATTTGAAAATGTCAAAGGGTTTAACAAGAAGAAGGGATAATTTCTGGCTCAATCTGTGGGGTTTTTTGTTTGTTTAGTGGGTTTTTGTTTTTGTTTTAGTGAATATGTAAATAACAGCAAGAAACAAAAGAAATTAGCAGGAAACAGAAACTACTTCTGGAGGAAAAAATAACACATGAATATGATCACTGTTGTACATGAAAACTCATCCCCGTATAGCTCTGATCACTTATACTTCACCCCTCACAGGGAGGAACCAAGGCTCATGCAGTGGTTTAAAACAAATGAGACTTTTTTTTAGGGCATGGTGACATTTTTCAAAAATGTGGTTTTACTCAATATTTAGATATTTTTCATAGATTCAAGATCATAACTTTTTCTTATTTAAGAATAAAGGTCATTAAGAGAATGAATTCCACCAAGAATTCCACTACTGTCAAGTGTAAGTTTGAGATCAATTTTTTTTTCAGGAAGATCAGGTCCTGAGCCACAATGTTTCTTAGTGTGACAGACACTGGTGAGACTGAAATTTTTGTAAGTCATACAACATAGAGAACAAAAATATACAAATATTGAAAGACTGTGGTTTATGAAAAAATATAGATAATAAAAAAATCATGATCGCCACCTCTCCCTGAGGACAAATAATTTCACAATTCAAATTAACCGTTAATCACAAAGCTAGCTGACAAGCTTAAAATTCATTACATAAATTAAAATATCTTTGTTTATCTACGGAATTATAGAGTAATTTAGACCAGGAAAAACCTTTAGGGTCCTTGAGCCCAGCCATCAGCCTAATGCTATGAAGTCCCCCACTAAAGCCTATTCCATCCTTTAAATATAACTACAGATGGTGGGTCAACCACTTCCCTCAGCAGCCTGTTCCAAAGCTTGATAATCCTGTCAATGAAGACACCTTTCCAACCACTGTGTTCCCAGCCTGTTCTGCTACGTGGGGTTGTTGCAACCCAAGTGCAGGACCCAGCATGCGGCCTTGTTGAACCTCACATTATTGGCCTTGGTCCATTTATCCAGCCCATCCAGGTCCCTCTGATGAGTCTTCCTACCCTCTGCCTTAGGTTACACCGTGTATCACTATTACCTTCTCTGTGCTCTTCCTCAGTTGACTAGTTTTTGGTTATTTTCTCATCTCTGCTAGTCACTAGCAAAACAAACTAAAATATTGCTTTTACCAGTAGGTCAATGAAAATCATCAGTATTATCAGTGTTGCTGCAGCTCAAACCATCTTTCTCCTCTGTCAGGGCCATTTGTGGGTGGTCAGGAGTGCCGTGACCTTCGTCTTAAGTGTCCTGAGAAGCACATTCTGGTGGCACAGGCATGTCCAAGCCGCTGGAGTGATCTAGCTCTTTTGTGAAAAGCAGCTCTAATCGGGTGACGCAGAAGAATGGTACAGAGCCTTCTGATGGAGTTCTCCAGGAGCTTTATTCCTTGAGGGGATCCAGGGACAGAAGACCACAGAAGACCACAGGAGACCAGGAAAGCCAGGGAGAGCAGGGACTTATACTGGAGCAGCAAGGAGCGGGGTTACACAATTTGGCCAGTCAGGTTAGGGATTGAGAAATGGACCAATCAGGGGAAAGATCAAAAATGGACCAATCAACTAGGGCAAAAAGGAGGAAGGAGGGAAAGAACCGACAGGGTACAACTGATTAACATAGCAACGGCAAAGCCTTATGGAGAGAACACACTTTGTCACCATGAGGGAGAGAGCAGTCTCTTAGGGTTTCTCCCTTAGGGGAACTGCCACTTATGTGAGACCTAAGGGTTGTTCTCTCTCCAGGGGAGAGCATCTGCACTACTGACTGGCCTGCCAGCCTCCATATCCTTCAATAAATCCTTCAATGCAGGGACTGAAAGAATTGTGCTGTTGCCTTAAAAAGGGTATAATGAGGGTGATCCATAGGGATTGATTACATCTCCCATTATACTTTCTCCAGAGGCAAACCATTGTATAAGTCAATCTTCATTTTTTAAAATATCAGCAGAAAAATTTAGATGCTTTTATTATATTAGTACATCTGTCAGGCTGCTAACATGCATGTTGAAGTCTGTGTAGTGAGCATGAATAGTGTTAAGTTCAAACTGATTCTAGTTTGTGAAATATAACATTTGGTGGGGGGGGGGGGGGAAAAATACTCACTTTGTTACCCCTGTGAAAACACTCCCTGAAGAAAATTTTTATAAAGGACCTAAGTATAGGAAAGTGATTTCTTTAAAAAGAGGCAAAATCATCTACACTTGATTGCAATCTCAGTTGTACCTTATGGACATAGAAACATTATGTACTTCTTGTAAAATTTTAAATCCAAATAGTTAGTAAATACCTGTGTATGAGTTCAAATAAAAAAAAAAAAAATCCCATCTGGATTTATGTTTCTGTTTAAAGTAAATTCAGTATATTTTGAATAGTAACAACAATGTGTAGGTTTAATGCAGTTTAAGTAATTTGTTCTAATTATATTCACATTGATTTAATTTTCCTAAATGTTCTAATTTATGAAATTATTGAAGGAAGGACTGGCAATCTTAAGATAAGAAAGTTGTTGTTCAAGGTTCTAACATAAGGGAAACACCCTGTCAGAAGGATGCACTACTTCTATAAACTATTGCTATCATTTTAAGTCATCTTCTCTCATCTGTAAGAGCCTGCTTCAAAAATAGAACCACATTAAAGTAAATAACATTTAAGTAAGATTAATTCAGCTAAATAAAACATGCATTCTTACCTGGCAGCTTCCAATATTGCTCATATAAAAACTCTTACATATTTACTTATGCAAAATAACATGTACACAGCAATTGCTCCCTTTAAGTCATTAGCCTCCCACTGACTTTTTGTGTAGCAATATAATCAAAGCTTAAGGGAAAACTAGTTCACTGCAGCTACTTTGTGTAAAACCAGAATGATCTCAAGGTACAGCAGTGCAAAATTTCTGCTTTGTAAAAGGATAGGTGGAAGAAAAAAGATGAAGGACTTCAAACTAATTACTATGTAAAGGTTAGGTACACTGCAATGATAAACTTGTGGCTCTTAGGTATGCAAACAGGGTTGTCATAGCTATTTAATACTTGTTCTCTTTCTTACTCTGAAAAATGAGAACAATAAGTACTGAACTGCCATATTGGCAGAGATAAGACAATAAACATCTCTCAGCAATATCCAGCTATTATTACAAAAAGAGAAAGAAAACAAAGGCTGTTCTTACCTTCTAAAATGTTGTAATGCAACTACAAACTGTTCTCAGTGTACTAGGTATTCAAATTCCCAAAGGGGAAATATTTTGCAAAACAAGCTCACTGCCCTCCACTAAGACAACAAAGGATTTCTATCCTGGAGGTACCGCTGATCCAGCTTTAGGCAAGGGACATGTCACATACCTTGATTACATCTGTACTTCACTAATTCCATCAGCTACCTGTGGACACAATAATTAGAGAGTTTCTTACACTTCCACCTCTCAGATGTTTTTAATGTTTTGAATGTGGTTATGTCTGTGAGAATTTATCAGCTATTTAGGAATACAGAAGTAAAAACTTACAAACAAAAATGTGACATAGTCTAAGGTATCTGTTAAATACAGATTTAGTTCTGATGGGCCAGTGAAATAAATTTTTGAAACATTCTCCAAATACATGTCTACTGAACGTATGAGAATATTTTCCCACCAAATGAAGTCAGAATTCACAATTATAATTTGACTAAAGAGAGCAGGAAAGCCTGAGGATATCATCAACATCCAAAAGAACTCAAATCAGCAAGTGTGTTAAATAAAATGTGTATATTTATACAAAGATTTAAAGGGAAAAATAAAGCAATAATACTATATGGTATTAAAGCTGGTATTTAAGTTGATGCTGCAGCATGTGTTTAAACACTGGAGAAGAGTAAAATAAAGAATCTAAATCTTTACAACAGAAGTGTTTTCAGCTTGCTGCACCATACAGGAAACCTCACCCTTACCACCTGATGGATTATAACCACAACTTTCTGCCTTGTGCCATTTCTGTTACCGCTCTTAGTGAGACTTGAAAGTTGAGAAGTTTAGTGTTTAAGACCTGTCCAGAAACACTATAGATATACACTATTTCTAGGTAGATGAATTTTTTTTTCTCATTCTATATGATAAAAGAAACAATAAATGACACAGCTTCTAGTAAAATATTCAATATTTTCAACAATATATTTCTTTGCAAATATTGATATGCAAAGAAAAAAAATTACTCACACTCCAGCTTTGGAAAGTACTAAATAATACCTCCTCCCTGCCCCTACCAACAATTCCCATGTCCTACTGGACTACTTCCTAAATCAGTTAAGATTTTCACTGGGTTTCTGGAATATAATACTTAGTAGGAAAAATAATTACTTTTTCCAAGTGAAACAAAGACTATTCACTCTCAGAATTTAAGAACTGTAATAGAGACTGCCAGCAAGAAGAACATACTTAAATAATGGACCTATTAACAGCCCTTTGGTTCCTTTTCTTTATATAAAACCTTCCTGAATTTAGAAATGTTTCTGCTCCTACTGGATTGATTAATGTCACTGTTTTATTATCTGAAGTAATCCTCTCCCAAGGTCCCTAACTTTTTAACACCACTACTTGCAAATTTAGATGTAACAAACAATCTTGTTGAGGACTTCTACAAAGACACCTTTCAACTATTATCCAAAGACTAAAAATTTAAGCAAAAGAATTAATTTCTTAGGACAATTTTCATATGGTTTCTCTAGGCCTGTATAACTTTAATATTTCCTGATAATTTAGAATTTGCACCCCTTTCAGATAACTTTTGTCATTGTGTAGATAGTGCTAACTTCAATAATTTATATTGGATAAATCCTAGCTGGTTTTGCTGTTGATTAACTGAGAGCAGGAGGCCTGTGATTGTCACATACAAAAAATTACTTACACAGAATTTGGAGATAAAAGTCCATGAAATTAAGCAGCATCTTTTCAATTTGAAAACAAAAGAAAACAAAACAAAAAACAAAACAAACAAACAAAACAACAAAACAAACAAAACAAACAAACAAAAAACCCAAAACAACACACACATATGCGTGCGCACACACACACACACACACACACAAAAAAAACCAAACCAACAACAACAACAAAAAAACCCCACCCTAACAACAACAACAAAACCTCAAACCAAAAAACTATGAAAGAAGTCTGGGAGCCTTATATGTAATTTTAAGCTTCCCATTTACCATTGGCTCTGCCAAGGCTATGTCCTGCTCAATACAAGGACTATTTCAGATTCTTAATGGTTAAACTGTGCCTTGTGCTGTACAGGGATCAAAGCAGCCCCAATAATATAAACTTCTCTCATAGGAATGTGTACTGCAGCTCCTCATTTGCAGTTGTCAATTACCTTAAGCATACACAGGTCTTACTGCTTTTATTCTGGAAAGCTCTAGAAGCAAAGTCCAGCAGCAATAAAAAAAAAACATTCAGTTGGGGTGAAATAGGAATTTCTCACCCTTCTCTAAAATATTGGCATTCTTTGGTGTAATGAGAATAAATCATCCAGCTGTCTGTTTTGCATGTGCCCAGGAAGAAAGTACCCCATTCACCTTCCTCTCTGTACAGCACTCAGAGCTAAGCTGAACAGAATTCTTAAGATACCATATACTATTAAAGAGCAAAATCAGAGATGAGATCAGAGAATAATGCACAAATAAAAAAAAAGAGAAAAACAAGAAATAAAAACCAAACAACAAACAAACAAACAAACACCACTCCAGAAACAGAGAAAACTGTTATACAGGTATAATAAAGTTACCCACAAAGCAATTTTGACTCTTTATATTCTTCAAATAATATCCCAAAGTTTTGAGGAAATAAATGTATTATTTGATGGCCTAAACCATATACGCTCATAATGTTGCAACTCTTGATTAGTGAAATTTGTTTTCATTAGGATGTAAGCCTCAGTGCAAAAAGGAATAGAAATGACACTATATTTTCTTGTTGTATTGAAAAAAAAAGTACCATTTCTGCTTCAAAATTGGTAAAACATAAAAGTAATTCCAAATGCACAGAAAGGAGCACTGGGATTACACTACATTGCATTTCTATCACATAATTAAATGAACTAGCCTTAGAACAAAGTTATTCAAGAGCAAGATACACTTAAAAATTACACCCTTTATCAAGATACCTTTACACCAAAGGCTTCTACAAACCAGAAAAAAAAAAAAAAAAAAAATTAAGAATCAGTATTTTCTTGCTAATTATAAATATAAGCAGGCAAGTTTTCATGTCATCTGTGTTCCAACAAGACCTGTATTTTGATGGTGGAAAAAAAAAAGAAAGGGAAAAAAACATGTTTAGGAAGTGGTTTGTTTTGAATCTGTTCAGATTTCATTGTCAACTGCACAAAGAATCTTCATTAGTCTGTGATTAACAGTGTGCCCTGGCAGTCAGGACAGCCAAGAATGTCCTAGGGGGGCATCACCAGCCAGGAAAGAGAGGGGATTGTCCTGCTCTGCTCTGCACTGGGATGGCCTCACCTCCTATGTCTGTATGAAGTTTTGGGTGCCACAATACAGATGATATGTTAAGCTGTTGGAGAGCATCCAAAGGAGGGCTATTACAATGCTGAAGGGTCTTGAAGAGAAGCTGTATGAGGAGCAGTTGAGGACACTTGGTCTGTTCAGCCTTGAGGAGACTGAAGGGAGGCCACACTGGAGTCTACAACTTCCTTATAAGGTGAAGAGGAGGGGCAGGCACTGATCTGTTCTCTGTGGTGACCAGTGACAGGATCTGAGGGAATGGCCTAAGTCAGGGGAGGTTTAGGTTGGATATTAGAAAACGGTTTGACATCCAAAGGTGGCTGGGTACTGGAATAGGCTCCCCAGGGAAGTAGTCACATCCCCAAGCCTGACAGAGTTCAAGAAGGGTTTGGACAGTGTTCTCATGCTCCTGGTGTAGTTCTCAGGGATGGTCCTGGTTCAGGTTATTCACTGAAAATAATGACATGGATGGTCTCTGGGTTGAGATTGTCAGCAAGGCATCTGTGTATACTAAGGAGGACCCTTCCCTTCTAGGACAAACTTTTTTCTGCCAAAACAGAACTAAGGGGATACCTCACAGCTCACACATCTCATCTTTCTTCTATACATCAAGTTCCTCCTGCAAGGTACTCTAAGCCAACAAACTGTTTCACTCAGTGCAAAGCAATGCCTTTACACCTAATATATGAAGGGAATTATTATTAATGAGAATATTATGCTTAGCAGTTCTCACACAACACATTGATCATTTAATTCACTGTGAAAAGAGAAAGAGTAAGCTATAGAACTGTCAAAATATGTGCCATGCCTGCTGAATTGATGAAGTACTGAATAAAGAAGGAACCTGCCTCTGAATCTTTATCAGGTTGTATTTTCTAATAAACTGTGACATGGGATAAAAGACCCTTCTCTTGCTGTTTCTCTGAATCAGTTACAGCACTACAAAATGGCTCAAACATAGTGAACACTGTTCATGCTTAGTAATGGACCAGACCCAGACCAGAGAAGAGAGAGTAATGTCTGGGTATGTCATTACTTTATGTTTGCATCTCAGGTCCATTGTAAGAGGGCAAAAGAGACAAACTAGGAATTTTATAATCCTAATTCACCTGGCATTCTCATTTTCTTTTCTTCTTAGACAAGAAAATATCAAAGAAGCACACTAAAGGGAATATGTCACAGGCAAATCTACCTTGGTTTTACAAGGGAGAGTAGCTACTTGACTACTGGCTGGGAAGTCTCACTGCACGGCAGCACTGTAATGAAGTAAAACTCTTTCCACAAGCCTGAAGACAAAAACAGTGTAAGAAAGTGCGCCAGAGAGAGGATGGTTAGAAGGATTCAGGTAGGCACAGCAGGTGAGTAAGGCTACCTCCAAAGACAGTAGGTGCTAAGACAATTACTTCAGAGTCCCCAGCTTCTGACTCAGACTGATTCAGCTGGAAATCACAGTAAATTTAATCCTAGTGTTTGGTTTCATTTTAGAATGGCATAAAAACCTGTAAATCTTATGTGGTTGTGGAAAATATGATACTTAAGTACCTTGGGTATCTCAGAAAATTGCAGACAAGATTTGTGTGACTTAAAGGGAAAACAAGGAAGAGCATCATCAGAAATGTGAATAGAAACAAGTGTACCAACTGCAATCCAATCTGATTTCTAAACCACACCATGGTATTATTTACATAAACTTTAACTGATTTTTTAGTAAAAACCTATGAGAGCACAAAGAAATGCTCAGTCTCATAAACACTGACCTCGGTGAGGTCTACTGTGGACCAGTGACTGATTTTCAGAATACTACCTTTTTCACATGGTAGCATACATAGTAGATAGAGAGCACTCCATTTAACTTTTGAAATATATAAATTCTGAGGGGTAAAAAAAAGATGATAATGTAAAATATTCTCCCTGTTCCATCTCAACTTGTTGTGTGTAGTTTGTACAGCAGATTATTTGTAAAATCTGTAAAACAAAATTTTGAGATATACATATATATACATATACAAAAAGTCAGTTTAGATTTACTTCAGCTTTAACAACTCCCAAACAACAATCTGTATGAGTATGGTGGTTCTTTAGAGAGACCCAGACAATCGTTGATGGCAAAAGGCACAGAGCCTGCTCTCTGTCCGAGGGAATATCACGGCTTTATTCTGGAGTCCTGCCCCACTGGCCAGAGGAGCTCTTACTTAGCTCGTTTCCTGTCCCCGTCCAGTCCCAGGGAGACTGAGTCCTCGGCCATCCCGGGGCTTTTCCCCAGGGGAGACGGGTCTAGAGGCAGGGACAAGCCACTACCCAATCAGGGATAAGGTGGGAGTGGAACAGAGTTGGGTTACATTCCAGTGTGGGGGATGGGCGCGGCCGAGCAGGGACAAAACACGTGATGCAGTTTCCAAGGGGACATAATAGAAAACATTACAACCCCCAATATAAAAATGGAACACAATATAAACACAATTAACACACTGTAACAGTATGAATGTCTAATATTATGCTCTCTCTTCTCTTTTAGACAATTATTCTGTCTTAAAGTACCTACAGTATGTTTATAAATGGTATATTTAGCCATAAAATTTGCTGAATTTAGTACTTTATGCTCTTACACAGTTCAGTAGCTTTAATATATCCCAGATTTACAGAGCTGTGTTCCTTTTTAAATGTTTTTTTTTTCTTTTTGCAAAATTATAAAATCTTTTAATAGATCATAGAGTATTCTATATATCAATAGCTACAGTTTAAAATATTTTTTCTAAGCATTTTATTTCAGTGAGACCTTCAAAATCAGTCATGTTTTCCCAGATAGATATTTTTAAAATTATTTTATTTCTATATTATTTTATATCTCATTCAACCAAGTTGAAACTAGTGTAGTGCTTTGTTTCACATTGCACCATATGATTATCTATTGTGACCTTATATTTTGTTAACGCTTTACTTATCACTTTTTTCCAAATACAGTACCCTATGTCTATGTTTACGGGCTTTTATAGTTTTACTACACATTTAGTTTATCTGTGCTTAATCCTAAAATATTCATTTGACCTATTTACCTGAAAATGGGTACTAAAACTGTATGTACTATTTTCCTGTATGCTTGCCAGCTTGATAAAACTACCTATAACCCAATGTTAAAAAGTTATTTAAATCCATAAGTCAGAAGACTGTGCCTGAAAGTGTTTGTGTAGTTTCTCTATTCCTTAGGAAGCCTACACAGAAGTGTGATGTAAAGCAGAAGCTCCAGACTTCTGACTTTAACCACCTACCATGCACATCAACACTCCTAGCTGATGCATATGTCTCCTTACAGATACAGCCACCTCAAGAGATTAGAGAAGTGAAGACTATTCGTAATTTCAGGATAAATAACTTGAATTCCAGGATAGTGTCTAAGTACTTCTAAACTATAACTAGTGTCCTGCAGTGTGTAAAGTTGTCCCTGATGCCAGAAAGCGATGGAAGAGTAACACTGGCCTCAGGAGCTGTCAACTCACTGCGTTCTCCTGGAAACTGCTTACAAGAGGCTAAGTAAGCATCAGTACACTGATGACATTGGGGCTACCTCCTATGCAACCTTCTGAGATGTAAAGCAATGTATCTGGGCCATAGTGCATTTCAAAATATGTTTTTCAATTTGATAGTTCCTCATACCAAGAAAATAGTGAAAAAATACTTTTTAAATCTACAAAAATTCACCTTATATTGTCATGTAAATGTAGCTGAACAAACCATATTATTACTTCCAATTTAATGCAGATTTATTTCTCAGAGATTTTCTCTGGATGTTAACCTGACAGAACCAATTTATTACTGACCTGATCTAATAACTTGTAAGTAATTAAAGGACTAATTGTGTATCAGTCTACTATGTCAGAAATCTCAATTTACATTTAAAGAGTTCATATACCAAAATTGTACTGTAAGAAAGTTACATTGACAGAATCATAAAACATGAATGCAGTGACATAATCTGAGTAATTTGCACAACATAATTCCTCTGGCTATGAGAAGAAACAAACCATGTACTTACATATATTCATATTGTGTATTCAGAGAAGATTCAGGGCCATGTGCAGCAGTGCACCTACTGTAGCCAATCCAGAATAATTCAAGAATCACACTTCCATGAAAAAAGTTGGAAACCACTCTTCCAATAACATCCAGATAGCAGAAAATCCTGTAAGACATAGAACTTTATTTCAATTTGACATAATTATAAAGAACTTATACTATATATGGTAAATTTGTTGCTCAGCCGAAAGGACATTTCTCCATTTCTGCCTGCTTGATTTAGAATAAATAGAATCATTATTATTATTAAACCACTACTCAATGTATAATAAATTGAGAAGGGTAGGAGGAAGGAGAAGACTACGTGATCATTGATATCTTTCCTTAGGATCTGTATTTCCTAAACTTAAATAAAAACCGTATTTTGCAAGCATGAAAAGAATCCTATTGAGCTAAACTTATGCAGCAAAATAAAAGCAATAAGTTGTTGTTGTTAAGTGTGACAATCTGATAAGAGGAATTTTTGAATAGAATCCAATTTTAGAAAAAGTAATATATGCTTATAAGCCTTTTCAAGGTTTTGAAAGCATTGCTTAAGCATGGCAAATTAAAGGTATGAGGTATGCTTTGTGAGTACCAACAACCTATGCTTAGAGATGATATTTGAATATTATTCCTCAAGCAAATTCTTCCAGCTACAGCATCTCAAGTGCTTCTTGAAGTAAAATCTTTAGTGTCTGATGATCTAAATAAATGGTAGTTGCATGTGTTGCATTTACACATAATTTCTGGCAAAAAGTTTAAAAAAGGGAATTTAAGTGCATACCGGATTAATTTTTGTGGATATTAAAAAAAAAAAGAAGTCTATACAATAAAAGAATTCTTGGGATCTTTTACTCTATAAAATTGAAGGAACTACATAGTATCTAAATGTATAAATAATTTTTATTGAAACTTCTATCTACAAGTATTGATGCCTAAAGTTTTAGCTTTTATATTTTTCAGATCCTGTACTGCATTAATGTATAACTCTGAACTTCATATGAAGTGTTAATAAGTTCTCTTCACAGGACGGTCAGACAAAACAATCCTTTTTCAGATGGGAACCAAGGTCATCTCAGCCTCAGGCCCAAAAAGTATAAACAAATTGAATTGGGGGGGGGGGAGGGGGGGGGGTGGTGCGGGCAGGGGGCAAACTGGGGGAATGTGACTTCATAACCTGAAGCTGGAATTGGACAATTAATCCCAGATATGCAAATGGACCAAACTTATATGTGTCTGAAAATCTCATGACCATCGTCCATCTTGGGTGTAGCCTCTGTGAGGCTCCTGCACTGTCCAAGGTGTACCCTTTGAAGGCCTTTAATAAATACTTTATTTTCTAACTCAGTCTAGCCTCTGCTCTAGGTAGACTCTCCAAGGCATCAGTATAAATGAATAATTACAATTCCCAAAGCCAGAAGTGTGTGGAATTAATTTCTATTTTCTGGTTTTGTATTCTGAAAATAATGTTTGCAGTGTATGGCGGGCCATTCACTACTTTGACACAGCTCTGGTTGCATTTTTTTTTTTTTTTTCCTCATCAGTTTCATGAAAATAGTGTTTTCTCATACGACATTTTGTCTGATTTAAAGGTTTCTTTTAACTTAGCTTTGCAATACATGATGAAATTGAATTTAAAAGTATGAAGCATCAAGGTGAAACTATGGAAAATAACCAGTAAACTTGGTAGAATTTTATTTTAATGGATTTTCTGCTAGCTAACCATGAAAACAAAAGTTACCAAGGCCAGAGACAAAGTTTCAGTTTATCTTTTTTTTTCCACAAGACAAAATAATTTGATATGTTAACTCTATCAAGAGCTTTTTCATCTAGTCATTGTTTCATCGACTCACATTTATTAACATAGGTGTTTAGATGACTTCAGTTCCATGAATGAATGTTCTTATTACTATTTTTATTATGAGTCCTATGCCTAAATTCCTATTTCCTTCTGTAATGATCATTACTGATGAGCCTATATTGTTGATTTTTTTCTCATCAGAAATTCAGTGATCTTCATGGTTCTTTTTATGCTATGTACCTTATTTCAATGTTTATAACTGTTGTCTCGTGCCTGGTGATAAGGCACTTTGCAGGGGCACAACACAACCCCTGGGGTCCTAGAGTCCTAAGCGGTCGCCCCTGGTCAGTGTAAAAAGGAGCAAAGTGGGCTTCCCATGCCTTTCGGGATTCCTTCATTAATGTCAAATAACTCGAATACAGTGCAGAGGTGAAGACGGGGAACAAAGGCTGGACATTGGGTTTTAAGGGACAGAAGCAGGGTGGACTTTTGAGGTCAAGGCACCAAAAGGGAGAAGACCAGGGAGGGACACAAGTGAAGTTTACAAAATATAAACCCAATGGGAAGGCTAATGTGATGAGATTTATATAAGCAGACCAATGGAGCCTCAAGGAATAGGGGATTCCCCAAGGGGCAGTTCAGACAGGGGCTGGCACCAGGAAGGATTGACAGGGAACATTTGGGAATAGGGGTAGATATCAGAGAAGACAGACAACCCAGGCTAAACTACCACCCTGTGGGGAAAGGAATAAACCATAGGGTATTAAAACACAAAATTACACACAGGAACACTCTTTCTCAAGAGCACAGGCTTCTCCTCAGCAAAGCCCTCTCAAATACTGAAAACAGCAAAAACCTCTGAGTTTAATGGCTCTGGGCTCCCTGGGTCTCCTTTGGTGCCATGGGCCCTCACACAACCGGGCCAGACCAGTTAAAAGCAGTAAAGAGAAAGATACAGATTCTCCTAAGACAAGAAAATGGGTGCTGTCTGTAGAAATTGCTTCCTCCTGCTGCTGAGGACTCCAGGACGGTGTAGATAAATGTAGACGAGAGATCTCTGAAGTTAGGTTTTAGAAGATGAGGTTTATTGTAAGGGATGTGAGGCCTTGCTCTGAGCTGCCAGGCTGCAGCTCATGGCAAGGCCTAGGAAAGCGGGGGAAGGGAGAAGTAGGGAGAGGAAATTCCAAGAGAGGAAAGACCTCGGGGAAGGGTGCCAGGCAAAGAGACCGTCCAGCCCCCTTGGGACCCCTTATCAGGGGTCTTCAAGGTGGGCTGGAACCGGACTTGGGCCAAGGGGGTACAGATACCTGATACTTCAGGGGAGGGGTACAGGTGTGGGATGAACCATACATTGAGGGGTGAGACAGGACATTCCATTTGACCTCTGGGTCTGGCTGCAGGTAACTTTCAGATGGTCACATAACTGTTTTCCCAGACATCCAGTATCTAATACATCTCAAACATCAAAACTTACTTTCAATTCTATCTCACCTACAGGTTTCTCATTCTCAGAATATAGGCAATCGTATTTATAGGGTTTTTTGGCTTCCTCCTCCCCAACAGCTGTCTGCCACAGGAAAAAAAACTATAGGGCTGTCTGTAGTACCTGAGGGATGAGAGCTGGGAATAGGATCAGGTAACCTTTGCTTAATCTGTTCATCCTTTTGCATTAATGCTGCTGTGCCACTAGTGTGATTTATAAGTAATAGTTCTTGTCAAAAGGAAATTGCTGTTGTTTCTGGCCATGCATAACTTGTCAAAATTAAATACACACTTTGCACTAGGGATGCTGTCACCTCTGCTGCACCTCATTAGGCAAATTGAATTCATAAAATGTTAAATACTGCTGGGCCTGAACTTCCCTCAACCACAAAATTCAAGTCACCAAATTACTCTAATTATCCTCTTGCAATTGGGATCTTTTTTGCTGGGAGTTTATTTCAGAATTTGTTCAGTGTCACTGCGTGGTGTCTACTCATGACTGTCTTGCCATGGAGGTGTGGGGCGTAGTGCTGCCTTTGCTCTCACCCCATGAGAGCTGCAAGCCTGGCCTGTCTTTTAACATGCGAAGGAGCTGCACAGTGCAGCTTTGCCCTGGATGTGACAGTTTGAACTTAAGCCAAAACTGCACAAAAAGTCAAGGTGCCAAATCAGCTATATGCACTGCTCTGGTGGAGTGACAGTAACAATGATGCCCATGGAGAATTCTCCACGCTTAAGGAAAATATTGTTTATGTGCAATATATTTACATATAGACATAAATTATATGTAGACATAAATAGATAGATATAGGAGATATAGATAGAGATAGAGATAGATACAGATATAGAAAAATATATAGATACATACAGATAAGCATCCTTAGTCTATCCTAAGAAATATTATTTAAATTTACAAACCTTATTTATAAACGTTAGTCTTTCATATGTGTTGACATTCCAACATGGAACTGTCAGGACGAACACCACTGCACTAGTATGCTTAGAAAATCAGGGTAATTTAGAATGAGGAAAATCATTGGATTTCCTCTGTTTATTTGGAATCATTCATGCATATAAAATCAGCTAGTGGGAATTCTCATACTATATATGTTAAAGACAAAAGTTATGATGCTGGTTTGTGTAGACATTAAACAACATGTTTATCATGGTCACCTTTTCATAAAGTGGTTGCAATAGAAAATAAAACTAGGGAAAACTAACTCTACTCAAACCAAGACCAGTACAAATGGCCACAAAGAAAAATTACATATTGGAGAAAAAAAAAAAAAAAAAAAAAGCTTTTTTTTACTCTGCAAGTGGTCAAATACTGAAACAGGTTGCTCAACTAAGTTGTGCAGTTCTCACCCTTGGAAATATTCAACACTTGACTAGATCTTGCTTGGAACAAACTGTTCTAGTTGGTGCTGCTTGAGGAGCATGGTTGGAAAAGATTGATAACGACTAATTGGGAGGACAAATGGAAAGCTTTCAGGATGCCACAAATGAGCTCCCAAGATACTATGATTTAGGCTTTTATTTTTATAAAAAGGGTGCTGTTTCAACTAAATTTTATCTTATTTCCCTCTAGTCTTATATACATTCTCAACTGAAAGCTGAAAAGATCTTCTAGAAATTTGTTTTCAGAATAAAAAAAAAAAATCCTAAGTTATCAGTGTGACAGTCTGAACAATGCTCTCCATCACTCCCAAATTATAAAATCCTATCTGTAAGAACTAGGTCAAATCACTTCAATATTTTTTTGTATTAAGACCATTGGATTTGACTTCCTAAGTACAATGCTGAAAGCACTGGGTAGACAAATTACTAGACTAGAGTAAATTTATAGGCTTGCCTTTGAGAATGTTTAATAACTAGAAATATTAATAATTACCATTAGTAGTCAGTCAGGTCACCTTTACACATTTCCCATGGTCATTTCCACAGTCAGCATTTGATTAATGTGAATTCATTGACCCTAAGGTAATTACCCAATCATTATCAGACAACAAATTAACTTCAATAAGAACTACCAATCAATACTATCACTAATGCATTATGGCTTGCATTAATGATCCAACATTCAGAATTGAGTTTGCTTAATATCCAGGTTCAATAATCCTTGTCTGTGTGCTTCCGAACACCATATTCATAAAGGGATGCTTAGATTAAACATCTGTTCCTTCAAATGCAGTCCTCTGTACATGGCATATTAGATTTTCCCACTTTGCATTTGCATCTCAAAATGTGTATTGGTAAGTGTCCAACAATGGAAATTAAGAGGCATGAGCAAACAAGTTTAAAATTCAGTGTACATTCACACTTACTTTCAAGTTCCCTTCTGACATCATTCTGTGGCTAGTGAGTATAATTAATGATATTTCAGACTTTATCAAATCAATAGACCTACTGACTTATGCATAAAGACAACTAATCATTTCATACAAGACTTCTTGAACACCCTATTTTTACAAGTTGCAAAAAACCTCTCGCATGCAGAACATTTGCTGGCTTATCACTGAGATGTGATTCATATAACTTGACATTCTTGAATGAAGCTGAGCTTTTATCCCCAATGAAATATCTTCAAACTGAGATACAGTTAGCACAATGCTTCTACCCGATTGCTCCAAAAGTTACAAAGATATCCTCTCTTGGCTCTAGAAAATGGTAAATTATTTTAGATACATGGACTTTATGGGATTTTATATTTATATGGTCAAAATGCTGTGAATATCTAATGGAATTTTACTTAATAAGCCTGAGGGTAATTGTCAACAAAGTTTAAAAATTTTGTTATCTAAAATATTTCTAGTGTCTTTTAAATTATACTACAGATACATACCACACTTTGTATATATGTATCTTATATAATAAAATTGTTGATTATTTATTTACTTCCACATACATTTTCTATTTAATGTTCTTTATACTCAGTATTTTCTAGGGGGTTTTTTTGTTTGTTTGTTTGTTTGTTTGTTTTTTGGTTTTTTTTGTTTTTTTTTTAAGTAGCTTTATGTCAGGAATGGTCCTATAACATTGGTTATATTGTCTCCTGTCTTATAACTGTTCATACTGACTGACAAAACACCTTAACATTTTCCCTGGCTTCTCATTTTTGCCAGGTTTTAACTCTTTTTCATATCTTAAGTAACTATTTTCAACTGATAGTTAATGAAGTCATTATGAATAAAAAATACTTATAAAATATATAAAGTAATGAGCCATCACTTGAATCAAAAAGTTTATTTCTTTACATATTAATTTTATTTTGAATCATTACTCCCAACACAAATATATCTGAAAACACTACTAAAGGAACTCTCAATTTATGCTTAAGAAACCCGTGTTCTTTAAAGTTAAGGTTTGGATTTTAATCTTACATTTAAAAACACCAAGCAATATTTCTCTATTTCTTTTAAATGTATGGCCTTAATATTACTATTCCTCGATGTTAAAAGGTTTCAGAAAAACCATGACTGTGTAGATGCTTTCAGAATGAGGGATTTCTTTTTGAATGGAAGATCTTTGATCGTAAACAAGTGAAATTTGAAAAAACTTGAAAACTAGGAAGTGTTTTAATTATGTTTGGCAGAAAACACACACATAAAAAATACATCTGTTTAATTTAGCCAGTCATTGAGTACAAACACTAAGAAAATTAGCAGCCTTTAATAATAATAATAATAAAATTTAAAAAACAGCAGGACACTAGGTTGTTAAAAAATATATATTTTAAGTTGAAAGGTATGAGTTTTTATTTGACAGCTCTATTAAATTATTTATATTTTAATTAATTTTGTTAATTATAATTGATAATAATTATAATCATCAGATTTAATTCTCTGTCTCAAAATTTTCTCTTAAACTGTATTGTGAATCATAGTTCAATTAGCCTCAGAAAATATATTTCAATATAAGTTATTGCACCAACACCTTTTAGGTAATTTCTATGTTCCTTTAATAATGTTTCAGGCCTCATTTATGCTATTTATTTATTACATTTTATCTATCATGTCTACCTGAAGTGATAACTGCCTTCCAAATGTATGAAAACAGCCATTTGAGGAAAATGATTTCTACCATTTTCTAGATAGAGATCCCTCTGCTAGGGAAAATTCACAACCACTCAGATGCTGAACTAGAAATAAAGATTCTGCTACCAAATTGCATTGTCCTGAAGATAAATTTCTATTGCAGGGCCCTGTGCTCCTTTGTCAGGTAGCTGCAGGGCTGGAAGTCAGCATGCCAAGGACAGGGCTAAGTGGCATCAGGGTCAAAAGTGCCACAGGAGACACTTGCCAGGACAGCAGCACATACCAAGAGCACCACAGCACGGTCCCTGGTGGGCCTTAGGGGATGTCTGGGCAGGTTTTTTCATGCAAAGGCAACATTGTGCTACTCTCAAACCCAGAAACTCATGGATTCCCCAGAAGTGGCTCCTGTTGAGCCTCAGTGGAGTGCGGAAGAGCTCAGCTCCCAGAGAAGGCTGCACCATGGCTGCAGGCGCTGGATCACCACTGCCATCTCAACGACTGCTTGGACACTACAGCCACGGCTGTGTTAGGGAACCAACTCTCTCCTAAACAGGAGACATGAGTTAGCAGTTCCCACATCCCTGGAGAGATAGAATTTTAGTAATCAGCAAGGACAGTGAGAAAGTGGTTCAGAAATAGCTTGCAGCATTTGGTCATGAGCCCCCAGAGGAGCTGGGGAATGCAATGCTTGGATGAGCTCCCATGGGCATTCTGAAGGACATGCTTTCTCCCCAGGATTGTCAGAATAAGATGGAAACACAACTGAGATTAGAAACATCAGAGATTTTAAGTCAAGCTGCTATGATATCAAATAAGACTCATTATTTTTGCATTATATTGTATTTGCAAAGGAAATGCTTTATTAGAGCTTAATAACCAAGGTGTTTTAATGGTTTGATAAAATATTAAATATAAAATATACATCCTTTAACAAGCACTGATTTTTTTTCTTCATTTGTAAAATCAGTACCTTTACAGACACAAAACAGTGGAAAGTAACTTTCACTGTTCACAAGAATAAGTAACTTACTCTTGTTTCAGTAATCACATGTGGAACTCAAATAACGATTCTTTTTAATTGTCCACTATTTTAAATATTGTTGGCTTTAATCCTTTTTAGATTAAAAAATATATTATTCTACAAAAATTTACTAACCACTGTTGAAGACAAAGTGAAAGAATCTTGCAAGAATGTGCAATACAAACATTTTGAAAGACTGATTTTAAGTCTGAAACAGAAGCTGTACTCATAATTTCCAGCATATTTCTAATTGTATTTTTTATAGTAACACTCACTCTCAAAAGCAATGTGGTATGTTATCCCCATTATCTCCAAAATGAATCAGTTCCAAATTGCAGCAAAGTTAAAATAAGAGTAGGATAGCTTGTGGGAATATTAAAAAGTGCCCTTCTGTTTTTTGAAAGATGTATTGTTCAGGTGGGGTCTTTACATTGCTAGAATAAGTGATATGATCATTCCGGAGACAGAAAATAACTTCTCCCAGTGAAATGCTTAGTTAACTTGCACTAACCCACTAATTTCTGCCACCAGTAGCATGAGGTGAATATAATATGTCTCACCCATATTATGCTCACTAGGAGTAACACTGTTTCTTTCTCAGCACAGATTTTTATTTTTTTAAATTCATCTCCCACCTTTCATTTTCAAGTAGCAAAATCCTCAAACACAACCCCCAGACCTCCACAGTTTTATTTAGCAAACTGTAACAATGGTTTAATGGCATTATTAAGATATCTTTGTACACCCAGATCAACCTCAGATGCAATTTAACGTGAATTTTCTCCCTATTCACTAGCTCATCAGAGTATTTGTTAACAAAGATGATCTTCTTATTGCTCCTAGGTTCTTCTGTTGTGTCTCAATAGGCTTGAAAGAGTCTATATCCATTATGTTTACTTGAGATCTATTTTATCTGATTAATACAATCGCTTGCCCTCAGTCAGAAAGAGAAAATAAACTGACTCTGATACAAATGCTGAAGGACAGTACAGACAAAAAGAAAAATAGACCTGTCTGGTGAAATCTGTAATCCTGACATTAAAATAGAGCTAAGAAGCCAGAATGCACTTACAGAGGCCAAGATTTTCCAATCCAAACAGCCATAAAAGAAATTAATTTAAGGTCATGACATTGGATTCATAGTAAGGAGGCAGTAATCCATTTCCTAAGGCTGCAACTGGCTTCCTGTGAGACTGTGATAAAACCATTTATTTCATAGATTTGGAAATGTATTCCGAGACTTAGCCATGAATTTTTTCTTAACAACACATACAATGAAGCAAATTGCTCAAAGATAAGCCTAAAGTACTAAAATACTTTACTGAATCAAGATTTTTAACCTGCAGTTGCCCAAATGAAGAAAGCACTACTTTTTTCTCCCTCCACCAGGTCTCAACAGACTTTTTATTTATATGCCCAGTTTTACTTCTGTGAAAAATCTCCATTAGGACAAGAAAATAATTTAGCACAATTAATCCTGAGCTTATTTGTGTTGTACATGTCTTTCAAAACAAAAAATAATGGTATACCTTTTTCATTCTTTATAATACAGTGGTCCTGATCTTATTAAAAAAAAAAAAAAAAAAAAAAAAGGCAGATTTGTGGGAACAGACACAAGCAAAAATCTAGTTTATAGCAACCCTTGCAGTAATAAAAATTGCTGTTAGAGGCCACCTTCTGAGATATTGCTAAAATAATTTCCTGTGATCTTTGAAGATTGTTTCTGTACAGATATATATATATGCACACAGATACACACACATACCAAATGGTCTGGTGTTGGAGGACAAAGCAATAAAAGAACAAAAAAGGACTTTGAAGTTTACATCCTCTATCTAGGATTCAAAAACACTATTCATTTTCCAGCAAAGAATTGTCCTAAAAAACCTCCAATCATACCACACACCCATCTTCTCCAGGAATGTAAAAGGAATAATGAATTGCACAGATATTTTATACTTAGTAAATAGTTCAGACAAATAAGAAATTACATAAACCTTAAAAATAATTTGATTAAGCCATTAAGATGGAAATCATCACACTGAAATATCTCATCCATTAAACTGAGCATAAAAATTATTTTGAAATTATTCTAGGAGGAAAAATATTTTTTTCCAGTGACTTGGGGTTAAATTACGTCTTGTTTGGTTTTAGTGCTTAAGGTAGCATGGTGGGAAGATGGCAAAAGAAATGCAAGGAGATTTTGTGTTTGTTACTGACTTTAAAATTAAGTCAAAGGTAGTTATTTCCTGGGAATATCAGAAAGAACAGTCTGAGTCTGCCTAAAACAGCAATTTTTCTTTCTGATCTGCCAGCAGTCTCCAGTTCTGCCAGATCATCCCATGTGTAGGGGAGATTTCTGTACTCTTGTCTGCTGTTGTTTTGCCAGGAAAATCTTGGCAGGCTGCCTGCAAGGTAGGTTATGCAGATGGTGGGTAGTCAGTGTTGGGTGCCAGCATTCACGGCTACCCCAAAACTGCAGTCTAGAAAGAAGTAGCAAAAATACAGATAAATCAATAAACACTGATATAGGTGCTCTAGTGAAATGACTGATGTCGTAACAGAAACATGGTAAGAAATAGACTCTGCACTGCATAATTGCTGCTACTGTGAGCCCTGTGGAAGCACAGACCCCCAAGGGGACTTGGGAGAATTAAGAGCATGCAAAGTGTGATCTCTAAACAGGGCCTTCCTGTGGGAAATCCATTTGTTATCTCCTTGAAGGGGCATGTTTGTCAGCACACAGAACTGGCATCACATTAGTGGGTCTGACCACTCAGCACTCCATTCCTCAGCCTGATAACGTTCTTCTACCTGCTTCTTCCAGCCCTTCTTGGTGCTCACCACATGCCTCAGTCACTCCTGACAAAAACAGAGTAGCTGTTTCCCCATTCCCTACCATTTCCAGAGAGCAGAAAGAGTTGGACTGTCCCAGATGGAGGAGGAGACAGGAGGTAAAGGTGACCAGACAAAGGCATCCTCCCTCACCGATGCGTCATGTCCCTAATCATGTAAGGCAGTCAGGTACAAGTACTGGAGGTCATCAAGAGCACAGCAAGCCACAAATCAGGGCTGGGGTCAATCTAGGGAGGCCAGTCAGGAGCAAGATAAGATGGGGCCAAGGAGCAGGACTACCCAAGTCTGTGAGATCCAACCAGGAAGAAGGGCTGGAGTCAGGCTGCTAACAGCACAGATCCAGGGCCATGGCAAAAAATAGAGGCATAGACCGGAGACAGGCACACCTGCAGTTTAGCCCAGGAAAGAGCTGGAGGCACAGGGCTGCTCTGAAGGTTCCTGGGCTCACTGGTAGAAGGTGTGGGTGGTGGTCTCAGGTGAGGCTAGGCTGGGTTATTATGACCTGTTAGCATCCACGGGGCACTGGCAACAACACCAAAGTGGCTAGGAAAATCATACAAGATGAAAGACTTCTCAACAACTGAGGTGCTACATTAAGCATTGTTACATATTTCTTCAGAGTGGTGGTTATATATTTCTTCAGAGTGGTAGATCACCTTGAGTTTTGTTGTTCCTGTTTAAATCTGTGTCCATTCAGTCTTGTCCTTGACCACTCTGAATTCACTCTGCAGACAAGGACATTTTGTGCCAGGTGTCCTTTCCGCCCACACAAGATCATGCGGACCTGTGTGAACTCTTTAGTCCACACAGACCAAGCTTCACAGCTGAATTATTCACACAGCCCTAATTATGGGAACAGTGCCTTGGAATGGAGGCTATGTGTAATAATCTATAGAGCGTAACTCAGAAGTTTGTCTCACCCCACTGTATAATTTAGATGTAGAGAAAGGGATGAAGAAGGGAACTTCCTTCATATTGTGGCTTGCTCCACTGTGAGTACTTTCTAAATCTAAGAAAAATTTATTGAAGTAATTTTAATAAAACCTGTCATTCTATAAGATGCTTTGCAAATCTCTAAAGGATTTATTTAATGACCACAGATTTAAATAAATTTGCATTCCTATGTTATTAAATGGTATTAATTTCAATTTACTTGATGTTTTCTGTACATCTCAGTGTGTTAAAAAATCACATAGAAACTGTTAATCTGCCCTCCTGACTACCTTTAAGCTACAGGGGTTTTTTGCATTTGGACAGCAGGTAGATTTGTCTGCATTCAGTAACATGACAGTACCTACAGTCTGAGTTAGTACCTTGGCTTTATGATCTGAATTGCATAAGAAACAATCAATTTTTTATGGTTTTCTTGATTACATCTTTCCATTTCACACTTAATATACCATTGCTATAAAGGGTCACATTACGCCTTCCAGAGCCATTTATTTTGAACGATTTGCAGAATAGAGCACTACATCTGTTCCTATGCAGTTGGCATTTGGATGTTCTGGCAATAGAAGAGTGTATCTCTTGCTGTTTGCATCTGTATTGCTTAAGAGAAAAAACCTGCTAATGCAGATGAAATAAATATCAGCATTTTTGATTTAAATAAAGACTAGATTCTGGGGGGAAAAAAAAAAAAAAAAATCAGGGAAACAGCAGGTTCCCATGACAAAACTGCAATCATAAAATATATCAAACACTAATGTCTGGTAGCATTTCAGCAAACATTAAAAAGGCAACAGTAAATTTTGTCTCTGAAATTCAAACTTCTCTGTGCATGATATGTACAGGATTTAAATTTGATTTCAGTTTGAGCTCTAAGTCTGTTTTGGCTTAAGAGTCCTGTTTCGTTGATTACCCAGATCATCAAGTGTAGCTTCTACACCTTGACTGGATGACTCAAGCTTTTGAAGCAAGACAGTATTAAAGTATATGTTCTGAATACTAATAAAAGCATTTACAAAGTAAGCGTTCAGATTAATAATTATTTTTTACATTATTCAGGCAAATTTCAGATGCATTTTGGCAGTAAATATTAAGGGCACCATAAATAGTATATATAAGCATTCACTGTGTGCCATAGCCCAGCAGCTGCCTGCAGGCCAGGTCCATGGTTTTAGCTGCTCTCAGAGAGGGTTTTTTTTGCAGCCTCTGAACCACTATCACCCATCTAAGATACATCTAGTCTCTTTTTTGAGGTACCTGGTACTTTTCAGTACTTTTCAGTTTCAGTTTCAGTTCCCGAAGTTTTTGTGTTTCCCGGTGTTTCTAGAATGTGTTCTTATTTGTGTTTATAAAAGAGAGGGAGCTTACATCTCACCAGTTTGTCCAACAATTCCCAGCACCCACCAGAGCAGATAGTGTTATTGTTTCACATGCATTGCTCTCATATCTTGGATTTTGAAGGAGTAGACCCTTCTTTTGTTTAAGGATGGTCTCAAATTAGAAACACAGAAACTTATCTGTAAAAAAATAATAATTGAGATCTTCAGACTGCCTACTGTCCTCACCCTTTTGTATGTTTGTGTGGAATGTGTATGAATGGGCAATAGAAGCAGATAATCAACTCACACTGATGTGTTTTTAGGTCTTACTGGAAATAGTTCTGTATGAAGCTGACATGAAGATTTGAAGCCTTATGAAGCAAGTCATATCTGTGCACCAAATTAAAAACATTTTCTTTTGACACTTCAGTCCCTCCCATATCAGGTTGTGGTGAGTATAAACTTTAAAATTTGGCATCTGTTATGTTCCTTAATGACTTCAGCAAAAGATAAATTTTTCACTACACATTCTATTAACATGGATGAATAAAACTTATAAAAGACAAATCATTCTGTTTTTCATATGTAATAGAAGGGAATTTCTTATAGTGGAGACATGGAAAATTGCAGATAAATTACAAAGTCCAGCAAAATGGGAATAAAAGTAAAAAAAAAGCCCTATGATATTTAAAAATGGATGTATAAAGAAAGAAAAATATAGAGCTGCCAAGGATTATAAATATGCTTTCCTTAACTTTGGGCTAATATTTAAATAGATTTTTCACCATTAGATTTTATGTAAGTTGAATAAGTAACCTCGTTTCTCAAAACCACCAGCTGTCGTTTAGATATTTACATCCCATTTCTGGATTTTGCAGTTTTCAGCTCCTACTGAGGCCAGTAAAAAATAGAACTGTGATGCCTTTTAACTGTTTTAGAGCCTATGTCTACAAAAGTGACACATAGTGACAGACTGCGGGGGCTTAAACTACCTCTCAGAAATGTGTCCAGTGGGTGTCATTGCAGCAAATTCACCAGTATAGGTGGGTATACAGTCAGTATGAGGTGGGAATCAGCTCCTTAAAATCTGTGACTCAAACTTTGTTCCAAGTGCTCGGATTAATGTATGCTTTTCTAAGGTCAGATCTAAGTTATGCCTGAAGACAAAACTGAGGAAAAATTTTCCTCTTCGTACAAATCTGTTTCATATACTAAATGCATTTCATGCTTGACATTTCCACTGACACAGATAAGGGACTTGCATACAGTGCAAGTATAGAATTAGCAACATGAATCCCTGCTGATGAAAGAAGAGATCAACAACAACAGCCAAAACCAAGGCTCCTGTAGCAGATGTGAGGGGTATAATTCTAAGTCTTCCAGGAACTTTTGATCTTCTTTTTGCAAAACTTAAATGACAATGAATTTTCTGTATCCTGTGCAGATGTGCTGTTTTTTCGTCTTTTATCTCTTTTATTTCTCTTTTTATTCTCACCACCGTTTTAACTCTTATGTGTAATCTTGCTGTAGCTTACCCTGGTGTTCCCCATTTAGTTGTTTATCTACCAATTAAAGTTAGAATAAGAATATATCAATCCATTTTCTGCTGCTAGATTAGTCATTCTATGTCTTCACATTTGGATTAAAAGCCCATTGATGAGTAGAGTACCATCTTTTGAGTTTAAACTGTGCCTATTATTATTCTGATCCTGATCCCGTAGTTATTCATGTTGATGTGTCATTTGATATAATAACAATATGTTTAATTGTAGCTTAAATAAAATATTATTCAATTTCTCCTGATGAAAAATTGAAGATTTCTAGTAATTTTCAAGTTTATTCTTCGGAAATAATATACACACAAAACATGTGAATACACATACATACCTTATACATTTCACAAATATCAGTACAAAAAAATTCTTTTTTGGCTAAAGTAAGAATGGAACATATCTAGATGGAAATGTTGTGCACAACTCTTCTTTTTACTGAGAAAACTAATTTGCAAGCACAGTATAAATTTATTTATATGGTAAGCGTATTTCTTCAGTAAAACATAAACATCCACAATCTATTAAATAAAAGACTGTGAAAATTGTACTTTCAATTCATTTCACATGATGTCTTCCAGACCTTCCTGTTTTCTCAACCATAAATCTCCTCAAGCAATTAAAAGCATATTAAAACCATAATCAAATAAATGGCATGATTGTGTTTACTGGTGACTCAGAATAAGAGTGACAAAAAGACATGTTGTAATGCAATTCTTCTAGCAAAATACCTGTTTACAGTTGAGATCAATGTCTTCCACTGGCCAATCAATACCACCACACTCTGTTTATCACTACTTGTAAGCCTTTTCAATAATTCTAATTTTAAAGAGTCATTGCTGAAATTGTATAGCAATTGATTGTTTAAAGGTTGCAGATAGCATGAACAAATTGAATTTTGGGTTCAATTAAACCTGTTGAAAAATTGCAAACCACCTTTTCTTAAGAAAGTTTTGTATCAGTCTTTCAGATGAAATCAACTCGCACAGATCCATTATAACCACAGTGTGTCTTAATATAGCTCAGCAGTGGATCAGTGTGGGGCAAGCTGCAATCTACAGAGGGGGTAGTACCCTAACCCAGGGTTGAAACAGTTTTCTCATTTTCCCTTGACTTGAAATGGGGCTGTAATAGACACACCTTGATACCATTATAAATTCTCTGTTTCTCATATCAAGTATCTTATCTGATAGAACCACACACATACTGTATCCCTCTCCAGTCTGACCATATAAAAGACAGCTTGCAGTGTAAGCTCCAGACCTATGGTAAAGGAATCTTACGTGAATTCAAGAAGTCTAGTTATTTCAAGAGAACAGCTTAGCGTCAGGTGGGAACATGCTGCAGCCTCTCAGTAAAATGTTCATGGTGAGATATTTTTCAAAGAAGACTGGCCACTTACATCAGTGTCTCAGAAACAGAGACCATCTAAAGTGTGGGGCTTTTTATTGAAAATCTGACCTGTACAGTAGCTGTAATAGATGTGTAATAGATAGCACAGTTCAGGTTCACAATGTCACAGCAAAAAAGAATCAAATGAGAAATTGTCACTGTGTTTTCTCTAAGGCCATCTACAAGTAACTTAGCATTGTGGTTTTTTCTGGACTAGAAAGATGAACTTCATATATACGAAACAAAAAATGAAATGCTTAAAATGGCAGCTGTTGTCTGAGCAACTACTATAATTCATTCTATAATAACTTTAGTTCTGTGAGTGCATTTGTTTCTAGGACTTTGATTCAGAAATTTTTTGACCAAATTCTAGAAATAGTGATAAAGTTAATACAGTTTATTTATATCTCCTAAGATAATTAATCATAATAATTTCAAATATCTTCCTTTTTCTCCTTTGTTCCCTTCTCTTTTGGGAACAACAGATATCTATTGCTTGTTGATTTGTATTTATTCTCACTAAACCTTCCGCATTGCAGATAAATTTAAATGGAAGTGTCACTTGTTTTGCTCACCAGTCCTGCATACAGCTAAAGATAGAAGACAATCAATAAAAAAACCTTTGTTAGCTTTCCCAAATTGAAGTAAACAGCCCAGTTTTTATGTACATGCTTATAAGTAATCCTCTGATAAATCCATCCACCTCAGTTTAGTTTTAGATATTTTTGCAAGTCAGTAACATTTTAAACAAGGCTATCTTAACTTAGCAATTCTGCTTGGTAACTTGAATGCCCAAAATAAAGACTCTTACACCTTGTGAGTTTTATTGACAAGCACTTTGCCTGTTTGCAACTAAAATTTGCAAAAATTGAATTACAATAAATATGTGCAACTGCTTTTGTTCAGTACTTTCAAGTGTTTTCTTAACAGTGAAATTGGAAATGGGCCAGTCTTATATGCAAGTGAAAGCTGTGTTCTGTTGCAATTTTTCTGACAATCTATCTTACACTATTTGTAAAGTAGTAATATTTTTTAATGTCTTGAATAATTCTAAAGGCAGTGATGGAGTTAGGAAAACTCAGCCAACTTTTCTCAGGGTTCCCTTCATGGTAAAAGCTTCTGCTGAAAAGAAAAAGAAAAGCATAAGCCACATCTGAGATTCCTTTAATGGCTGAAACACAGAGATAAGAAACCACTCGACAATTCCACTTAATTCTGTTAAAGCAGCTAAATGATTCTTACTACAGTACTCATTCTGTTTGCAACAATTGCATTGGAGACACTGAGTAATCTCTGCCCTATCAACAGGTTAACTTGGACACAGTTATTCTGCATCTTTTCACCTTACAGGATCTTTATTCCACCTATGAGAATAACCTCTTATACAAGCAAGAATTAAAAGATTTACAGATGCTGTTGCCAAAGACATTAGAAGGCTTACATTTTAGAGAAGAATTTGTTAGAACTGAAATCTGAAGATATTGATACCTCCTTCCTTGGCAAGCACCTCACTATTGAAAGATGTAAAGCATCATCCAACCTGTGGTGGTGTGCTCTTCTTTATGCATATTTTTGTAAACTTTTTTGAATGGTTTGATCCTGTTTCCCCCCCCTCCCCCCCTTATGTTTGGTTTTACCCCAAGTTTTCTCCTCCCACACCCAGCTGTCAATCACTCCCTAGACTCACCTGTTACCTCATTTATATAATGTCAATCCTCCCTATCCCTTGTTTCAGAAGGTTGCTGTCAGTCCTTGTTGTCCCAGCTCCCTGACTAAACTCCACCTGGGAATTCCCCTAATCCATGAAGCCCCATTGGTCCATGTGACTCTTTTCACTCCCATGTTCTTTCCTATAGGTTGTCATATTTTGAGCCCCTCCTTAATCTCCTCCCTCTTGTATCCCTGATTGGTTGAAGAATTGTATCCTCCCCCTGTTCCTCCCCCATTTAAAAGACTGCAAGACACAGCTTGCTCAGTTTTTTTCATCACTGTCCCCCTTGGGGAGTAAAATCCTTTGAGAAACACATGAAAGACCTGTCACTGTTCTTTATTCCAATCCTCAGAGATTCACAACTGGTGCAGTAGAGATCAGCCTCGCTGCTACCAGCATCAGCAGCCCTGCTCTACTGCCACCTGAGCTCAGTTCGGTCTGGGGACAGCCACTCTCTGCACCGTCTGGGAAGGAGGTAGCTTGGGGGATTTCTCCAGCTTGCATCAACGTCTTTAAGAACAAGAACAAAGTGGTTTTATAATCACAACCATGGTAGAAATGGAACTAATAGTAAACTTCATGCCCTGAGCATCTCCAAATTTGTGCTTTACAGCATCTGAATTTTCTGGTGGACCATCTGTGCAAAATGTACCAGAGTTTTAGTACTGAAATATTTCAAACTACTGAAAAACTACAGTGTCTGAAATTTAAAGAAAACCAAGATAATATGCCTTCCATACAATAGGTAGCCTATGCATATCTTCATGTTTAGCTCAGTATGTTCATCAATCTCTTACGAATTTCTACAAAGTGTCATATATGGGAACTCACACTGAACTTTGATGTAGTAGGAACAGCAGCTTTAGTGAGGAAAAACATAAAAAATTAAAGCACTCAGATGGTGTTAAATGTCCATGTAAGAATTCCATTTAATTTTAATTAAAAATATGTAATTTTTACTGTTGAGAATAGAAGTCCTCAAGTGCATAACAAATCCTAGAACAAATACAACTGCCACTTTTCATTGTATTCAGCAAGTCTGAAATGTATTTTAGCCCTGGTCCTTGGCAATACTTTCTAGTATGTCAACTCAACAAACCTGATTTAAACTGAGTAATACTTGGATTCATGTCATTCTCTGTCCACTTTAAGGCTTCTGTGTAAGCATATTTCTATCTGCTTGCGGTGAGAGAACTGTGTCTCACAACTTTATTGGTTTACTTTATCGGTTTACTTTATTGGTTTACTTTATATGTTTATTTAGGCACCAAACTATACAAACCAACAAACCAAGAAATAAACAAAACAAACAAACAAACAAAAAAGAGAGAGAAGGGAACATTAGTTTTGAAACTCCTGGAAAATTAATTCAGACCTCTGAATACTTCTTTCCTAACTATTGATGTTAATCAATATTGATGGCAATTGATGTGTTTATCTGTATTTCTGAAGGAGCACCTCTTTTTCTACCTGTTCAGTATGAGATTTTTCATGGAGACTGTAATCTTACCAGTTTAATATTTTACCCAACTTTTATACAATCATTTGAGTATATTCTTCTATCATAATGAAATAATTTGTTCCTAAATAAAACCTCATTTTACTCTGTAACCTTACTATGTAAGAAATTAATTTAACTCTGCTTGTCAGACATATTGACAAGTAACAACATCTGGTCCTCAGTATTTTCATACAAAATGTATATATAAAATCTTAGGACCTTAATTTGTTTAAAATTTAAGCTAAATATGAATAGAAATTACTTATTATACAGGAGCTCTGGATCAATGAGTAGAGTTTAAGATTATAAGCTCTGTTGTCAAATTCCACAGTGCAAATTTAGATGCCATCTCCAGTGAGAAATGTTTATGCAAATACACATTTCATCAAGTAAAATGTCTCAAACTGAATTTGAAAATAGGGAAAAATAGGGAGACATTCACTTTCTTCCTTTTTTTTTTTTTTTTTTTTTTTTTTTTTTTTTTTTTTTTTTTTTTTGGTGTCTGTGTGTGTGTACAAGAGAAAATGCAATTGAAGGAATTAGAATGATTAATAAAACACTGTTTTGCACAAGAGGCTGAGATTTTCCAATAACTGCAAGCAAGGCACATAAAAATATTTAAAGAATCAGCAAAACTAAGTTTCTTCTTTTTTTTTTTCTTTTTCTTTTTTTTTTTTTTCCTGTTTTGAATTAATCCAGTCAATACATCACTGGCCAGGGAAGGGAAGGTAATTTAAATCATAATCAAAGAAAAGTAAAACCACAAGCAGAAAATATGCTGTTATTAATGTTAGGGGCTTTTTTCTGAAAGAAGCTATTTATTTCCAAAGTATGTAAATCCAGGTATATGAAGTATTTGAATGCATTTTCAATAAAACCACTTCCAACAGAAACAATTTACAGAAATCTTAGCTTTATTAGGATAATGCCTTTGCAAAGACCAACTGAAGCCTGCCATTTGCAGCTACTTGTCCACTAGGAGACACCATTGCTCCATAGAGCTGAAAGATGAGGTGGTGGCTGTAAATTATCGGAGGTAATACATGTTAACATTCGCTCTTATCTTCCAGGTCATTATCTACTGTTCATAAAATTTATATTGATCCACATTAAGTTTACTTTTTCTTTTCCAGGCATGCAGAAAATGCATGAGCTAGCACTTTTGACAGTCCAAAAATGAAAGGGGGGATTAAAAAAAAAAAAAAAAAAAAAAAAAAAAAATCAGGAATACTTGGTGAAAGAATAAAAGGGAATTTTTTTTTTTTTTTTTTTTTTTTTTTTTGTAATACTTATGGAGAAACAACCAAAATTTTTGAAGAAAATTTAAAATATAGTAACATTTTAATGTCTTCGCAAATTTCAAGGCACAAGAATTCAGGATGAAACTGAAGAGAAGATTACAATTTGAAAATTATGATATTTTTCTCCTCTGTGCAAGAATCCTCTCATTCAAGAAAGAGAGGACTGAGATTTGTCTTTACAAACAAGCCCTGAGTCTGCTAGTAGACAAAACTAGCGCTGAGAGATAAGAGAAACAATGGGAAGGATTCTATTGATTGATGAATTGAAAAGAAGATACTTGCCTTTACAAAATTAAACTGAATATTGAAAGATGAAAGCAACAGTGGGGAAAACCCATAAATCCCATAAAATTAAAAATTAGAGGGGGAGGAGGTTTGTACATTAAAAGGGGAATCTTAGGTCTTAGGCATTTTGGGAAGACTGTACCTCTCAAGTACCTCAGCCAATGGGGAAAGAGAGAGGGAAATGCGGCCGGGAAATTAGGATAAAAAGGAGGCTGCATCCTCCACAAAACTGAGAGACCCCAGGGGAAATGCCCCATGGCCTCTCCCTTTATTCAAATAAAGTAAAAGGACTCCTCTGTCTCCTTTTTGGACATAAACCTCTGGTGTTCGTGGATTAATTTTCCTAACAAGAATTTACCCCACATCAAGGAGTTGATTTCAACATTTTCTCTTCCATTAAAAAGATTATGTATATATTTATATGTACATAAAATACATATATGTATGCTACATGTACACATTCATACCCTATATAAAACATTAAAATATTTCTTAAGAGTTTATTTGCAGTAAGAAAAGCCTTTAGAAGGACATGAAAAAAAGAAGGATCTTCTCACATCATCAGCTAACCAAAGACAAGAATTGGTTCTTTGTGATTTTGGAACAGAGCTATGTTTTGTAATTCAAAATTTCATAATAATATGTGTACAAGTGCACTTTTTTTCTTTTTTTCTTTTTTTTTTTTTTTTTAATAAATTCTACATACACGATTTCTCTTGATTTTCTTAGAATTTTTCAGGGTTGCTTTTGGGTTGTTTTTGTTGTTGTTGTTGCCTTTTTAAGACGGATTCCATATCTGTATTATTAAATCTTATGCATTTAATTATCCTTTATCTAGATAGTGATTTTAATCTCAAAGCTGCAAATAGAAAAATTAATTAATAGTTTTGAGATCTATAAAACAAATAGGCTCTTATTTCAAACTAAAATTCTATTTAAAATGTAAAAAAAATCTGCTATTCATTAAACTCAGGAAAATCCAATAACTCTGAAAAAAGTGAGCTTGAACATATCTACTTTATCCCTGAGATCAAAACCTCTTGGTTGTACCATTAGCTGGTGTAAATCAGTGTGGTTTGAAAGCATTTCATAGAGTTAGGCTTCTTTGCAGTAGATAAATGTGATATATGTCCTAAAGTTAATTCGTGTTAAAAGATGTAAAATGTAATTCAACCCCTATAAGTTTTGTTTCTAATCCAGTATGCTAAGAGTAAACTCAGATGAAAAATTTCTTTTGCCTGAAAAGACATGGGAGGGACACGAAGAAACCATGATTGGAATTACCAGAAGAAGGGACATGAGGGTGCCTCTGCCGGGAATCGTTAAGGGGAGAACAAAGACAATGGAAAGAGGAGATGAGAGCCCGGAGAACCAGATGATTACATCAGAGCGATATCTCATCTGTCTCCTCCTGAAATTAACATCTTCATGCCACACCTGGATCCAACCATTAACGGCATTGTCCTCTCCAGCTGCCCTATTCAGAATCCCAGAACTGGAACATGAATGTCTAATGAGGCTGCCTCAGAAGGAGGATCCTCGAAGTCCCGAGTTTCTCTCAGCAATCCAGTCTATAAAAAGAGACTGCTCCAAGCCAGAAATGTGAACTTGGGGGGTAACATACTGGCTAAGTGTGTTACTGTGTTCACCCAGCGCCGATCCCGGGCTCGACGCTGTCCTTTTAATTGTGGCTGTCCGAGACTGTCATTCTGTCTCTCAATAAAATTCTAAAATTTTGATTTATCGAATTTGGTCGATCGTATTTATTACAATAAATATCTATATCTTTTGATGTTGCTAAGTAGACACTGTTTATAAAAAAAAAAAGTTTTTAATATAGCTTAAGGCAGTTCTAAAGTAAATAAACTCCTAATGGAGTTTTCAGCATTACAAAAGAAAAGTATGAGATTCTTCTTTACACTTGAAATAACTTGAAATATTATTGTGGCAGCTACCAAGAAAAAAAAACCAGGTTTTTATATATATATATATATATATATTAGAACTGAGTATACAGGAGTAAAATAAATTTTCTTTGAGATAGTTATTGTGATATATATTTTGAAATAAATTTGTGTTTCAAGTTTGTTATCTGTTATAAAATAAAACTGTGTTGCAAGCTAGGGTTTCCAAAAATTGTGGAGACATTTCTGGCTGCAGAAACTAATTTGCAACTGTAAGAATTCCAGACAATTGCAGGGTGAAGTCCAAATTTACAACAGAAAAGGACTGGCTGGACAGGCGATGCCTCATCCATCAAGGGTGGGTCCGCTGCTTCTCTGGTGATCCACACATGATATAGATCTAGGAGAGGGAAACCCGGAGATGTTGTGTATCAGCATCCCAATGCCAGGTTCTCAGAACCCAATTCAAGTCCTGGACTTTGACAGGAAAGGCATTCAAGAGCAAGAGAAAGAAAGTATATGAATATGCACAGTAGACAAAAGCTAACAATAGAATTGCCTCAAGGAAGAAAAACTCTAGAAAAACTGCTCCCTGAACCTAGGAGTTTGTGAACTGGAGGGATTGGTTCATTTGTAGCCGTCCCTGTGTTCACCCAGTTTCGATCAGAGTTGTCTTTTATTGTGGCTGTCCCAGATTGGTTTTAAATGGCAAAATAAAATTACTTTATATTAAATTGGCTACGAATTCTCTATAACAGTTACGATCAAATTTTGAAAAAAATATCCAGCCATCTCTGGGGATTTATTTACAACAACTATAATGCTATTAAAAATTATTCTATTTTCTAAAATACTGCAGCAAAAAGTCCCAAGATTAAAAAGTTGACTGCCTAGAAAACTGACCTCACACAATAACTGATCTATTTTCTTCAACATGATTCTTGGTTGAAAGACAGGTACCTTGCTAGGGAGGGGCGGGGACTCTCTAGGAATGGGGAATTCCAATTCCTTCCCTCCAAGTTTTTATAATTTAGAAGATTAAAGAGGCTTTTCAGGCAGGGCTATGGGGAAAGGAATAACAGTTCTTTACTAGTAAGTATAACAAGGCAAACAAACAACAACAACTACAGCAATAATAATAAACAGAACCAAGAATCTTGAGGGACTTTGTTTCACAAAGCCCGGGGCAGTCTGATCTCTTGGGACTCCGAGTGCACTAAGCTGGAACGGTGGAAAACTCCCGGGCTGGTGGCTGGGACAGCAGTATGTCCCTGGTAGGCCAGGGGGTGTCCTGGCAAAGTGAGCAGTGCTGAAGAAGCCGCAGTGGCTGGACAGGGCTGGCCCAGCTCCAGCAGGGCAGGCGAAGGAGCTCAGAATTCCTGGGCACATGAGCAGATGGTGGCAGAATTCCCAGGACTGGACTTTCGATCAACAATGGACTCCTCCTTCAGTAAGCAGCAGCCTGACCGTCCTCTCTGATGCTGAGAGTAGGAAGAACCCTCAGCTCCCCCAGCCCTGTCCTTTTCCCTCCCCCCAAACTTGTGTGAACTTCCCCCTTCCAGCCATGTCTTTTGTGCGGGTCAAGTACCCTCTAAGCATCAGTACTTTGTCTCTTAGCAACTTATGGGGGAAAATTCTATAGGAAAAAAAGGAACAAACCTAATCCCCAACAACATGTTTAAGATTTGCTTTCCCATCATCTATGAGAACCTATAAATTTAGGATTAAAGATTGGAAAGATTAACAGGGAAAATAACAACTAAATACAGGAAATCACTAGACAATTTCAAATGAGAAATAAGTGTGAATTACTAGCAGTTGGAGTAATTTACCGTGACTGTGAGTGATATTCCACCACTTGAAATGTTTGAACCAATATTAAGGGTCTGCTGAATGGCACCTAGTCTTACTCAGGCAGGAATTACAGGACAGGTGCAGAAACTGGTTAAGAAAATTCCATAGCCTACTGTATGAAATGGTCACAACAGTCCTCTTAGGTTTCAGGATTCTGTGGAAAAAAAAGAAAAAAGAAAAAAAAGAAAAGAAAAGAAAAGAAAAGAAAAGAAAAGAAAAGAAAAGAAAGAAAAGAAAAGAAAAGAAAAGAAAAGAAAAGAAAAGAAAAGAAAAGAAAAGAAAAGAAAAGAAAAGAAAAAAGAAAAGAAAAAAGCATTAGCACAAGGATAGAACAAAACAGAGATGAAAAGATTTATGGTTTACCAACTTTTTGCTGTTTTATGATACACTTGAAATTAGTCCAGAATGGAGCCATTTTCTAACAATCTACAATAGCCACTTATAATTATTTTTCATCTAAGTCATATAGTGAAGAAATCCAAATTCTTTATGATTCAGTTCACCTTACTTTTTTAGAAGTGTGTTTTCTGAGAAAAGGCCATTCTGAAGTGATACTGTCTCATTAAGAGTCTTGGTCTTAAATAAAATTGATCAGATAATAAATAAGATAAATAGTGGTAATAAAGGTGCATGACTTCAAGGTTTGAAAGCTGAAGTGCTGATCCCTATTTATCTTTGCTAGTGACTGCAGACTATTCTTTTAGGCACTTTGTAATAGGCAAATTAAGCAATTTTAGAGGACAGAATAACCTTCTGCAGTCTTTGGCTAGGACATAGATATTGAATAAACAATTAGTATTAGAGCACATCCTTCAAATATTGTACCCAGTTTTATGGTACCTGAATATGGTCTTTGTTGTACAGCAATAAAAGTTCTAGAGCCAGGAAAGTAAGTTAGGTGCTATTGTAACTTCTCAGAATGCTATCAAAACAATTAAAGACCACCCCTTTTCTGCTTTGCCTGCTTTTTTTTTTTCCTAGCAGCTGCCTTAAATGTGCTTGGATATGCAGGATGATTTGTCTGACTTCTCCATTTCTAAATGTTTGGATCCAAAAAGTCTGAGCTCCTGAATGTCTGAAGAGAGTCCCTGCAGCTTTCCACATTTGACCCAGCTCTTTTGTAGCTTATCTTCCATGTTCCTTTGTTCCCACAACTAGGTGATGTTCAAAACACTGTATAATGTCATTACCTTTTTTGCCTTTCAATAAAATAAATTACTTAAGTACATTAATTGCTTTATGTCCTGATATGTCTCAATGAAAAGTACAACTTATCTTTTACTCTTCATGCACATGAATAAAACAAATGGGTTGTCCTTTCCTTTTTGCCTATCTGTACTCTCTTTTTACTCATATATATAGATACATATAATAAAATGCAAATAAAATTATTTTGGTGAAGGAAGAATTTTTATAAAAGCAAATGGCTTTTTTTCTTTTTTCCTAAATGAACCTGCATAACTTTGTTTATCACTTCTCAAAGGGAAGTTACATGCCATAGAGGAAGTGAAACAACAGGATATATAAGCAATGCAAGGGGCCATGTGAAATAGTGGTCAGAGAATGTCTTACCTAAAGACAGTTAAAAGTCTGAGATAGGGCATGTTAGAAAAATGAAGAGAGGCTGTTAAGTAAAGCAGTCTAGAGAAACTAGACTGGGAATATCTCTTAACTGATACATTAACTCCCAAGTAATTTATTTGCGAAGTTGACTATAAAACTTGGCAAGACTTCTAATGTAATTTGACATTAATAAAGAACTCAGGAATATTCAATGTACAAAAAATTGCTGAATTCTTTGCTCTTAGAATAAAATGAAGCTCCAGATATTTAAGAGGAGATTAAGAAGTACATGGAAACAGAGTTATTCTTTTTAGTCCTAGTACATTTCCTTTTATCGCAATTGTTTGAGATAAAGCATGAGTGAAGCATGAGAGATTTTATCATCTATCAAGAAATATTAGACATAATTTTTTGTGATGATCAAGTTTACCTACTCTCATCAATAAGTTTTAGAAAGCTGTCTTTCTTTGAAAAAATATCCGTCATTCCTCAAAACCCAAATTATTCCCACTGTAAATACAGTAAATCCAAGAGATTTATCCACCCTACCTCTCCTTTCCTGATTTGCTCACAGGACAGTGTCTCACATACACAAAAAAGAGACGTCAAAAACCCTTAGCTAACTAATCTAATACCACATCTCTATCTTTGTATGCAACCCTTTTGCTATAAGGACAAGAGACCTTCAGTATTCACTAGATACATTTTTTTTATTAAACAGGCAACAGCAGAAGTAGCATATTGTGTTATTCTGAACAGAGTATATCTACAAACTCCTGTGTACTAATTGCCAGTTTGCCTTTGTTTCAGTTTCTCAATACTGTTGGAAGCCATTGTCAGACATTGTTTGCACTTTTTCCTGCTTCCCTGATATCTGCAGCAAAAGCACATCACAATGCTTGGTTAAATTTGCCATCTGTAATTCCAGAACCCCAGGTATATCTGAGCCAGCTAACTGCAATTCACAATAATGATTTAATATGTCATAATTTTCAGCATTCAAGCATTTGTTTTCACTTGGAAATGCAGAGGATGAGATTCATAATGGCACTGAAATTTCCTACTAAATTTCCCATCTGGCGATCCTCTCTCACTACCACTACAAAATTCCGTATTTCCATCCATTTGCAGCTGTGGCTCCTTCCCCCATGGGATCAAAGTTGCACCTGGATAAGCAGCCTTTTAGAAAATGCTACAAATAGTGCAATATGTCATTTGAAATGGTGATGACTCCTTTTGGATTTGGAGTTAACAGCGGGCAGATGATAACTTTCTGGCACACCCTACACAAGACACCAAATCAGAGTATTTCCATTCAACTTCAGTAGATTTATTGATTTGCTAAAGGCCACAGAACAGATCCATTTTGAAGGAGAGAAATCATCTTTAGTGGCATCCATAGGCCAATAATGCAACTTAAAACAGCTGTCCTTGAGCCGTTTTAAAGCCAGGAAAGGCCCTCCTAATTAGACAATTCCTTCTCTGCTTAATGCCTGTGCAGTGCAGATATGCACTTCAGGAATGAAAAGAGCTGCTATTCTTCATGCTTTATGTTTTGAGGGATGACTGAATCAACAGCTCAACAATTGCTGGAAGCATTTGAATACATCTTGCTTCTTGGTTTATGATGAAGGCATTTTTTGTGACTGTTTTTGTGACAGCTTTTTGTGACTGCTTTTTGTGACTGTTACTTATAAAAATCAGCTGTAGAAGCTGCTGGACAGAACAGCAGGCACAGCCCCAGGAGACCAAGATACTTCTTGTCCTTGCCAATGGCTTTCTGGGAAACCCTGGAGAAGTCATTCCTTGCCCCTAGGAGAATTCTCTGTTCTCTACAGCTTAGTACTTCTAAAAATAAACCACTAAAAATCTTTCTTTCATTCAGCCCACATTTTATCTAGATCCATTAGCCTCAGAGTCCCAAGACTGAAGAGCTGAGACAAAATGACAAAACAGAATTAAATCACAGTTGAAGATAAAACTGAAAAAAAGGAAGTTGTAACTCTCTTTACTGTTGCCGAGGGTTGTTGCATATCACCTTGGGACTATTTCCACTATTTGTGCCAGACAGAGAGGTATTTATTTTGTTGTGAATGTTTAGTTTAACATTTTATGTCTGAAGTCTCAGAAGAAGAAATTTCTGGAGACAATTTCATCTCTGGAAAAGGCTCACGAGGACTTTTTAGCTGCTTCCAGACAACATGCTTGGCAGTTAATTACTAATTCAATAAGTTCAGATTTCCCAGGTCACAGTTACAGGTAAAAGCTGTTGAAACCTGCTGCCATACCGCAACACTGAAATTATTAAACCAGGAAGAGAATGGGACTGCTAAAAAGTCCATACTATTTCAAGTGGTAGTACTTGAATGTAACTTAGGTGATAATGGGTCTGACTGGGGGCTTTTTTCTGCTGTTTTAGTTCTCTTATCTCTTTTTCTTTTTTTCCCTTGAAGGTTTGCTACAAGTGGTAAAAGCTGTCATGCTGTTTGATTTCCACCTTCCCTAAAAATGTTTTAGTGCTTCCACAAAGTAAAAAGGACCTGACACATGAGACTTTGCCTCCTCACAAGACATGGAAGATGTATTAAAATTTGGCTTAGTTTGATCTACACTGAAATTATCAAGGTTATTAAGACAATTAATTTATTTAATTTTACAAGGACTTTCAGTCCTTCACCTGTAGTGTTTATACATAAAAATTCATGGGAGTGGTCCACTTCATGTACATGCATTCAGGAGCTGTTAAAACTCCATGAACTCCATAGCCAACTCTGAAAATGAATGGATTATCACTGTGGCCTTTAACTAAACCAGTTTTATCCAAATAATAATAATAATAATAATAATAATAATAATAATAATAATAATAATAAAAATTTCTCAGCTGTCAGGGTCACAGCACCCCTCACTGTCTGGGTCTCTGAGCCATAATTCTGATGCCTTAAGTTTTAGCGTTCTTGATTTTCAGATTCTCTGCTGCCTAGGGGTGTAGTTCTGAGCCTCATATTAAGTGCTAGTAAGCTCTCTTCCCAGAGTAGGTAGACAAAAGAAATCCTTTTCCTGCTGAAGACCAAGGACAGCAAGTAGAAGTTTCAGGCCCAAAAGCATAAACAATGGTGGACCGAAGAAAGAAAATAAGAAGGATAGAACTTCACAACCAGAAGCTGTAATTGGACAATTAAACCCCAATATGCAAATGGCCAAAAACTTATAAAAGTGTAAGACCTTGTAACTGGTCGTCTATTTTGTGACTGTTTAAAGTCCACCTTGGGTGTAGCCCTGGCCAGGCTCTTGTGCTACCCAATGTGTATCCTTAAAGGTCTTTCAATAAATATCTACTTTAGCTCTGTCCAGTCTCTGTTTCAGGTCAGCCTTCCCAAGACATCAATTCCCCTAACACAGCCCAGGCTGTGGATGTCAGGCAGGAGCACACCCACAACTCTTCCCATCAACCTATGGCTGATGCTTTTCTTACAGTGAAGGCAAAACAAGTCCCACCAGGTTAAAAATTATTTTAGTGGCCAAGACTCATGGGGTGTGTGCATTTCCTGTGTCTTCTGGCTGGCCATGTGTAGGATCCTTTTTGAGTTCAGAACACCCATTGGAAAAAAATGCGCAAAATAAAAGCTGCTTATAAATTACTATTTTATATAAAATTAAGGAAGAACAGATACATTGTTACCCTGTGTTTGATGGCCAGATTAGAATTACTTAAGCAGTTACAGAATATGCAGAAGGTCTGTAAGAGCCTGTAAGGCCCCAAAAAACTCGCTCAACAGGACTTAAAAGTTGTGCATGTACTCTTAGTTAGACACACAGGAGAAAAACTGATAATATATTCTCAAGAGGTCAAAAGAACAAGAACTTTATTGGCAACTTCAGAAAATCAAATAACTTTGGCAAAAGGTATTAAGTAACATTCAGTCAATATAAAACACTTCTCAAAGCTTTAATTTGGCCCATTCAACGTCACAAAGTCTAAGCCAGTCTGATTTTAATCTACACAAAAATCTCAAGAAGAAGGAATTAGAAGAAAGAGAGACAAAAAAGATTTAGAAAAGAAAAAAATATAGCTTCCACTCCTGCTGTAGAAGCGTTCAAGCTGATAGAAATTCCAAGAGGAGGTAGGGTCAGGATATGGGCTCACTGCATGTTTGGCCTTCAAAACCCCTTGGCATTCCAGGGTGCTTCCCCTAGGTGGGAAATCCAGCCATTTAGCTATCCAGGAGCTGGATTAGGGGCTCCAGAGGCAGGTGCAGAGCATTACTTCCAATGTGGCAGGGATTGGTAGCCACTGCATGTTTGAGTACAGGTTTTAGTGGTGGGAGATGTGGAGTGGGGTATTACTTGACCTGCCCCTCCCCTTCCCTCAAATTTTCATTCCAAATGTCTCAAGACAGTTTTCCCAGTCTCTTACACAGCCACAGCCCAATTTTTTCCACAGCTTATACACCACATTTAAATTAATTATTTCTGTTTCAGATGCATTAATATTTTTGTAATATTAGATTTGCATTCCTGAGATCTAAATATAAAGTTGTGTGATACAGATTGAAATGCTTTAAAACTGGGGGATGTATCTAGTAAACCTGAGCCATCCCACAGGCCATTGTAATTTCAGAGGACTAGACATCCATGTGGTTTTTTTAAAACAGATTTTTCTGCAGCATATGAAGTCATGATCAGTGTTATTAACTTGTGACAACAGTGTTTAATAAGACTAATTTCTGTGCTAATAATATAAAAAATCATAGAGTAGGTATCACATGTGCTTGCCTTTCCTTACTCTTTATTGGATGTTCATGTAGATTCATTGATGGAAGAAATTTCTAGACTAGGCTGGCCCTTTGGCAGAACAGGTAGGACTAGTTGTCATTTATTAAAATTTTAGCACATACAGAGGCTTTTTTAGGGTATTTAATGCAGTTTTTGTAGCAGTTCTTCTTAGAAGAGTTGGTTCATTGCCAGAAACATTTGAACAGCTGAAAAAAAATGAATGTACAAGATATAAACAAAGGTTAAATATTTTTTCATATCAGTTTATAACCAGGCAAGAACTGAAAATTTAATTTCAGGTATGAATATTTTTTGCAGATTTTTAACAAATTGCTGATAGTATGAATGACCCCAAAACCTTTTAATATTTTTTTTTCTTTTCCACCCCTGGAGAAGAAAACAAAAACAAAAAACAAAACCAAAACCAACCAAACAAAAAAACCCCAACAAAAATAAAAAACAACACCACTCTTTTCACTCAGATTACTTGGAAATACTGAGAGACTTGTTAGCACATGCTGGGATCTGTGCACTTAAACTCTGAAAGGAGAGAAAAATCAATTAGCAGGAGAATGTATAATGTTTTTGTCACTTTCACATATAAAAGTTTAAAAAGAATGTAACCTCTGACATTGAAGTATACTGTGAAGGCTGAACTTGTGGATTCTGTATGATACGTCTGGAAGGGCAGAAAGCTCTACTGTCTGCCATACTCTGAATTGCTGCCTGTCAATGCCACATGTGGCACCTTTCAGATAGCATATTCTTTCAAGCAAGTCTATAAAGGTGGCAGATATTAAGACTGTAAAAGCATGCTTTTGTTAATACTCGAGAGTATTTACATTGACAATTAGAAAAAGAGAATATTCTTAGTCATGGCTTCTGTAGGTAGCAACACAAAATGATTATATCCATTTCATTCACTGATAACAAGCTGTGATTTGTATTTTGAATCTAGAAAATACATATATTTATGTCCCTCAGTGTTTGAAATAATTTTACTTTCCTACCATGCAAACTGAATTATGGAGTTGCAAGTGCCTCTTCTCATGAAAGAGGTTTTAATTCTAATTCTTGATTTCTATCTGTGTTGAAGATTGCGTTTTCAATTCTTTTCACCATAGACCTACAAGTTATAAAATTAATTTATGGTCTTGGAAGGAAGGGAAACAGCTGTAGTTCAAAGAATTAGATGCTGTCTGAAATACAATAATGTACGTACAACTTCTCTCTCCAGGTTATTGCCTACTCGAGGATCATCACCACTGCACTATTTTTAAATAGCATTTTATGACACATATGGTCAACCAAAAAGATTAATTAGAATTTAAATGTTCTCTTTATTCTAAAGAGAAATATCTTTTTACTAAACATAATGGAAGCCTGTGTCTCCATTACTGACCCTTTACATTACCAAGTTTTAAATGAGAAACTTGACTCATGCAGGAAAAATCATTGTACTGTAGGCCATCACTCTATTCTACTATGTCCATCATCTTAGACAATAGTTGAAATTTATGCATACGTATGTAAATTGGGGGTGGGGGAGAGAAGCAGAAGCAAGGATTTAGAAAAAGAAGCAAAGTAAATAAAATAAAATCACTTGGAGAAGTAAAGCCAGAGTCACTACTATACAGAAATTAAAAAGTGGAAGTCAAAAGTCTCTTCTTAAACCTTTTAAATGAACCTGAAACCAGTAATGTATGCATTATTTAGCCAGTGTAATCAACTGCGATATAGGTCCTAGAGTTAATTCATGTTAAATGTTATAATATGTAATTCATTCTCTGTAAATGTAATGATAACCATAAGGAGCAAGTTTTATTTCTAATCGAGTATACAACGGGTTAACTGTGACTAAAACAGCACGGTGGGACACAGGGAATTCTCTGTTGAAGATTGCATGGAGGGACACAAGGAAGCTATGCCAGGAGTTGCACGAAAAGGGATACAAGAAAACTTCTGCCAGGAATCGTTAGAGGAGAACACAAAAGGACGGAAAAGGGAGATGGAGAACCCGGAGGACCGAATGATTACATCAGATCGATATCTTATCCGTCCCCGCCCAACATTAACATCTCTACACCGTACCCAGACACAGCAATCACGACATTGTTCTCCAGCGCAAATCCATTCAACCACACCAGAACCCGAACATGAATATCTAATGAAGCTGCCTCGGAAGGGGGAGTCTTAGGGTCCCGATTTCTCTCAGCGAACCAGTGTATAAAAATCAGCAGCCCCAGACCAAAATGTGAGCCGAGGGGGTGACATACTGACAGAGTGTGTGACCGTGTTCACCCAGCGCCGAAACCCCGGGGTTCGATGCTGTCCCTTTTAATTGTGGCTATCGGAGACTGTTATTTTGTCTCAAAATAAAATTCTAAATTTTGATTTACTGAATTTAGTCTATCGTATTTATTTCACTAACCATGGGTTACCATGTTTCAGTTGTCCTTTCCTGTCTTTTCCCTATTCTTAGCAACGCTATGCATCAGTTCTTCACCCAGGCATCTGAAGAGGCCTCTGCAAGAGTGAGAGGTTAGATTCATGAATCTTCAAGGGCTGAAAGTCTCCTGTGCATGAGGTGCATTACGCAGCTCACTCCTGACTGAGGCCAGTGTATCCACCATCACGTATGTATCCAGCTTGAAAGAGAATGCTTAGTGCATTAAAGCAAATGAGAATCCATGCTGTTGTTAAAGTGCAGACCTAAATGTTTTTTTCAGCTAATCATGTTAAAGCAGCTAGCAGTAGTATATGTAATGTGGCAATAGTTTCTGAATAGTTTTCTGAGAGAAGCAATACCAAAAATGTATGTATTTGCAAAATAAGTTCAGACTGCTTTCCTTTTCGTCTGTTGCTGACTAGGTAATTTGGGCAGTCTTTTGATTGCTCAATATTTAAATAATATTTTTTATTTTGTATTGCTTTTCATGATACTAATACACCTGTAACTCTCCAGGAACCAAGAGGATTAGATAAACTAGGTTGGCTGCCTGCACGCTTGTTGGTTATTTTGTTGGTGAACACAGTATCATCTTCTTGGCAGCATGTGTTCCATTCATTCATTTCCACTGTCAGTGCTTGAACTTTGTGTGAAGGATGGTTTAGGTGATATAAGTGAAAACAATCACTAATGCTGTAAAAGAAGAGTAATAAAAAGCTGCTGATGGATTAAGAGGGACAAAAATCAGTTCCTCGCAGCACAGAAGTATATGGTAACTTAGGCCATCATTGAAATTAACTTGTGTAGTCATCCATACCTGATATAGTGTAAATGAATAAATAAATAATATGTCAGTGTCTGAAAAGAGACAAGGAGGACCTAAGCTTAGACTAATTTTCTGGGCTGTGCCAGACTAGCCCCTACTCATATGTCACTGTCACTGATCTAGGGACAAGTTAAAGAGTGTCATAAAGGAGAATTTCAGTTCTGAGAGGATATATATGCTGTGCTGGGATGAGAAAATGTGGCATTGATCCTGGAACTGCCTGTGGAACCAGCTCAACTACCCACATTTCTTTAGTAGCACAAGTCCAGCTCTTTGATTCTACTTGGTCTCTTAAGATGATTTCGTCTTAGCTACAAAATCATGTTTTCAGCTATTCTCTAGAAATTTGCATTACAGCTAAAGGTCAGTGGTATTTTGGCTAGACATTTTGTCATAAAGCTGTTTTGATATTAAACCATTAGAAGAGAGCCCTGGGAATTGCAGAGGTGGGAACAGCAAAAATGTAATTGGTACATATGAAATGTGTGCTACAGTCTGCACATATTAAAGGTAACTGTTATTTGCTTTGCTTCAATATTAGATTTAGGTGTATTTCCTTATCTCTTGAGATGGACAAAACTTATCAGGTAATAAAATTTAATAACAAATTGTTATTGCTACTCATATAAAAAAGTCTGGTTCATAAAACCCTGAGGCAACACTTTTTATTCTGTTCTTGGTAAAAGTCAAATGTATAGATATACATGGTAGTTAATTGAAATAAAAATGAAATAAATATTTACCTGGGAAATTAGTGAAGGTCATTGACTCTATGAAATACATTACTTAAAATAAGTAGATTATTATAGTAGTTGTTTATTTAAAGAGTACGCTAATTAGTAATTAATTGAAAATATTTTTCCATGTGATTATTATTATGGGGAGCCATATTCAGGAAGAGCTTTGTGTAAACATATTCTGTTTGAATAGCTTGCTAATTTACCACTGGGCTAAACTGTGTCCTCTGGATGAGAGACTATGTGGTCTATCAAGAGGCAGACCATGCTACACAGTCCTATTCTGTCCAGTTTTCAAAGTCTGTATATAAATTTGAAGTATTCCTGATATAAAAGTGCAGTACCTTTCATGAATATTTTTTCTGTTTTATTTTTACACACTGTACAGAAAATCTACGCAAGAAGGAAAAAAACAAACAAACAAATGAAAAAAAACCAACAACCTGTCAGAGGTGCATTATATACATAGTTATTGTAAATAGGTTGGGAAAGTAAGTTCAGTATCAGCTTTTGAAAACAACAAAAAAAATAGAAGTAGCAAGCAAGTGTAATAATGCAAATGAAAAAAAGATTAAGTAATAAACATAATTCTATTTCTTCTTATTATTTATTTAAGATATTTTGTTGTATTATTCAGAATTTGAAGTGTCTGTCTGTATTTAAAATGGGTTCTATTTTGCTTTGAAGTTCTTCCAAATACCAGTTAACTTCGTGTTTTTATACATTGCCAGAAAGAGCAACAGTATTTGGCTCTTAATATAATTTTCTTGGGAAGTAATGTGTCTTGAGTGTTTCTCGTTTAAGAGGCTGTCCACATAACTCACAGCTGTGGCTTCGCAGATTAGATTCAGCGATTGCTATTTAAAAAGCAGTCTTATCCTATGAAGCTGTCCTAAAGTTAGCTACAACAGCCTATTTCAATGCATAAGAAAAACTAACAAGGTTTTCAGAAATGTTGCATACTTTTATCTTTCATTTATTTCTAAAGAGGCTGCAGGTGCTCCGAATTGAAAGTAATCATACATATGGTTAAGTATGATTAGAAATAGAAACAGAAAAATAAAAACGTCTGGAAGATATTTGCAAGTGGGTTAATCCTGGATGGGTTTCAGGTGCCCAAGAAGCTGCTCCATCACTCCCCCTCCTCAACGGGACAGGGGAGAGAAAATACAGTCAAAGGCTCATGGGTCGAGATAAGAACAGGGAGAAATCATTCAGAAAATATTGTCATGGTCAAAAGAGACTTGATTTAGGAAAACTATGTGAATTTATTGACAATCAAATCAGAGTATAGTAATGAGAAATAAATCTTAAAACACCTGTCCCCACTCCTCCCTTTTTCCTCGGCTCAGTTTCAAGCCCAATGTTTCTACCTCCTCTCTCTGACTGCACAGGGAATGGGGGCTGCACGTGTTGTGATTCTTGGGGATGGGGCTGTGCAGGGCTGGGAGCTGGACTCAGTGAACCTTGTGGGTCCCTTCCAAACCAGCATATTCTGTGATTCATCACACATTGTCTGTGCTGCTCCTTCCTCCTCACACAGCTCTTCCCCTGCTCCAGCTTGGGATCCATCCACGAGGCAGTCCTCCAGGGTCTTCAGGATGACTCCTTCTCACAAGTTACATTTCTTCACATAATTTTCCAGAGGGGGACCCTTCCACAAGGTGCAGCCCTTCAGGAGCTGGCTGCTCCAGTGTGAGTCCTGCACAGGGTCACAAATCCCCTCAGGGAACCTACTCCAGCATGAGCTCCTCTCTCCACAGGGCCACAACCTCCTCAAGATACAGTTGACACTATTGTCTGCCAGAGGACACTGTTGACTCATTTAATTTGCCTGAAGAATAACAAGTTAGAATAATATATGAAATTTATACATAGAATTTTAAAAATGTAGAGAGGAATGTGCTGAAAAACTGTAAAGCTGAAATGAATTTTGATTTATGCTGCAAAAGTCATTAATATTTGCTTTATTGATGGAAAATATATCAACTTCTTCTATAAAAAATATTGTGATACACAATCATGATTTTAAATTACTAGCTTAGCTTGCAGTTTGAAGCAGTTATCTTCAAGAACAATCCTCCAACCAATTTCACTTTCATACAATCTGCAGAGTATATCAGAAAAAATATATTACTTAAGGTTTAGCAAAGCACTGTTGTAAGTGTTAAAGTAAATATTACGAAACTAGAGCTGTCAGCTAAAATAAACTAATACATGGAAACATTTATATATTAAGTAAATAACAAAAGACTGACTAAACTTTTTAAATGGTTTTCGCTAAAGGAAATGGAACAAATTTAGAATTCAGGGTTGGGGTTTTTTTGTTTGTTTATTTGTTTAGGTTTTTTGTTTTGTTTTGTTTTGTTTTGTTTTGTTTTGTTTTTTCGCAGTAAGATCTCTAGTTTTCTTCTCAGCCATGAATTAATTCAGACTTTAACTTGAAAGCTTCTCTTGGACCTTATAAGAAGACCTCACAACAAACTACAACTCAATTTCAAAGCCACCATTTAAAAGAAAATCCAATAGGATATTGATGTAGTGATATAACATAAATGTAACTAAACTCACTTAGAACTCTTAGTTTTCCATTGAGCTAGATACTTTAAATTAATTTTGTTATCCCTTTTACTGAGCTGGTATATAAAGGATAGATGAATTTTTTTATTGCTTATATGGAAAATATTAACATCCAACAAAATATCATTAACAGTTCCTGCAGTATGACAAGAGCATCTCAAAAAATGTCACATCCAACATGAGCAATTCAATGGGATTTATTCTGTCAGCATGTGCATTTTAAGGGCACTGAAACTCTGAAAATTGATAGTAACAGAAGATAATGATTCATTTCTGCAAGTTCTTACTATATGTCTCAAAAAAGTCCTGTGATGAGATCTAGTAAAATGAATGGATGAGGAAAATATTCTTTGGTTATGATATGGGAGAAGTTTTTATATTTCCAATGAAACATTTTATGTAAACTAAAATTTCTGTCTTAAGCTGATTGGTTTGTTTCAAATACAGAGACTCTAAGGACTACAGCTGTCTGAAATATTAAATCCCTTGTTTATAAATACTAGAAGAACAACATAATGATTTTATAACACTTCAAGTCATCTGATTTTTATCTTTATGACAGTGAATAAAATAAGTAATGAACGGCCACAGTCCCATATCCACCAAAAATGTGAATCAGCACTGTGGGGTGACCATCAACTAAACTGTCAGCTGTAGCTACAAAAATCAGAGAGAGTGTGCAGGTGCATATACCCACAGTAATACAACTGAGTAACATACAACTGCCAACAATTATACTCTTGAAGCTGAACAGGCACTTGTTGGGCCCTTGATGCACCTTTTTCTGAATTGCTTTCAACAGCTCAAGAAAAAACTTGATAAGAATAGGCTAAAAAAGATGGACGTCAGTGTATCTGTGCATGATGGAGCTTTGTTTTCCAACTGCATTTTTTAAATGATAAGGAACTTAAGAAAATGTTTAGTGATATTAGAAAGCACACATTGGAATAACTTGTGAGGTTTGTGTAGTGTTCTTTTAAATTCAGACATTTCACAGATCATGCAAGAGAATAATTCATGGTGGTGTCTGCTCTAAAGGACCCGTATAACAGTGGATGTTTGAACAAACAGAATCAGTGTTAGCTACACAAATCTGCTTGCTGCTAAAAAACACAAATGTGTGGAGTCATGCTCTAAAAAATGTCAGGCAGCTGAGCTCCCTGTTTACATATTCGTTAGTATGTGAAACAGGGAGCATACTTCATTATCCACCTCATAGATACCCATTGCTTTGAAATACACAACACAGAACATTATTGTGCTATCTTCTATGGAGGCAATTAAAGTCAAATACTCTGCTTTCAAATTACCTCTAAAAGACACAATATCTTAAAATTTTATTTGTATGTCTGATAAATTCTTCTTCAGCAAATTGATGCACACTCTTATAAACATGCAAAGAAATTCCTGTACTATAAGTTGAATTATTTAGAATCATTCTTATTCCATTTGATAACCAAAAGTAATATCTTGAAAACATCTAAAATTATGAAGCTTATTTAAACAGGAAGAGGATACTTTGACAATTTTGTAATAGTGTTGTCTTGGTTTGAAAGGACAGGTGTCTGCTAAGGAGAGGCAGGCCTCTCTAGGAAATGAGGAATTCAAATCCTTCCCTCTGTGTTATTATAATTTGGAAGATTAAAAATAAAATTTTTCAGTCAGAGCTATGGGGAAAAGGAATAACAGTCCTTTACTAGTAAATATGACAGGACAGACAAAAAACCAACAGCAATTATAATAATAGCAAAACAGAACCAAGAACCCCGAGGGCAAACGGTGGAAGCTCCGGTGCTGATGGCTGGAAGCCGGGCACGGTGGACTGTCCTCCGCTGGCAGGGGGTGTCCTCGGCAGGCAAAGTTGGCAGTACTGGAGAAGCCGCAGCAGCTGGACCCGGGCTGACCCAAAATCCAGCAGGACAGCGAAGAAAACTCCGAATTCCTGGGCACTCCAACAGATGGTAGAATTCCCAGGACCAGACTCCTCCGTTAACCGTGGGCCCCAGACAGCCAGCCACCGCCCGATCCATGCTCCCCGGAAGCCTGAGCACTGTGAGACACCCACCCTCAGCTCTCTCCGGGAGCTTTCTCCCTCCCCCAAACTAAGTGATCAGCTTCTTTTGTCCAGGTTAAGCACTCTATAGCTACCAGCATTTAGTCTCCTAGCAACTTGGGGGGGGGGGGGGGATTCTACAGGAAACTTAACCCTCAACAAGTGTCTAGAAAACAATAGAAAGTGTGGGGTTGTTTTGGTTTGGTTTGGTTTGGTTTTTTTTATTGGTTAGTTGGTTTTTCTTAACTATAGCTAGAAAATTCCAGGTCAGCTTCCTACACCCTCAGGAATAAACAGAATAAAAACAGATAGTTCTACTTTAAGTAAAATCAGCTGAATTATCTCATTAAAATTAATCAACTATTGAGTGTACATTCTTCTAAGTAAGCATTTTAGTGGAAATGAGTCACTAGCTTCTGCATATATGATCAACTCTAGGTAAGCTCCAAGTCAGAATGCATCTTACCGGCATTTACTAATTACACAGAAGCAAAAACCATATACCAGTTTTTTATATGGCAGATTTGTGTTATTTTTCTTTTCCTTGGGGAAACAACACACCTATTTACCATGAAGAGAAAATTTAAGGTTACAATTTGACACACTTTATACGTCAGGAAAGTTGGTATCGCCACAAAAAAAGAAGTAATCTATGTCTTCACACAGCTGCAGCCCTTTTCCTGGAATCTATAACTATAGTTTTATGGTCAAACAGTGAATTTATGCTGATCTAGATAAATCAAAAAATATTGATGTATAATCATTCTCTGTGTGTATAGATTTATAAATATATATATATTTAAAAGGCAATTTTAGAATTAGTCATCCCACAGTTTTGTTTATTGCCCAGGCAGCACAAAGTCCTATAGAGTGCTGAAGCAGAAATGAGCATTAAGAACCTCAGAGGAGAGCAGTGAAAGTGTTGACTTAAATAACTTTAGTTTGTAGATCAAACTATGGGAAATATAGACTATTAAAATAATTATGAGATGGCAATTTCTGCTCTGACAGTCTAATGTCTAACTGATGACATTAACATATACAAATGAAAAACAATTACCTCAAGTGGTCCAAATAAATAATAATCTTACATTTATTATAAAATATTTTAAATTTAAATCAAGCAAAGTAGTCCTTTAAGTGAGTGGATTAAATTGATTGCTCCTAGGTAGAAGTATCTATAAGGTTTTCCAACAGGTAGATTTTGCCTCAGTTATATATTTCTCATGGAAGCAAAAAAAGAAAGGTTTTCCAAGTTTTTTTTTCAGCTGTAGATAACTTGGCAATTTATTTTAATTAATTGAATAAACTGAAATCAGGAAAATACTTTCTGCACATACAGCAGAGGCTACAGTGTCCCAACATTCCCTTGACACAGAGAATGTGCTTAAGTAGTGACATTCAGCATGGGGTTTGCCTTCAAATTTTCAGAAGCATATACTGGAAAATAAAAGATAATTGATTCTGAGCCATTTTCATTGGAACTACAGTTGGTTAATGGCTTTTTTTCCTAGCCTTTTACATTATCGTTTATCACAGCAACATGAGCAAAAATTCATTTATTTTGTGGTCTGAGTGTGAACATCAAGTCAAAGCATTGTGGTTGTTTGCATATTTTCTGAGCAGTTAAAATTAATCTGGTTTGCATTTTAGACAATTTTAGACTCCACATGCTATTTTTAGCACCATTTAAGTCAGGTTTGTTCCTGATAAATTTAATTAGAATTGTGTTTGCTTTCATCAGTTTTGCATTCAGTCCACTGTTCCCAGACTTGATTTCAGAATACAAGAATTAAGGTATGTGCTTAAGTGTTAAAGACAGACAGACCTAAAGTTTTGTAAAGGTGGATGGCCATACTCTTCAAAATTAGGACAAAAACACCAGGAGAATCATAATTTCCAATAGTTTGAATTCTGACTTCTGCAGGGGTGAAGTTACTGCAGATTTTTCAGAACTCTGAAGGTGTGAGAACATGGTTGAGAGCTGGGACCTTTGAATGTTACAATGTGTACTGATAGCCTTGTTTGTAGCATTGTAATAGGAATGAAAGCAAGGTGACAAGGGGGGCAAAGTTTGAGAGAGACAATTACTGTGTAATTCAAGGGTTTTTTTTTCTTTTTGTTTTTCATTATGTTTATTTATTTGATAATCTTGTTTGTCCTTGATATGTTAGGGAAAACTAATGACAAGGTCAGCTTTTCCCTGTGCTCCACCATTACTGAGCTCTTCCAAAAGAAGAAACTCTGGGGATGTGACAGCTTTGCCTAATGTGTTTTCCAGCAGGTCCATGGAGAGAGCTGGATTTGAAAACCATTTCAGAGATGACTAAAAGCCATTTTGACTCTCTCCAGGAAGTAAATGAGTAAAAAGTTTGTGACTCCTGGGAAGAAAGTTTGAAGTACTAACAGGAATGTCTTGGTAACAATGGTCAGTCCTGAGTCCTGACAGGGAAAACATATTCATCGGCAGACATTTTCAAAGAGAAGTTTAAAAAAAAAAAAAAAAAAAAAACCACGAAGTTAATCAATGAGGCAAAATACCCGTATTTTAGTCATATCATCAGTCAGCTTTAAAGATGGAGACTCACATGGTGTTCCAATGAAGCAGATGTGAAAAGTAGTGGGTGTAAGAAATTAACACTAAACACTCAACAGCAAGACCTGATACTGAGCAGAACTTGTAGGAAGCCCATAAAAACATACAGATGACATTCACTGAGCAGAGGGTTGTACCATATGTTTCATCATTTATTGACACCCTCTGCAACAGGGCAAAATATTTCAACCCACTTCCTATCACATTTTGAGAACCTGAACTTACTTCATAAAGTGTTAGAGATTTACCCTCAGTAAGGTGGTTGGACTGGGAAGACCTGGGAGGACTTTGCCAATGCTGGAATCAGAGGCCTTGCTGATGGACTTACACCATGCCTTTTTTCCAGATACAGGTGCCTCGGTGCTGGTGGCAGCAGCAGCAGCAATAGCAGAGAGGGTCCTGCAAGGGTGGATTTTGTAACACTTCAAGAGGCTGTTCCTCATGGGACAAAGACAGTTCTAGTGGCTCCAGGTGTCTCCTCCTGGTGTAACCTGAGGGAGCAGAAACCACTTTTACGCAGGACCCAGGACTAGCTCAGCAAACAGAATAAAAGAGAAAATCTTTCATACTGAAACAAATGGGTTTGAATCTCAGTTCACACTAAACTGGAAAATAACAGATTTTCCTTATCAGGAATAGTACTTCTGAACTAGATTTTAGAGTGTTTCTTGACTTTCTCTTATGTTGAAATAAAGGATCATATTTTAACAACAGAATATGAGCAAAGAGAAATTGAATGCCCTGATTCAAATAACTGTGAAATACAGTCCTTGCATGGTGCAGGTTTGATGCACCTTTTGGTAACTGGGAGGCTCTGATCACTGAGCAGCCCTGCAGTGCTGAGGGCTGGGAAGACAACATCCTTACTCTCAGCTGTGCAACTGTTGAATGATTCAGACAGTATAAAGAAAATAAAAGAAATAAAATAAACTTTCAATTTTAGCATGAATACTTCTAAAGATTTTCAAAGAGTGAAAAGAGCAACTGTATGATTTTAGATTGTCCTTCCTTTGTTTTCTGAAGGTTTTGACTTCAGAATGTAATATAAATGAGAGATTATAAATGAAATAATATTCAAGCAATTGTGTTGTGAAGGTTTTGTTGTTGTTGTTGTTTTTTCCCCACTAGAAATTACATGCACTAGTCCAGAAAACTGGGTCTAGTTATTTAAAATTAGAATTTAATTTCTGTTGTTAAAAAGAAAACCTTATTGTACCAAATCAGGAAAACACTGAAGAGAAGCAGTCACAGATATCTTAAAAATAATAGAACAACAAAAAACAAGAGCAGTTTAATCTTAATGCGAAGAGAAAGACAAATATTAAAATAAGTTAGAAATTGGAATACAACCAGTTCATATGTGAAATATTCATTAGAAACAAATTAATAATTTATTCAACCATTAATGTGTCTTCATAATGCATAACTGGTTTCCATTGGAGAATATTAATATATGTATTGAATACTTATTTATTGAGTCATCTTATTTAAAACAGCCACTAAAAGGAGTTTTCTAAAAATAAATTTTTTGAACAAGTGTATGTACCATTACTCAGACTAAGTGATATAGTTCTGCTGATTCATACAATATTCCATTTCTAGTCATCACAGAAATAAGGACATTGCAGTCTAGCACTATATCACAGAATCACAGAATCACAGAATTTTTTTTTATGTTGGAAGAGACCTTCAAGATCATTGAGTCCAACCCATCTCTAATACCTCAACTAGACCATGACACCAAGTGCCACATCCAGTCTTTTTTTAAACACTTCTAGGGATGGTGACTCCACCACCTCCCCAGGCAAGCCATTCCATATATATCAAGAATAAACAACTTTACCATACACAGCTTGATGGTATACGGCATCTTCTGTGACCTAATCCAGAATCCATTTTCCTCCTGGAACACCTGGGTTTGTTTGTTTGTTTGTTTGTTTGTTTTTTCTTTTTTTTTTTTTTTTTTGTTAGTTTTGTTTGGTTTATATATATATATTTTATTATTATTTTTTAAATATATAAATACATATGTCTCTCTCCTCTTTAGCACCGGCAGATACTTACCTTAGGCTTGACCCTGAAATATACAATGCAGCATTTTCAAGACTGACTCTGACTCTTGACTTTCTTTATTAGTGAGAAGCTTCATGAAATGAATTCTAAAAATATTTTTAAAGGTGTCCTGATCATTTACACTCACCAAACTGGAGTCAAACCATTGATGCATGGATTAGTATCCCTTTTTTCCTGTGCAAAACCACATTAATTTTACAAGTTCTACAGGACTTGCAGGACAAAACTCCAGGTTTTGACTTTTACTATTTATTGTGTTTTGCCTTTTGTTTAATAATTATGCCACTCTATGCCTTAGTTTTCCTTACTATCAGGAATACTGGATACAGATGAGAACACAATAGCCAGAATATTTTGCTTGGCAAGGTTAATATCCACATCCTGTGATTGAGAACAAATTATTTAACTAGAATGTGCATTACCTTTGCATTGAAATTGGGAAAAAAAAAAAAAATGACAAGCAACACAGTGGAAAGAGACTGTAAAAAATTTCATTTTTCTCTTTCGAACTCTGGCTTTTTAGCTCTGTGCCATGTAAAGAAATGGAGGTAGCACAAGGGCTGAGAACAGAAGATGATTTGAATTAAAGTGAAGTAAGAAGTGGCTTACAATTCAGATATCCTGACGTTTATAAAAAATATGCCATTATTTTAAAACTTTTTATCCTCACCAGTGTTCACAACAAGAATTAGTTCATGGTGCTACATGGACAGTAAATGATGGGTAGAGCATCAGTACTGGGCTGGTTTGTGTTCTGTGGTCAAAACTCTTAAGGTTTATGGCCTCTACAGAGGATGGAAACAATGTGTAGGAATCAAACAATCAAACCAGCTGCCACCAGACGTGGTGCTGTGTGATAAACCCACTGGGCTGACATCTCCCCCAGGTGTGGTGGCACATCCCCTGCACTGCCTTTGTCACCAGGGCTGCTGAAAGACCTCAGTAACTGTAAGTGGGCCCCGGCCTTCATGTAAAGTGTTGGTAGCTGAGTGGCCCTTGGCTGTACCAGGAACTCTTGCATGGCTTAGGTGGAAGTGCACTGGCCACACACCAGGGATACCTGTTGCCATATTGAGAAGGTGAAAAAGTAATCACCTGACAGCCTTGGAACATTTTTCACCTGAATTTTAATCCAGATGGAATGGTACCATTGGTACTGCCCTTTTGAATAATTTCAGTAACTAACTCAGATTACAGCCAGGACAGAGTTTCAAAAGCAAGGGGGTATGCTACTCTGAATCTTGTAAGTCAAACCGATGGTTTCTCTTCCCTTTGTATCCTAATTATAAAGACAGTGGAACCTTTGTTTTAAAGGCTTTCAATACATGTTACTGTTGTTCTACAACATGGACAATCTGGCTGGCAAATAATGGTCAAACAACTGGAAAAAAAAACCAAACTGAGGTCAAGTATTCAGTAGTTTCAACTCATTTGTATTTAGTCCTTTATATCAAGCTGGATAAAAGCTTGTTGTATTGTTTAGTTCTTGTCTCTTGATGCTTTGTCTTTTTTTATTTTAATTACTATTCCTGATTTTTATGCTCTGCACGTTTCTGGTTCAGCTCCTAACTCAGATGACGGACATGAGAGCATAAAATGTATGAAGTTCACCTGAAATGAAGGATTGTTGCCACCTATGAAATGTTTTATGATCATTCCTGTTCAGTCATCTTATTGTTGTCGGCCTCACTGAATGCTTGCGCTTTGCATACTCCAAGGGAGTGGAACAAGTACGGCACCATTCTGTGTAAGTAGAATCTCCTGTTTAAGACACAGAAACTCACTTTCTACAGAGTGATAGGCAGAATTACCACAACTGATTTGCCAACAGTTTAAAGAAAAAAGACCACTTTTTAGAATATATTCTTTATCAGAGAATTCTTGCAGTGTATCAACTAATGGAATTATAAACTGTTTCCCTACTATTCTAAATCACTTTATTAAAAAAACAAACAAAAAAAAAAAAAAAAAAACCACCAAACAAACAAAAAACCCACTTAATATCTTAAAATAATTAGGTGTTTGAAGATTGGATTTGGAATGTGTTGTTTTAGTTTATAAGCATGTCTATCCTCTGAGGTGTAGCTTGTGGACTGAAGGACATTCATTCTTTATCACAGAAGTAAAGATGAAAAGAATTTGAGAGACCAAAGGTCACAAAATATTGCTGAGTGCCAGTTAGGGTCTGGAGGTTATTAGTAGAGGGTTTTTAAAGATGCCACCACTATCCACCTCCTCTTGCAAAGAGATTTCAAAGGACAATGGTCCTTTTCCCTGTATTCTGCCTTGTATTCACAAGTGCTGAAGAAAGAGCTGAACAGCACTGTATTGAACTTTAAGCTAATCATGTGAAGCTGTCAAGTAGTCCATGTTTCCTAACACTATGATCTGATAGACAAAATCAAGATCAGTAAATAAGAAAAGATGCAAGGAAAAAGGAATCTTCAGTCCTAAAATTTTGGGGATTGGATAACTGGAGCATAACTGACTTTCTGGTCAAACAAGCATAATCCTTTCCTCTTCACATGGTATTTTATGGGATATATTGTTATTAAAGCGTGTTGCATTGAAGATAAGGTATTTAATGGTGCAGTGGTTTCAGGTATGCCAAATTCTCTTTGCTAAATTTAGTGTAGTGGTCTTAGTGTTTACTCTTTTTCTGTGGGAGGGGATCAGGAGAAGCAAAGCAGGCTCAAGCTGAACAATAAGCAAATAGTTTTATTAACACACACTAAAAGAATGGAAAAGTTGAGGGAAAAAGCAACAACAACAACAAAGATAAACTTTAGAACACTCGTCCCTTCCCCCTGCAAACTGTTAACCTTCTTACAAACAACATAGAGAAACACAACTTGTGATTTTTCAATCAGTTTCACCATTTAAACATAATCTTCCATCACTTTGGGAGAGGAGTCTCTCTGGAGTCTTATGGGGACATTCACCACAAGACAAAAACAGTCTTGTGGCTCCTAATATCACAAATCAGCAATTGCTTGGAGTTTTTTGTAGATTGTGCTGTCTTACCCATTAGCAGCCTTTCCCCTGGCTACTCATGGGCCTCTCAGTGTATCTGGGATACTGTTTAAGAATGCTTCTTCTAGTACAAAACAAGGATTCTCTTCTTCTATCTCTAAAATTGTCTCTATCTCAAAAGGAATAGAGACCTCCTTTTACCCCAGGAGTGAGGGTCTTTAAGATTTCCACTTAAATCTCCATCATATCCATTCCCAACTTTTATTAGAACCAGCATTCCCCCAAGCAACATTAAGATGTTCCAAGAAACAGTCTATTTCTCCATAGTTTACCCTAGAGAAGTCCAATTAAAAATGTCCACATCCTTAATCCCTCCTTCCAATAATCTTTATCAGTTCTTTCACTCTTGTTTCACTGACTTCATGCTTTGTCTTTTCTATGTCTACTCTGTCTCTGCTCTCTCTCAGGGAAGGGTTAGGCCTTGGAAGCTTCATGTTGCCAGGAAAGGGTTAAATCTGCCCAGGCCTGCAGTGGCCATGTGATTTCTGCCTTGGGCAGCTGCCTCTCCCCCACTGCACCTCAGATCAGCCTGGTTTTCTCCCTCCGCTCTTTTATTCTCTATCTGGAAAATCACCAGAGGAGGGGAGGGCGTGGAGAGCTCTTCCCACCCTTCGGTGGCAATCAGGGTGGCCCCAGCCGGACTGGGCCCATGGCTGGTATCAGGGCCTGGCAGAGTTCCCTCCCTGCTCTCAGGCTCCAGGGCTCTGGGGAAGTTGAAAGAGTAATTGATGTTAAGCTGCAGCCTCTCCTCCCCCACTGGGCCCTGATGGAGCCTGGCCAGGCCCTCGAAGGGGCAGGGCGAGAGGTGGCAAGCCCGACTCAATGTTACCTCTTCACCTGACCAGGAGGAAAAGGGCTCGACTTGAACAAAATCAGGGTTTATATGCGTACTTCCCAAAGTTGCATTCAACATTCTCAATGGTCAAAGGAGATGCCAATATCCCAGCCTGGCTTCAGATAGGTCCCTGTCCTTTCTAAAACAATTCCAAGGTCCTGACAAGGTAACACTTCACACTACACTCTATCTAAAAACTAAACTGTGCCAGCCTATGACACATGGTTTGTCAAAGTCTGAGGCTTTTTAAAAATATATATTGAAATCAAAGGAATTTGGGGACTTTTAGTGTAAACACTTAACAAATACAGACACCTTGAAAATTCTCAGTTATTTTCATCTCTCTTTGTCCAGTAAGCACAAGTTGTTTTTTTTTTTTTTTTTTAACCAGCATTTTTTTACCATTTTTTAACATGTCACGTAAGAAGAGGGGGGAACATTGGCTACATGGCAAAGGCACTGTTGTATACATCCTTGCTAGATTTCTCTGAGCATGCAGCCCAGGATGCAGACATTCCTACTGCTCTGTGATCCCACAGATGTAGCAGGTCACTGAATCATAGAACCATTAAGCTTGGAAAAGATCTCCAAGACCATGGAGTCCAACTTTTGACCCAACACCAGCATGTTATTTAGACCATAGCAATGATTGCCACATCCAGTCATTTCTTGGATACCTAAAGGGATGTTGACGCCATCACTTTCATGAGCATCATGTTCCTAACCACCAGCCTAACCACCCTTTCAATGTGGACATTCTTCCTGATGTCCAACCTCAACATCTTCTGCACCTTGAGGCCGTTTTCTCTTGTCCTGTCAGTAGTTGCCTGGGAGAAGAGGCTGATCTTCACCTGATTGCAACCTCCTTTCAGGCAGTTGTAGACACCAATAAGATCAACATTTGAGCCTCCTCTTCTCCAGATGAAACAACTCTGATTCCCTCATCCACTCCTCATAGGACTTATAATCTGGACTTTTCACCACCATCATTATCCTTCTCTGGACACAGTCCAGCACCTCAAAGTCTTTCGTGGAGTGAGGGTCCAGAACTGAACACAGAGCTCAAGGTGTGACTTCACCAATGCCAAGTGCAATGGGGACAATCACTGTCCTGGTCCTGTTGGCTCCAATATTACTGACACAGGCCAGGATGCCATTGGCCTTCTTTGCCACCTGGGCACAGATGGATCATGTTCAGCTGCTGTCAACCAGCATCCCCAGGTCCTTTTCCTCTGGGTAGATTTCCAGTCATTTCCATCTTTCCCCAGCCTTGAGACAATATTAAAGATTTTACTGAAGCCCAGGTAGACAATATCCACAGTCTTTCCCTCACCCACTAGGGTGGGCCACCTGGTCATTAAAAAGAGATTTAAAAAGAGATCAAGTTGTTTAACCAGGATCTGCCTTTCCTAAACCCATGATGGCTGAGCCTGATCACAGAATCACAGAATCACAGAATAATGAGGTTGGAAGAGACCTCTAAGATCATCAAGTCCAACCTATGCCTTAACACCTCAACTAGACTATAGCACTAAGTGCCATATCCAGTCTTTTTTTAAACACATCCAGAGATGGTGACTCCACCACCTCCCTGGGAAGACAATTCCAGTGCTTTATTATTCTTTCAGTGATTTTTTTTTTCCTAATATCTAACCTGTACCTTCCCTGACGTAGCTTGAGACTGTGTCCCCTTGTTCTGTCAGTTGCTGCCCAGTGGAAGAGACCGACTCCCACCTGTCTACAACCTCCCTTCAGGAAGTTGTAGAGAGTAATAAGGTCACCTCTAAGCCTCCTCTTCTCCAGACTAAACAACCCCAGCTCCTTCAAACATTCCTCATAGGGCTTGTGTTCCAAGCCCCTCACCAGCCTTGTTGCCCTCCTCTGGACACACTCAAGCATCTCAATATCCTTCCTAAACTGAGGGGCCCAGAACTGGACACAATATTCAAGATGTGGTCTCACCAGTGCTGAGTACAGGGGAAGAATGACCTCCCTACTCCTGCTGGTCACACAATTCCTAATGCAGGCCAGGATGCCATTGGCCTTCTTGGCCACCAAGGCACATTGCTGGCTCATATCCAACCGGCTGTCGACCAGCACCCCCAGGTCCCTTTCCACCTGAACACTGTCCAGCCACACTGTCCCCAGCCTGTAATGCTGTAGGGGATTTTTGTGGCCACAATGTAGAACTCGACACTTAGACTTACTAAACTCCATGCTGTTGGACTCTGCCCATTCATCCAACTGATCTAGGTCTCTCTGCAGAGCCCTCCTCCCTTCCAACAGATCAACACAAGCTCCCAGCTCAGTGTCGTCTGCAAATTTACTAATGAAGGACTCAATGCCCTCATCTATGTCGTCTATAAAAATATTAAATAGAACTGGTCCCAATACAGACCCCTGAGGGACACCACTGGTGACTGGTCGCCAGCTGGATGCAGCACCGTTCACCATCACTCTCTGGGCCCGGCCATCCAGCCAGTTCCTAACCCAGCGAAGAGTGCTCCTGTCCAAGCCGTGGGCTGCCAGCTTATCTAGGAGTATGCTGTGGGAGACAGTATCAAAGGCCTTGCTGAAGTCTAAATAGACAACATCCACAGCCTTTCCTGCATCTACCAGATGAGTTACCAGGTCATAGAAGGAGACCAGGTTGGTCAGACATGACCTACCCTTTGTAAACCCATGTTGACTGGGTCTGATACCCTGGCCATCCTGTAAGTGCTGTGTGATAGCACTCAGTATGAACTGCTCCATTATCTTACCTGGTACTGAGGTCAGGCTAACTGGCCTGTAATTACCAGGATCCTCCTTCCTACCTTTTTTGTAAACGGGTGTCACAATGGCCAGTTTCCAATCGCCTGGAACCTCGCCAGTGAGCCACGACTCCTGATAAATGATGGAGAGCGGCTTCGCAAGCTCATCTGCCAGCTCCCTCATCACCCTAGGGTGGATCCCATCTGGTCCCATTGATTTATAAATATCCAAGTGTCCCAGCAGTTCTCTGACTGCCTCCTCTTGGATAACAAGAGGACCATTCTGATCCCTGGCACCACCTACCAACCCCTGAGGACAGTTGTCTTGAGGATAAGCTGTCCTACCAATAAAGACTGAGGCAAAGAAGGCATTAAGCATTTCTGCTTTTTCCTCATCTTTAGTTACTAAGTTGCCTGCCTCATCCAATAAGGAACCGAGGTTGGTTATACCCTTCCTTTTATCATTGATATATTTGTAAAAACTTTTTTTATTGTTTTTAACAGAAGTTGCCAAGTTAAGTTCAAACTGGGCTTTGGCCTCCCTGATTTTTTTTCTACATGCCCTAGCAGCCCCCTTAAATACTTCCTGAGAAATCAGTCCCTCCTTAAAAAGATGATACATCTTTTTTTTTATTTCTAAGTTCCTTCAAAACCTCATTGCTCATCCAGACTGGACGTTTGCCTCGTCGACTCGTCTTTCGGCACACAGGGACAGTCTGTTCCTGTGCCCTCAAGATTTCCGTCTTGAAGCACACCCATCTCTCCTGGACTCCTTTGTTTTCAAGGACTGTTTCCCAAGGAACTCTCTGAATAAGTCTCTTAAATAGGCCAAAGTCTGCCCTCCGGAAGTCCAGTGTAGAGATCTTATTGATATTTCTCCTTATTTCACCAATTATCGAGAATTCTATAATTTCATGATCACTGTGCCCCAAGCGGCCTCCAACCTCCACATCACCCACCAGTCCATCTCTATTTGTGAACAATAGGTCTAACATAGTCCCTCCCCTGGTGGTTTTGCTCACCAGTTGTGACAAAAAGTTATCCTCCACACACTCTAAAAACTTTCTAGATTGCTGTTTTTCTGCTGTATTAAGTTCCCAGCAGATGTCTGGTAGGTTGAAGTCACCTACAAGAACAAGGGCTGATGATCCTGAAACATTGTTCAGTTGCTTATAGAATAAGTTGTCCACCTCTTCATCCTGATTGGGTGGACGATAGCAGACTCCCAGGAGGATGTCAGCCTTGTTGGCTTCCCCCTTAATTTTTACCCACAGGGACTCTACTTCATCATCATTAGTTTCAATACCTGTGACATCCAAAACTCCCCTAATATAAAGGGCCACCCCTCCACCTCTTCTCCCTTTTCTGTCTCTTCTGAAGAGCTTGTAGCCATCTAGTGCAGTGCTCCAACTACGTGAGTCATCCCACCACGTTTCTGTGATGGCAACAATATCATAGTTCCGCTGATGCACCATGGCCTCTAGCTCTGCCTGTTTGTTACCCATGCTGCGTGCATTGGTATACATGCACCTTAGCTGGGCTACTGATTTCTCCCTTAACACAGTCTTGTCATCCTTGGGCCTGCTTCCACACAACCCAGATGCATCCCCTTCCCCCTTCAAACCTAGTTTAAAGCCCTCTCAATAAGGTCTGCCAGTTCATGGGCTAAAAACCTCCTGCCCTTAACAGAGAGATGTATCCCATCTGATTCCAGTAGAGCAGGTGCCATAAAGGTTGCTCCATGATCAAAGAATCCAAAATTTTGCCGATAACACCAGCCCTTGAGCCATTTGTTAAAGATGTGGGTTCTCCTATTTCTTTCATCATTTTTCTCTGCCACCAAAGGAACTGAGCAGAACACTACTTGTATACCTGTCCTATCAACCTCTTGACCCAGTGCCCTAAACTCCCTTTTAATCGCCTTGACACCCCTTTTATCAATCTGATCACTGCCAGCCTGGAGTATCAGCAGTGGGTAATAATCAGAGGGCCGAATCAGCCTAGGAAGTCTCTCAGTAATGTTTCGTACCTGGGCTCCAGGGAGGCAGCAGAGCTCCCTGTGGGATGGATCAGGTCGACATATGGGGCCTTCTGTCCCCCTCAGAAGGGAATCACCCACTACGATCACCCTTCTTTTTTTCTTGATGTTAGAGGTAATAATCCATTTTTTAGACGAGTCGTAATTGGAAGTCTCACTGGGCAGATAATTTTCTTCTAAATTATCTGTCTGGCTCTCTAGATCCAGGGCCTCATACCTATTCTGAAGTGGCACCTGGCTAGGGGATGGAGGGCAGGAGGGATTATTGTTATTACCACCCCGAGCAGGGACCTGTTCCCATTCCCCTTCATCTACCAGGTGCCCCTCTATTGCCTGAGAGTGAGAGGCATATGGGTCCTCTGACTCCTGGTGGGCTTCCCTTAAGGATGTAAGGGCTGAACTCCACCAGTCTATTTCCCTTTCACTATCTCTGATACTTCTTAATCTTTCAACTTCCTCCCTAAGCTCAGCCACTAGCGAAAGGAGGTCATTCACTTGTTCACACCATAGGCAGGCCTTCTCCACAACATCC